>NC_090182.1:3577513-4210013 GCF_024679245.1 Pseudorasbora parva | reverse complement strand
GTAGGGGCGGGGCTTGATTTTGTCTGTGGGGAAGTGATTGGATGGTTGTGGTTTGCTATTGGTGGAGATCATGTGAGTGACAGGTTGCTCCGCCCTCGTCATCAGAGAAGAGATGTCGCTGTTATTGACCCTTTTCAATTTTCCAGTTTTCTCAGAGCGGAAGTCATCATAGTTGGGTAGACTTTTATAGCGGTGAATGAGAGAATACATTAAAAATATTTTTGTGTCCCCATTTGGTCAAATAGCAAATTAAAAATGCAACAATAGTGATTTCACAACTTTCAAAAACAGGGACAAAATAGAGTGAGATTTATAACGACAGTAAAAAGAGAGAAATGTGTTATTTTTACCATCACTCCCATAGACGCTGTGTTAGAAACTCCCTCACAGCAGCGGTACGTTGTTTTTTTTTTTGTAATTTGATGCAAAAGTAATATCATACAAACAATTAGTGTTATAAATGTACACACAGTTTTTTTTTAAATGAAAATACTAAAAAACATTGCAGGATTTACAATTTTACAATCACAGTCTGTGAATCCCAGTCAGGGCCCATTTTGATGCTAGATTATGAATAATATAAAAATTATAAATACTGATAAATAATTTATAATAAACACTGCAACGGGCCTATTCCATAAAAAACATGAAGTGTATAAATGTATTACAGCAAGAAGAAAATATATTGCTATATCAGTACACATGAATGTTGTGAAGTTTATATATATATACAGATTTGAATACGTAAGCTCACATGTTGTCAAAGCTTTATTATTCTGAAGCATATTGCATATCATATTATCTGTATGTATTTATATACATTTTAATTACAAAATTGTTCAACTTAATTACTCATGTGTAATGGATTTAGAGTAAAATAATTATATAAATCATATAACATAAATATAATAACTAATTAATGCTAAAAGCCACATGATTTTGTCTCTAAAAAATCTGTTACTAAGTAGTGACCTTTAATTTGGAGCCAGAGAAACTAGGGCAGAGACTTTATTCAGAGGAGTGTGACTATAGTGTTGAACACCGCTAGAAGCCAGAGCACTTTCAGGGTGCCTAAAACACAAACTAAACGGACCAGCCACCTAAACCCGCCCCAGGTTTGGCACAGACGTTTGAAGGAAACTCTATCGCCCCCTTGTGTTCTGAAGTTTGTCACCACCACAAGAACACATTAAAAGATTTAGTTCACCCAAAAATGAATATCCGGTCATCATTTGCTCACCCTCATGCTGTTCCAGATTGTCTATGATAATATATTGTTTTGCATATAATGAAAATCAATGTGGACAAATACATTCTTCTTAAAAAACATAAATAAAGAATAAACAAAGGGTTAATTCACTTAAAAATGAAAATTACCCCATGATTTACTCACCCTCAAGACATCCTAGGTGTATATGACGTTCTTCTTTCAGATGAATACAATCTAAGCTATATTAAATAATTTCCTCTTCCAAGCTTTATAATGGGAATGAATGGAGGGATGAAATTTTGAAGGCCAAAAAAGTGCATCCATCCATCATAAAATACATCCACATGGCTTCATGGGGTTAATAAAGGCCTTCTGAAGGCAAGTCATGCATTTGTGTGAGAAGAAGATCCATATTTATAACTTTATAAACCAAAATTACTAGTTTCTGGCAGACGGCGTAGGCATCGATTTATGACGGAATAGAAACTGTTGACCTGACGCATGACGTATTGATGTGTAAGTGCAGAGGATAGAGCAAAATACCGGTCATGAATTAGAAGGCTAAACGAGAATTTTTTTAAGAGAAACGTCTGAGGATTTCGATATTAGAGAGTTTGTTGCCTAGCACGATGTGTTTTCAGAGGGGTTAAGAGTACCTGAAAACCATACTTGAGTAAAACTACAGATTCCTTACAGTGAAAATGACAAGTTACAAGTCACCAACTCCACAACAACTAGTTACTGTCCACCTCTGGTCAGGGGTTACACGTTTGGCCGTCTGCCGGAAGCTAGCTCAGTGTATAAAGTTATAAATATGGATATTTTTTTCTCATACAAACGCATGGCTTCGCTTCGAGAGGCCTTTATTAACCCCTGGAGCCATGTGGATGTCTTTTATAGTGTATGGATGCACTTTCTTGGGCTTAGAAATCTAATTCTATATTCACTCCCAATATAAAGCTTGGACATTATTTAATATATCTCTGATTGTATTCGTCTGAAAAAAGAAAGTCATATACACATAGGATGGCTTGAGGGTGAGTAAATCATGGGGTCATTTTCATTTTTGGGTGTACTAACCCTTTAACATCAGCATATTCTAACTGTATAAATATATATGTTTTTGGCCTAATGCTCATCTGTCCCAGATTAAAGATGGCTAATTGTGGCTCTAATGAGATGATCCTATGTCATAAAGTGAGAGGTGAGACAGCTGTTGTCAGTCTTGTGACCAAAGATAACCTACAATAATTTTCTGACAGTGTCTCACAGTGTGTTTGCTTCTATGACCTACGTCTACTGACTAGCCAATAATAATGCAACATGAATTGCCGTATTGATGCTAAAACTTAAGACTACTTACCTCAAGCTCTGTTGCTGAAAAATTAGAATGTTTTCCTTAGCCATGACCACATCCATATTCTCTCTCTTCCTCCTCTTTTTTTAGTACACATACAGTAGTGGTCAGAATTATTACTAATTATTATTATTATATAATTATTATACAAATTGAAGCTTCTGCCATGACCATCCCAGCCCCCTGAGCTGAACCCTTTAGAGAATGAGTGAACTGGTGATAAGAGCTGTGAATCTGGAGGATCTGGAGAGATTCTGGATGGAGGAATACTCTCTGATCTCCAAACTCATCAGGCATTATAGGAGAAGACTCAGAGCCGTTATCTTGGGAAAAGGAGGTTGCATAAAGTATTTAATAAAAGGGTGCCAAAAATTATAGCCAATGGGTTTTTGCAAAAAGCATAATAAGATTTACCTCTCACTTTCAGTTCTTTTACTTCAATGAAAGGTTAGAATTTTGTGATTTTATTTTTATTTTTATGAAAGATTAAAAGGATGCAGATTTGTCTTTACAGCATTTATCTTTGATAATATTTATTTTGACCACAGTTCCCAGTGCATTTTGATTTAGTTCATCTTTCTATATTTGTTCACTAGTGCTTGTTGAGATTTTTTTAATCTTATATACTAACTCGCATCGTAGCCTAGGATTCAATAGGTGTCATCTTGGTACAGTACTCTACTTACATGTCTATCCCAAGAAAAAGGATTTCCGAGCAGGTCTGTAGCAGACGTAATGCTTAATACTGTACTGGGTGTTAAAAGCTAAAAAAGCTTGTGCATTTGGGACAAGTGCACAGATAGAGTCTTGGCTTCCCGTGCCCCAGGTGGCCATCTTTCATCCCACATCCACCCTGTGAATGCTGTGAAGAGAGAGAGAGAGTCGATATCCTTGACATCTGCTCCCTCGCCCTGGGAGTCTGGCCACTGTCCTGTCCCGAGCCACTGCAGCGTAGCGAAGAGCTCTGCTATTCACAGCCGCGCGCACAAATACACGCGTGTCAGGTGTTAACGCTATACCAGCACTGCATCTGACAGCACACCAACCCCATCCTCTTCAAATCAAGAGCAATAGCCACAAAAAAAAATTAAAGGTTACGCAGGTTAGTTGGATTGGAAATATCACAGCCTGTCTATCTGCCTTGGACTCTCTTCATCGCTTGGCTTCCAGAAAGTTATCTTTGGGGAAATGAGGAGACCTAAGTAGTGGGTAAATTTCCTTAGTGTGCAGTGGGCCGACAAAGAAAAGCCTCGCTGCGGATCAATTTGTGCAGTCAGGTAAGAAAGTGCCTAGAGGAGGAAGTCTTCAAGAGAAACAAACCTGGTGCAAGCACAAAGGAGAACTTTTTTAGGCCCCCAAATAGCCCGGATATATCTCCTTGTCATTTTCAAGGCATTCATGATCATTGAACAGTACTATGTACATGCTAGTCTCACTTGAGTCTCTAGCTGCGATGTGTTCTACTGCAGAGGGGTGGTAATAGTAATATTGAGCGGTCATTAAGGTGGGAGTGAGGCCAAAACCGTTCTCACTGCTGGGATGTGTGGTACGTTATACTACCTACGCACTGCTGAGCCCAGGCTTCTTTGTGGTGGATAAAGAAGGAGTAGGAGTGTAAGTGTAGTTGAGGAATTAGATCCCGTTAGCATGTGCATATCGCTGATCTAAGCTAGGGGTGCGATGAAAGGTTCGGGTATTGACTTGTGCGTGTTAAAAAGTGAGTGGTGAATCTCGGCACATTCAGATACACATCAAGACTCAAATGTGGGCGTAGATTATAGCTGTGAACATTTCAGCAGCGTGGATGAAATTGTGTTGCATTCCTCGGCCATCTGTGCCCGTGTTTGTGTAATGATTGGGTTTAATCATATTCTGCATTCTGCCTTGCTTTGGCAGACGTGATTATCTGAGATCAATGCAAACAAACTCGGGGAAAATATTTAGACCTAAACGGGTTACGCTGGTCATTAAAGTATTCCAATCAAAGGGTCACACTCTCCAATCCTTCACCATCTCCAGATAATAACACAAGGCTTCTCTTCTTTTTAAATTTGACTTTATAATAAGGATCTCAGCCGATTGCATTATATTGGTTTACATGCATGGAATACTGATTGGTTAATCAAATGAATCACAAATTAACTCATATATCAATATTTGCTAGGTAAGGCCTAGCATTAAGAGCTAAATGAAGGCATTATTGTGGCAGACAAGTACATAATTAAGACTAAAGGCTAAAAGGTGTCTTTAGAATTCAGTTTGCTTTTATTTCCATATCGTTTCCACATCACTGGCCCACAGTCCACAACCATCCAGAGTTAGGTGCCATTTGTACGAAACACATTCTTTCATCTGCACTATTTAATGGTTTTTCTCTGCTTTTTATTCTAGCTTTATACGTTTTTTTATCATCACTTAAATGTGGGTAAGTTTCATTAAACAAGGAACATTTTGAACATTTAAGTGTTGATAAAAAATAACACATGAATCTAGCATAAAAAGCAGAGGATCTGTTGTTTCTTTAAATACTGAGAAACACACATTTTTGAATGATGATCAAAACACAGATGGAGTCCATCAACACCCCAAAGCTTCACAGACCAATCGTTCATCCTGGGTTGGCCTTTCATTCAGTAACATTAGGCAGTTTTGATAATGTTTAATGTTGGTGATCGTGTTATTTTACATATGCATATGTGATATCGCTCATTTCTGCTTTTTCTTCGCCTGTGTTTTGATCAAGAGATTCTGTACTCTTTCAGAAGATACATAATAGAGCCCCCTGCCGAATATTAGAGAAAACACAGAGAGTTCTGTCAATGGCAGGGGAAAGAGTTAAAAGCTGTTATTTCGCAATGATAGCCATGAATATACCTGAGCCTCAATAGATCTGATTGGTGGACGGACGTTTGCTGGATATGAAATCATTCACTCATTTCATATAGAGCATACTGTATAGTGCACTATTTGGGGAACAGGGAGATAATAAAATCCTATGCTGTTTGATGGTTTGTTCCACTGTTGTGCAAAGATTCAGTCCCCCTTGGGGTATCAGGGGTATCGTGTTCTTGCTAATGAAAATAGCCTTTCCATTTGTTCCTTAGTAGCAGTACTGTATCAGCTCACACGCTGTTGACTGTAGCCTGCTTTGTTTTCAGACAGGTTTCAGACAGGAGGTGATGTTTTACTGGTACATGTTAACTTTAAATACTGTTTGCAGACCAGGATACCCTGCCGGAAAAATAAAACAAAATTGCTAAAACCTGCCTAAGCTGGTTGACTGGTCTAAGCTGGTCTCCCAGTCAGGTCAGGTTGTATGGTTGGTTGTTTTTAGAAGAGTTTTGGACACTTTTCAGATGGTCAAACTGGCTTAGGCTGATTTTCAGCGAGTTAATATATTAGCACTAAGCTAGCAGGCAAAAGGGTGTTTAATTTGGACATTTATAGGCTTTTTCAGATTATGTGGTTTGTTTTATAAGGTGTTAATGTATATACTTCCATGATAACACTAAAGGGTATGTTAAAATGACAACGATGTACTAAAAACAGATGACAAGCTTATCACACAAATCTACGAAATGACTAAAAAGGCTGTATTATGCATGCCAGGCCAGTAGATGGCGATGCGACTTTGTCAAGAAACACCCTGCGAACATGTGATACCCGTGCATGACGTCACCATTTTCACAAATTCACTTTTTTGTTGTTTGCATAGAAACGGTTAAGGCATCGTTTTCAAAGGCTTGTGTTTTCAGGACCCAAAATGCAGTTGTCGTGTAAATGAGTGGCCAAAACACAAAAAGTTTTCCGTTTTTAAATGGCCATGTAAACGGCCCCTTAATCACACTACCTTTGAGTCAGGCACAGAGAGAGTACCCAAAATAACAACTATTCCTGTACTTATTCTAAATCTAAAAACTAACTTGCCAGTCCTTCTTTATAATCATTGATTCCTGATGTGAAGCCTTGTCTAAAACACATTATTTCTTCTCCTCTTGCTGCAGGACTGTTTCATCGTGCCATAATCCAAAGTGGCTCAGCGTTGTCTAGCTGGGCCGTCAACTACCAGCCGGTTAAGTACACAAGGCTGCTGGCAGAGAAAGTGGGCTGTAATGTGTTGGACACTTTGGACATGGTGGATTGCTTGAGGAAGAAGAGCGCTCGAGAACTGGTGGAACAAGACATCCAGCCGGCGAGATACCACGTAGCCTTCGGCCCAGTCATCGATGGCGACGTCATTCCCGATGACCCAGAGATCCTGATGGAGCAAGGCGAGTTTCTCAACTACGACATCATGCTGGGTGTCAACCAGGGTGAGGGTCTGCGCTTTGTGGAAAACGTCGTGGACTCTGAAGATGGTGTCTCGGGCAATGATTTCGACTTTTCTGTCTCAGACTTTGTGGACAGTCTGTATGGTTATCCAGAGGGAAAGGATACACTTCGAGAAACCATTAAGTTCATGTACACGGACTGGGCAGACAGAGACAACCCCGAGACGCGGCGTAAGACTCTGGTGGCGCTTTTTACTGATCATCAGTGGGTGGAGCCCTCGGTGGTGACGGCAGATCTTCACGCCCGATACGGATCACCCACCTACTTCTACGCCTTCTACCACCACTGCCAGAGCCTGATGAAGCCCGCCTGGTCAGACGCGGCCCACGGAGACGAGGTGCCCTACGTCTTTGGTATTCCCATGATTGGTCCGACCGACCTCTTCCCCTGCAACTTCTCCAAAAATGATGTCATGCTTAGTGCTGTTGTCATGACCTACTGGACAAACTTTGCCAAAACTGGGTAAGTGCGTACCTTACAACATGCAAAGTCTGGGGTAAACTCTGGTGCCCATATATATGCATATTTTGGGGGTATGCTAGAATACATTTACATGATTTAAAATTACAAATACACTATTGCTGCAGCAGCTCTTTTTTTACTCTCTGCTTTTTAGTTCCTGTCTCTTTAAAGCCCGGCCTTTCTGAAAAGTCAAGTGTGCTCTGATTGGTCAGTTGGCTCAGTCTGCTGTGATTGGTTGACCACTTAGAGCATGTGTTGAACATGTACATTTTCAGCTCCTGAGGATTCATGAGCAGCTGTATTAGTATTATATATTTGGTAATGTAACTATGCCTATCAGAAGTACATACAATGTCTTCTAAACATAGCAAAATCTCTTAGCCAGCTCTTCATGAGGGCGGGTCAAAGTACACAGACAGGCATTATGCAAATGTGTACCGTGCTGATTTAGCGAAGTCACGGTAATAATGGCAGTCAGGGCTTGACATTATCACCCGCAAACCGGCCAAATGTGTGTGTATTTCAGCGGTGGCGCGTAATGCAGTCTCTCCTACTAGCCACTCCGGTGGGTTGAATTTTATATATAATAAATACATTTTTCAATTGTAGTCTTTTAAAAGGCATCTGAAATAATAAAAAGTGCAATTTAGTGTGGTTAACAATATATATATTTCGATGCACAACGATACTGATATCTGAATACCGATATCTGAAACGCTTCCAATACTAATTTTCTGTGCTCTTTCTCATCTCTCCGACAGCAAGTGACACACAAACCCTCCTCCTCTCACACACTCTCTTCATTTGCTCCGGATGAATATTGTTGCTCTTACAGGGCTTGAATTTCGCTTTGGGATTGCATGTATTGCACATAATTTTACTCATGCCTGCAGATTTTGAGTTCACACCCACATAAAGCCACCTCTCAGCAAAAAAAACGGAGCTCTTTTTGCTGCTAATTGCACTTAAAGAGTCAAACACACACACTATAATGTTAAAATGTCAGCCTTGCCAAGTATTCACATAAACACAGTCAGTTCTGTTTTAAGTGAATGTAAACAGTTGAGAAAGAAAATGCATGTTTATCAGTGTAATGGATCCGTGCGTCAGCTCTTAAAGGTGCCATCTGTAAAAATTGAGGTAAAAATATCAAAAAAATGACCGACACGCATCAAAAGAATGAGAAGAAATAAGGGCGATGATGTCATTAAAAAAATGTCAAGTTATAGTGCTGCAGAGATATCAACCTTAATTAGCAGTAGCATTACTAGCCCCGGCCCGACAGGTGTCGTAATACCAGTCTCGGCCATGGGAGGCGGTATGCCGGCAACATAACCACCAGCCAACTTGGCGTACTTGAACCTGATGTCAATCGTGTGGAAAGTACAGCCCACTACTTCATTTCATTTCAGGGAAGAGAGCGGACGGATGGCCGAAGCCCTTGGCCCCTTAAATGTATCTGATATGATAAAAATAGCTGTTTTTACAAAGCGGAAGTGCGGCCGCCCGGCGACTGTGTCCAGTCCCGTCATAATAAAAGTCCCGGTGAGCCATTTAGAATAGGCGCCCTCCAGTGGAGGAAAAGTTGCATAGTGCACATTTAAAGTGACAGCAGCCTAATATTCCTGCTGACAAATTATGAGATGATATTAAAAATATCTATATGGCAGTTGTTCCCCATGGTATCGATGTCAAAATTGTGGCCAGTGAAAATGTTGAGTGGTTCATAACTTTGGAAAACCACAAGCCACAGAGACTGGAGAGCAAAAACATAAATGTCAAGCCCCGATGGCAGGACTTCAAACTAGCCTATTTCAGGCAGGTGTTTAAATAGCATATTATTAGCAGAGTGCCAATAATCAGCTGCTAAATCAGAACTATTTTGGTATTTTTGTACCACTAATGTGCAATTGAAAGAACGTGCAGTGTGGGTAACACTCATTGAGTATGTCTGTTGTTTGCCCAGAGTAAAATCTGTTACTGAGCATCATTGTTTACTGCACATACAGTATGAATGGGACTCAGGAACCCTGTGCCGAGAGAATTATCAGTGGAACTTATCGCATTTCTGCCTCTCGGCATTATCGATCAAAACCCCTGTCTTCAGTTGATCAGTGCCGCCCCAGGTGACCGCATCACCAACAACGCCTCCTCCCTAGCTCTCCTTCCTGCTCAATCCTGCCCGGAGCACAAAGCGTTATAGATCTGTATGAGGAGCGCTTGTAATCAGCTCTAACAACACAAATCTAATTTGACAACTGCTGTTACTGAGAAAAATTGATTGGTCATGCTGCTGCTTCTCTACTTTTACCAGTCACAATAAAAATGACACCCCTTGACGTTTATAAATCTTTCTTTAAATGTTAAGTGCACACTAGGTGTAGCCAAAAATGGAAATGCTAATGGTGGAGTACCTCAGGCTATTTTTTTCTTACGCTGAATGCTCGAGTCAACATTCTGCAAGCGTATCAGAGAACATTTCAGAACAACATCTGTCCAGAAAATGTCAATTTAGCTCAAGGGCATGGGACATTTGTACGCTAAACTCTGGTTTTCCCCCACAGGGTAAGATCTTTCTCAGTTAGACTGCCAGATTTTCTCAGTAAGAAAGAAAGAAAGAACTGACAATGTTTGACTAGTGCTGTTTGTTGTTTCTGTGCTTGGGTGGATTTTCATTGATCCTAATTTTTAAAGCAATATTGTTCCTTAAATCCCCAAAAATCTGTGCCGTTTTAAGTTTATGCACGAACAAAATATGCCATCCAATAATCACAATACGCTCTGATATCGATATGAAACAGTCTCAGCCTTCAAATCGATGTCAAATCGATTAATCACATCTCACATAAAAGTGTTTATTTACATAATGCATTATTATTCAGTGCTCTCAAACTATTAATCACGATTAATCACATCCAAAATAAACATTTGTTTGCATAATGTGTGTGTGTACTGTGTAGAATTATTATGTATATTGAATACACACATACAGTACATGTACTTAAGAAAATGTACAGTCAAACCTAAATGTATTCAGACTTTCACCTTCAACTTTTGTTCACATTATCAGTTTATTCACTATAGTTTAGAAAATGCTAATAAAATATGACAAGAACACAGAGGTAAGAATTTCAGATAACTTTGATGGAACGGGATGTAATGGACTACAATCAACCAATCAGCTGTTAGATTTAAGAACACAATTAGATAATACCAATTTAGGTCAATGCTTCATTTTGTTCAGTCTGTGGTGTAAAAGGTCGCATTAGCAATGAAAGAAAAATCACTGATCAGGTCAAAGTGTCTGAATCGTAGTTCCAAAGTTTTATCAATTGGACAGCTAGTCACTCTATGACGAATTTTTAAGAATATTATGTCACGGTTTACTTTATTTTGTTATCCTCACTGAACTATAGTTTCCTGCACACGCACCACATTATATCTGGTCTCTGATTATTTTTTGGTTTGACTGTATATTATATATAAATGTATTTAAAAAAAATGATATGTAACAATATATACATGCGTGCGTGCCTGGGACCCAGAAAAAAAAAAAAGTTTTTTGAATTTTGTATTTTTTCATGTCATTAGATTGTTTAGAGCATAAGAAACAAATGGACAGATTATTTTTTTGCAAAATTATATTATATTCATATTTTATGATAGTTATGGTAGTTGACACCAGGACTCAGTTGTTAAATTTTTTTAATGAAATGATATTGCATGTATAGGCAAAAACAATGGGATTTATTTTTAATTCATGAATACATTTTTAAGTTTCAGGATTTTTTTAAAACAAACTTTTTATTAAAGATGATTCTGAGCTATGTTATAAAAGATATAACTGAATGCTTTGATATACCATCTTACTTTATGCAATATGTGGGTAAAATGACCATACTTGGATTTTCCCATTCAATACAATGTATCGGTATATTGCATCTAATTTGCATATTATTGTGTTCTAGGTGCAACATGTAATGAAAAAAAGAAGTCTAATAAGGGGAGTAATAATTGGCAACATTTTCAAAATAATATGTAATATTTCATAGGAATATTGATATGTAATTTATTTTTCTATTTACTTGTTGTGTCTCCAAAATGGCTGATAAACATGATTTATGTCCCGGTGTCCTCTACAGTGGACATTTATGAAATCAATGCCCTGTTTTGTAACAAAGAGTCATATTTAGATTAGAAACCCCATAGCATTTTCCTGAGATGTTGATTTATAACAAACAATTAGAAAATTAATCAGATTTAAATTATAATTACAAAATATGATCATATTTCCATAAGAGTGCTAAACATTAATGTCAGCCATTTTTAAAGACCAAGAAGTTGTTTTTGTCCTGGTGACACCTCCAAACATTTGGTATCTTTGCAAAGCCCTGAATGTGCTCTATAAAGGACATCCTGACTCAAAACTGTGACGTCACAGAAACTCACTAAAATATAATGTCCACTACAGTGGACAAAAGTATATATATATATATATTAGGGCCGGCACTCGATTAAAAAAATTAATCTAATTAATTAGAGGCTTTGTAATTAATTATTCAAAATTAATCGCATTTTAATTGCATATAAATATTTGACCTGAGAACAGTGAGAAGTAATTTTTCACATGGATGTTTAGTATACCATTGAATAATGACTGAATACATAAGCTTAATCAACTAAATATAGTTTATTTATTTCAGTCCAGCAGACCAGCGCAATGTTTGCCATTAAGTGTAGCAAAAGCATATCTGTGATATTTGAGGCTCGATGTGCTGCGGTGATACGCAGATTCCTTGTTGTATAGCTTGCACACAACCGTGCTCTTGTGGACACTTCCATCCTTTCGCTTTTTAAAACAAAATTTCCCATCCACGGGGCCAAGCAAAGCGGCCTCATCAGCTTCTTCCTTCATGTTCACTGGTTTGTTGTTGTCGTGACTTGTGAACGCTAGTTGGTGTTCCAGTATAATCGGTCCGTCAAAATTCATTCATTGAAAAACGTTCCACGGTGCATATATATATAATAATAATAATTATTACCAAGTGCAAATAGCGTGCCTTATTGGCAAGTGCTATTCGCACTAGCTCCACCTAACAATGCCTGGTTGTGCCAAACAAGATTAAATAAGCCGCTTGTGATTTAACGTCTTCAGAAGCCTCCAAGATGAGTCAATTAGTCCGTATTTTGGTCCGTTTTGTCATAAGAGAAACACTATCAATTATGAATGAATAAATCTGATTTAAATCCTTAAAATGGAAATTTTATCAAAAGGTCATCAAAGCTAATTTTCAATGTACAAAAATTTCCAATTTCAACCCAAATGGAAACATAGTGTCGGCCCAGATCCGGCTCACATCCGGCACATGTGGATTCATCACAGATCTGGGACGACACAATGTTAGAATTTTATGGAGTCTCGAATATATTTTTAAGACACAAAACCATCCCCTATCTAGCCTTAAAAACATAAAATAATCACTCACTGTCGAACAGCCAGCCCATTTCAAAAGCGGCCTCTCAGAAATACTATTATGTAAAGATTATTTATTACATGACAAACAGCGTATCCTCTTGCAGTCATTCGTCTAATGGCTCTCAATCGGACTGGCATTATAGAATCAGTTTCCGGATCTACTGAAGTGCTGAGTTTCTGATGTTACGGCCCATAGAGTTGCTCCATTTGTCTGGCTCTATTGTGAGGAGCGGATTATATAGGATCCTGCTTAGCACTCGGATTTACAGAACAAAGGATTAGATGCAAGGATAATGAACCTCTCAATACCATGAATACTCACAAATCATTACCTCCATCTTAACCAGGAAACTCTCTGGTTCAGTCCTGATGCATGCTGGGCTAGAGCCACAAATGTGCACTACAGCATGTGGAGTGTGCTTACAGCTTCTCCATGTGATGACCTAGATAGCCTTCTAAATTGGACACTTGTACCTGCGCCGGATACATACGTGAATATGGATCCTAGAGTGGACTAGGTGAACATTACGCTAGTATTGTGCCGCTTAATGTCAACAGCATGTATCATTCCCCAAAGCTAGTCTTATTTCCGCTTCATGGTGCTTACAAGCCGTGTTTTTCCCCCTGCAGTTGAAATACAACACAAAAACAACCATTAACTGTGAAATCTGGGTAGAAAGGCATGTTTGACAGAAGACTAGGGAAAGTGAAGTGACAAAGAAACAAATGTTCCCTTATTGGGTGCCAAGCCTGAGAACGAGCACCACAGATATAGCCTAATAAATAGAGTATATCTGAACTTGGACCACAAAACCAGTCATAAGGGTCAATTCTCTGAAATTGAAATGTGTGCATCATCTGAAAGCTGAATAAATACGCTTTCCATTGATGTGTGATTTGTATATTTGGCTGAGATTCAAATCTAAATATTGAGAAAATCTCCTTTAAACTTGTCCAAATGAAGTACTTAGCTATACATATTAATACTAATAATAAATTGTATATATATATACAAAATATCTTCATGGAACATGATCTTTATATCCTAATGATTTTTGGCATTCAAGAAAAATTTATAATTTTGACCCTTACGATGTATTGTTGACTATTACCACAAATACACCCGTGAGACAGGACTAGTGAAGGGCTCCAGTGACATATTTATACTTTATATTTTATAGTTTGTGTCAATCTGCAGTCCAAGCAGTGTCATTGTCATGTTGGTTTTGGGTTTTGGTTCACCTTAATGTTTTCAAATCTTTTATTTTGTGGTTTTCATAGTCGGGTCATTCCATGTCAACTTAACCAGAGGTCCCTGTGTCAAACTTTTGACAAATAAACATAAATGGTGATGAAACCCAAAATATGAAATGTCACAAATGTATATTTATTGAGTACAATGTTTTGTAAATGGGGGTCAAATTTACATTTTTACATGAGATTTGTTGGGGGGGGGGGTAAAAATTATTCATTTTTACTCAGAGATTGGTAGATCTATAAGTTAAATATGTTGCATTTAGCAATCATTGTTGCTTTATATGTCAACGGTGACAAATCCAAATTGTGTAAATCCTGCGTTTACTGGCCCTCGTTTCAGAAGTCCAGTGTACAATGATTCACACAAACATATAAAAATGTAGCTCATTTCTTGGTCACATTCCCTTCACAAATGAAATAAATCCACTGCATCCGCCAAGGCTCGGATATCCTTTTTTCACGTTTTCTGGGTTGTGAGATGCACCGGGGACCCGATTATAGCACTTAAATGCAGAAAAAGACAGATTTTCATGGTATGCCCCCCTTTAATATAATAAAACTTCAGTAAATCCTGAAAAAAAATGGCATGTCCACAGCCACACTTTTTATATTTGATGACATAATGTCAAATTTCACTAGAAAGGAGATGTATTATCCTGCTTTTTATGAATAATAATCAGGAATTCAATGTCATTTTAGCTTACAGGGCTCTTTTAAAAGGAAACTTCTGAAATGTCTTCGGTTGGAAGGGGTTTTTCAAACAGGCGGTGCACTGTTAAAATAGGTTACAACGCATTTCCATAGAACCTTCTAGTGAAAAGTTCTGAAAAATAACCATTTTGGACAAACATTTTTTTTTTAAATTCTAAACAACCTTTTTTCCAATATAAAGACCTTTTGTAGAAGAGTAAAGTATAGATTCCAATAGACGACCTTTTCTTTGACATTTTATCTGTCTCTGGCACAATTATTAAACATTATTAGGCTCTGAAATAAATGGAAGAACAACGGTTAAATGCTGCCAAATGTAGAACCATTAAATTGAATTTGAATCTCCAAGGCTTTGAGACATTCCCTCAGCTGGTTTTTAACAGTAAAAGTGTAAAACATTAGCACCCTAATTAATTTCTCAAACGTTAACCAGTGGCCACTGCTCCTGCCGAAAACAAAAGCATCCAAGAACCTTCTTCACACTTGATAACTGAATTGTTGGCACATATCGCCTTTGTTCAGGCTGCAAATGGACCTCAAATGCTGCCGTCTGCATTTCTTTGGAGATTGTAGCGTTAGCGTTTGATGGACAGGGGCTGTTTCCTCTGCATTCTTCTACTGTGTCTTTCAGCCTCCAGTCAAACAGCCCATGCTGTGCCGTCGCTGAGCAGAATACTGTTGTGCTTTTGCTTTTTGCCCTCCTCTTTTTTCTTGTAACAAGAACACAAGCCACTCTCACAAATGCTAAGGCCTGCTGGGATGAATCCTGATATTTCTGTTTGAAAAGCCCATGTTTTTTCATGATGCTGTCCCTTGCGGAGACATTGGCTATTCCAGCCCAAGAATAAAACATGACTAATCAATAATCAATAAGGCATGATTAATAAATAAGATTTAGCCGCGCACATGCCAGCTCGACTGTAATCGCTCAATGATTTGACACAGACTGCATTTCGTGTTTTATCGACGCATTTATATTGACGTCTGTCTTATTGAAATGCTGTTGCCTGTATCGCCTCATCTGAATGGCAAGCAGATGCTCATTAACTCACACTGTCTTGTTGTATCTTCCTCGTGATTGTGAAAACAAAAATAATAATTTCAATGCTGCATGTTAATGAGTGGTTTCTCTTACCGCTACACCCAGACGGAAATGAAGTCTTTTGAAC
Organism: Pseudorasbora parva; assembly: GCF_024679245.1. Lineage (NCBI taxonomy): Eukaryota > Metazoa > Chordata > Actinopteri > Cypriniformes > Gobionidae > Pseudorasbora > Pseudorasbora parva. The sequence goes on along the minus strand of NC_090182.1, from coordinate 4,194,039 downwards.
ATCAGTTGACCCTGAACCCAAGGCCAGGCCAATCTCTTTCTGTGGCTTTGAGCTAAATTGCTTCCCGCATCGGCTTGTTTTGCCGTTCCTTAGACTACTATGAATCCACTGGGGAATTAAAAGGGATTGTGATGGGTTTGTGTAACAGTCTCACAGCCCTCTCAATTAAGTCTAGCACTTGTAGGACAGGGGTTCTCGGCTCTGGCCCTCGAGATCCACTTTCCTGCAGACTTTATCTCCAACCCTGATTAAACTCGCCTACCTCCAACTTTATAGTAATCCCGAAGACTTTGATTACAGCTTGTTCAGGTGAGTTTGATTAGGGTTAGAGCTCAACTCTGCAGGAAAGTGGGCCTTGAGGGCCGGAGTTGAGAACCCCTGCTGTATATCTCGCAGATATGCAGATTTGCTTTAGGAAAGGTAAGGAAGCTGCAGAGGATCTGGAGGGGCCCTGGATGCCCGTGATGAAGAGGCCGGTCTGCATGTTGAATGTAATGAGCAGCATCAGCGGAGAGCGAGAGATCGGTGCGGGCCAGCGGTCAGGACACATGTTGACCATCACTCACATCGATCAATAGCAGTCATAATGAAGAGTGCACAGGGGCCTTCGCCCTCCAGATACACATATTACTTCAAAAGCATTGCCGTCTTTTTGACTAATACATTTTGAGTTGGGTTGATTTTGCCCTTCATGAGGAATGTGAGGCGGCTGAATTTCACCCGTTTAAATTATATTAAGCCTTTAAGGTTATGCATAATGAAAGGCGTGGCCACTTGAGTGACAGGTGGATTGCCACTGTGGTCAAGCTAGGTGGGTGTGGTTTTAGCAGCCAGGCTGCTCAGCTCCACCCATGCCCCGCCTCTTTGCCCATTTTTGGTTACCCGGGAGTGACACGCTGCCAAGAAGGTGACAGCTGGCTCCGCCCACATTGGGCTTCGCAAATGATCTTTAGAAATCTACGGGTGACATCATGGACACTACGTCCATTGTTTTATACAGTCTTACGAATCAGTATTTGAGCCTAATTTTAAAAATAAATGATTTAAAATACACTTTATACACAAATATTTTCCTGGGATTGTGCTGGTACCTTGACAGGTTTAGGACTGCCGTTGACAGCTGACTCTTAGAATTATTATTATATAAAGTTTAAATGTATTCTTCTTACCTTTTATCTGCATTATTACCTTTATAAATGCAATTTTTTAAATGTAGCCTATGTATATTACATGTAATCAATCAATTAAATTAGAATAATAAGACACTATAGGGCTGTTACCAATTAAATGAAATCAGTATCAATGAAATTCATCTTTGCAATGAATGGACCAGTCGCGTTACCACTGTCACGTCGGGGCTTCCTCGGGCCGTATACATTGGTCCAGAGCAGGCCAGTTTGGGCTTGAGGTGTAGTTACTAACAAAGGCAGCAGACGCCAGTGCCACAGATTATTTCATACACTCCTATAGTGTATTCTGAGTAAAAAACAACCCAATGTTGGGTCAAATATGGACTAACCCATCAGTTGGGTTGTTTTAACCCAGCGATTGGGTTGTATTAATCAAATATTTAACCCAACCGCAGGATTAAAACAACCCAATCGCTGGGATAAAATAACCCAATTGCTGGGTTAGTCGATATTTGACCCTACATTGGGTTTAAACAACCCAGCATTTTTTAGAGTGTATACCAGCTAACATCAGCATTGTAAGGCCGCCCAAATCGTCCCAATGGAGGCTAACGATCGGCGGGTGAAGGTCGCTGCGCGTTCGGTCTTTTCGGCGGGGCAAAGGGATATTATTCAAATTCCTCGTTATCTGACTCCATTTAATCAGAATTTAGAAGTTAGGTTAGAATGCCAATTGGTTATTTGGTCATTATATTTAATAGTTGAACTACACATTTAATTATTCCGTTTAACCCTTTGTTGAAATTATACCCAACCTGAATAATTCCAGAGCAAGTCAAAATCAAACAAAGTGTAACAATTTATTAACAGTCAGGTAAATGTATAAAGCCAGTTACATAGTCAATTCAAAGGTAATCCATATATAACATCAAATACTCTGAAGTAAAGAATGAAATGTATACCTGACTTCTGAAAATTACATAATGCTGGCTATGTTGAGACGTCCAGCATTACGGGCTGACCTGTTTAAAGTGTCGAGACTTGAGCTCTTTGCAACATTTCCTTAAATACCCAGAAACAAATGCACAAACTCTTTCAAATGGAAACACGAGATCACTGAGAATTTGCATCAGTCAAGACTTATATTGATGCAAAGGCCAAATGGCTGAAAACCACACCTATCATACTAAGACAATATATCTCTAAACTCTTAAAACATTTATGATGTTCTAGTTTACTTCTGTGGAGTTGAGATATCTCTACCAGTCGCACTGAGACATTTCAGAATGATATCAAACATAATACTGTATCGTGAGGATTGACAAAGAGATTTCTGGTGCATTTCAGGTGATCTCAAGTTTGGGGGAGCAGGAGTTTGGGGGAAGGTTCATGTGAGAGGAAAGGCATGTAAATTAGAGTCATTCATAGATGGTTCACTCAGTGTGATGTCTTCTCGGACAGAGACGCTTGCTGTATGAATGAGTTCAGATGCTAATTTCCTTTGTTTTCTCAGAGCGATTAGACATTTCAGCATCAGCTAGTTTTTCCAGCCTTACCGCATTAAAGACTTTTAACATCACTCAAACTCCCTTTCAGACAGCGGCGAAATAACTCCTGTTTGTGATCCAATGTGGATTCAGATCAGGCAGAAATATTTATATGCATTGCCTAAGACATGATAAACATGGTAAATACGACCACTTGAAGAAAGCAGATATTTTATCTGTCAGTATCTTGTCTCTTTATACCAGACTGTCTGATATCCATATTTAGTTCTGCATATGTCCTAAAATAAAGCTTCCTCTGTTTCCCTGACTGAAAATAATCTGTACTGGGACAGTCACTGAGAGAGTGCAGGTTGTATTTTTGGTGGAGAAAGGATCGTTCTTTCTAAATGTGATGTAAACATACTGTCACGTGACTACAAATGAACGAACAGGCATGACGGATGACTGAACTAATGCACAGTTGGACACAAATTAATTCATTATAATCAATATAGCACTTAATATTGTAAAACTGTGATAAAACATCAATGCTCCGGTTTTAAATTTTCATTCAGTAACGAAACACAGCTGTGTGTTACTCAGAGTCGCAAAAGAGTGACTGTGTTTTATTTAGAGCTATTTTCAAGAACGTTGTACGTTTAAAAGTGAGTCATTGAATCATTCACTCAACCGAAGCGATATCACAATCACAATCATGCTTTTAATATTCTTAATATTATCATCTATTCATGTTGCTAATCCAAGTATGGGTAATAGTAGCCTTATCGTATCTTTTGTTGTTGTTGTTCTGTGAGGAACTGAGAAAGTAATGGAGTTAAACGACACCCAGCCACTGTGTCTCAGAAAAACACTTTAGACAACAGCAGTTTAAACTCTAGTCTTAACAGCAAGGCTCTTTGAGAGCATGCTCTCTCTCTCTCTTTCTCTTTCTGTCATGCTGTTTTATGTTATATATTCTATATCTGCTGACCTTGAGAACAGCAAAAAAAGATAAGAAAAACTGAAATGTAACATTGCATCTTTCAAAAGCAAAGCCAGTTGTGTGTGGACCTTGAAACGTACGGTAAGATGAAAAACCACACAAAGTAGCGCACACTACCTCCAGTACTTATAAATAACCCATATACAGAAAACTTTTATATTAAAGGTACATGCACTGCCTTACACTGGAATCAATGCGATGCAGTTGAAGATGAAGTTTGCATTGAAATAAGTGACCCTGACCGAAGTACTCTAAGACACTGAAGTGGGAGCCGAGGCTTTTATGATGTGCCATTGGATTTGGTGTCTCTATGTCCACAATCATCCAAGCGCTGCCAATTAGACTGATGAAAAACCAATGCATCCCCGTCGAATGAACTCGGACTCGTTTTCACCTTGTCATATTCATTAGATTTATTCTGCTATGAAAAGACCTTTCTATAAAAACACCTTTTTAAGGATTTGTATTGTGAATCATTTTGTATGCATTTCTCTAAGAGCAAAACCATTGCTTTCTTTATTTCCTGTATACATGTATTATACATGTAACGGTGAGGTGTTTTTATTATTTTTTTGCATATTGCTATGTAGAGGTTTACTGGCTCAAGTCAAGCGATCCTGCTATATCTCTAGTCTCTATGGTATTCTGGGCTCTAGATAGACTGCATATGCATGCAAGTCTTAAAGTTCCCATGAAATCAACAATTTCAGCTTTTAGTCAAAATATGTTACTCTTACTGTAATCTATGCTGCTCCAAAACAATGACAACATTCACATTTTAAAAGATATAATCATTCAAAATGTCTCTCACTTCCGCCAATATGATCAGTGATTCTGATGACATCACTCTTCACTTCAGCTTCTCATCAGATTTTATGTCCAATCAAATTCCACCTAGAATAATCCAAGCGCTGCCAATTAGACTGATGAAAATCCCCCTGGAATTAACTCGGACTCGTTTTCACCATGTCGTAGTGCACTATATAGGGGATAGGGAACGATCAGACAGTGCTCTATATAGGGGATAGGGAACGATCAGACAGTGCACTATATAGGGGATAGGGAACGATCAGACAGTGCTCTATATAGGGGATAGGGAACGATCAGACAGTGCACTATATAGGGGATAGGGAACCATCAGACAGTGCACTATATAGGGGATAGGGAACGATCAGACAGTGCACTATATAGGGGATAGGGAACGATCAGACAGTGCACTATATAGGGGATAGGGAACCATCAGAGAGTGCACTATATAGGGGATAGGGAACGATCAGACAGTGCACTATATAGGGGATAGGGAACCATCAGACAGTGCACTATATAGGGGATAGGGAACGATCAGACAGTGCACTATATAGGGGATAGGGAACCATCAGACAGTGCACTATATAGGGGATAGGGAACGATCAGACAGTGCACTATATAGGGGATAGGGAACGATCAGACAGTGCACTATATAGGGGATAGGGAATGATCAGACAGTGCTCTATATAGGGGATAGGGAACCATCAGACAGTGCACTATATAGGGGATAGGGAACGATCAGACAGTGCACTATATAGGGGATAGGGAACCATCAGACAGTGCACTATATAGGGGATAGGGAACCATCAGACAGTGCACTATATAGGGGATAGGGAACCATCAGACAGTGCACTATATAGGGGATAGGGAATGATCAGACAGTGCTCTATATAGGGGATAGGGAACCATCAGACAGTGCACTTTACAGGGGATAGGGAACCATCAGACAGTGCACTATATAGGGGATAGGGAACGATCAGACAGTGCACTATATAGGGGATAGGGAACCATCAGACAGTGCACTATATAGGGGATAGGGAACCATCAGACAGTGCACTATATAGGGGATAGGGAACGATCAGACAGTGCACTATATAGGGGATAGGGAACGATCAGACAGTGCACTATATAGGGGATAGGGAACCATCAGACAGGGCTCTATAAAGGGGATAGGGAACAATCAGACAGTGCACTATATAGGGGATAGGGAACGATCAGACTGTGCACTGTATAGGGTATAGGGAACGATCAGACAGTGCACTTTACAGGGGATAGGGAACGATCAGACAGTGCACTATATAGGGGATAGGGAACGATCAGACAGTGCACTATATAGGGGATAGGGAACGATCAGACAGTGCACGATATAGGGGATAGGGATCGATCAGACAGTGCACTATATAGGGGATAGGAAACGATCAGACAGTGCACTTTACAGGGGATAGGGAACGATCAGACAGTGCACTATATAGGGGATAGGGAACGATCAGACAGTGCACTGTATAGGGGATAGGGAACGATCAGACAGTGCACTATATAGGGGATAGGAAACGATCAGGCAGTGCACTATATAGGGGATAGGGAACGATCAGACAGTGCACTATATAGGGGATAGGAAACGATCAGACAGTTCACTATATAGGGGATAGGGAACGATCAGACAGTGCGATATATAGGGGATAGGGAACGGTCACACAGTGCACTATATAGGGGATAGGGAACGGTCACACAGTGCACTATATAGGGGATAGGGAACGATCAGACAGTGCACTTTACAGGGGATAGGGAACGATCAGACAGTGCACTATATAGGGGATAGGGAACGATCAGACAGTGCACTATATAGGGGATAGGGAACTATCAGTGTAAATATGCTTTCCATTCGGGTGAATGAAGTCTGGTTTCACGTATGAGTGAACCGCTGCAGCTCTGGACCGGAGACACGATAGCACACAGAGGATCATGTGATCGAGTCACCTCAGACCATAAACTGTATCGGCTCCATTTGAATTCTGCACAGAATTATATTTTAAAGCGATAAGGAGATTATTAGAGGGAGAAACGTTAGAGAGCTCAATGGCTGTGAGCTTTGAAATTAACACAACGCTATTGGCTGTTTTAAAACGTGAGGAGCTGTTCTATGCCTCGCCCTGTCTTCCTGCTTCAGTGGAAATCACATCAACACATTGAAGAATGCTGTGTTTCGAGGCACTTCAGTGGGACTTTAAGTCTTTTTGTCCAAATGTTTTGTTTGTCAAGTAAAAATGGTAAGCCTGAATACTAGCTCATCTTTCCTCAAAAAAGAAAACATGATTTAAGGTTGAATTAATTTGCTTATATATAGGGGAAATGGTACAACGTAAGCACTAAAGTTTAACACTGCAGAGTTTAGAAGTATGAACAATGAGCCTTAGCAAGCACCACTAATTAAACACTAATTAAATGACCATTAGCTGTGGAATTTTTTTCCTGACTTAATTTGCTACTATTGCTCTGCTAAGGTCAGATTCTGTGACGGAAATATCTTCAGACTGTCCTCTCCCTTTGGTGTTGGGATGGTGTTTAGGAAGTCCAGTCTAGTTTCAGAACCTCAATGGTCATCGAGTCGTTTCCCCTCAGGGCCTGAGATCTGACTGAGTGGCTCTGATCGAGGCTGAAGTACTGCTTCACTGGGCAAGCCCAAGTGGCCTGAACCGGAGAAGCGTTTGAGTGGTTTAGGAGCCGATTTGAGTGGGCGACCTGACAGAACGCAGTCAGCTAATTCACTCCCTCCATCTGCACACACTCCACCCAGACTGTGGGTTAGTGGAAAGATCGGACACCAGCTCGTTCACTGAGGAATGAAAACATTTATTATACATTCTTGATATCAACATGGTTATCTACTGTAACAAAGACCCAAGACTGCACTCTAAAAAATGCTGGGTTGTTTTAATCCATGTCTGGGTCAAATATGGACAAAAATGTAATTAAAAAATTTTAAAGAGTAAAAAGTTTGTCCATATTTGACCCTTTTTGAGCATTTTTTTATGGTGTGGTGTTTTATAATCCTTAAGAAGAAGATTATTAAAAATATACAAAGTATCCAGACCAGTATCTAAACAAGTCAAACAACAGGCCATGGTCAGAATTCAGGCTTATTTTAGTTAACTAAGATGAAATTTGTACTTATTTACTTGAAATAATTTCTTACTGAATTAAAATAAATGTTAATTGTATTATATCATGTCATGATTTTTATTTAGATTTACAAACCATAAAAAAGTCAAATGTTTAACTCTTTCCCTGCGAGTGTTTAAAAAAAAGTATTATTTAAATAATAATATACGTATTATATAAGAGATTCTTTAACTATCTGTAAAAACTAGGGATGAACCGATATTAATATTAATATTAATAATTCTTTATATTTGAAGGCTGATAATCGATATATTGGAAGATAAATCTGAATCCAAAAATTTATATCGTTTTTGAGAGCCTGATTATAAATACAAATGTCTCACCATTAAAGTCATGTCCCAAACACACATTTATTATGTTCTCGTTATAATTTTATGTTGGATATATGACAGACTTGTGCTGCATAAGTTGCACTGAACTCACTTTTGAAGTGATTTCAATCATATTTTGCCTGTAGCTCATAATTATCCAGTGCGCATTCCCACTCATTGTGCCTTTTTTGAAGTGACTCCAAACATATTTGAAGCCATTCAAAACCATCATGATGAGCAGTGCACATCTGAAGTGCCTCAGCTGAAGGAAATATATTATTTGATATATCAGCCAAATGTTCTTATTGTTCTGATAATGATAACTTTACAAATGAACATATGTGACCTCATATGTGTGCACATTCTCTATAAAAAAAACAACCTTCAAAATGATTTATGATTTGAATATATCGAAGGCATTGATTGAATCGCACAAAAACTCCAGAAACTTGAGGTTCCAAAACAAAATCGCCAGCAACCTTAAAATCTCTAGTAATAACACCAAATAATCATCTATCATGCAATATTCGTGCTGTCTAATCAGCATTTTGATATGCCACACCTGTGAGGTGGGTGGATTATCTCGGCAAAGGAGAAGTGCTCACTAACACACATTTAGACAGATTTGTGAACAATATTTTCAGAGAAACAGGCCTTTTGTGTACGTAGAAAAATTCTTAGATCTTTGAGTTCAGCTCATGAAAAAATGGGGGCAAAAACAAAAGTGTTGCGTTTATAATTTTGTTCAGTGTATATATTATCAACTTTTTCCGAAGGTACCAAAATTGTTTGATTAACATTAATGAAACTGACAGATATATATTATATATTAAGACCTAATGAACAGCATGGATCTGATATAATGTTACACATCAGATGCTTTTCCCCAACAATTAACCAAACGTTCACTTAAGACATAACAGATGATGTTTGCGTGAATACTCAACAATATTTTGAAATACTGTAATTCTGTGTATGTGTGTATATCGGGATCATTCGCTGTCTGAGAGGCGTGTTTGTGCGCATGCAAGATCGTTTTCATGGACAAAGGAAAAGTACTGCTCTCCGAAAACATGCAAATAAAGATAATTTTAGATGTTTAGTTGGGATCGCTAAACGAAGGCTTAATCAACTAATTTTTATGAAAACCTCAAAATCTAAAAATGTTTCATTTGTTTTGCCTGTAGCTCGTAATTATCCTATGTGCATTCCCACTCGTTTTGCCAACACAGGTCACATGTATTGGCCAATTCCGATATGGTGGCTGATATATCGTGCATCCCTAATAAAAAGTAGTTTCTTAATTCAACTAAAACAACACCAGTCCGACCAAATCCAAACTGACAGTCAAAACATGCATGAGGTCGTAACATAGCCAAAACATATACTAAGCATAAACAGCCATAACTGCAGGATAACCGAGACTTCACAAACACTGAAAGACTCACACTGCCTTATAACAGAGTCCCTTCCCTCAGGAAGCCTTCAAGGTTAACAAAGAAAAGCATAACGCTGCAGTTCACCGGCGAGGAGACGAGAGGCCGCTTTAATGGATGTCAATGGAGAAGAGGCTCAGTACACTGAATTAACTGCTTCTGTGAGAAAACAGATAATCACAGGTTTTTCACTAATCGTTCATGTTGGATTTATCTGTTCTATATATTTTCAACAACACAAAAATCCAGTTTTATGAGGAGGTAGATTCAGTGTATGGCACTTCTCATTCCTTTCTCTAATATTCACAAGCATGATTGACTGTTGTACAACTCTGATTCAATGATGTCAAGGCTATAATGTGATTGGCTATCAGGAAAAACATACCGCTTTCTCTCTTATCATCAGGAAGCTCGCATTCACATCTGCCTCCATCCAACAACGGGATAGGATCAAGCTCTCACCATTTGTTTTATTTTTAAAGGTGTCATGAACTGGCTTTTTTTATTTATTTATACTGTTGTCTGAGGTCAACTAATGATGTTTGTGTGGTTTTTACATAAAAAATCATCATAACTAATCAGTAATAGGCTATTCCCTGCGCTGGTTTTGAGGCTCTCTCCTGAACGCTGGGTTTGATGGGCGTGACACTGGAGACTTGGAAGTAAACGCCCACGGCTAGGATTGGAGAAGATTTGCATATTTAATGAGCTTAAGCTCCGCTGTCATTTCAGGGAGAGGAGAGACTGAGGGAGAAGCGGCAACCAGAATGAGTCTCTCGACCACAGGGCTCGTAAACGTCTTTATCAAACAATTATCAAATGATTTATTTCTCATCGACCCGCAATTGATTAGACTATTATTTTTATATTACACATAGCCCGCAAGATCGGATGATATAAGGCAAGGCAAGGCAAGGCAAGTTTATTTGTATAGCACATTTCATACCCAATGGCAATTCAAAGTGCTTTACATAGAAATTAATTAAAATAGTGGTAACAAATACATGAGAAAAAAAAGAATACCATATGGACGAATAAAGAATTAAAAACAAGCATAGTTAAAACAGTCGTAAAGATATAGTAATTAAAATAATAATAATAATAAAAAAATAATAATAATAATAATAATAATAATAAAATGGTCAGATCCACAATAATGATCTGATATAAAAATAAACATTCTTCAGTTTACAGCCTACATACATGTACCATCTTAATTAGAACACCTCATTCATTTCTTTCTCAAACACGTTCATAACATCCATTTTAATCACTATTCCCTGATTTTTACTCAGGAACCTTCTTGTTAAAACCCTTACTCACTCATCATACCCTCCACAGATTTACACATACTCAAACCTTATTGTCAAACTTACTATTTCCATCAAACCCAGTTTTCACTCGTCATATTCAACTCAAAAGAACATATAAAATAAACAATAACCAAAGATAAGAACAAAGGTAAACTAAAACAATTATAAAAAGAATAAAGAGATAAGATAGGGTGCAATCAGTCGGACGTACAGTGGCACAGTGCTCATTCAGTAAATGCACAGCTAAACAGATGTGTTTTGAGTCTGGATTTGAATGTGGCTACTGTTGGAGCACATCTGATCTGTTCAGGAAGCTGGTTCCAACTACGGCTGGCATAATAGCTAAAAGCAGACTCTCCTTGCTTTGAGTGAACTCTTGGTATTTCTAACTGACTTGATCCTGCTGATCTGAGTGATCTGTTGGGTTTGTATTTAATCAGCATATCTGCGATGTATTGGGGTCCTAGCTCATTGAGTGATTTATAAACAAGTAATAGTACTTTAAAATCGATCCTAAATGTAACTGGAAGCCAGTGTAAAGACCTGAGGACTGGTGTGATATGGTCATATTTTCTGGTTCTGCTCACAATCCTGGCAGCAGCGTTCTGTATGAGCTGCAGCTGTCTAATGGTCTTTTTAGGAAGGCCAGTGAGAAGGCCGTTACAATAGTCCACCCTACTGGTGATGAAAGCATGAACGAGTTTCTCTAAGTCTTGCCTGGAGACAAAACATCTAATCCTTGCAATATTTTTCAGATGATAGTATGCTGATTTAGTTATTGCTTTGACATGACTACTGAAACTCAGGTCGGACTGTAAAATCACTCCAAGATTCCTGACTTGATTTTTTGTTATCAGGCCTTTAGCCTCAAGATATGCGTTCACCTTGAGAATTTCATCTTTGTTTCCAAATGTAGTGATTTCGGTTTTGTCTTTGTTTAACTGAAGATAGTTTTGGCACATCCAGTTGTTAACTTCATCAATGCATTTGCACAGGGAGTCAATGGGGCTGTAGTCATTAGGTGACAGTGCTAAGTAGAGCTGGGTGTCATCAGCATAGCTGTGGTAAGCAATATTGTTCTTTTTCATTATTTGGCTCAGTGGCAGCATATACAGGTTAAACAGGAGAGGTGCTAGAATTGACCCTTGTGGGACTCCGCATGTCATGGACGTCCACTCAGACTTTTGGTCTCCTATACTCACATAATAACCTCTCCCTTCTAAGTATGATCTGAACCATTTGAGGACCATTCCAGAAAGCCCAACCCAGTTTTCCAGCCTGTCTAGAAGTATGTTGTGGTCAACAGTATCGAATGCGGCACTGAGATCCAGTTGTACCAGAATTGATGTTTTGCCTGTATCAGTGTTTAAGCGAATATCATTTATAATCTTTATGAGCGCTGTCTCTGTACTGTGATGTGGACGGAAACCAGATTGAAAATTGTCAAAGTATCCATTTGAGTGTAAGAATTTGTTCAACTGATTGAAAACAACTTTTTCAATGATTTTGCCTATGAAGGGGAGATTTGAGATTGGTCTGTAGTTGCTCAGTATGGAGTTATCCAGATTTCTCTTTTTCAGAAGAGGCTTAACTATTGCAGTTTTAAGGGCGGTTGGAAAAGTCCCATAGAGGAGTGAGGAGTTTACCACTTCTAGGAGATCTGCTTCTAAACAGTTAAACACACTTTTGAAGAAAGAAGTGGGGAGTGTGTCTAGGGCACAGGTTGATGTTTTAAGATGCTGTACTGTGTCTTCTAAAATTTTGCAGTCAATAGCATCGAAATCTGACATGGTAATTTTCCGAGGGTTTGGTATGATCTGACTGACCCCAGAGCAACTAGAGGATGTGCTGATCGCCTTTCTGATATTATTGATTTTCTCTGAGAAGTAGGAAGCAAACTCACTGCATTTACTGTCTGAGAGCATTTCACTAGGAGTCTGACTCGGGGGGTTTGTTAGTCTCTCGACAGTAGCAAAAAGAGTGCGCGTGTTGTTTATGTTTCTGTTTATAATATTTGAGAAGAAGGTCTGTCTAGCTTTGCCTAGTTCAACATTGAAAGCATGAAGGGTGTCTTTATAGATGTTATAATGGACTACAAGTTTTGTCTTCCGCCACATGCGTTCAGATTTTCTGCATTGTCTTTTCATTATTTGAACTGCTGTTGAGTTTCTCCAAGGTGCTTTTTGTTTGGTACTCTTTTTCCTGACTTTTAGAGGAGCAATATCATCAATTACACTCTTAACTTTTGAGTTAAAGGAGTCAAGGAGAAAATCAACAGAGTCTGCAGATATGCTTGGTGTTAGAGATAAAGCCTTCATAAACAGCACATTAGTGTTCTCATTTAAGCATCTTTTTTTGACAGAGACAGATCTAGCTTCAATGGCAGGAGAGATTGATATATCAAAGAAAATACAGAAATGATCAGACAGTGCCACATCCTTAATAACAATTGATGAAATGTTTAGACCCTTACTGATAAGTAAATCTAGAGTGTGTCCACGATTGTGTGTGGGTCCATTTACATGCTGTGTCAAATCAAAAGTGTTAAGAACAGTCATGAGCTCTTTTGTTTTACTGGATTCAATATTGTCTATGTGAATGTTAAAATCCCCAGCAATAGCAAAACAGTCAAACTCTGAGGAAATTATTGATAACAGTTCTGTAAAGTCCTCAGTGAAGCCTGCAGAGTATTTCGGAGGCCTATAAATAATGATAAGCAGGATGCGTGGAGAACCTTTTAACACAATACCCAGATATTCTAGAGACAAATACTCACCAAATGATACTTGCTTACATTGATAGAAATCTTTAAAAAGAGCAGCAACACCCCCACCTCTCCTAACAGATCTGCAAACACTCATAAAAGTAAAGTTAGGAGGGGCTGCTTCATTTAGGACTGTTGCACTACAGTTTTCTTCTAGCCACGTTTCATTTAGAAGCAGAAAGTCTAGGTTGTTAGTGGTTATTAAGTCATTGACTAGAAATGATTTGTTCTTAAGTGAACGGATGTTTAAAAGCGCTAACTTAACAGTAATAATTTTTTTCTCCACATTAATCCTATTTTGGCAGGTAACAGGCAGCAGATTATATTGGTTTGTTAAACAGCCTGACAAGGCCTTAGACTTTCTTTCACGTAACAGAACAGAGATAGAGAAAGAGGCAGGCACACTTGGTTCCCCCTTGTTTTGTAAACATTTGATAAAGTTACTGTTATCATAGCGGGGACCCAAAACACATCACTGAGAGCTGGAATCAGTTGTTTTTGGTTCACCTACAACAGATGGAGGCGGGTGTGGGCCCTGACGTTGTGACCGAAGAAATCTCACAGGAGGAGGGCGAGGACGAGCTGGGCCCACAGGCTTTGGTGTTTGTGGGGCTCCACGATTTTTGGTCGATATTTGGGGGCTCATAGCGATCGAGTGTGATAGTCTGATTCCAGCATGAACCAAGTCCTCCATTTTCTCTGAGAAGCTCAGATGCGGGGATGCTGGAGAGAGGAATGACATGTCCGGTGAGAGGGGCTGTTTCTCTGGTGTTATCGGAAGCTGAAATATGTTGTCCTGGCTTCCCTGTCCATTTTCCAGAAAATCATCCTTGGGTGCTGAATCTTGGAGCAGATCTAATCCTTCACAGTCAGTCTGTGGTGAGCTCTGTGGGCAGGGCTCAGCTGGGAGTGTGTCCGTGAGCAATTGTTGTTGTGGGGGCGTGGTCTTATCATTGTCCATGTGGGATGTGTCAGCCACATGTCCATTCAGCTGCTGAAAAGAAGTCCTGTGGTCGTCCATACTCTGTATCCGGTTGAGTTGGTTAGAACACACAGCTGAAGGATGATGAAGGGAAAAATAAATATTGTCCTTTAACACTCTTGCACCAAGTTTGTTTGGGTGGTGGCCATTTGATGTAAACAATTGTCTCTGGCTCCAGAAGAGATTAAAGTTGTCGATGAAATTCACTCCCTTCATCATGCAGGTTTTTTGCAGCCATGTATTAAGCCCAAGCAACCGTGAGAATCTATTTGTTCCTCTTGCTGGCAGTGGTCCACTGATGAACGGCTGAACTTTCAGTTTGCTAAGTGTTTCAAAAAGTTCATTGAAATCCCTTTTAATGAGTTCTGACTGCTCTCTCTGAATATCGTTCTTTCCTACATGAATGATAAGTCGATTTGCTGTCTTGTGTTTTATCAGGATGTTCTGAATTTCCCTGTTTACATCAGAAATGGTTGCTTGTGGAAGGCAGCATGTAGTTGTATCTCTGATGCTAATGTTTCTGACTGTGGAATCACCCACTATCAGAGTCCTTGGCTCGGCTGTGCTCTGAGCTGAGGGCCGCTGTCTGCTCGACCTTGAGCGCCTGTTAGCATTAGTGTTAGCTGTGGGCTGATGCAATCCGTGTTCGATCACATTCATCACGTTTGGGGATTCATCATCCTCATTCATTAATACTTCAAATCTGTTTTCAAGATGTATCGATGGTGGTCGGAAACTACTGTTTGCAATCCTTGTGTCTGGGGTAGAGCATGCTACTGCAGCAATATATGAAGCTCGTGACAATCTGACGTCTCGAGTGTGTTTGGGTCTTGCCCCCTGTTTGTGCCATCGATTAATGTGTTGATCAGTTACTTGTTTCTCTATCTGTTGAGTAGCACTAAATTTATGGGACTCACCAGCTGTGTGCAGAGGACGTTCGTGATGAAGCTCTGCTGTGTGATTCGTCCGGTTTGGTAGTTGCGCAAATAACTTTGTTTCAAGAACTGCAATCCGTTGTGAAAGTCTGTGGCAGTTTGTGCAGCAAGTAGATTCTTGAACTAAAAGAGGCATTTTCTTATCCTTTCGATAGTAGGCAGCTGTGTTTTCCCTTCCGGAATGTAAGCTGATGGAAGGGAGAGGCTGGTCGAATGAAGTGTTCGCTTTTTTGTAGTAATCCAGTCTCCAGAGTTTCAAGTTTTTATCAGAAAAGTTAAGCTTTGTTGTTTGAGCACTGTGTTGATTTGCTGAAGTTGAAGTTATGAGATAAAATATAGAAGCGATAGAGCAAAGCGCGGAGCAGTAAGCAAGAGCGTCCGAACAGTAGCGAAGCAGGAAGCCTGCGAAGCAGGAATATAAGTGCGAACCGTGCGCACACACACATTCGGTGCGCACATACACATTCGGCGCGCACCACCCTTCAGATGACAACGAGAGAGAGAGAGAGAGAGAGAGAGAGAGAGAG
Source organism: Pseudorasbora parva (assembly GCF_024679245.1). Lineage (NCBI taxonomy): Eukaryota > Metazoa > Chordata > Actinopteri > Cypriniformes > Gobionidae > Pseudorasbora > Pseudorasbora parva. Next base: position 4,178,164 of record NC_090182.1, on the reverse strand, counting down.
AGAGAGAGAGAGAGAGAGAGAGAGAGAGAGAGAGAGAGAGAGAGAGAGAGAGAGAGAGAGAATAGCAGAACAAGAACGGAATATAATGCGATTCATCGGCCTGCCGGGCTTTGCGAGCGATGGCCCATCCGTGTCTGATCAAATTATGCCAAAAATGCTCTGTGAACCTGATATGACAAAGCAAAAAAATTACGGTGAAAAGGCAATTTCCTAAAATGTCAATGGATCCATTTTTCTGGGATTAGAAATAAGATTTTAAGTCCAGCGTACTAAAGGTTTGCTCTGTTAGACACGTACACATGAGCAAAACGATCTATAACATTGCAGTACTATTACATATAAAAACACGTTTTACTCACATACCATTCCTATATGGTGCAATAACAGGAATGGTGCTACAGGAATGGTGTAATAACATTGCACCATTCCTGTTGGATCCAAATCCAGCATCGACCAGAGATTTCTTTACAAACGAAGTGAACATGTCTTCCCCACGTGAGCTGCAGCTTCATTAAAAATAAATGAAGTATCACACATTCCTAATATTAGGATCCGAAGGACGCTTATGCAGCGACTGTGTTCTTCCACAACCAGTAATAGCACAATATCTTGCTACCTTCCTTGGCATGTTTATTGTTGTTGACCAGCTAGCACAAGCCGATCAGCTCCATGAGTCAGTGGGCGGGGCCACTGGATTAGACGGGTCGGTGGGCGGGGCCACTGGATTAGACGGGTCGGTGGGCGGGGCCACTGGATTAGACGGTCGGTGGACGGGGCTACTGGATTAGACGGGTCGGTGGGCGGGGCCACTGGATTAGACGGGTCGGTGGGCGGGGCCACTGGATTAGACGGTCGGTGGACGGGGCCACTGGATTAGACGGGTCGGTGGGCGGGGCCACTGGATTAGACGGTCGGTGGACGGGGCCACTGGATTAGACGGGTCGGTGGGCGGGGCCACTGGATTAGACGGGTCGGTGGGCGGGGCCACTGGATTAGACGGCCGGTGGGCGTGGCCACTGGATAAGCCGGGTCGGTGGGCGGGGCCACTGGATTAGACGGGTCGGTGGGCGGGGCTACTGGATTAGACACGCTGTAGAAGCGCAGTGACGTAAGAATGAAGCACAGGACCATTTGCTGAGCCTGGTGTCTATAAAAGCTTTTCTTTGACTAATAAGGAAGTTTTCAGCTCTGAAACTTTTAGGATATTCTTATATTACAATGACATTTTTATATCAAGGGAAAGTTGATTTCTCAATTCATCACCCCTTTAAATAATCCGTTTCAGATGTATAGGTAGGACATAAGGAAAGATCAGTCATTACTTCCATTCTTCCATACTTCGAGTAAATGTACTCAGTTACTGTCCACCTCTGCTGGCAATTAATGGTGGCTGCGTCCAAAGCCTGGATTATGTTGCCTTCGGAGGACACATTTTGAAGGTAGGAAGGCATCAAGGCACGTCCGAATCTAATGTTAGCTTCACTTCCCATTTGTTTAGTTCTCACCAAAGTTCTCTCTATTTTGCTGTAAATCATTAAACTGTTACACTGCCAACAAGTCTGTCATGAGGTGCCTTTCATACACAAACGCTGCCTTACAAGTCATTGTCTGTTAGGGTAGCGAGGCAAGCCTATGTCTAGGTTTTTGGACGCAGCCAGTGTCTGCCTGAAAATTCAGAAAATGCTAAATGCATTTCATGATCACTTTAAGTGTGAGCACTAGCACTAGTGCTGTCTGCTAGCACTAAAGGCCGTCATCACTAGTTATTCATGTCACCTTCATCAACACACTATATCTCCTTACGTGTGAAACACCCACACAACATATGCCATTGCTGCAGATCAATAGCCTCCGTAAACATACAAAACATCACAACTGACCTCCGATCAGCAGTCAGCGGCATTGCAAACCCAGCCTCTGCACAAATATGCTGCGTCATGCGAGCGGGATGATTGACAATTATGAGAATGTGTGGTGATATTGAGATGCCTATTAACCGAGAATGCCCCAGGTACGCCGAGTGCGACTCGCACGCCACGCCGCAGGAATTCATATGTGCTGCGCGACTGCGGCTTCATTGATGTCCTGCTCTCTGGCATGTTGCACCGTGGCAGATCAATATGACCTTACCTCTGCTGCCTGCTTCTTTGAAACTTAATTACTGATATTCAGCTACAAAGTCATCATGCTCCGGCTGCCAATATTCATTGGGGATCATTACCAGCCTAATAAAACCGGTTATTTATCGGCTGCTGAGCTGACATTCAACCTATCTCCATTTACTTCAAATATGAAAGTGTGTGGTGTTTTTTTAAAGCTCGACGTTTCTGTCCTCTCAGATGTGTATGCTCTTTTGCACAGGTGTCACAACATAGACTTTCCCAACACGACACCGATACGTACATTTACAATTCATGTGGACCATGTGACATCATTATACTGTGCCGCCATTTGTGTGTCCGATCACAGCTGCGCGACTTGTTTCATTCAATGAGCAGAACAGCCACAACTAGCAGAGCGAGATCAACGAAACAATCCCAGAAGGTTCACAACAAACTTTCAAAATGCCCAGAATATATTGTGCAGTTATCTGTAAGGAGAGTCGTCTGAGAAACACAGAACTAAAATTTTGTTCGATATCAAAGAAGTTATATTGGCGGAATAAATAGTTGCTTCATCCAGAAGGGTGGCAGCCAAAAAACAACGCACAACATTAATAACAACTGGGACTGTTTATATATGCCTTTCATACACAAACACTGCCTTACAAGTCATTGTCTGCTAAGGCAGCGAGGCAAGCCTATGTCTAGGTTTTTGGACGCAGCCAGTGTCTGCCTGAAAATTCAGAAAATGCTAAATGCATTTCATGATCACTTAAATGTATATTTAACATTATAACTGTATTGCAATAAAACGTGAATTATTCGGGCTTAGCTGCCATGTTTCAGTGTTACGGGAATGCATCCGCAACAAGTTTCAACCAGCGTATTAAAGATATTGGTAACACTTTTACAATTAGGTTCATTAGTTAACATGAACTAATAATGAACTGTGCCTTTAAAGCATTTGTTTATCTTTGTTAATAATAATTTCAACATTTACTAAAACATTATCAAAATCTTGTTAACATTAGTTAATTCACTGTGAACTAACATGAGCAAATCATGAACAGCTGAGTTTTTTTACTAACTTTATTACTAATTTTTTATTAAATGCCTCGCCACGCGGGTATAAATGAGGCACAGGTGCTTGCATCAGATTAGTCTTTTGCTGAGGAGCCGAGTAGGTGAATTGGCACCCCAGCAGGGTACAGAGGACATGGGCTGGGACGTGGCGTCTCCGTTCCCTCCTTCAGGGAACGAGGGTTACATACGTAAACGAGATATTCCCATTCAGTCGGTCACTCTCGACGCCACATCGGAGTACAGACGAATAGGAATCCCTACCAAAGCTTCATGGCCTGTGCCCTCTTCCAGAGCCTCCTGAGCTCTCTTACCTGATGGGACGGGGCTCACACAGAGAAGTCCATCACTGCTATTCTACATGACCCGCTCAGTGACTATTGGATAACACTGGGGAACCGTGCCCTAATGGGGAGCCGCTGCAGAAACACATCGTACCGAGAGGAGTTATGTGGAGAAAATGGCTGTTTTCGAACACATTGGTTAGATTAACGCGTTGTGCGAAGTGATGGGCATTTTCGAATCACTGCTTCATGAAGCTTCGAAACCTTTATGAATCTTTGGTGTCAAATCAGTGTTTCGGAGCACGTATCAAACTGCCAAAGTCACGTGATTTCAGTAAACGAGGCTTCTACGTCAAAACTGATTCGAAATGTTTCAAAATATCAGTGGTTCACCCCTGGGTTGCAATTATCTCTCTGAACCCATAAATCATGTGGAGTCACTGGGACCGAAAAAGTGTCTATGGGTTTTATACACGTATAGATGTTTTAATGAGACATTAGTATGATTTAAAGGAATAATAGTAGTTGATAGTCTCGTATTAGTCTGTTTAGCTGAGCCAGATATTACAGACACTTGATATTTAATCTTATTAGATGCATTTGATATATTTTACTTTTAATAAAGCATTAGTGATGTGTCTGTAAAAGTTTTTTTTTTTGCATGTTTGGCTTGTTTTGGTTGCGTTTACTCTGTTCTGACCAATAGTCTGCGTGTGGCGCTTTGAAACGGTGAATCATTTTGCAAAGCAATTGGTTCAATTGATCAATAGTTATGTGAAGCTTACATTTTCTTTGCGTGAGAGTTCATTAGCATGCAGTGACAATGGAGGATGCACAAAGTTCAATATTACGCTTTTTCAAGAAATCGCGGAAAGAAGAGTGAGGAGGAGAAAAAGAGCCTACTTCACTTTCAACACGATCTCATGAGGAGACAGTGAGCATATACATGCATATTTCATCATTGGACTGTAGAGAGAATTCCACGACACAAATCGCCACAATGGCAAATAATTTAGCCTCATTATAACAGCGAGAACAACTTATAATACTCTATAATTTATGCTCATACATATAAGAGTAAGACATAATTGGAGACTGTAAAGGAGTCTATTATTATTGGTGTACACTCACAATAAAAACCAAACATTGTGCTTTTGTAAAATAAAGAAGACAAACTGGTTTAATCGAAACATAGAGCAATCTCTTGCGTGCATCTGAACTCCTGTTTTGGATTAGTGCGTAGATAACCTCTTCTTCGTTTTATTTTTTTTTTCATGCAAACTGCATTGCATTATATGCCTCCTTCTGGATTGGAGTGTGGATCGCTTGTGACTGACTGTATTCATCGTCTGACTGTATGCACCAAACCATGATGGGTGGGGACGAATACATGTACCTTTACATTTTAAAATAGCTTTGTGCATCTAAGACTCTTCTGCAATGCAATTCGGCGTGCCGATTGGTGTGCACACCACAGTTTAATACTGCACAAGAAAGGCAATCAACTACAAAACTGGAGCAGCATAAAAATGCTTGAGTTCATGAGGGCAAACGCAAGATTCAGACGGGATGTTGATAGTGTAACCATATCATCAGAGCAGTTCTAGACAGACGAGACGGGGGAAGTTTTACAATCAAATTTTTTTAATGATTTGCAATACAATCCCTTCTGAATGTTTTATAGTTTGTATTTTCTGATCAGTCTCTTCCACAGATAGAGCAAAGGTAGTACTTGGCTTAAAATGGTTCATAACCACTGGCAGACAGCGCAATAATAAATAACATATTTCTTGACTTGTAGTCACTTTCCATGCACTGTGAATTACAGAACATAAGTGACAGGGACCATCCCGACAACTTGGAATTGAAGGACTTACTCGAGGGCACACCATTGATATCCGGCACTGTTTCCTTCATAGCTTGACTCTTTATTAGATCAAGTCTGCAAAATTGTTACAATCTCATCTTGCGGTATTTTATCACGGATGAGGGGTCGGGTTTGGCTGGTTAGCATGACCCTGTTAACCCCTGTTGTTGAACTAAGACAGCAAAAGGCATACATCTCTATCAATGGCCGTTCAAAAGTAACTGTGTATTTCTGATACAATTGTTTGTTTTGGCAACTAAATACTGCACTTAGGCTATATCATAGAGTATGTTTTACCACTTTTTTAAAAACTCAGGATCGTCACTAGTGGAACTACATCATAAGTAGATGTGTGATTATTCATATGCCATATGTTAAAACAGATGATAAATCAATAGTGCCACGGAGGCTGGATGCCCCTTGCATTGCCTTATTGAGCTTGTGATGTCAGTTGGAGAAGCAGTGACCCCTGGAGGCTAAAGGGTAAAACAACACATACAGACACAAGGGCCTTTGCCAGCATCCCCCCTTTAACGTTTAGATTAATATGGTCCACTTTCTATCAGCGCACTCGCTGTTAATGCAATCTGCACTGCTTTCCCAAAGCAATTAACGGAATGGATGCACTGCTGTTGTTTTATCAAAAACAAGTTGCATCCTGAAGCACATCTCAGCTGTTGATTTATTCATTTGTTTCACTTTAAAAGCCTCTGGCCCATCTCTTTTTTTATACAGATTGAGCCGAGTATGCATGAAGCCCAGCAGGCAGGGGTGCTTAGAGATATGAGCTGTAACGTAATGTCGCATGAGGGAGAAATAGAAAATGATGATTTGAAAGAAGTGCCTGGTATCTTTATACAACAAGAAGGTGAAACAAGACCGACATGAGTGCAGTGATGATGAGGAATGACTATGAATGTAAATTGCTTTGTTGATTGGAGTGAACTCCAGGGGATGATCCGAGAAAGGGCGCAAGCTGTTTGTGTCTTTATGCATGCCTTGACTGACCAAGAATGAAGGTGTTTCGCTGAAAAGAAAAGAAAGGCAAGGATCGACAAGAATGAAGCATACTGATTTTCCTTAGTGTTGAAGATTAGAAACTATGATGATGATATTAAGATGCCTATATCCAACACAACTTTTTTCTAAATTGCATTCCCAATGCTCCTGGAGTGCCAAAATCCTGCCGATTTTTCCTGAAAGCTTCTAGTGATTCTGAAAACCTTGATTAGGTGCTTCAGGTGTGTTTAATTAGGATTAAAGCTAAAAACCTGCAGGATAGTGGCCCTCCGTGAACAGGATTGGACACCCCTGCTTTAGAGTATTATGGACTGTGTTTAAAAGGTTAGTTCAGCCAAAAACTTATTGATTACAAAAAACATAACCAATTAACACTGTCCGCTCTTGTGTCAACAACACGCTTGCATCGTGGTGCTCTTGTAAATGCATGTTGGAGATTATAATTGTGAAGATAGGTCAACCAATAGTGGATTTTACCAATAACGATAAGTAGGTTGAGCCACGCTGGTCGAAAAGCATCGCATTATGGTGTTTAAGCAGCGAGTTACGACGTTGTATGGAAACACACCCCTGTGTGACTTCTTGTTTTTTGCGACACACAACCGTATCAACGATCAAGGTGTGTACATGTCTGTAATGCTCTCCGATAATGCGACTAAAATAGGCAAACTCCACATGCCTTAAGCCGGGTGCACACTGTGCGATTTTGGCCACGATTTGGCCGTCTGGGACAAATTTAGCAAATCCTAAAAGATTCCTCAGATCCTAGGCTAAAATCTGACGTCTTTGGTCGTTAGTTTGACATGTTCACCGGCAGCTGATTAATGAGCGCTGCGATCAAATTTTACCTCAGACGAAATTCTGGCAGTGTCAGAAGATTTGGCACACAATCCTGTATCCCCCCAATATCTCCGTTTTTCAAGACAAACTATGACCAAAACGAGAGCTAGAGATTTCTTTGTAGCCGTCATTTCAGTCCCGCATGTAATGCAGCTCACTGTCACTGAACGCGTCATTCATTGATGATATAAAACTCCGGGTGAGTTTTCTTGCGCGCGTCCGTTTTTAGCGCGCCTTCACTATCGTGCAGTCTGACATTACTGTCAACTGAGATCTTACAGTGTGACATGGCGATCATGTTCGTACAGTCTGACAAGGGACATTCGCAAAGGATTTTGAAAAATCGCACAGTGTGCAGGACCCATTAATCCGATTTATGTTTAGTTAGATTATGACTTTAATCAGATTAAGGTAATTAGAAAACGCTGTCTACATGGTATCCTCTTAATCAGAGTATTGTCTTAATCAGATTAATATCAGAGTATTGTTGTCCATGTAAACGTATTCAGTGTTAGGGAAAGTTACTCTTAAAAGTAATGCATTACAACATTGCGTTACTCCCTGCAAAAGTAACTAATTGCATTACTTGGTTACTTTTTATAGAAAATAATGCATAAATTTTTCTCACCTGGGCTGGGCGTGCTTGTTTTTTTAACAACAAAAAAGTCGTATTTTTGGCAAATGTAAAGGCCCTTTCATAGTAAAAGTGAAATGAGTAAGCCTGCAAAATGAATCCAAATTATCCCATTAAACTGTACCCCTCCAGTAGAGGGCACAGTTAAAAAAAGTGAATCATCGAAGGTCAGCAACAAAGACATTGGTTAATATATTTCATTATTGCAGGTTTGTTTAATGTTCTGAAATTGTATTTCACTGTTTTACAAATTTTGAGTAATACTGAATCTTTAATCTTTAACTGAATCAGTGTTTTTTGCAAGTTAGATGAGTAAATGCTCACATTTATTCTCACCCATGATTTCTCTCAACTTGGAGACCGGAGAGTTGTCCATCAATAAATGGAAAAACCAAGTAACTTGCATAATATGATACAGATATTTTGTTGTAAATGTAAAAGTAATGTGTTACTTTACTAGTTACTTATAAATAAGTGATCTGATTCAGAACTCAAGTTACTAATGCGTTACCTCCAAACACTGCTCGTCAATATGTTTTTACAGTAAAAGCATATATTGATGAGGGCTTTTAATGGGGAAAGAGGACAAAAAGCAACATAAATGTGGTCTATATAATTAGGGCTCTATAATCTCTGAAGCTTTTCTACTTGAAAAGAGAAATTATATTGGAGAGCTTCAGAACATGTTGTACATTAATGCTACCTGTACGCATTCACTGAAAAGGAGCAGGATAAATATTCTGCAAAACAAATCATACAGGGTTACGGGTCTATTCCTTAAACTCTAGCAACCTTAAAACCTTCTCAGCGTTGTTTAATAATGAATCTTTTTTTTGTTTTCCAGAGATCCCAACAAACCAGTGCCTCAGGATACCAAGTTTATCCATACTAAGGCCAATCGTTTTGAAGAGGTTGCCTGGTCCAAATACAACCCGCAAGACCAGCTGTATCTGCACATTGGCCTGAAGCCACGAGTCCGTGATCACTACCGTGCCACAAAAGTGGCATTCTGGAAGCACCTGGTCCCTCATCTGTACAACCTACATGATATGTTCCACTACACCTCCACCACCACCAAAGTGCCGCCGCCCGAGACGACTCAGAACTCCCTGTCCACCAAACGTCCCAATGGCAAAGCCTGGCCGTTCAACACCAAACGGCCTCCAATGTCTCCGGCGTACAACAGCGAGAGTGGGAAGGAACAATGGAACGGAGAAGAGGAACCAGGCCCTCTGGTGGTGGAGAACCCACGGGATTACTCCACCGAGCTGAGCGTAACCATCGCGGTAGGAGCTTCGCTATTGTTCCTCAATGTTCTGGCGTTTGCTGCCCTGTACTACCGCAAGGATAAGCCCCGGCAAGAACAGCACCCGCAACCCAGCCCGCCTCGAGCCACCACCACCAATGACGTCAACCGCCACGCCCCTGAAGAGGAGATCATGTCCTTGCAGATGAACCAGACACACCACGAGTGCGACGCTGGGCCTCCTGGCGACCCGCTGCGGCTCGCTTCACTCCCCGACTACACGCTGACTCTGCGGCGCTCGCCTGACGATATCCCACTTATGACGCCAAACACCATAACCATGATCCCTAACTCGCTAGTGGGAATGCCGAACCTACATCCATACAACACCTTCACAGCCGGCTTCAACTCCACCGGCCTGCCACATTCCCACTCCACCACGCGTGTATAGCTTTATGGAGATCCAGCAAAGGGAGGGATGGGGGGAAAGTCATTGGTTTTAATGAAAGCAAGAGATGTGGGTTCAGGATGATGACGGAAACAAAACGATTTGAATAGACTTTTGCAAAAAGCAGTGACAAGTTCTTTCCAGATGTCAAGTTGTGCAAACCTGCCAAAACAGAACTGCTCTCTTTCCTTCGAAAAGGGACGAGCGTTTCAAGCAGTATTTTTTCTAATCATCGTTTTAAAAGAAAAAAGAAAAACGCCTTTCTAAACAGAATCGGGCGAGTGGGGCGATCGCTTTTCTTCTTCAATAAATAACAAAAACAACAACAAAGGAAAGTGCATTTTATTTCCCATCGCAGTCTTTTGTGGGAAACACGTTTCAAAACAGTGGCCTCTAAGGTGACATCTGCATAATATTGTTTGCTTTGCTTTTCTTTTCAATGCCTTATAAAGAGCTGTTTTTTCTCTTAGTTTGACGATCTTTCCCTGAGATGAGTTTGTGTGGGACATAGTGATCTGACTTGAGTGGTTGGATTTCAGGAAGCATGAGACAGATGACTAATATGGAAACCGGTGGATTGAAATGGTAACTGCAACTCATTTTCCAGTTGCATAACGTCACGTGGTTTTACCTTTTTTCTTCTTTTTTTTTCTTGGTTCCACTGAAAATCTTTTGTTTTGGAACGTTTCCATGCGACAACACTGGAGATAAAGACTTCGAAAGTTACTGTAATTGTTTTTGTTTAATGAAGTGCATCTTTTACAACAAATTTATCTATCAGCTCCTGCGTCAAATTCCCATGAAATGCACACTTACACACAACGCTCACTGTTTGATTGGTGTGCATGTGTGAGTGATTATGGGTACGAACGGGAATGTGTGTGTGTGTGTGTGTGTGTGTGTGTGTGTGTGTGTGTGTGTGTGTGTGTGTGTGTGTGTGTGTGTGTGTGTGTGTGTGTGTGTGTGATTGCCTTTTTGCCATGTTTTTTGTTAAATATTTGTGTGATGGGGGGTGGTGGGGGGGCTTCTTTACCACTGCGTTGATTTTGTTCACCACAAGTAGTCTTTCAACTGCGTCTATTGTCGTCTGTCTTTGCGAAATAGAACTTTTTGTTATTTTAAAAAAGTTACATATGTCTAATTTTGCTTAAAAATTACAAAATAAATCTATTATTTTACATGCAAGAGAAAACAATAGCTTAAGATTGAACTGAACTAACTGACATGATTCCATTGACTTTGTAAGCGTTCCTCTTGACTGGAGACGGTGGCCTCTTTACACTGAATAACCACAGTGTAGAACTGTCTTTCTTTAAATATATATATAAATATGGGCATACATACATATATGTATAGGGCTTTTATGAAGATTTTGCTCCCATTGACCTGAAAGTGTAAATGACCATTATTATCAATTATTAGGCTGAAAGTACCCATATTCAGAGGGCAGAGCAGTTAGTGTCTGTGCTAGTTTTATCCTCGACACCATAATCTGAGGCCACAACAAGTGTCTTTTTAATAGCTCTATATGTATATTTATGTATAAATATATTTAATATTTATTTATGTATACCAGATGTATACATGCTGATTGTGCCATGTGCCAAATTAAACCATAAAACTGGAGACGAAAATGTTATTTTTTTATGCAATTTTTATTTTTGGACAACTCCATCACAGTTATATGTGTTCAATTTCCTACCTGATTTAATGTTGCTAATGCCTGGTTCAGACTACACGATATTAGCCTGAATTTGGCACGATCTGTTTGGCGTAAGGTGTCGTAGGGATTCGTAAACGGTAATGGACGTCGGGACGCAAGAATCGTTCATTTCATCTCGTATAGTGTGCCATAGTATACGACAACCGAATGCGCGTCTGCGATAGTTTACGACGTCATGACAATTAACATGTTTAATTTTTTTTGCGGTGCTTCACGACAGGTTCTGTCACATGTGACCCTGACCAACCGGATCAAAGACAGTTTTCGTGCACAGCTTTCAAACACGGCGAAACGCACAAGAGATGACGGAGCGGCTAACTTTAGGTGGAATTATAAAATGGAGGAAAGGTTTGTGGAGCTGTGGCAACAGTACTCCTGCCTGTACGATGTGTCATCGATGGACTACAACAACCGAATAAGAAAAATGCTGGCAAACAATAGCGGAAGCCCTTCAGGAACCCGGCGAGTAACGTTACTGGAATGTAAGCTTAAAATATGTTTTACAAATACGTTGTGGTGGCAAGTTTTTACTACTGCTAATAACTAAATATTTAATATAAAAAGAACAATATTTTACCTCAAGTTCTCTTTGGAGGATTGACAGCCCATTATGTCCTCTTCTAGCAAGCCAGGAACATGTTCTTCGTTGGGTTTTCTTTCTATTTTTGCGCTTTTCTAAACATAAAACAGCCAAATCACGCTGCTTCAGACATCGTTTGTTTACGCTCTTGTTTCTGAAAGTCGATGACATCACGCACATCTTGACAACAAGCGATGATTGGTCGAGTAGCAACGTGTAGTCTGACATGTTTCTAGTTCAGACACGACAAGATTTTAGGAGTAAAAATCGTGTAATCTGACACAGTAACTATCGTAACAGACAAAAATATCTTGTAGTCTGAACCAGGCATAAGATTTATGGTCCTTTCAGACCGGGCGCGTAACGGAAAAGTGTAACGAATAAGCGAATATTTCGCATGCAAATATTTCGCGTCAAAACCATTCACATCAGCCGCGACACGAATTTGCGACGTTTTAGAGCGCCAACATTCTAAAACATTCGCAGCGACAGCTGAGAAAACACGGCACTTCATCATTCAGTGAAGACGAGCTTTTCATTTTATTTAAAGGACCGAGAGGAAGGTTTTGGGTGCAGCCAGTCTCAGAGATGCTAATCTTGAACAGGAGCTAAAACTTTATCATGGGTTCTGCACTTACTTTCTAAAGTCTGAGGGACAATTTGAGGATCTCCTCCAGAGACGGCAGCGCATCAGACGAGACAAACCGCGCACTTCAGGGAATCAATCGATCCGAGCAGATGTTTCCAGTCGAGTCTCAATGTGAACATTTCAGTGCCACAGACGTAGCCTACTGATGGCTACACGTTCACTTTCCATAATCGCAAACACAATGTTTAGAAAAAAAATCAACAATTTATAAATGTAATAACTTATAAGTTATTATACTAACTTATAAGTTAAGTTATTGCTGTCTGTATCATACAGTGGGCAAACACAGCTGCAGCTGTACAGCTTACAGTTGTAATCTCATGAGAAATGCCGTGCCTGGCAAAGGTTAAAGTTGATTGAATAGCTCGTGAAATCAACTGGACATTTCGTCACCTTTGTTTCCTTTTATGTGATTGGTTGAAGCCGTTTTTGTCGGCGCTAGAGTAAAAAAAAATCGACATCGAAACGAAAAAAATAAATGTCGTTTTTTCGCCTCAGCACATTCGCGTTCGGTGTGGAAGCGCTCATTACACAAACAGCTGAATCGGAAAAAAAAAAACATCGCGCGAATTATTCGCACGTCAAAATCGCGTCCAGTGTGAAAGGGCCTTTATGTGTGAAATTCAGGGCAAAATTCTAAATCCCCATTCCAAAAGGCCCCATGAACATTCCATTTAGTCAACATGATGTATGATGTCACATGATCAGGGAGATTGAATTCTAAACAGTCACTTTTATGCAAAAAAACATGCATAAATGAGTCAAAGATCCAACATTACATGATGATTAAACCTGTTTGCAGAGAATGGTGTAAAGCACGGCAAATTATGTTTATAATTACACACCTGCGAAACCAAATCTGGCACTGCAAAGCATCAATCCAGGCAATGAAGCACATTTACAAGTTATCATCAAGTATGAATTACCACACATCAAATGCAGCTGCAAAAAAATAAAGATTTTGATATCATGGGGTCTTTGAATGAGGGATTCTGGGAGTTTTTTAGGACTACAATTAGTGGTGTGCGATAGATATCGTCAATGATAATATCGTGATTGTTTTAACGATGTGTGATCTGATATTATGATGTCAAAAACACACCCAGAGAGTGCACACTTTCACCGTGATTTACTCTATTAATATGCATTTATAGCATCCCCAATATTCAATATAAGGGAAAAAAAACCTCTGTATGTCTTTTATATTTATATAATGTAATATACTTAATCAATATCACATAAAGAGCTCCGTTTTTTTCTCCAAATTTCAGCATGATTACAAATGGGATTTTGGTTTTATACTACAGTTCAATAAATAAGAAAGTAATATTAAGTGACTTTTTACATTTTAGACACAATATTGCAGATTTTTGCTCCATTTTGCCAATGTAAATAGTTTGAAACAAGCCAGGGCACTGTTCTGCATCTGTATGAGTAATTTACAGTGGTGTTTCATTACTGAAGGAATCAACTTTTTGAACGAATCGGTTGAAAGAATGATTCAATGACTCACTCAAGGGAGTCAAATGCTTCGTTCCTGAATGAATCAGCCATTTGAATGAATCAAACAGTGACTTATTGGAGGGACTTGGTTTTAATTTCATATTTAAAGTATATTTTCATTATTAAAACCATTTTAAATATCAATATTCAACATATGTTTACAACATTGAAACGTTATTTGTAACTGCAGGTTAAATGCATTCATGTCCCTCTGAGCTGCATTAAACAGTCTTTGTAAATCCATCTAAATGCCACTTGAGATGTTTCCTCTGCATTGCAAAGATGAATTTTGTTGATGCTGATTTAATTTGACTGGCAACAGCCCTATGTCGTCTTATTATTCTAATGTAATTTATTGATTAAATGTAAGAATTTGACACAAAAGATGATGCATACATCTAAATAGGTTAGAAAAAATAACGAACCTAAGGTAAAAATGCCCATAAAAGGTAATAATCTTTTAATATATTGGATAAATATGATTTCTGTCCCTGCAAACAGACCACCACACAGAATATGAAGGATATCAAAAGCTTTAGGAGTCAGCGGATCACGGCATTCCTACACCCCAAGGTACCAGCACAATAACACACTCAGCACAATATTGTCTAATTATCATTATCAATAAAATCCCAGAACACTGAGATATCATTTTTTGTCAATATTGCACATCCCCATCTACAATCATTGATCGCCTCCAGCATCAGGCTCAGATTCTGAGAGTAAATCCCAGCATGAGTTCAAGTTTGGTCCAGGCCGGTTTATGCTTGTTAGAGCTGGTATAGTGACTTGGGATCAGCAGTGCTGGATTTTTCAGCAGGGCTGGCCTGTGATTTCAGCCAGACTCTTGTTCTGTTCGTCCTTCATCAACCCCCTGCCACTCTTCCTCACAATAACTCAAACCCCCTCCAGGACACGCACATCTATCTGCAGTTCTGTCCTCGAACGTCACATTACATTCAACTGTCTTTCAAATCAATGCCTCACCTTCGCCTCTCCACAGATGTCAAATGGGATGGGTGTATTAAGGGCCGAAACATATGCAATCAAATGAATGCAAACTTTAAAGGGACACCAAACTCTTGTTGATAACGCATTTAGCTGTAATGAAGAATACATACCATGCATCTGTGGTTAAAATGCTCTTGGAACTAGGCTTGAATTAGCACCTGAGTCATCAGCAGATGAGAGTATTTATTACTCATGTGGGTGTTTAAGGATGTTTTGATGGCAGCTGATTCATCACTCATATTCCGCTTTCGATCCCTGATTGACTGAAGAAATAACACCGCATTTATCACGGAGGTCTCGCAGGAGCAGCTGGGTTTCCTCGGATGAACATGATGTTATATTACAGACGGCACAGATATGAGCGGATGGAAACCCGCAGACCCTTGGGGCCACATGACAGACACCTGCTTCAATACCTACTGACTAAAGGACTCGGGTGTCACGCTAAACCCGAAGAATAGGCATAAGTATGACATTAAACGAGTTTTTAGGCTGTGCAGTGAAGCAATTTGATTGTAGCTTTGTTCGCTTGAGCGTGTACCTGCCGTTGAGGAAATTACTTTAGCTCCTAGGCTGGAAGCCACGGTGCATAACGTCTTCTCCTCTGTGTCTTAAGAGCTGCGCTCATAAATCAAATGACTTTTCATGCTTTCCTCTGCTCCTCTGGCCTCCTCTTTTACTGTCTCTGGGATTATGAAAGCTCTGAAAGGGTCTAATGCGCTGTAGAAACTAATAGGACATTTCCATTAATTAGACCATTTTCTGACTCTTGTAATAAGATGTGTTTGGAATGCTATTTTTGAGAATATTATATCTTGTTAATTATCTAGTGCTCACAAATGTCTCCTTTTTTCTGACTTCATGGTCAACACTATAGCAGAAACATTTTTGGTTTTATTTTGCTTTGTTTGGACCTGTTAATTTGGAGAAAAAATGTGTTTTGTTCTATTTATCCCTCCTAATGATTTAGGTCAGAGTAACAAACAATAGCAATTCCCTTTCATATTATTGCATCACACCACAAAAATACAAAAGGTAATTGCAACTTAAAAAAGCATGTGGGTTCCATCCGTACCAGATGTGGGCCGGATCTGGGCCGACACTATGTTACTGTCTGGGGAGTTTGTATCTCCCTCAAGTCTCTCTGAAGTTCTGGTCTCTAGATATGACCTGGGTCCCTCCTTCAATTTATAGATAAAATAAAAATAGAGATTTTACTCATCTATTGCATCGTCAACCGAGTGAAAAAGGAATCTTAGAAAGCTAATGACAGTATTTCTCCTCAGCAATCCATGTCGTTTGTATCATTTGTGTCCCTTGGATGAAGCTGTGCATGTTTAATTTAGGCATAGGGCTCAGGTCAAATCCTTGATGCAATAATAATAGTGATAGTTAACTTGAAAAGCACCAATTATAAAAACCGCAAAGATCCTGCTCTTTTTAAAGGATTGTATAGTTTTTCCCTTGGTGGTTGTAAATGTAACTGTGAGCTGCAGCTAGAGAGGTCAGAGATTTATGATGCTCTTGTGGTTGAAAAGGTTTAACTTAACTATGATTAATTGAGTGAATCAGAGTTCATTAGCAATAATAACAAAGTTGGACTATACACTCTAAAAACACTGGGTTAAAAACAACCCAATTTGGGCTGGGTAAATATATGACAGAACATATGTTGGGTTAATTATTAGGTTGTTTATTTAATCTAGCATAATAGATTGATTTTTTCCCCCACTATTCTAAAGCCCAGTCTACACGAAGCCAGAGCTTTCCCAATCCAATTTTTTTTTCTACTCGTTTCAAGAAATATCTGCGTACACATGAGATCACTGAAACTGACAAAAAAAGACAAAACACACAATACATTCAAATATAATTTAGTTTTTATCAAAAACTTTGCACATAAAAATAGACTGCTTTGCAAAAAAAATATACATATTATGATAAACTAGGCTACATGAAAACTTTGACCGGGGAGAACAGAGCAGGTGTGTCGCCTCAACCCAGACGTGCCGGATTTGTGCCCATTGTAGATGAGTATTTTTGCACATTTGTCACAATGAACAAAGTCCAGCTCCTTTCAATCTTTATCACAAACAATTGAGAAACTTCTTCAAATGTCAGACTTTCCTTGATTAGCTTATGTGCTGTAAACCTCGTTTGAGGTTCTTTTCCACATCATCTATTGACATCTTCTCCATCATGGCGCTAGGCAACCTCCCTATCCCGCTGTGTTTTTTTTAGCCGCCCATTCCCGCCCGCAGCAAAATTCAAACCGACCGCTCCCGCGAGATTTGCGTTGGGTCCCGTGGGACCTGGCGGGACTCAATCCCAATGCAGAACTCTAGTACACACGAAAACCGTAAGAATGTCCTTTTCAGATTTATCCACTCTGGTACACGTTTCAGAAAATATTGAATTCATACTTCCAAAATGGCGGATCCGTGTGGACGAAACACTGAGGCTACGTCTACACTAATCCGGATAAATTTAAAAACAGAGTTTTCCTCTAAAAACGCTCCATGTCCACACTATCATTTTCAATCGTTTTCCAAAAAATGTTCATCTACACTGAAACGTCTGAAAACACTTACATCCCCGTACTGCGCATGAGCAAATCCAAGACGCTTTGACTTGCGTCATTTCCGCTACTCGTTTATTTACTCTATGAAATTTTGCGGCAATGTCGAGAAAAGGCACTGAGTTTTTTTAATGGGCCGACAGTGAGGTGCAGTTGTTGCTGCGAGTAACACATGAATATAAAGTGCTAAAAGCAAGTGAAAATGTAGACTAGGAGACGTGCCAAAATAAATACGGCGAAATATTGGACCGCTTGGCTGAATTGGTCATATGACTGCATCACATGGCTAAAAATGCGTCATCGTATTAAAAAGCCTCCGTTTTCACAGTCCACACTACGACCTGAAGACGCCGTTTTCAGATGTATCCGCTTTGGAGAGCATTTTCAAAACGATTTCATTGACTTAAAACGCTGTCTCAGTGTGGACGGAAGGCCAAAACGGAGAGAAAAATATACGTTTTCAAATGAAACCGTATTAGTGTGACCATGGCCTGATACGGAACAAAATGTATACAGCTAAACGCATCTCGGTGTCGACGGGGCCTAAATTATGTTTTTATTAAGCGAGGTTCAGGAGGAGCTCGTTCAGATAATTGACACAGGTGGAGAGCACTCAGCTAATCAACAAGAGGTGTGTATATATATACATCCAGCAGTCTTACTTCTGTTTTGTTGACGGTTTACCAGCATCTCTCCACCACCCAAGATTTTTAGATTTTAGGAATTATAGATGGTTTGCATTCACTTTTGGACGTGTGGGCTTTAACTGGAAGAATGAGAGCATTTGAGCAATGCATTCCTCTTTCTCTTTCCCTCCCTCCCTCTCACTCATAAAATAGATTTAAAGATTATTAGCTGCTTTTGCATTGAGGGCTACAGTATCCATTGAACAGGCGTACAGGAGATACACAGTAATTGCACCCACAAGGCAGTGCACATTAAATAGAGCTAATAGCACATGCTCGAAGGTGTTAAGAAGCGATCTCAACCATGACAAGCTAACGGCGCATTTTAATCTTATTAACCTTATGTACTGTGCCAACCCAACTGCGACGACTGCACACAAACAATAAAATGATCTTGCAGGTAATTGCATGCAAAGGAAGGGAAATAACTGCATGTTTGAATGTTGCATATTAATTGAAGACATTGAAGCGGTCACACAGAACTAATGTGTGTTGAGTGATGTGTGGATGTAATAATTGTGAACGACTTCCCACGAGACATGCAGGCTTGGGTTTGAATTTTATCTTCTTTTGAAAACAGGATCCAAGAGCTGAGATTTTAAGATAAGCAGGCATCTATCCACCTCACCAGAAAGTAGCAGCACTCTAAAAAAAGTGTTTTATTATTATTATTACTATTATTATTATTACTATTATTATTATTACTATTATTATTAATAGGGGCCAAGCACCGGAGGTGTGTAGATACCTATCGTAATCATTGGTAATCGACTCATAGTACCGCTTGCGGGAAAGTTATGAGATTTGGCACACATGTAAAGGACAGTCCGACCACTAACCGCAGCAAGTTTGGAGTCTCTACATAAATCCCTCTAGCGCCACCAACTGTCCAAAATTGCACTCCCATGTCTGTTCGTAACTTCTGAACCATAAGGGCTAGAAACAAACGTCTTCTTTCCTCTGATTGCTTGGCTCAAGACGTCAAAATGGACATGAGGCTTTATTGTAGTCTGACCAAACTTGGTGTGTGTTATGACAACCCGTTCTCACTCCCAAGGCGTCAAAATCCGAAGCATGGTGAAGTGCTGTCCGCGTCACAATGAAGGTGCCTAGGCGTCATTTTTCGACGCGCTGGGTGCTCCATTCATTTCAATGAGAAACCTTTGGCGTAAGACACAGACGCATTTAATTCTTTGCGTTGGTAAAAGCAGACATGATTTTATTAATATTTAAAGGCTACTTTTATATTTTGGAGTAACTAACCCAACTCCTACCCTAAACCCCACATCTTAACAATATAAAACACAGAACAGGCACATAAATGTCCAGTCGCAATTATTTATTGCAAAAACGGACCAAAACAGTATAAAAGTATTAGCTCATGTTGCATTCCAAGTCTCCTGAAGACGGTGTCTTCATGTGAAGAACTGAGTCGATCTTGATGTTTTAGTCATTGAAATGATGATCCTGCGGCCCTGTGAAAAAACTCATTCATAACTCATTCAAATAATTCAAAAGACTCCTGAGCATGATGCAATTGGTCACAAGACACACGAGAGCCAATGACATTTCTCTAGGAAATCTGACGTAACGGGCGGCACTATTTGAAATTTGATGTGTTCATGATCTTCGGCGGATGGAGAGGCTGATCGCTTTTGGGGATTTTCTTCATGCAAATCAATCGTTTGGCCCTTAGAAAACTTGGATTATTTAACTTTTTTGAATAACTTGTGGATGCAGTCGTATGTTATATCCTGTGTTTTATATCATGTTCACACAAATGGTAGGTTTAGGGATGGGATGGGGTGGGGTGGGGTGGGGTTGAATGTTAAAACGTGTCTAAATAGCGTAAATAAAATAAATGTAAATAATATTATGCTTGCTGATTTAATTGAGATGCACACTCCAACATGTCATAATGGCAAAATTATAACCCAATAAATAAATCAAAAAAATAAATTTCTCCATGACGATAACGTTCCCATAACCAGTGCGTCTGTGTCTGACACCAAAGGTTTCTTATTGAAATGAATGAAGCACCCAGCGCGTCGAAAAATTACGCCTAGGGGGCACGTTTAGCGTCTTCATTGTGACGCGGAAGGCATTTGACCATGCTTTTGACGCCTTGGGAGTGAGAACGGGTTGGTTATGACAACCATGGCCTGAGGATACTTGCACAGATTCAGCAGTGCCACCTAGTGGAGATATGAAAATGGTTATTTTATCTTAAAGCTTTTAAAAGATTTGGCCAAAAACAACAAAACCTGGTCTCTTTTGATTGTGTGCAGCATGTTGATTCCCAATTTTCCCATATTTTGGGCATTAGTTATATATATATATATAACTGGGGCTGTATTCACAAAACATCTTAAGGCTAAAAGTAGCTCCTAACTTGCCAATTTAGGAGAAACTCTTAAAAATAATGGACGTGTCAATCCTGATTTTAGGACTCCTACATTTTTGCTCTAAAACTATTTCACAAAGCATTTTAGCACTAAAACTAGCTCCTAAATCCATGAAACACTAGGAGTAGTCAAGAGGATTTCTAAGGGTGCGTTCACACTTGTCATGTTGGGTTGGATTAAAACAAACTCTTGTGCGATTGCTCGGTTAGTGCGGTTCATTTGAACATATGTGAACGCTGCCATCCGAACCCTGGTGTGCACCAAACAAGCGGACCGAGAGTGCTATAAAGACGGGTCTCGGTCCACTTCCAAACGAACTCTGGTGCGGTTCGATTGATATATGAACGCAGCACGGACCAAAGACATGTAAACGAACCAAAAACAGGACGTAATGTCACAAGTTGCGACGCATAGTCAGCTGATTTGAAGACGCAGAAAGATCGGTGTATCCAAAATGAATAATGTACGTTAGAGGGCAAACGTGGAGCAACGAGGAAGTGCCTCATCAATATTTGGTCCGACGAGCATGTTTCGAAAATGCTAGAAAAACCACACAAAAAGCACACCTGGTTCTTCTCATCAGAGGACCCGTGTTAATCAAAGGACGCACCCTTAATCACTGCTTGCAGCTCTATTTGTTATTATTAAATAAATATTCGGTTGTGCTACTTTCTGAAGCATTCAGAAGAATTTATTAATAATTTTCCTTTAAATCCTCTCTCCATTAGTCGTATATTGAATATAAATCTAACAAAACCTCTTCAGCAATCTCCTGTTCTTTCTTTCATTACCTTCAGATGGTGTTCTGTCTTTTTTTCTTCAAAGTAAATGGAGTGAGATTTAATACTCTGAACAGCCGATCCTGACCTCGGTGCTATTATGCTAAAGAACAAATATCATTATCATCATGCCATTATCTCTAATTTCAGGTGCCTTAGAGCTGATTTGAGAGTTCACTAAATGAGATCTATAGTGTGCCACTGAAAAGAAATGAATTTGGCCTTAAGTAAAGCTATATTTTCAAGCGTTGCTCTCTTGGTTCATTTTAATTGTTTGTTTGTTTGCTAAATAGTAATAAGTGTTTTAATATGTATTCTTTCTGTTTTGAACAGCCCAGGCTCATTGGGAAAACATGCCTGCGGCATCATTTCAGCAGAATGATATTATGTTGTCTTGTTGAACATTTGGTCGCACTTTCAAAGTCAAATATCCAGAAAGTGGCTCTAAAAGCATGTGTGGTTTTATCTGAAATAGACCAAAGTAAATCTGGCAACTTTTATTATGTTGGCCTTGTACGTATCTGTGCAGTTCAGGAAAAGGTCAAAGCTCTATCACATCACTAAACATAACTGATGGTATTGACAAAATCAAACATGAGATAAAAACGCATTTGCTGAAGCAACCATGCCATTTTAGCTCTTAGTCTTTGACATTATGACTTGTGTTTCCTGTACACAAACACTTCGCATCTCATGTGAAATGCTGTACCAGTTGTTTACTATATCAGAAAAGCCACACATTTGGACCTAAAAATGTAATGCAAACATCTAAAAAAAGTTTTACAAATCATGCACTATGGTAAAAAAATTCTGAGGTCATGTTTGAGAAAACATGCAAAAAGTACATCTTCATTAATTGATAACATTCCCTATCATCATAATTTTTGCGACAAGGAATGAAAGTTGTTAGTATTTTACTGTCTCAGCTCGAGACTGCAGTGAATTGTATGCAAAGACGGTTTTGCAATTTTATCAGTAGACAACTAGTAAAATTGAGTTGAGGTTGCACATCTGCACATTATGTTCCTGAATTATATACTGTTTTGTTTAAGCTCACATAATGTGATATGATTTGATTTACTCACTTTATTATGATAGGACAGTGTGCCATTCAGATGATGAAGCTCAAATCATGAATACAGTATGTTCAACTTATATTATGCATGCATTTTTATTATTATTATTTATTTTATTTGTTTGCTGTTTTTATAGGGTAAGAAGCCAAAATAAGCTTTCTTTTGCTTTTCAATTTTTGTGATGCATTTAACTTTGGAATCGGGCAAGGTTAGCATGCGAAAATCCAAAAAATAATCAGCTACAGAGCAGCCGGTAGAAATATGTTCCCAGCTATAAAGCATTTAATAGTATTTGAAGTATGTAAATACTGACTAGATGAACACTACATTAACTTCATGCTTTCACCGATCACAGAAATGTAGAGTATTCTCTAAAAGCATAATAGATGCACGCACATAAACCCATGAATGGCGTTGCTGTTTGCTAGTTTTAAATTCAAATTTGTCCTTGTTGAAAGAACTCAGAAAAGCTGCTCTCTGAAATACATGACCTCCGGCAATCCAAAAGGTCTAATAAATGATACATGATATCCTCTTGTACCTCCAGTAATATGGCATGTACTGAAGGAAAATGGCAAGCTGGCCTCTGACCTCACAATGGAAAAATAGCCCCAATTTAAAATATGTCTTCTAATCTGGAAATGCATTTCTGAAGGCCCTCAAGCATAGGGCTGAATATGAGTCAAAGTCATCCAGACTTTCTGCTGCTCAAGACTATTTTTTTACTGTCACACACATTGAAGAGCTCTTCATTACAGAATCTCCTGTGTCTTATTTAAAGGGTTAGTTCACCCCAAAAGTCATTTACTCACCCTCAGGTCATGTCATTCCAAACCCGTAAGACTTTGTTCAACTTAGAAACACAAATGAAGATATTAAAATAAAATCAGAGCGATTTCTGTCCCTCCAACTTTTATTATGTTGTTTCAATTCAATTCAACATCTTTATTTTTCCCCAAGGGGCAATTAACAAGGCCTCGTAGAGTAACACACAATTACTAAGCATTAATAAAATCATACAATAAACAAATAACACAATGTGCACAAGTGCAAATATATTAAAACAAGTTCAATTATATATAAAAGGAATAAATACGCTTTTATATATATATATATATATGTATGTATGTATATATATATGTATATATATGTATATATATATATATATATATATATATATATATATATATATATGTATATATATATGTATGTATATATGTATATATATATATATATATATATATGTATGTATATATGTATATATATATATATATATATGTATATATATATATATATATATATATATATATATATATATATATATATATATATATATATATATATATATATATATATATATATATATATATATATATATATATACAGATATACGTACATGCAATTAAAAATCAATGCATGGTGAAATTGATGGTTCTTGGAGACGGCTGTGAATTTAAAAGCAGCGCTGATTTTGTAACAAATGTTGCCCTCCTCCTTTTTTAGAGACTCTGTGGCTTTTATGATGAACAGATTTAAGTTAGGCCTTTTTTCTATACATATACATGCACTAACATTTGTAGAGAATTTATGTACAAATGGCTTAGTTTGTTTACATTTTAAGTGTTTTTATGATAAAATGCAATACCCCACCCATTGGTATCACTATGGTATTTGGTACGGGGGCCCAGCAAGATGGTTTGTAACCAGGGCCCAAAATTTGGTGCTACGCCGCTGCCTTTATTCACGTATAAATATTCATCAACTCACACATCAGTTGTGGTAAATGCATTCTCGTGTTACACAGGTTGGTGCTTCAGAAATGTATGATAAAGGTTTATTTGTGAATTAAAGCCTAAATTCAATCTGTTCATCATATAATGCGATCAAGTCTCTATAAAATTTGGACTAAACCACTTGATTGAAATGGATTAATTTATGATCTCTTTAAAATGATAAAGTGTCAGTCGCGTAGCAGTCTATGGAGGGTCAGAAATGTCGCATTTCTTTTATTTATTTTTATTTCTTGTATTTTATGTAGGAGTAATTAATGACATTTTTCAATTTTTTTGGTGAAGTGATTTACCTTGGTCAGGTTAGACACCTGATGGGAATCGGATGTGAATGAAAATGGGGCTATGAGAGACAGAACAGTTCATTGTGTTCGGTTGTGGGATTGTAACAGTTTGGTTGTGTATCAGTTCATACACGAAAAGAAACCAAACAAAATGAAAACTCCCTCTAGGTCATTCTTTCTCTACAGTTTTGACTCCAACGTCCCCCATCGTCCACAATAATATTCAAAACTCTATAGTCTTTTACTCTATTATTACCATTTCTGGTCAATACAATGTTTTAGAGCCTGGGGAAATGAAGAAAAACCTCCAATGTACATGACGGTTTCAGGTCTCACTTTTAAAGTTAGGAATTTTATTATTAGGGACATTGAGAATCCTGGTTCCTCATAGACAGTTGAAAGGGTGAGTTACAATAGGGAACTTGATTTTTAGTTTTTCCTCTTTATGCTCTCTTGGAGGTTTTTCTAGGGCCCCGGACCCCTGCTTTAAAGGCCCACTGCTCTAGACTCTCCTACAACTGGGAAACAGGAATATTTTCATTTCTTTTTTATATATAAAACATCTTTTTGGAACTGCATTGGCAAGCTTTAGCCATCAGATGGCAGTGATACTAATATTTTAAGACTATAATGCTTATCAGCTGTAGTTGTCACTACAGGGAACACTTAAAGGGGAAATATTCTGGCCTTTATTAGATAATTATATAGCCTAATAATAAAAATGAGTGATTGGTTAACATTCAATCTAAAGGATAATGAGTACAAAAGACAATCTTTTGAAGTAAAGTTTACCCAAAGAATGCCATTTCTTGTTCTTCCTGTTTGTGACTGCAGGCATTGTGGAAGTGTGATTAAACATTTGTTTGTACTTTTACCTCTTCTCAGAGTGGCATTTTGTGCCATATCCCAATTCTGTTAATACTGAAGTGTTGACAGATCAGAACCTGTTCGACTGACTGTCAGTGCGACCGCATCAACTTGTGTGCACTTCACTCCAGGAAGAATAATGAGTTTGTACTGTTTGTTTGTGTGTGTAATTACCCAGGCTTCTGCGGGGCCATTAATGGGGTGGGTTGGCAGAGAGCAGAAGCTTGTTTCTTGTTTTTTATTTTTTTATCTTTTGTTGCATAAGCAGCGTGTGTAGCGTAGTTGTGCCCCATCTTAATGCAATCATTGCCTGGTGCACAGAGCAGCTCTCGAGGGTGTACTCCAGCAAAGCATTGCATCAAACAGATGACAAGCCCCTGTAAACAAAGACGCCTGGCTCTGCCTTCCTGAGGAGGAGTCCAAGACGCACGAAACACGCACATTTTCTTGCCTACATTCTAATTAGGCAATCAGGGGAAGGATGCTTGAAAGCACCTGTTTTCTTTTGTTCAACACGCCGTCTACATGAAGAATCATTCCCTGCAGTGTCTATTTGAAATGCAAAACCCCAGAGGAGTAAATATGTCTGTTTTATATCAAAAGAGGTGGACATTGTCACAGCAGTAGAGAGCCATTCATGCTGAAATCCTCACTCGTCTATTCCGAACAAATCTCTTTGTATGTTCATAGACGGATGCAGAAGAGACCCGGGGGTTCATCTGGGACTGTCAGCTGTCAAACTGTTTATCTAAGAACCGGATAAGAGCAAACACACACTGTGTGCCGTGCATATTTGAATGGGCTACTTAGTACTTTATTGTGCTTGGAGCATGTAACGATTGCCTTTCTGATTGAATGATATTGTATTTGCTCGTGCTACTACTTTTTCTAAATCAATAAAGAGAGCAGGAGAAATCCCCTGGATTTAAGCCAGATCTAGAGACTAGAATATTACTGATACATTTTGGCAATGTGCTAACACTACCCATAAATCTGTAGTATTTCTATGGCAAATATGGACTGTTTTATTGCACACACACTCTTAGAATAAAATGTTCTACATAGAGCCTTAAAGGATTCTGTCAGGCGCTTCATATATAGAACATTTTAGGGGTTCCATTATGGAATCCTTTTAAGAATTTAGCTCTAATTAAATGTATACTGTGCAAGTTATAAATTATCGGCCGATTTTACTGATACGGATAACTCAACCCGTTCTCACTCCCAAGGCGTCAAAATCCGAAGCATAGTCAAGTGCCTTCCGCGTCACAGTTAAGACGCTAAAGGTGCCCCTGGGCGTCATTTTGCGACGCGCTGGGTGCTCCATTCATTACAATGATAAACATTTGGCGTCATAAACAGACGCATTTAATTATTTGCGTTTATAAAAGCAGACATGATTTTATTAATATTTAAAGGCTACTTTTATATTTTGGAGCAACTAACTCCACTCCTACCCTAAACCTACCCATATCTAAACAATATAAAACACATAACAGGCAAATAAATGTACAGACACAGGTATTTATTGCAAAAAATGACCAAAGCAGTATAAAAGTATTAACTCATGTTGCATTCCAAGTCTTCTGAAGTCATACGATATCTTCATGTGAAGAACAGAGTTGATCTTGATGTTTTAATCGCTGAAATGATGATCCCGCTGCCCCGTGAACGAACTCATTCATTTCTCATTCAAATAATTCAAAAGACTCCTGAGCATGACGCAATCGGTCACAAGACACACGAGAGCCAATGACATTTCTCTAGGAAATCTGACGTAACCGGCGCCAATATTTGAAATTTGATTGTGTTTGTTCATGATCTTCGGCGGATGGAGAGGCTGATCGCTTTTGGGGATTTTCTTCATACAAATCAATCGTTTGGCCTCGGAAAACTTGGATTATTTAACTTTTTTGAATAACTCGTGGATGCAGTCGTGTGTTATATCCTGTGTTTTATATCATGTTCAGACAAATGGGTAGGTTTAGAGATGGGGTTGGGTTACATGTTAAGCATGTCTAAATAGCGTAAATAAAATAAATGTAAATAAAATTATGCTTGCTGATTAAATTGAAAAACACACTCCAACATGTCATAATGGCAAAATTATAAACTAATACAATTTCACCATGACGATAACATTACTAATAGCCTACCCAGCGCGTCTGTGTATGACGCCAAAGGTTTCTCACTGAAATGAATGGAACACCCAGCGCGTCGAAACATGACGCCTTGGGGCACCTTTAGTGTCTTTATTGTGACGCGGAAGGCACTTGACCATGCTTCGGTTTTTGACGCCTTGGGAGTGAGAATGGGTTGGATAACTAGGTTGGGCCGCACTTGCCGATAACCGATTAATCAACTGTTCGTTTTTAAAACGGATTCTGGATAAAAAAAACAGTGGGTTTTGTTTTTTGTTTTTTTTAAACAGCCCTGAACTATGAAAATGTGTTAAATAAAATAAATATATAAATATGAATATACACCATTCAGGCATAACATTATGACCCCTGTGAACACTGATGATCTCTTCTCACGGCTCCTGTTAGTGGGTGGGATATATTAAGCCGAGTGCACACTGTGCGATTTTGGCCACGATTTGGACGTCTGAGACAAATTTAGCAAATCCTAAAAGATTCCTCTGATCCTAGGCTAAAATCTGACGTCTTTGGTCGTTAGTTTGACATGTTCACCAGCAGCCGATTAATGAGTGCTGCGATCAAATTTTACCTCAGACGAAATTCTGGCAGTGTCAGAAGATTTGGCACACAATCCTGCAGTGTGACTTCTCCTACAACGAGAGTCAAATATCTCCGTTTTTCAAGACAAACTATGACCAAAACGAGAGCTAGAGATTTCTTTGTAGCCGTCATTTCAGTCCCGCGTGTAATGCTGCTCACCGTCACCGAACGGTTCATTGATATAAAGCTCTGGACGAGTTTTCTTTCGCGCGTCCGTTTTTAACGTGCCTTCACTATCGTACAGTCTGACATTAATGCCAACTGAGATCTTACAGTGTGGCATGGCTTACATTGGGGATCATGTTCGTACAGTCTGACAAGGGACATTCGCAAAGGATTTTGAAAAATCGCACAGTGTGCAGGACCCATTAGGCAGCAAGTGAACATTTTGTCCTGTTGTTGATGAGTTAGAAGCAGGAAAAATGGGCAAGCGTAAGGATTTGAGGAGTTTGACAACTGCCAGATTGTGACGGCTAGACGACTGGGTCAGAGCATCTCCAGAACTGCAGCTCTTGTGGGCTGTTCCCGGTCTGCAGTGGTCAGTATCTATCAAAAGTGCTCCAAGGAAGGAACAGTGGAGAACCGGCCACAGGGTCATGGGCGGCCAAGGCTCATTGATGCACGTGGGGAGCGAAGGCTGGCCCGTGTGGTCCGATCAAACAGACGAGCTACTGGAGCTCAAACTGCTCCAGAAGTTAATGCTGGTTCTGATAGAAAGCTGTCAGAATACACAGAGCAGCTCAGTTTGTTGTGTATGGGGCGGCATAGCCGCTGACCAGTCAGGGTGCCCATGCTGACCCCTGACCCCGCCGAAAGCACCAACAGTGGCACGTGAGCATTAGAACTGGACCACAGAGCAATGGAGGAAGGTGGCCCGGTCTGAGGAATCACGTGTTCTTTTACATCACGTGGATGGCCGGGTGTGTGTGTGTGGCTTACCTGGGGAACACATGGCCCCAGGATGCACTATAGGAAGAAGGCGAGCCGGCGGAGGCAGTGTGATGCTTTGGCCAATGTTCTGCTGGGAAACCTTGGGTCCTCCATCCATGTGGATGTTACTTTGACACGCTCCACCTACCTAAGCATTGCTGAGACCATGTTCACGCTTTCATGGAATTGATATTCCCTGGTGGCTGTGGCTCTTCCAGCAGAGTAATGCTTCAGGAATGGTTTGAGGAGCACAACAACGAGTTTAAGGTGTTGACTTGGCCTAATGCAGAATCTAGGCGACAAATTATCGGTAGTCATCAAATTGTCTGTGTTTTAAAAGTACATCTGATGTGTCAGTGCTCTCCGTCCAGCACATGTGTCAAAACAAACTCCTCGAGGCGTCAGTGATGGCTTTTATTTGGCCTCTAAAGGTACAGTTGGGGCATCAGCCTTAGTCCTAATGGGTTGTTATCATAGCTATCAAAATCCAGTGTTCTGTATTTTGCGTACGTGAGTATTTGTTGTAGCTGGCTATAAAAATTTTTTTTAAAAATATTTGTGTACTGTGCTAATTAATTGAGATTTCTTACAGCTCTTTCAGGTTGTTGGCCTTGTTTGTTTCGTTGCTTCTATTGCTCTCCCCTTTTTTGTAAGTCGCTTTGGATAAAAGCGTCTGCTAAATGATTAAATGTAAATTATTAAATGTACTAGTACTGTATAGTGCCAGCGGTCCCTTCTCAGCCGCTCCAGCAATAGACACATCCCAGAAAAACAGTATGGTTTCTAATTTTCCTATAAAGTCTAACCCAGTTTTAATTTTCAGTCTTTTTCATGTCACTTTTCTTCTTCACAGGAGAAAGTGTTATTTATCATTTGCTCAGCTCATACACCCGCAGAAGGGCCGTAAACACTGTCAGCAAAAAAACACAAAAAAACAAGTAAGAAAGCGAGAGATGCCAAACGGCTGTTTTTCACGACCCTAAACACATCCACTCACAGCGCGGGCTTGACAGTCAGGTCAGTTTGGACTATGAGTCTATTACCAAGAGCATTATGGGTCCCCAAAGAAATGACACAAGAGGACAAAATGTCCTCAGAAAAGCACTTAACTGTCTCGAAAGCAAGCCATCCTCTCCCCGCTCCATTACACTGTGGGAAATTTGATTCTGATCAGGACTAGTAACCTAACAGTTTCAGAAATGTTTCGGACTCTTTAAAAATGTCCACCGGTGACTTCATAATCACGCGCCTGGAGTATTTATTGTAATAATACATTTTCTCATAAGAGTCTGGAGATGTTAAAATGTCAGCATTCTTCCTCAAACCACACGAGACACAAGAGGCTCCTTCCTCTTTCCATCAGCACAACTGCCCAGTTTCCATAAGCACTGCTTTCACTCGTGCCTCGTTGCATAATGTCTGCAGTCTGCTCCATTATGTAATATACGAGACTACAATCTGCCAGAAATAAAGTTACAAAAATGAAGTGCCTTGTGGACAAATCTTAGTTTAGACTAACATGTTGAGCTTAGTTTAGACTAACATGTTACTGGTTGAGCTTTCCTGTAGCTCAACCCGTAGAGCATGGCGCTAGCAACGCTAAGGTCATGGGTTTGATTCCCAGGGAAAGCAAGAACTGATAATAATGTAAACTATACCTTGAATGCAATGTAAGTCGCTTTGGATAAAAGTGTCTGCCAAATGCATAAATGTAAATGTAACATTATTAAGACACTCAAAGGGATAGTTCAGCTAAAAATGTCAAATCTGCCATCATTTGAGTTTTCAAAATACAATGGAAGTCACTGGTAACCAAAATGGTTGGTTTCCAACATTCTTGTAAATGTATTCTGTTCCACAGAAGAAGGAAAAGCATACGGGTTTGGAGGGTAATTTAGAGTAAATTAGGAAAGATTCACACATTTAAAGGCACGGGTGTCACCCCCTAAGCAAGTATAATGCACCCTGTTTGATGTTTTCTGCAATGCTATGATATTCATGCATTTCAAGAGCATTCTCTCTTTTGACAATACCACAAACAAGAGAAAAAACAGCGCTGGCTTTGGTTTCTTCAACTTTAACTTCCTCTTTCACCAGTTGCAGGGCTTGTACATTTCCTGTTCTGAACAGAGAGGGAAGGACTATGACCTAAATCGAGAGCTGGAGAGGTAAAGATACACTACAACTGTAATGCATTTGAAATACAGCACACAGTCGAACAAGAACTTTATGTCAGGGTTTATAGTAGGCCAGGGCAAAAACTACAGATTTCTCGATTTTAATCGATTTTCAATTTAAGAAACCTGATATCAGTTCTTAAATCCCATTAATCGTGGTCCATGCAAACAAGTGTAAGCAATAATCGTTGTGCTTTGTAAATTATGACATGAAACAAAGTCAGCTTTTATTCAATTTTATTAAGCACTTCAAGCACTAAATAGTGTTTTGTCGCTCTTTAATGAGACACGATTGATCGCTATAGCCTTAGTTCAAGAGGTACGTGAACCGATCACCTCTTCTGCTTTACTAGGCCTGTCACGATAACTACTTGCTATATATCGTCCCAGAAATAATTACGATAAATTATATTATTGTCATTTTAAGACTATTTTATGCCACTGAATATATAATCCTAATATAACATCATTATAATGCAAGGCGAGCTATACACACTTTCAAATGACATTTTAATTCTTTAGATCATGGAAATTAACGGTAAAAATAAAAATTATCTTAAATGTAAACGTTTTCCCTTGTGAAATGGCTTTAACACTCATCATTCTGCGTTGGCATTTACTGTATATGTGCACCGGGACAGGGGATGGCGGCTTTGAAATCGAGTCCATTTGGGATCAGGAAAGCACTATTAACGCCTCAAATGATGCCTTTTTTCACCTGTTGATAAGAGTTATTCCCTAGATAAAGTACTTTGGTAATATTTCATTTTACAGTGTCCTACCTGTAGTAAGACTGTAGTAATAACTATAAATGATGTGTAATTACATGCCACTAACCCTAAACTACACCCTAATCTTAACCCTAAGCCTATAATAAGTACATGTAGTTAATTAGTATTACTCAGTGCTTAAATATATAATTACACTGTAACACGGACACTTTAAAATAAAGGGTTACACTTTATTTTAAGGTCTGTTACAGCATCATCATACATTATATTGATATATTACGTCTATATATCATATTATATTACAAACTCAAGGTCCAAATGTAAAAAAACCAAAGCAAACAGACAACAAATTATAATAAAAAATAAACACCAAAAGGAATCAATAAAATACAACGATTCCAGTGTCTCGACCACTTGGAAATACATTTAAGCACAGTTTAATAGTAATTAACTACGGGTTCTATAGGGTTAGGATTACGTTACGTCTAGGGTTAGTTACATATAATTATGCATAATTTATTAAGGTTATTACTATAGTAACACTATCAAATAAAGTGTAACCAATATTTTTAGTTCCAGATATAAGAAAAAATATATATAAACCATCAATACATTTGAATGCAAAAACCTTTATTATTAAAAAAAATATTTACAAGGTAAAATCAAAAGTACACATAATGGTAAACATGGTAACATTGATATTTGTACAATCATTGTATAAAAAAGGTCAAAAATAGCCATGTATCAAAAAATCGTAATAACTTACAAGAAATTGCAAACTGTCCTCCAGAAAATACGACTCTACAGGTCGTTTTTCAAGCACCTTATTACGACCTATATTTACGTTTTAAAGTCATGCGCCCTCTAGCTGGCGTAAAAAAAATGACAGTGTCGCATTACGTTTGACATCATGAAATGACGTATGACTGTCGTTACCATTCAAAATGCGTGTTAATTTTAATGCAGTGTGTGGACTTTTACCACCATTTGTCATATTTACATTTATAAAAATATTTTTAATTTACAACACCCACCCTATCCCTAAACCTACCCAGTGATTTATAGTCATACACACTTTATGAGCACACGTGTTCCCTGGGATCGAACTCACGATCGCATGATCACATGGTGCTGTAGTGCAATGCTTTACCAACTGAGCTACGCAAACGCTGAAATATTACGCAGATAAAAGGGAAAAATGCTTTAAAATGAAAGTGTCCTGCTTTCAGTAGGAGCACAACTTTAGTAAACGCGTCATATTTCAAGGAAGTGACAAATGACCTATATAGGCGTATTGGTTGGAGGACATGTTGAGAAATTTTCATATAAATATATGTAATTATTTATAAAACATCTGAGAACCGTGGATGACACTGGGAGCTCTGTTTCCAGGTGAAAGATGGCTTCGAGCTGTCCTTCTCCAGCCTGATGTCCTGTGTGGAAGCAGAGATTCCTCAGGTGTGTCCCGTCAGCTCACATCTCTGTCAGACAGATAAGATCAGGACAGCTCAGGTCAGGGGACTGAGGAGGATTTACAGGCTGGGGAGTTAGGATTCAGCCACTCCACTGATAGCGGAGCACTGCTAAACCTCTGGCCTTTTATTAGTAGTTCAGGCATTTTAACATTATCACAATGATGGATATTTGACTTGTGTTTGTCAAGACTGGTGTTATAATAGATTGCAGGTCTATCGCTGAGCACGATAATGGGTGCTGGTTTGTAATGTCAGGTGTGTTCTGTTGCATTATCTACTAATAGG
Organism: Pseudorasbora parva; assembly: GCF_024679245.1. NCBI lineage: Eukaryota > Metazoa > Chordata > Actinopteri > Cypriniformes > Gobionidae > Pseudorasbora > Pseudorasbora parva. The sequence goes on along the minus strand of NC_090182.1, from coordinate 4,144,373 downwards.
TGACTTATCCTGTTATATGGCAGAGAAACATGAAAGTAACTCTATAGTCCCCTTGAGTATTAAAGTTTATCGCACAACTGAGGTTAGACAAACACCTGCACTGTAAAAATTATATGATCAATATTTGACAACAAGTGTTTTTATATTGCTTTAACTCATCAAAATAAGTTCAGTAATGTACAGCTTATTTAAGTTATACAAGATTCAACTCAGTTTAGTGCAATTTGACCATCAAGTGCTTAACAATTTAAGGCATTTTACAGTGTGTGCATAGAGAAAGATTTTGGACTTTATATGATCAATAAGTTACATATGTTTACAACACGTTTTTGCATAGCTTTAACTCATCAAAATAAGTAATTTACATTTTAATGTAATTTAAGTTTAAATGACTTAAACATCCAAATTGATTGTATTTAAAAAGGTTATGCAATAAAATAAAACATAACTTAAAAATTTTAATTTAAAAACTTTTTTTTTATTTTATCAGTGTATATACTATGGGTGTTTTAATCTAGATTAATAACATTTTACATTCTGATTATAAAAAGTGATCAGTCGACCTAACTTTAAAAAAGTGAGGAAACACATTGCCTTAAAATAAATAATAATCCATCCATAATTGAAAAGATTAAGTTATGTTAACTTGACAATTCCAATTCCACATTACTTTTTGTTTCAATTACGTATGAAGTTTATTTGCTTAAATGTAAGGCAATGGTTTCCTCACTTTTTTAAGTTAAGTCAGCTGATCACTTTTTACAGTTTAACTCTGATTCTAAAAATATTATAATGCCACATCATTCTTTCAAAAGATACACTTTTGGTGGGAAAATGCCCAGTGAGGTTCTATTTAGAACCCTGGGGTTCTTGACTCGATTCTAAAGAACCAGAAAAGTTCCACAGAAGGAGAAAAATTCTTAAACTTTAACTGGTAATTTAGATTTTTTTTTCTAGTGATAAAGTATTTTTATGAGCTTTTTAATTCAGAAAATGTAACTAAAATAAAAAATTAATTAAGTAAAAATGACTAAATCCATTAAATGAACCACTAACTGGTGCTATCCTGATGAAATCTTTTCATCTAAAGAGTGATTGAGTTGCATTTTCAGTGAGTAATAAAACCTGAGCAAACTGTGTTTGTACCTGCAAGCTCTCTGTCCAGGTTATCAATGAAGCTCTGTAGGTCGCTGGTGTCCCCGAGCCTGGCTTGAGAGAGAGAGAGAGAGAGAGACGTGAGCACACTGGAACGCTCGCAAATGGCATTTCCTGTGGAACATTCCAGCCAGAAAGAAATGCGACCGTCTGGATTACGTAATAATGGAGGGGGTGAAATTCCTTACGCAGGATAAAATACCACATATTCAAATGGTTTTAATAAACCAATGGCATAGGTTTGAATTTGACATTGGTGGAGACATAAATGCAGTTATTTCATAAACGCTCTTATTTCAGTGTTATTGTTAATATATGTGGTGGATACAGTTTGCATTCAGTCAAACAGCAGAAACTAAAGAAGATGCTTCTGCATTTTAAACAGTCGCTTTATGCGTTCGTTCTTTCATTGAGTGAGGTTTGCATTGACTCTCGGTCAATAAAGATTAAATAAAGGGGAGTTTGGACATATGCATGCGTTTTACTAGTGCAGTTCTAATATCGTTCTATTACTAGATTGTATTATTATTGTAATATTTGACTGGTACTGTATATAAATATATAATTGTTTGATTAAAATTGTTGCTGTATATTGGTAGGGACGTGTCCCCAGCATCTATACTAAATGCTATGCCCTTGTAACAACTATAATAATGCAACACACACTAAAAAATGCTGGGTTAAAAATAACCCAAGTTGGGTTGAAAATGGACAAACCCAGAATTTGGGTTGTTTGATCCCTAGTAAATGGACCCATTCAAACAACACAATTTCTGGGTTTGTCCATTTTCAACCCAACTTGGGTTATTTTTAACCCAGCATTTTTTAGAGTGCACGATTAATTGCACTGGTAAAATGCATGCATATATATCATCTTAAACTGACTGATTAAATGTCTATCCTAGTTCCCCGTCCTATAATCAGGGAAGAAGGCCCAACGGCGGCTTTATTTTATCAGGCTGCTAAGGAAGGCAGGACTCACCTCTACCTATAGAGGACTTGAGGAAACCATCTTAACAAATGGCATCACTGTATGGTTTGGAAGCATGACCCAGGCAGAAAGGAGAGCTCTCCAAAGGGTCATAAAGACCACGCAGAAGATCATCGGATCGGATCTTCCTTCTATAGAGGCCCTATACACAGCGCTGGAGGAAACTAATTACAAGTAACTCGAGTTACGTAATCAGATTACTTTTTCAAGTAACTAGTAAAGCATTACTTTTAAAATTTTCAACAAAATATCTGAGTTACTTTTTCAAAAAAGTAACAAAAGTTACTTTTTTCACATTTAGTAAGTGCAAAGGCATTGTGTGTGAACAGGTTATAGTTCTACTAAATGTGAGCATTTATTCATCTCACTTGCAAAATAAAGATTAAGTACTCCTCAAAATGAATAAAAGCTGTCAAATGCAAAATCAGAATTCTATGCAAGCCTCCAATAATTAATATATTAAATAAAATCAGTATTTTTATGCATTTAATCTACCTTTATTGACCAGACTTGCTGCTAACGTTCGATGAATTAGTTAAACCAAAAGCAAAAGTTACTTTAGATTTTTAGTTTTTATTGCTGAAGTAAGAGTGTTAAACTTTTTTTCCTCCTGCATCCTATTCGCCATTATCCTTAACGGCAGCGTTTGTTTGAGCTGCGCCCTCTACTGTACATGCATGAATTGCCATTTTCACCTCGGCTTATTTATTTCAATTTTGGTGTGAAGAGGTCTTTACATTTGCACAAAAATAAAACTTTTTTGTTATAAGGTGAGAAAAAGTAACGCAAAAGTAACGTAACACATTACTTTTCTTACAAAGTAACTCAATTAGTTACTTTTCAAGGGAGTAACTAATATTTTAATGCATTACTTTTCAAAGTAACTTTTCCTAACACTGGATATACACACAACGCTGCAGGAAGAGAGCTAAGAATATTCTCAGGGATACACACCATCCTGCACACTCAATGTTCAGGCCTAAACACTCAATATATAACCGGAGATATGGCAGACCGGACAGTATTATCTCGCACAGGGTGCAGTTTTATAACAGTTTTATCCCAGCGACGGTTAGACTGATGGCGAAGGATATAGGAGAGGAAACAAACATGTCTGTTTTTATATAGAGATGTGGGAGGAAGACTGTGTTGTGCTTATATGTCAGTCTCTGTTAAATCGAGAATGTTTTATTATAGTTTTTTTAGCACTGATAATACGTATTCTCTTGGGACCAAATTTAATTAAATGTCCAATAATGTTATTTTAAATATGTATTTTAAATTAAAAACCTTAGTGTGTGGGTTTACTTGACATGGGTTTGTGCTGCTCTTCGTGAATTGTTTTTCAAGAGCCTATTCATTGTGTGTAGTCTATTGTGGGCTGTTTGTTAGCTGGTGTTGTAGATTTTATATATTGTATGTTTGCTGACTCAGAGCTTTTGCTACAAAAAATCATATGTGCCTGTATTACTGTACTTCACTGTAAAATTAAAATTAAAAATAAGTTACCTGGTTGCCTTAATTTTTAGTTCATTGCAATTAAATTTGAGTTAATACAATGAACATTTTTGGGAATTAACAACCTTTATTCAAATATTATTAATATATATATATATATATATATATATATATATATATATATATATATATATATATATATATATATATATATATATTTAAAGAAGCATATTGGGTAATTGTGTGTTTTATTTGTGGTGATGCACCAAGTTGTGCTAATTTAACGATTTATCAAATTTTTTATGTGGTTCAGATACAATAATACTTTGAGTTTCCTTTTATTACACTGTAAAAAAATATTTAAAAAATAAGTTACCTGGTCGCCTTAAAATTTTGAGTTCACTGAAGTTTAAATTTTTAGTTAATACAATGAACATTTTTGAGAATCGACAACCTTTATTCAAATATTATTAAAATATTGTGTAAGCATATTGGGTAATTGTGTGTGTTTTATTTGTGATGACGCAGCCAACTTGTGCTATTTTCATGATTTATCACATTTTTGATGCGGTTCAGATACAATATTTTGAGTTTCTATTTATTAAACCAATTTCCTTCAGTGTATCGACTCAAATTTTTAATTTCAATAAACTCAAAATTTTAAGGCAACTTAATTTTTTAAGTTAAACTAACAATATTTTTACAGTGTAGTACAAATGGCAAAATAAAATGTTCAACTTCAGCCTCAAAATCGTATTCATTACGCTTTGCATGCTTCCTATAGGTGAATAAAGAGCATTGATGCAGTGCGAACCACAAACAAAGTGTGCAGAAATAGCACATGGTTCCAGCCATGGGAGGAAACCCATCGAGGCCTGTTTGGTATGATGTCTGTCTGCTGGAGTCGTGGTGTGAATACCTTTTGTCTCGGTGGTCATGCTTGTGATGTTGAGCTCCTCTTGACTGGCATTCAAACTGTTGACCAGCGAAGCCTCACTACCTGAAAACACACGAAAGGGTTCATGTGAGCCTCGTACGTATTTTCGACGCTTCAAGAGACTCTAATTAACCCACTGATGTCTCATATGGACTACTGTGATGATGTTTTTATTCCCTTTCTGGACATGGACAGTATAGTGTGCATACACTTGCATACGCTCTCGGACTAAATCTAAAATATCTTAAACTGTGTGTGAAGATGAACGGAGGTCTTATGGGTGTGGAGCGACATTAGGGTGAGGAGTTAATGAGAACAATTTCATTTTGTTTGAACTAACCCTTTAATTGTTGAAACATGTAGTTTGGGACCGTGAGGGAACACACACATTTCTAGCATAATTTACCACATTGCTAGCATGTTTTAGCATGATTTGACATGAATTAATGAATTAGCATGTTTAATAACATGTTTTTTAATGCTGCTTACAAGATTCAACTTTAGTTAGCACATGTTTTAACACAGTGCTAGCATAAATTTACATTTTGCTAGCATGATTTAGCATGTTTTGTTGGCATTAATTAACAGGTTAACATGTTGTTAGTATAAATAAATGTTTCTTAGATGTTTTAGTGTGTTGCTAGCATGATATAACATTTGGTTAACATGTTTTCACATTAATTGACATGTTGCAGCATGTTTTAGCACTAGCATGAATTAGCATGTTTGCTAACATGTTTTAACATGTTTTGTTGGCATTAATTAACAGGTTAATATGTTTTAACATGTTGTCAATATAAATAAACGTTTCTTACATGTTTTAGTGTGTTTTGCTAGCATTATATAGAATTTTGTTAACATGTTTTCACATTTACTGACATGTTGTTAAAATGTTTTGACATTTGATTAGCATGAATTAGCAATTTTCTCACATGAGTTACCATGTAGTTAACATGTTTTAACATTAATTGACATTTTGCTAGCATGTTTTAATATGTTGCAGCATGTTTTAGCACTAGCATGAATTAGCATGTTTGCTAACATGTTTTAACATATTGTTAACATGAATTAGAACGTTGGTAACATGTTGTATCACGTTATCATGAATTAGCATTTTACTAGCATGATTTGACATGTTTCTAGCATGTTTTAACAAGTTGTTCACATTTTTAACATGCATTAGCATTGCATTAATATGCTGCTAACATGTTTATCATGATTTAACAAGTTAACATGTTGTTAGCATATTTTAACATGAATTAGCATGTTGTTGGCATGTTTTAGTAGACTGATAGCATGTCCAACGCTGTTTGCTAGGCTTTAATAGTGGTAGATACACCGCGGATGAAGCTTAAATTCTCTATTAGAGTTGTTGTATTCAAGTTTTGACCCCATCAATGAAAGCATATGGAACAGTTATGATTTTTAATCTTCATTTTTAGGAAAACCATAATTCGGTTCAGCTTAAAAAGATACAGCAACCCGAGTCAGGACAGTCTGGGTTTGGTGGTTGTAGCTTTAAAGCTCTTGGCGGAGATAACGTTCATATTTTGGCTCAGAAGAAGAAGAATTGTACATAGTAGATCAGTTGAATATATTTATTATTTTGCATTAGGACTGTGAGGATCGATATGAATCACATAAGCACAGCAGCAGACGTTCAAGTTCAAGATGTTTTAATGGTTAAATCTCGTCTGTAACTGTGTAATTAACTATTAAATCATGCTCTGTGCTCATTTTGATAAGTAAACACGGGTGTGTGTTTGATTAAAGCAGCAAATCCTTTTATCCTTTGTACTAGAAAAGGTTTGGCTGAGCTATTATGTACAGGATAATGCACTGTTTGATCACACAAATCATTGTAACCACAGTTATAATACATTATAGCACTTATCTATTCATTGAACAAACTTCATTACTAGTTGTGGAGAGCAGGGCACAACCTAACGGGGTTAGATGTAACACATGGTTTAACACTTTCCACACATGCCAGGATGATGAAACTTGATGAAACGTCATATCAAGATTATTTACAGAAAAAAATGTGTGATATTGCTGAACATTTAACCATAGCAAAAGTACATTTCTTAAGTTTATTTTTCATCTCTGTTTTTTTGAACAGTTGAGTTAAAAGGGGCTTGATGAGTTCAAAGTTGAGGCGGGGCATGTTGTCACAATCAGCCCCTATTCGAAATATGATATTATATTCTATACGTTTATGAATTATATTGAGAAACCATGCTAGAAAGGTGAAACAATGAGAATAAATGTTGAAATTGATAGTGTTCAGTTATACTGTAATGCGAATGTCTATTGTTAATGTTTCTTAAATAGAGAGTCAATGTTCAAAAGTTATTTATTAATTATTATGATGTTTTGAACTATGCTGTATAGCTGTATTAGCGATGTGTAAATTGTGTATATTTTTAATGATTAAAAATGGCATCATTTTATCTGAAAAAGTTAATTATATTTTATTGCATAAATATTTTAGTTTGTCTTGGATGTTTATATATATAATATAATATCACATATGTTAATCTGTCATATGCTCATGTTGCAATGTACTCCAGCTATGGGGCATGTTGTCACAGTTCACTTCCATTCTCTCGGGGTAAATCAAGAAAATGGGACACGCTGTATTAATAAAACAACACCACATAATCATACTAGACGTGGAAATTAATGTGGGAACAAATAAATGCTCTGAACCCAAAGTGGATTTACACTTATTCTAAATGTAATGCATTATTATGTACATTATGAATGAATTTATAATGCATAATACATATGAAAAACTTTAGATAAAGATTTTTTTATGGCAAATTATGAAATAATTTGTATGGCAGTGACTGATAATTAAGAACTATGAGGCATCATCTACTGTATTTATGTAGTACAAGAAAAGTCATTAAGTTAAGCCTTTATGTACATTGCATTATAAAGGCATTTTAATGCATCAATAATGCATCTTATAATGGTTTCATGAATGATTGTAACCACTGTTATAATACATTATAACACATCTATTCACTGAACAGAGCTGTAGAAAGTATAATGCATTAAAACACAAGACAAACAACCCAGAATTTGATAATATTAATATGCATTTTAACTTGATCACATATATGAAAAGATATAATGCATTGCATTATACCATTCATTAGTAATGCTTGTATTATGCATTTCAAGGCTTTTTTTCTTTATATAAAGATTTGTATGACAAATACTTTGCGTAGCAGTGACTAAAACTATGAGACAATCATACTGTGTTTGAAGTGGTACGGCCTGCCTCTCTGTGTGTATGCAGTGCATTGCTCTGCTAGTGTACTCACAGTAGTCGGAGTCGTCTCCATCACTCACTCCTGTGTGTCTCTTCATGTGTTCAGAGCTCAACTCCTTCACAACATCATTAAACTCCTGCAGAAGGTCTCCCAGCTCCAGATCCAGCTCTAACACAAGGCACATCTTACTTTACAATCACAATTGAAGCAGGTTGGGACTGTAAATATGTTAAATGATTCAACTCAAATACATCTATTCTCCCTGAATATCTGTTATAATATATATATATATATATATATATATATATATATATATATATATATATATATATATATATATATATATATATATATATATATATATATATATATATATATATATATATATATATATATATATATATGATCCCTATATAGTATAACAATGAGGCACAATGTTATGAAAGAAAAGCATAATCATACCAGAAGTATTAGCTGTAGACATCCTTGGCTTTTGTGTGTCCTGCGACTGATTCTCACATTAGGGTTCTTTTCTCTTAATATGCGAGGTTTATATAGACTCCGCCCAAAGAAATAATACGTCGACCAATCACAGCACAGTTTGGTCTCCGTGGTCACAAGGGTGAAATTTCCCCAGCCTCCGACACGTGATGACGTCACAGGCGGAACGTGAGAAAGGAAATTTCCGACCGCTTCTTTTTCTTTGACTCACTAGAGAGAGAGAGAGAGAGAGAGAGAGAGAGAGAGAGAGAGAGAGAGAGAGAGAGAGAGACTTTTTGACTTTTAAATCTCTTTTAATCAAATAACAATATTAACATAACGAAATAATAATAATAATAATAATGACGCTGTTAATAATAACGAATTAATAAAAAAATACCAAATTAAAAAATAACTCTCCAAATTCGTCTCTTACCAGCATTTTTCACACTCCACCTCACATCAAAGAAGTACAAATTATTATTTATTTTACAGTACACATGATCAACAGCAACCCTAAGATTTAAACATTCCAAGCAAGTCAGTATTTTGTCCATCATTTTTACAATTATGGGATCCTAAAATGGCCAACTTTGCCTGTCCTAGAAAGTTGCCAAGTGTACTGCCTTCTTTCTCATACTTCACACCCAAAATAAACATATTTTTTGTTAACATCAAACCAAGCTTATCCAACAAATCAAACAAAGGGGCTTATCTGACACAATCATAAAATAAATAAAAAACAGTATCAAGAATATCATAAAAAGTACATGCAGAGAGAACCATTTCATTGAATTTTGACACATGACTATTGGTTGCCACAACACCATCACAGTAAAAATATATTTAAAAAATAAGTTACCTGGTTGCCTTAATTCTGAGTTCATTTAAATTAAAATTTTGAGTTAACAATGACATTTTTTGGAGAATCGACAACCTTTCTTCAAATATTATTAAAATATTTTGTAAGCATATTGGGTAATTGTGTGTGTTTTATTTGTGAAGACGCAGTGAAAGATAACAAATTGAGCTATTTTCATGATTTATCAAATGTTTTGTTTGGTTCAGATACAATAATATTTTGAGTTTCTATTTATTAAACCAATTTCGTTCATTGTATCAACAAATGTTTTTAATTTCCATAAACTCAAAATTTTAAGGCAACCAGGTTACTTACTTTTTTAAGTTAAACCAACAAAAGTATTTTACAGTGATGGAGTACTCTCCACTGGAGATCTCCGGAGTCCAGACCGCTCAGGAATAGGGGAAAGTTCCTCAGTTATTTCTGAAGAAACGGATAAAAACTCTCTCCATTTGGTATCAATGCATTTTTTCAACTGATTGTAAAGCAAGGATTTCACACACATACAATATAACATCTTTTTATAAACTTTGTGAAAGATTACATCTTCAATCAAAGATACAAATCAGAACTCATGCTATAACTCTAAGATCCAGAAATGATGAAAACATTTTACCATTACCAATAAAATTTTTACATAAGTCAAAAAAAATTGCGGAAAAGATTTTTTAAGATCCCCAATTAACTCTTCAACATATCTCTCTGATCTGAACCCAACTTTATCAGCTATTGATTTAGCCATATGCCACTGACCTCTTGTCAAGTTAATAAGGTCATTTACAGGAACTATTCTGGTTTTTAAAAACCTATCAATCACTGAACTCGAAAGAGGAAAGCTGGTTTTAAAAAGAGGATTCAAGAATAATGGTTCTAATGTTCATCATCCTTTCTAAGCATTTTAAACAGTTGCCAAGCTTTAAAAACAATACATAAAAATTAAAAATAGAAAAGTTTGCTTTTGAAACAAAAGATTTCTCAATTAAAAACAACTGCTTATTTAAACTGAGTCCGCCAATATTCTGCAAACACACAACCCGAATGCAATCCAAGGTACTGTGTCTGAACAGTATAACTTCTGTAGTGTTTGAAGCCTCATTGTCTTATCCGAGAGAGAGAGAGAGAGAGAGAGAGAGAGAGAGAGAGAGAGAGAGAGAGAGAGAGAGAGAGAGAGAGAGAGAGAGAGAGAGAGAGAGAGAGAGAGAGAGAGAGAGAGAGAGAGAGAGAGAGAGAGGAGAGAGAGAGAGAGAGAGAGAGAGAGAGAGAGAGAGAGAGAGAGAGAGAGAGAGAGAGAGAGAGAGATCTGATCTGAACCACATAAAAAATTTAAAAAATAATGAAAATAGCACTATTTGGCATGTTTCCACTGCGTCATCAGAAATAAAACACACACAATTACCCAATATATGCTTACAAAATCTGTTAATAATATTTTAATAAAGGCTGTCGAATCTCAAAAAATGTTCATTGTATTAACTCAAAATTTTAATTTCAATGAACTCAAAATTTTAAGGCAACCAGGTAACTTTTTTCTAAATAATTTTTTACAGTGTACATGATTCGTTTTTTGAGAAAGTCAAAAAGCAGAATGTTCCTGTGATGGGTTAGGGGCAGTGTAGGGGGATAGAAAATATGTTTTTTACGGTATAAAAAACCATTACGTCTATGGAGAGTCCCCACAAAGATAGTGAACCAGACGTGTGTGTGTGTGTGTTTGTTAAGGGGCACCAAGTAAAATCTTGCCTAGGGCAGCAAGCAAAAGAGAAAATATTCAAGAAGTAAGATGACAGCCCTTACAAAAAATAGCATAGCAACCTCAGCTTCTGCCAAAATATTTGGCAACTATGGTAACTTGAAAGTCACTGTCATAAAAATACAGAAGGATTTGTCTAGTTAATTATAGTAGAGCAAATAATTTAGGGAAAGGTAAAGGCAGGTAATTAACACTTAAAGGTAATTGCATTTAACTGCACCCATAACTGATCCAGAAAAGATGGTGTGTAGGAATTTTTTTTTTAATTATTATTATATCAGGAAAAGAAACAGCACTGCATTGGATACACACACACACACACACACACACACACACACACACACACACACACACACACACACACACACAAAATGGCGCTGATTTACCACAATATAGAGCAGGGATTTTCAAACTGGGGTCCGGGGACCCCCAGGGGTCCTCCAGAAGGTTCTAAGGGGTCCCCAGAAAATTTCAGAGAATTAAAAGACAAAGCAAAAATGTAGTCTACCGAATAATCTAATGGCTTCATTTCAAATTGTTTATCTCCTTGTTTGACGTATACATACTTTCAAGATCCGAATATGTTTGCTTTGTATCTTTCTAGTGAGTTTTTCTCACTATAGTCCCCTTTATTTTGCTCACTGGGGTTCTTAACATGGCTTAACATGTAAACGTAAGCTGCTTACATAGACCTACATTATGAAAGTTGCTTAAACAAGTACATTTTCATTGAAAATGTTTTTCTTCAGGTTAATACATATACAACATTAAGTATAGCCAATTTAAGTTAGGAAACAATGTGTTGTATTTATATCACACTTATTATTTATCTAACAATTAAAACAAAACAAAAAATGTATTCATACAAATATATAGATGTATTTGAGGAAGGGGGTCCCCCATAAAGGTTCCTCATATTTGGGGGTCCTTGGCATCATGAAGTTTGAAAACCCCTGATATAGAGTAATTAACTGTGTCTAGACGAGAGACATTGGATAAATGTGATATCAATGGTGTCCTCATGATGGCGTCACTGAGACAGATATGAGCCAAAACACAGCACAATATATAACTGTGCAATTTTGTTTGAAATCAATAGTTGCGATTCATTTTAATTCAGAAAAGCAAAACTGAATATCACGAGCAGAAAAGCTGAAAGCTACTATAATCTCTCTTATTATACTTTACAGTGTATGTATTATTATAAAGTATTACAGAGCGTCGGTGTTGAAAGATGGGGGAAATGCTCAACCGCGACCAAGAATCATTAAAGCTCATTGAGCCAGAAAAGCATCCCGTCAGACCAGTATTTCGCTTTCAGCAACCGCGGGTTAATCTCGCGCTGCTCACCTATAGCACAGGTGATGCTTCCGCCCCCGACGCATTCACTCGAGCTCTCCTCAAACTCACAGAGCTCAACATGTTCCTGAAGAATGGACAGCTCAACACCACCACATGATGAACTGGACTACTCTACAGGTCAGTGTCACATTCAGGACATTACTCGCTGTTATTGCTCAGAAAGAAAAGTCTTCACTTATTCTGGCATTGAGCGCCAGGCGTTACACAGAGGTAAAGTCCACGGGGTCAGTGTGCATTATACCTGTGGTGATCCTACGATTTCATTCGGTGCTTAAAACATAGACTATTTGACTTGAAGGACTAGAAAATAAATGTCTAACAGTTTAAATGTACAAAGTCCAATAGCCTACTCAAAAATGTGTTGCTGGCACATTCCATGAATAGGGAAAATAGTCACATTGCTATAATTGTATTTATTTGTTTATTTACTTTAGAGCAAAAGGCATAAAGCCCATGTTTTAAAACAGAGCTATGTTCGATATTATACATAAATGCATGAATATACACACCATGCAATTTTATTATGCATCATGCATTTTTTTATATATAACATGCACATTTCAATCTTTCAAACTGTTCAACCCTGTTAATAGTTATACTAATAAAAACGATCAAATACATGATGATTTAATGGGGAAATATAGGCTTATCAAACTTACATCTGCTGCCGAACCTGTTAAGCCCCTTCTTAATGTAAATATGTCATCCTGCTATTTCCTTTACAATGTTTAACCTTGGAATGTTTTTGTTTGTTTTACAGGATGGTTACACTTATACAATATTAAGAAAGAATAATACAATTGTATATGAATTATACATACAAACAATATAGAAAAGGGGTCCCTCTTAAAATACTGGGTTAAAAACAACCCACGTTGGTTTTGAAAATGGACAAATCCAGCAATTGGGTTGTTTTAACCCATTGAACTGGTTGTTTTAACCCAGCAGTTGGGTTAAATGTTTGCTTAAACAACTCATGAGCTGGTTTAAAATTACACAATCGCTGGGTTTGCCATTTTTAACCCATTTTGGATTGTTTTTAACCCAGAATTTGGAGACCCAGAGTGTAGCATGACATGTTTTATAGGTATATTTAATATAATGTTTAAATGTTACTAACTCTTTATTTTAAAGTTACACATTACATGCAGTTACTAGAATAATTACAATTTAATTCCATGCAAGTACATCAAAAATAGTAAGTACATTACAAAGTAAGCTTGTTTTAAAGATTTATTTCAATTAATAGTAAAATTCCATCAAATTTAATTGAATAATCCGTACATATTTTAATTGAATAATTGATTAAGGATTTTTATAGTAACCCTTTATTTTAAGACTACGTACTTACATTCAAGTACTTTCTCAAATAAGTACTGCGTAGTAGTAATGAACCATGTACTTACTATAGAGACATGGTTAGGGTTAGTTGCTTGTAATTATGTATAATTTACTGTTATTACTATAGTAAGTACATGTAGTAACATACAACAACGTCACCTTAAAATAAAGTGTTACCCATTAATATTGTGGAAGAAGATGATTGATGCATTTATTAGAATTCATGACCTATTTTGAAGCCTGTTCATGGAAAGTATGCATGCTTTTGCCAGCTTAGTTCAGATAGTTTAAAGTTAAATCTCTGGCTGCTGGAGCATTAAGTCTACAGTCCAGCCTTTGCAAAGACGCATTCAACAGAAAGGCGGAAAGAAAGACTGGCTTGGTGGTTAAGGATTACACAGAGTGGTTAAACTTTCATATGGAAAGAAGGGTGTTGCTTTCTTTCCAGTAATAAGTGCCTTCTCTTGTTTTGTAGTGGGTGCTTCTCTTGGCATCTACGTGGCAAATCCAAAGCCGCACGCTGCATTTCACCGTCCTGGAGGAGCAAGAAGCCGGCGTTAGGATCGGAAGTCTGAGCAGGAACTACTCGGCTCCATACAAGCTCGTCGACGGGACGTACATCAGGGTGGATGAAAGCACAGGCGATCTGTTCACTAAAGAGCGCATCGACAGAGAGACCTTGTGTCCGACACATCAGGACGGGGACTGCAGTTTTTCGAGCACTGCATTTGTGGGTCTTGATGAAATAGTGCAGATAATAACTGTCGTGGAAGATGTTAATGACAACGCTCCTGTTTTTGAAAGGAGCGAGATTCATGTACGCATACCTGAAGATGCATCAAAGGGGACGGGTTTTCCGCTGGATGACCAAGCCCAGGATAAAGACGCAGCCAGTAATGGCTTGATACATTATCATTTGAAAGGCTCCGATGGCTTTTTTGGCATCAGACAAGACGGGTATGAACTTGAGCTGGTGGTACAAAGGGAGCTAGACCGGGAAACGCAGGAAAACCACTTCTTGGTTCTTGTAGCTGTAGATGGAGGTTCAGTGCCACTTAGCGCGACAGCTAATCTCAGTGTAACTGTAACCGATGTGGACGACAATTGCCCAGAGTTTGATGCCGATAGCCCTAACACAACCATTGTGCCAGGATTAGGAATCAAGGGCGCTGCGGTGGCACAGCTTAAAGCCTCAGACAAAGACCTGGGTCGAAATGCCCAGATCACTTTCTCCTTCAGCCGTCAGATCTCAGACAGGGCCAGAACGCTCTTTCACGTGGATGGACACACAGGCCTGATCAGCTTATCTGTTGACGTGCAGGTTGACAGTCCCGAGGAGCACGTGTTGAAAGTCCTCGCGAATAGCCCACTTTGCCCCCCTGCTCAAACTCAGGTAACCGTATACATTCAGCCGGTGGCGAATCCAGAGCCGAGCATAAAGATCAGGTTTGTCGCCGAGCATCAAAACCAAGTGATCAAGTTACAAGAGAACGAGCCCCCCACCGTCTTAGCCCTCTTGGAGTTACAAGACACCTCTGGTGATAAAGGCACTCTGTCCTTAGAAGTAGACAGCATGCCTTTTTCTTTGAAACCGCAAGCAGGCAGCTATTTGCTTTCAACATCAAAACCTCTCGATTTTGAGATGTTCAGTGAGTATGATGTTGCGGTGGTTATTTCTGATCCTCACGGCACACGCTTGCATGGAAGAAAGGTGATCAAAGTGGTGGTTGAAGATGTGAATGATAATGTGCCAAAGTTTGATCAAACACGATATGAAAAAGACATCAAGGAGAACAACGCACCTGGTGTGTCTCTTCTGAAAGTCCACGCTACCGACGCAGACACAGATCAGTTTGGCAAAGTACGATACAGTCTTACAAATAGGGGGCCGTTCACAATTCACGAAGAGACAGGCGTGATTTCAATAGCAGAGTCGTTGGATAGAGAACAGCAGGAGACGTACATCCTGACCGTTCTGGCTCGGGACGGCGGCAATCCTTCACAGGAGGGTTTTACTATTGTGTGTGTAAACGTATTGGATCTGAATGACAATCCACCGGCCTTTTCGTCCCCGCATTTCTATTTCTTCATGTCTGAAAGCATTCCAAGGCTTTCCCAAGTTGGGAAAGTCACAGTAAGCGATGGCGATAAAGGTGAAAACGGAAGAATAGTGGATGTGCGGATTTTAAACGAAAAAGTCCCTTTCGCTATAGACTTGGAGCAGGGGTCGCTCCGCAGCACCGGTGAGGTCGATCGTGAGGAGCATGACCGCTTTGACCTTCAGGTTGTGGCCGTTGACGGCGGCAGACCGGCTCTTTCCACTACGGTTAAAATTACTGTTTTCGTTGAGGATGTCAATGATAATCAACCCCAGGTCCTTCTTCCGAGCAGTAACCTCTCTTGTTTGACCATATCTCCGGCTACCCAGACAGGGAGCATGATTACAAAGATCTACGCCATTGACGAGGACTCTGGAATGAATTCGGACATTACTTACCAAATTGTTGCAAGTAAACCGGCTCTCCAAAGCCTCTTCCAGATTGACCAGCACTCTGGAAACATCACGCTGGTCCAGAGTCTGCGCGGCGAGGACTACGGCATGCACCACCTCTTCATCGCCGTCCGCGATGGAGGAAAACCAGACCCGCTGCAGACCACCGTGTGGGTCAACCTGCTGGTCAACGAGACTCAGGAGAAATGTCACGTGAGAGCCGTGCCAGAATACCTGCCCACGACCCCTCCGTCTCCTAAAACACTTCCTATCAAAGACTGCAGGGGTGACTCAAACGCCTGGCTTTTTTTCCTCTGCGGCCTGGGCCTGATGCTCATCTCAGGCTGTGTTCTTCTGGCGGTTGCAGTGGTGTTTATAAGGCACAAACACACAAAAAGGAAAGTGAACAAAACGAATGCATGGGAGACTGGAAATCTCTGTGAACTCAAACCTTTAAACTAAAGCGAGATATACCAGTGAAATGTATATGTGTAAACTATATTACAAAACGTTGTTTTGATAACCTGCAAATAGTATTAATTGGCTTTTGGTTAGTATTGCATGGAAGCTTTTTTCCACCACAAAATATAAAATAAAAGGTAATAATAACTTTTATCTCCCAAATCTCTGACCTTTTTTTTAAAGAATAGACTGATATAAAGTCGCAAATGCAAGAAAAAAAACTCTGACTTCATCTCAAAATTCTGGCTTTTTAACACACAATTACCAGTTTATATCACGCAATTTTGACTTTATAACTCATTATTGTGAGTTTATATCATGCAGTTCTGACTTTATAACCTCCAGTTGTGGGTTTAAATAATGCAATTTTGACTTTATAACTCACAGTTGTGTGTTTGTATCATGCAATTCTACTTTATAACCCAAAATTGTGAGTTAATATCATATAATTTTGACTATTTAACCCCTAGTTGTGAGTTTAAATAACGCAATTTTGACTTTATAACTCAGTTATATCAACTGTTGCAAGAATTGCAAGAAATTGTCAGAATTGTGAGATAAACAAAAAAAAAATATTTTCTTTTATTCTGTGGTGGAAACAAGTTTTTATATTATTGTAATTATAGTAATACCAAAATATAAATCTATTAGTATTAGATTTGGCCTAATTTTAGAGTTGCTTCCTTTTCCTGGGATGTTTATATAAAACATAAAATAACTCTTAAAAAATGTTAAGCATGCATTATAAGAAGATTAGCGCACTTGAGGGCTGTGTTCTGTTAATTCTCTGTGTCACATGGCTTAAAGTGAAAATAAAATACTCGCAGGTGCAGTCTTGCAGAAAGAAAAATGCTATTGTTTAAACTGTCTTCTCTTATTGATTGTTGTGTCGCCACTGTGAGTTTATGAGGGGCTGTAGTCTGCTGCATTCAGCAACATCTGGATCACAGAGCAATATAAATGTTTATCTGCTATTCTGAGTTTAAACACTGGCTGTGAATTCAGGCATTCTGAAAGTGAATATATTGATTGACCCTGATGTTTATTTTTTTAACAGCAGCTCTTACTGTGACTACCCAGAAAGCAATATAGTGTCGGCCCAGATCCGGGCCACATCCGGTACATGTGGATTCAACATGTAGATGTGTGACACTATGTTGCTGTCTGGGTAGTTCATGTTCACCAAAAGCCAAATAACATTGTTCTAGTCATCACATAATGTTGGTTGATGTTAATAAAACAAACGAGGACGGTTGAATAAAGATAGAAAATAAAGAAGCCTGACCATTGGCGATGTTCTTGAGAGTGAGCTTGACCTTCATCCTTACACATTATAAAACGCTTTTCCAATCAATTCCCAAGTTTCTTTGAATAATAAGTAAATATGTCACATTAAGGAAGCAAAATGGGTTTTGTGTTGATTGATTGTAAATCTAATTTCAAGAGGATTAAAGTCAGAAAAACTGCAATCAAATGTTTCCATTGTAGTTTAAACACTGTTTGATAGCTAATGCTGTGCAGAAACCTCCCGAGAAAGGGTATACAAATCTCAAGAAACTGTAGTAAAGGTTGTCAGACATCATTCATCTCATACTCGTAGGTTTTCTGACAGCCAGTTGTCCCTTTTTCAACCCATTCAGATACTGAGCAAACACGCATGGAACGAGGAAACTGTAAATGACTCTCTTTTGAATGCAGGTGATTTGGACAAGATTGTACATGAAAGAAGCTGTAAGATTTTTTTCACTTTCTTTACATAAGTAAATATAAAAGAAGTACCCAATAAAAGAAGGGCAGTCTCGAAAGAAAAGAAAACAGATGCCCATAATCATACAGTTCCCGAGAAGTGTAGCAGACATGAAAGGGTTTTTTGTCAATGACACAAAACAAAAAGCGTGTTTAGGCAGGTCTGCTGAACGCAGGTGGAATGGGACTGCATTTCCCGTATAGCCGAGATATGAGAAATTAATCTTGTGAGAAAACACTGCAGTTAACCGTCATGTTTCCGCATACAGTTTAGAAAGATAAGTGTTCTCAAATTGCATCCGTTGCTGCTCCTTTTTCACATACAGTATGTCTCAAGTCTGTTTTTTTATCTTTCCACTTTTCGGCGGCTGTAAAAAGATAAATATGGTGTATTTACTTTTTATTGTTTGTACACATTTGACCTTCCCTCAGTAGTAGTAAAAGTGTAAGCTCAAGGCCCAGCCAACAGGAAACATTCCCATAACTTTCACTAATGTTCTTAAAAGTTACAGTCTTGTTCAAAATAATAGCAGTACAATGTGACTAACCAGAATAATCAAGGTTTTTCGTATATTTTTTTATTGCTACGTGGCAAACAAGTTACCAGTAGGTTCAGTAGATTCTCAGAAAACAAATGAGACCCAGCATTCATGATATGCACGCTCTTAAGGCTGTGCAATTGGGCAATTAGTTGAATTAGTTGAAAGGGGTGTGTTCAAAAAAATAGCAGTGTGGCATTCAATCACTGAGGTCATCAATTTTGTGAAGAAACAGGTGTGAATCAGGTGGCCCCTATTTAAGGATGAAGCCAACACTTGTTGAACATGCATTTGAAAGCTGAGGAAAATGGGTCGTTCAAGACATTGTTCAGAAGAACAGCGTACTTTGATTAAAAAGTTGATTAGAGAGGGGAAAACCTATAAAGAGGTGCAAAAAATGATAGGCTGTTCAGCTAAAATGATCTCCAATGCCTTAAAATGGAGAGCAAAACCAGAGAGACGTGGAAGAAAACGGAAGACAACCATCAAAATGGATAGAAGAATAACCAGAATGGCAAAGGCTCAGCCAATGATCACCTCCAGGATGATCAAAGACAGTCTGGAGTTACCTGTAAGTACTGTGACAGTTAGAAGACGTCTGTGTGAAGCTAATCTATTTTCAAGAATCCCCCGCAAAGTCCCTCTGTTAAAAAAAAGGCATGTGCAGAAGAGGTTACAATTTGCCAAAGAACACATCAACTGGCCTAAAGAGAAATGGAGGAACATTTTGTGGACTGATGAGAGTAAAATTGTTCTTTATGGGTCCAAGGGCCACAGGCAGTTTGTGAGACGACCCCCAAACTCTGAATTCAAGCCACAGTACACAGTGAAGACAGTGAAGCATGGAGGTGCAAGCATCATGATATGGGCATGTTTCTCCTACTATGGTGTTGGGCCTATTTATCGCATACCAGGGATCATGGATCAGTTTGCATATGTTAAAATACTTGAAGAGGTCATGTTGCCCTATGCTGAAGAGGACATGCCCTTGAAACGGTTGTTTCAACAAGACAATGACCCAAAACACACTAGTAAACGGGCAAAGTCTTGGTTCCAAACCAACAAAATTAGTGTTATGGAGTGGCCAGCCCAATCTCCAGACCTTAATCCAATTGAGAACTTGTGGGGTGATATCAAAAATGCTGTTTCTGAAGGAAAACCAAGAAATGTGAATGAATTGTGGAATGTTGTTAAAGAATCATGGAGTGGAATAACAGCTGAGAGGTGCCACAAGTTGGTTGACTCCATGCCACACAGATGTCAAGCAGTTTTAAAAAACTGTGGTCATACAACTAAATATTAGTTTAGTGATTTACAGGATTGCTAAATCCCAGAAAAAAAAATGTTTGTACAAAATAGTTTTGAGTTTGTACAGTCAAAGGTAGACACTGCTATTTTTTTTAACACACCCCTTTCAACTAATTGCCCAATTGCACAGCCTTAAGAGCGTGCATATCATGAATGCTGGGTCTCATTTGTTTTCTGAGAATCTACTGAACCTACTGGTAACTTGTTTGCCACGTAGCAATAAAAAATATACTAAAAACCTTGATTATTCTGGTTAGTCACATTGTACTGCTATTATTTTGAACAAGACTGTATGTAAATGTCAGGACTAACCGTTCTTAAAGGTGCAGTGTGTAATATCATTGAGGATTAATTTGACATAAATGCAATATAATACACATAACAATGTTTTAAGACCTAACATAATGAGATGTTATGTTTTATTATCTACACACACCGCGGGTCCCTTACCGTGCAGACCGAAACTACAGTGAAACTTTCTGTAAACTCTACAGAGCGCTAGCTATTCTCTGCTGTCTCAGTCGATCACATCTTTGTCCTGTGTCAGCCACCGTAGCTTCTCTATGTGCTCAGAAAGGGAGGGGTGAGTGTTGGATGGGTGCAGTTCACAACCTCACCACTAGATAACGCTAAAATGTACACGCTGCACCTTTAAAGTAATGTTTATGGAAAGTATACAGTATATAGTTAATACAGGTTGCTGTAATGTACAGTTTAATGTAAAACCTAAAACTCATGCATTCGGATTGTGATTTATTCACGCCACGGTGGAGCAGAGTTTTGTGATCGGGATCGCGCTGCTCACGTTTTCCGTAACATCATTGTATGCTGTAAATAAAATGTCATATGCTTGGTATGATAATAAATGCTGCTATAAATAAGGGGCCGATTCAAATGTTTAAGTGCTTTTATTTTAAGTAGTTTGAGCGATGATGAAATATATTGCTCTTGTAAATACTTGCCAGCATTTTAAAGAAATACAAGTCTAGAAATGCATCCTAATAACAGCAAAGCAGTAGGTAACTTGGCCGAGGATTCTTACATGGGTGGTGAGAGACGGACGGCAATAAAATAACTGACCAGTCCTATCCATCCCATCCATCCATCCATCATCTTCCGCTTATCCGGGGCCGGGTCGCGGGGGCAACAGTCTAAGCAGAGGCGCCCAGACTTCCTTCTCTCTGGCCACTTCCTCCAGCTCCTCCGGGGGTACCCCGAGGCGTTCCCAGGCCAGCCTGGAGACATAATCCCTCCAGCGTGTCCTGGGTCTTCCCCGGGGCCTCCTCCCGGTGGGATGTGCCCGGAACACCTCCCTGGGAAGGCGTCCAGGAGGCATCCGAAATAGATGCCCGAGCCACCTCAGCTGGCTCCTCTCGATGTGAAGGAGCAACGGCTCTACTCTATCTCTAAGGGAGCGCCCAGCCACCCTGCGGAGAAAGCTCATTTCAGCCGCCTGTATCCGGGAACTTGTCCTTTCGAGTTCCGACCAGTCCCTGTAACTTAAATGATGGCAATACCTTCTGACCCCACGAGAAACAGTTACTGTCCGAATAGCTTCAGCAACTCCTTCACCACTAACGGAGCGAGCTGGAAAATCAAACTTTTCCCGAATTCCCCCTGTTGGGGAGGAGGGCCACAACATCATGGCCACCAACAAACCCCAGCAAAGATTGTTCTTGCTCTGGCTTTAACTTTTGGATATTCGGCAGCGGTCCCTCAACGGAATGAATGGTTTCATTCGCATCTTTCTCCGCCGCCATTACTGAACTACATCTCAAACTAGTGCACTGTCATCGTTCTCACCCACTCCCTCTGTTCACTGATTGGACCGGTAAAAATTTGTTCGGAGAAAACCTAAGAATACACTGCAGTCCCAGACGTAGTACTGAAGGAAAATTAAAATTGAACGGAAGTATGTAGGAGAGCAGAGCTAGGCTACGTTCTCAGAACACCGTGAGAAAGTGTTCTTGGAACCACATTCTCGTCTTCATGGTGTTAATAATATGTGTGGAATGTTTTTGGAATGTTTACATTTGAATGAAAAGTCCTTAAAGTCCTAATTTTTTACATAGTGCTTTTCACAATACACATATCACAATGCTATGTTTATAATATCACAATATCTTTATGTCCAGCTAACCGGGAACATTCTCAGAACAATCTGTTAAGGTTTTCTCAAAGTTATAGAATGTTCTGTAGAGTTCTATAGAGTCATGGAACAATAATAGAATGCTCATTCAAATTTAAAAACGCTCTCAACATTTTTAAGTTGGACATTAATCTAAAAATGTTTTGATCATTAAAGATAATTGAATATAATTAATGAAGCCACAAGAACAAAAAAAATTGTAAGTTGTATATCAAATGTAAAGGCAAGCAATGCACAGACTTCATTGATTATGCATTAGAATAATAAGCAATCAGGACTTTAAACTTCAACATCTGTAACAGCATTTCATCTCTTCCATTTCATTGTCTTTCTATAACTCGTGGCAAGGCATGTTTATTTATATAGCGCGTTTCATACACAATGGTAATTCAAAGTGCTTTCTCGCATGGTGTCCACATTTGGGGACAGTTCATTTAACTCCATTTTAAGGTCATTTCTCATGGTTATTTTCTCCAAACCACTTGAGGGCAGTGTTCGTAGACTGACAGCAGTAATATAACAGTGGCTACTGTCTTGTTTTTTTTTTTGTTTTTGTTTTTTTTATGCAAACGAACAACAACAATTACAAAGACAAAAGAACAATGAGGGTTACATACAAAACTCCAAAAGCAAGCTATGAAAGCTTAAAGGACTTACACCAGGAAAGAGTCTTACATGCAATACAATTACTGGAGTTTCTTAAAGAATTTACATACATATCAAAATCTTTCCTAAAAATAAAGAAGTAGGGAGTTTTTTGTTGTTGTTGAAAATTTACAGTTATGAATGTAAAATTTAAAGATGGCTGACAGTGGTAGCCATGTGCCAAATGCACAAAAGGCATATCTGTGAAAAACTTTTATACAAGGAGGTCAATTGAGCTAAAAATAAAAAAAATAATATTAGTATGTACAGTAAAGTATGATGAATATGTTAGTATTTTATGAATATTTTCCATATTGTCATCTGTGGCTTTGTTTATCGTGGACAGT
Source organism: Pseudorasbora parva (assembly GCF_024679245.1). Taxonomy (NCBI): domain Eukaryota; kingdom Metazoa; phylum Chordata; class Actinopteri; order Cypriniformes; family Gobionidae; genus Pseudorasbora; species Pseudorasbora parva. The sequence continues at coordinate 4,121,066 of NC_090182.1, read as the reverse complement.
TAAATAACTTTTAAATAAAGCAACATTTTGTAAAAATGAAAATGGATTTCAATTTTACCATCATATTAATGTAATAAAAATAATCTTTAAAAAAATCTAGATAATGTTTTTTATAATTCATGCATAAAAGGGTGAAAATAATGATAAAATAATCACACCATGCAAAAGAACAAATTCATTTTTTTTTTTTTTTTTTTTCTTACAAAAAAAGTTTTTTTGTGTCTTCAATCAGTAAATCTGGGGCGCCCCCGTCTGGTAAAGGAGAGATTGAGAGACAGGTTTGTGATTTCACACTAGAGCTTTTTGGCGGTGTCTAGTATCTTTACACTCTCAGAGGTGACAACAGCTCACACCATTTCATAAATCAGTTCTCACAACTCCATTCCACTTCACAAACGTTTAAATAACATTCAGAAATAAAGTTTTTATAACTTATATTAATGTGAGTGTTAGCAACACATTCTAAGAAAAATGTTAATGGCCACAAGACTTTTTATCATTCTCTTATAGACTCTTATAAGCATAAAGAGCTGTGCACCCATGCAGAAAGTAATAACAGAATCATCTTTCATTTAATGTAAGTTCATATAAATATTACTGCACTGTGTTGGTACAGGTGGATTAGTACCATAGTACTGAATGATTGCTATTTACCCTACTATTTATATTAATGGTGATTGCTTCAGCATATTTCAAAAAACCCATGACTGCCTACACTAAAAAACAAAAACAAATGAATCGCACCATGTTTGGTATTTATTAACCTATGAGTTAATATGTTGTGGCCTCAAAAGGCTCTGATGTCCTGTTGCACAACACAAATAAGTGAACAGTGGGATGTAATGCATAAGAATGATTTTCACTAACACTGAACAGCTCTGAATGTTTTAATTGTTTTCCACTTGCATTTGTTATATCTGCATTGAGTCCAAAAATTGTGCTTCAGTTACTCTTTTCTTAATTACATGTTATTCTCACAATGGCTACTTCTCTGTGTGTGTGTGTGTGTGTGTGTGTGTGTGTGTGTGTGTGTGTGTGTGTGTGTGTGTGTGTGTGTGTGTGTGTGTGTGTGTGTGTGTGTGTGCGTGTGCGTGTGCGTGTGCGTGTGCGTGTGTGTGTGTGTACGTACATACACACACTGATCAGGTATAACATTATGACCACTGACAGGTGAAGTGAATAGCACTGATGATCTCTTCATCACGGCTCCTGTTAGTGGGTGGGATATATTAGGCACCAAGTGAACATTTTGTCCTCAAAGTTGATGTGTTAGAAGCAGGAGAAATGGGGAAGCTTAATGTACCCTGCCACAAAGCACAAATAGTTCTGGAAAGGTTTGAAAAGTGAGTTTGAGGTCTTGACTTGGACTTCAAATTCCCCAGATCTCAATCCAATCGAGCATCTGTGGGATGTGCTGAACAAGTCCGATCCATGGAGGCCCCACCTTGCAGCTTACAGGAATTAAAGGAACATTTTGATGCCAGATACCACAGCACATCTTCAGAGGTCTAGTGGAGTCCATGCCTCGTCGGGTAAGCAAAAGGGGGACCAACACAATATTAGAAAGGTGGTCATAATGTTATGCATGAACGGTGTATTCATGTAGCTATATGCATATGTGCACGTATGTATGCATGTCGGTGCATGTGTGTAGGTCTGTATGTGCTTGTGTGTATGAATGTAGGCTATATGCATGCATGTGTATGTGTGTGTACGGTTTATTTATTTATTTATTAAGTTCAGTTGAAGTGTGTGCTTACGGGATGAGGAAATACGCTGCAGGTGCCAGTGATCATTAAGTATTATCATTGAGTGTGTGCAGGTATGAGCCAGGAGGGATTCTGGGAAACATGCTCAGGTCACTGGAGACTGTGATATTGCCTACTTTTGATTTATTGCCTACATTTAACATACAATATAGTTTTTTTCATGTGATCAAAGCTGAATTTATCATCATTACCCCAGTCTTCAGAGTAACATGATCCTTCAGAAATCATTCTCATATGATGATTTGCTACATTTATGATTATTAACAATGTTGAACAGTTTTTGCTGCTCCATATCAAATTTCTTAAATTAACTTCAAATTTCAACTAAAGGTTGGGTATCAAAAAAAACTTCATTCACATTTATTCCAAGTCTTATTGTAAAACATTTAATTTTAGCTAAATCCCATGAACTAACATCAATAGGCTAAATATCACTTACACACTATAGATTAAAAATACCAGAGCAAAGACAACTAGCTCAAGTAATATACATTTCAGGCATTATTACAATTAAAAAATTAAAATTAAAATAAAATCAAACTTGATCTACTAAGGAAAGTCCTCAAAGACTACCGTGGGCTTCTCAGAACCAAGCCCTGAGTGTCCAGAGGAGGCCCTGTGCCTTTTTCCCAAGCATGTAGGACGCTGCCACAAAGAAGCCCAGCACAGCCCTCCTGGCCATGTCAGGACTCGGAACTTCCAGATTTAGGACCAGCGGAACAGGGTCCACCGGAACTGAGACCACCGGAAACAGGACCACCGGAACACAGACCCCCGGAACTAGGTCCAGCGGAAAATGATCCACCGGAACTAGATCCACCAGAACTGGTACCACCAGAAACAAGACCACCGGAACATGATCCACCGGAAAAGGGACCACCGGAACAGACACAGATTGAGCCTTTCATCTCCTTTTCCATTTCAAGACCACTGGAATGGAGTCCACTGGAACTGGATCCACCGGCACACAGACCACCGGAACTAGATCCGCTGGAACAGGATCCGCTGGAACTCGGACCCCTGGACCTGGGACCTCCTCCACCGAGACCATTCTCCGACCTGGTGAATCCCGCCATCCAGCAGCACAGCTTCAGTGCATGAGCTGCGTAACCTCCCAAAAACCTATCAGGGTCCCAGTCAGGCATGCATGACCGGAGGGGCTCTGACAATCCCCTCCATGCCTCCCCCATCTGAGCCACTCGAGCCAACCTGTTGAACTCCAACACAAAGTCCTTGGTGCTGAGCTCTCCTTGCTGGAGCTGCTCTAATTTCCCCGCCGGATCCATAATTTTAAGTCGGTCATTCTGTTAAGGAAAGGGGAATTGCTCAGACGGCCGGCAGAGAAGCAGGATCCAAATGCAGGGGAAATTTAATAACAAAAACAATCAAAAACCAGGAACAAAATAATACTGAGCAAACTAAAAGAAAACACGGGGAACAGAGAACCGAGAATACCATAAGTCAAAAGTTACTTATGCCATGTCCCACTGGTCAATGACTTGATTCCTCAGAGATTTCTATTTACACCATATATGAATAACACATATTTGAACTGAGCTTCTATCACTATATCAATACAAACAGTGATCAAACAAACAAAATCAAACAATAATCCATAAATGATATAAATCACAGAAAGTCTTATCAGGGGAAAGAATGCTTGTGATAAAGTCCAGACACATAATGTAGGATCTGTCCAATATGCCCTGGCACATCCGTCTCTTCTTCAATGAGCACCTCCACATTATTCCCAGAGCATGAGCAAATGAATAAGCAAAGGAAGATCATAAACAAAAATCCTTCTACAAAAGAAAATACAGACATTCAGAAAAAAAAAGTTATGTCCTTGACAACTTCTATGTATAATAACCATTACATCAACTACATTTCACACATACAATCAGCTATCAGAGTCAAAGCAGTTTAGAGTAACTATTAGTGGTTACAGTCAAACATTACACACACCTGAGTTTCTCCACAAGGATTGTGTCTCAGGGCAGAGTAGGAGAGCTTCTCAATACTCAAACTGATGCTTCCTCATTCCCTCGCTCCTCATTCAGAAACATTAGTTTATATCAAATGGGTGTTAATAAAACACGACAAACTCAAAAACTGGAATAAACTCTGGTTCCTCCTACACTGTTGGGGAGGTAGAGGAGGATACTTCCCCCAAGGCAAGGAAAGTTTATTTGTATAGCACATTTAATACCCAATGGCAATTCAAAGTGCTTTACTTAGAAATTAATTAACATTTGCATGAAAAAATAAGAGTACCTTTTGTAAGAATTAAAAATAAACACAAGGATAATTAAAAAAAAAAAGTTGTAAAGAGAATTAAAATGATTTAAAAAAATCCATCAATCAATCAATAAATAAAATAAAATAAAATGTTCAAATACACAATAGTGGCCAGAAATAGAAATAAAACATCCTTCGGTTTACAGTCTACATACATCTACCATCTTAATTAAAACACATGTCATTCATTTCTTTCTCAAACACGTTCATAACATCCATTTCAATCACTATTCCCTGATTTATTTATTTTTACCCAGGAACCTTCTTGTTAAACCCATTTCCACTCATCATATCTTTCCACAGATTTCCACATACTCAAACTTTTTTGTCAAACTTTCTATTTCCTTTAAAACCAGTTTTCACTTAACATATTTAACTCAAATGAACATATAAAAACAAAGATAAGAATGAAGGATAAGAATAAAACTTCTATAAAAAGATTATGCATAGATGAGATCAGTCGGTTATACAGTGGCTCAGTGCTCATTCAGTAAATGCACCGCTAAACAGATGTGCTTTCAGTCTGGATTTGAATGTGGCGACTGTTCACATCAGCACATCTGATCTGTTCAGGAAGCTGGTTCCAACTGTGGCTGGCATAATAGCTTAAAGCTTATCTCCTTGCTTTGAGTGAACTCTTGGTATTTCTAAGGGGGCTTTCAAAATTGTCATGTTTGGTTTGATTAAAACAAACCCTGGTGCGATTACTCGGTTAGTGCGGTTAATTTGAACATATGTGATATATATGCCATCCGTACTCTGGTGCGCACCAAACAAGCGGACCGAGACCGCTAAAAAGACGGGTCTCGGTCCGCTTCCAAACAAACTCTGGTGCGGTTTGATTGATATGTGAACGCAACATGGACCAAAGACATGTAAACGAACGAAAAACAGGACGTAATGTCACAAGATGCGACGGTGCAAGTCAGCTGATTTGATGACGTGGAAAGATCAGTGTAAATTAAATGAATAACGTTAACGTTAGAGGGAAAACGTGCCTGGAGGACACAACGCTGACTTCGGTGTGTGCAAGCGCCATCCCTAGATTAGCGCCATCCAGCCCACAGGCCTCTGCGCTCTCAAGCCTTCCGGTGCCTGCGCTGTCCATCTCAGAGGTTGCTCTCTTGTCCTCTGTTCTCCATATCACACCAATTGCCAGTTTGTAGGACATTTAGAGGACTCCACCTCCAGTCACAAGTCCGGAGAAGACTCCGCTTCCAGTCACGAGTCCGGAGAGGACTCCACCTCCAGTCACGAGTCCGGAGAGGACTCCACCTCCAGTCACGAGTCCGGAGAGGACTCCACCTCCAGTCACGAGTCCGGAGAGGACTCCACTTCCAGTCACGAGTCCGAAGAGGACTCCACCTCCAGTCATGAGTCCGGAGAGGACTCCGCCTCCAGTCACGAGTCCGGAGAGGACTCAGCCTCCAGTCACAAGTCCAGAGAGGACTCCGCCTCCAGTCACGAGTCCGAATGAGGACTCAGCCTCCAGTCACGAGTCCGGAGAGGACTCAGCCTCCAGTCACGAGTCCGGAGAGGACTCCGCCTCCAGTCACGAGTCCGGAGAGGACTCCGCCTCCAGTCACGAGTCCGGAGAGGACTCAGCCTCCAGTCACGAGTCCGGAGAGGACTCAGCCTCCAGTCACGAGTCCGGAGAGGACTCAGCCTCCAGTCACGAGTCCGGAGAGGACTCAGCCTCCTGTCACGAGTCTGGAGAGGACTCCACTTCCAGTCACAGGTCCGGAGAAGACTCAGCCTCCTGTCACAAGTCCGGAGAGGACTCCACTTCCAGTCACTAGTCCGGAGAGGACTCCACTTCCAGTCACTAGTCGGGAGAGGACTCCGCCTCCAGTCACAAGTCCGGAGAGGACTCAGCCTCCAGTCACAAGTCCGGAGAGGACTCCGCCTCCTGTCACAAGTCTGGAGAGGACTCAGCCTCCAGTCACAAGTCCGGAGAGGACTCAGCCTCCTGTCACAAGTCTGGAGAGGACTCAGCCTCCAGTCACAAGTCCGGAGAGGACTCAGCCTCCTGTCACAAGTCTGGAGAGGACTCAGCCTCCAGTCACAAGTCCGGAGAGGACTCAGCCTCCTGTCACAAGTCTGGAGAGGACTCCGCTTCCAGTCACAGGTCCGGAGAAGACTCAGCCTCCTGTCACAAATCCGGAGAGGACTCCACTTCCAGTCACTAGTCCGGAGAGGACTCCACTTCCAGTCACTGGTCGGGAGAGGACTCCGCCTCCAGTCACAAGTCCGGAAAGGACTCAGCCTCCATGGGCCTGGCCCTCCAACCCGCCCCCAGGTCGGCTTTCGCTCCTCGCTCCTGGATAATTATGGAAGCGTCTGGAAGCCGCTCGTTAGGAGGGGGCTATGTTACAATTACCTTACTGGTGCTAATGATCACCATGCTTAACTATTGCCAATACATCTAAGACTACATTTCCCATAATCCTTTTCCCGGACTCATAAGCCATGATTGTTCTCAACTGTGCCTCATTAAACTCATTAGCCCATCCTTTCACCTCATTCACTGTAAAGTGTTGTTTAGTGTTCATCCTTCCTTGTTTCTTGTCTTCTGGTTTTTGGATTACTTGCCTGTTTCTAGCAATATCATACAACTGCAGACAAAAATGGGCGTTACCTTTTTCGTAGACTGGAATGCCCCCTTCTTCTACTTCCTTCTGCTGAACTGCTAGCTTTTTAACATTCGCTAGTAAGTTTTTTCTCAAGCAGAAGCTTCAAAATAAGATCTAGCATCTGGCAACACGACATCATGACTTTGCGTAAACATACACGCCACTTTTCCGAGATGAACCATTATGTGTGTGTGTGTTTGTGCTGAATGTTGTGCTGAATGTTTCTTGTGATGGGTAGGTTTAGGGATCAGGGTTGGGTGTAGGCATTCGTTATTGTGATTGACATGGCAAATGAAATGTTTAGAATCGGTTGCAGGGCATTTCCGCTGAACTGGTTTGGGGGGGAAAAATCACGCATATGGAAGGTGAAATGACATCATACCCAGTGTGCCTTGAGAAACTCACCATGATTGGTTGATGAGACACTACCAGGAACGCCCAATAGGCGTTCTTGTTTCATGACGCCCAAGCCACAGCTGGACCCTTCTCGTTTCTAGGTAACTCTTTTTTGCCCTTGTTCCCTGGCTTGTTGTGTTTGTTTGTTTGTTTGTTTGTTTGTTTAGACTGCCTGCCTGTTTTTTGACTCATTGCCTGTACTCTTGACTAAGATTGTGGTATTCCCTCTAATAAAGCTGCTTTTTGATCCTCAGCCTTTGTGCATTGTGACAATAATATTGGTTCCATAATTTCATATTTCTATATTCAATATGTTATATTAAAACATTAATAAAATAAAGGTTTTATTTTAGGCTACTGAAGATGCGGTTTCGGCTTATGTGTGTCAAAACATTTTAGAAATCCTGACTGATTGTTTTACGGCCATGTCCGGAGTAAAGAGCATGTGTGGTAACCCTACATACATACAGTTAAGATGATATTAAATGACTTAACCTGTGATGTAAGATTTTGGATATCATTAGCCTATCATTATCATTATCAATATCATTATGCCCAGCTCATATTTGGCCTAAAAAAATGACAGAGGTAATTATGCTATGAAGCTAATGATATATTGCCCAAGTTTTTGCAAAGGTTTGCATTTGGTTTGGTCACAGCACAAGGTGTCACTGTGGACTCAAAGCGTCAGCTCTGCCATTCTGAGCTCGATTGCTGTGTCTGAGGGCAAGCACACCCCTTCATTTCTTTGTATATTTATTTATAATTTAGTCGGCTTTGAAATTCAAGGAAATCTTGTAAAAAAATGTATTTCCTTTTTAAAAGGCCCAGAAAACTATTTTCTGTAGCCAGTGTAAATTAGATTTATCAAAGTAAATGAGGGAGAAATAAGAAAATTCCAATAAAAATACACACTTGTGCCAAAATTGGTAAATGGACTGAATTTATATAGCGCTTTAAACATGCCTATGGCCATCCAAAGCGCTTTGCATGTTGCCTCACATTCACCCATTCATACACTGACAGCGGTGACAGCCATGCAAGTTGCCATCCAGCTCATCGGGAGCAGCTGGGTTAGGTGTCTTGCACTTGGACACCTCGACACTTGGTCAGGTGGAACCGGGGAATGAACCAACCACCAACCTTACCGTTTGTAGAAAACCTACGTGAACCACTGAGCCACTGCGGCACACAAAATTGATGCAAATAGGATAAACAAAGGCAAAATTATTTAAAACTAAATGAAATTTTACATTTAAATGTGATTGATGAATTAGACACTTTGATTACAGTGTTATTGAAGCATAATTTGTAAAATTGAATTAATCTAAGCAGAATCTAATTTAACTCTGATTGTCTGCTGTAATAATCAGTTTAACTGGTAAGATCCTCAGAGGGGTTGTGGATCGATTACATAAGAATGGAAACACAGTCTCTCTGAAGGACGTCCTGAATATGAGTAAACGTGTGTTAGTTACAGGATCAGAGAATGACACTTTTCCTCTGTCATAGTCCAGCTGAACTCTCACACGCTGAAGCTTCACTTTAACAGGAAAGGCAGTGCGGGGTTTCTCTGGGGATTGTGAGAAGTATTTGCTGTCCTTGTACCACACACGCCAGACGTTAGAATCAAAGAAAACCTCTCCCTTCCTTTGGCTTGATGCTGTGGTTATTCCAAGACTCCAGTGTGTATTGTCACCAACTTCCACATCCCAGCAGTGTGTTCCTGAGTTAAATCCCTCAGATCCCAGGACACACAGATAACTGTCAAACCTCTCTGGATTATCAGGAAGTGTTTTATCTACATCACTGAGCGACACACACACACTGGTCAGATCAGACGAGAGTGTGAGACGAGGATTTGCTGTGTTTGGATCTAGAGTCAATGGAGCTGCAAAGAGAAGAACATCAGATTACAGGATGAAATATTATCAGAAATGTAAATATAAAACAAATAAAAGAGATCATAAATCCTGCTATCATGACAATGGTCTGTCAGTTTCTGTCAGAATGGATTGAGGCTTCAGGTTTAATATCATATTCAATAAACACTATTGTATCCTAATACATAAGCAGAGACCATGAGGAACAGACTTCTGTAGTCATTATAAGTTCACTGTATGATCTGATGATCTTCTGAAATACAGTTCAGATTCACTCAGAAACTCGAGTGAATATTAAATATATTTCTATCAGATGTTAATGTTGTGTGTGTTTCTATCTGAAGGATGTTTTGCGCTGGTGTCAGATCTGCTGAGACTCACTGTGTTGGACAGTTTCCAGCATCTTCTTCCAGACTCTGGACCGCAGGTTACCCAGATAACGGGACACATCAATCAAAGCTCCAGAACTCATCCGTGGATCCGGCTGTGGGATCTGGACTCTGGAGGAACATTCAGGAGTCAGAACTGCAGTGAATTTGAGTTCAGATCCACTGAGAGAAGAGATACGAGCAGCTCACTCACCTTTCCATTGAGGCGTTAAAGTTCTGGAAAATATAGAGTTTGAAAACATGTTAATATCTTATCAAACACTCTCATTGTCAGTGAGTCTCAAGTTGTTTTATGCTCAAAGAATGAAGCCAGATTGATTGGTCACCTTTAGAAACGAGGCGTCATTGGCTTTCATCATCTCCTCCATGTCTCTGATTGTGTGTGAAAGAGCTGAGATGTGTGTGTTCATCTCCTTCAGCTTCTCCTTCATCCTCTGCTTCTTCTGCTCCTCTTCCTCCCTCAGTGCAGTGATTGTAGCTTCTTCTTCGTCTCTGAGAAACTGATGAAGCTTCTCAAACTCTTCTTTAATCTGACGCTCTGTGTGCTCAGCTTGAGACTGAAATCACATCACATTCACTTCAGTCAGCTCTGTGTGAACACACACTCCACTAATGTCAATAAAAAAAATGTGTGTGAATGTTGAGTGTTTGACTCTTTATTCATCCTCACCTCGATGTGTTGGATTGTTTTATCACACTTTCCTTTCAGTTTTTTCCCATGTTTGAGCTTGTTTTGTAAGGACGTCAGCGCTGTGTTAAATTCCATCTACAGGTTAAGATGAAAATCTGTGAAACTTATGAAGCTATACGATATTTAAACATTGTATGTCTGAATGTTTTTAATGTTAAATTATTTATATGTTGAATGGGTTATTCTCAGAAGCATCTGTGTCTAAAAATGACTGGACATGGCTCCCCGGAGTACAGCAGTATAAAACTTTCTCAGAGCAGGTTCCTCCCTCCCTTGGCCCAAAGAGCATTGCCACTCCCTTCCTCCTCTCCTTTTGCCAGAGGGCAGCAGTAGGAGACCTCACCCACTCTCTGCCCCACCCTGGAATACTCAGACAACACTCCAGGCCTCCTGAGTCGGGTCTGTGTGTTCCGCCTCTCTGCCCCACCCCAGGTATGTATGTTGGTCCCGCTTGGTCGGTCTCTGGTGGTCTGGCTAGAGCTCCCCAGGCCATCTCGCTGGGTCATCCGTACCATCAGACTCGGCTAAGAGATTCAGTTTGCCTCCCAGCCTCCCAAGTACAAGGGGATCCACTTCACTTCTGTGTGAAGCAGAGATGTCCATGTCTTGTGGTAAGAGACTGATGATGTCCTACTGGCGAAGGATGTGATCGTGCCAGTTTCTCCAGCCGATGTGAGGTCGGGATTATACAGCCCCTACTTCATTGTACCCAATAAAGGCGGTGGGTTACGACCAATCTTGGACCCAATCAGGCCCTGCATAAGCTCCCATCTCTAAGCTCCCATTAAAGATGCACTGGCACACAGCTGACCCTGGGGCCTGCACAAGTATGCATTTCCCCCAGTGAGCCCTCTTGCACAGAATCTGTGCAAGGTCAGGGAGGATGTGGAGCAGATCTTGCTAGTTGTGCCCTACTGGCCCAACCGGACCTGGTTCTCCGAACTAACACTCCTCGCGACCACCCCTCCCTGGCCCATTCATCAGAGGAAGGACCTCCTTTCTCAGGAACTGGGCACTCTATGACACCCGGGTCCAGACCTCTAGAAACTCCATGGCTGGTCCCTGGACGGGACGCGGAGGTTCAAGGTGGCCTGCCATAAGCTGTTGTAGACACCATCTCTTCCTCTACAGCTATAAGGCTGTCTTCAAGCAAAGGTTAGCCCACTGCACAGTGGATGCTATCATCTTGGCCTACCAGTCCCAAGACATGCCTTGCCCATTCGGGTTGCAAGCACACTCAACTAGGAGTGCCCAGACGTGATCCCCAATTCGTCGGTCAGTTTCGACATACGCCGAACATGACCGTCTGAAAGAGAACAGCTTTTTACGTATGTAACCCTCATTTCCTGAAGGAGGGAATGGAGATATACGTCACATCACCCCAGGTGCTGTGCTTCTGCTGAAAGGCAGAGTCATTATTTCGGATCCTCAGCAGAAAAGCAATGTGGTATTCCACCTCTGTATTTATACCCCTGATGCGGGCGGAGCATGGAATGTGTGAACCACATGCCAATGTTCGTTGGCTTGTTTTTAAAAACTCAAAGTAGATTGGTCACAGAAAATGATCCCCAGTTCGTCGGTCAGTTCTGATGTACGTCTCTGTTCCCTCCTTTAGGGAACGAGGGTTACAAATACAAATACAGAAAGTGAAAGTATGTTAGTATTAATGTTAGGTGTGTCTTAAAGATGTCATCAACTGCGTTATTTTATTGTTTTATAATGTTTTCTTGGGTGCACTTATAATGTTAGTATGATTTTTACATCAAAAAGGTCATCATTTATAAATAAAAGGCATTTTTCCAACCTTGATTTTAGCCTTTGGTCTGAACACTCAGTTTGAAGGGGCGTGTCTGCTGTGAGACTTCAGTGTAAACGCCCATTTTATTTAGATCTATAGCATTATTTCAGATTGTGAATTGTAGCCAATCAATGATATGTTTAGCGCATTAATGAAGTGATCTCGTCATTGCAACTCGATTTCTGCACACTAACGAATGCTTTTATCATAACGAATAGTTCAAATAAAATCTGAGATATTCACATTGTTGAAAATTAATAAGCACATTCCTAGCATTAGGATCCTTTTGAAGGTAATGTTTTTTTTTAGGCAGTTTGTCTCTCCTCGTCATCTCACTAAAAACACTCCAGTGGGCGGGGCCAAAGTTGCGACGATGAAATAGGCATTGATCTTCTTCGGTCTTTAACTATCTATTAGACTTATTCAACAACGAGTCGTTCTCTGGGCTTGGTTTCAATAAAAGCTGTTTTTCGACTAACAAGGAAGGTTTCAGATTTGAAAGGTACATGATATTCTTGATGACATCTTATTTGACAAAAGCTCAAGGAAAATTTGATTTCTCAGTTCATTAAATCACATATTACTGAAAAGGAATTAAAATATTAATAACCCATGACATATCAGTAGTAAGTTGTGGAGAATGAGCAAAAATAAATGCTGGTTGATTGTATACACTAATAATTCTGTTTCTATGTTTATCACTGTTTAGCATGAAATGAGGGACATTTGTCTTACCTTGTAAGGTGAAACCACTTCACTGAGGGGTCTGAATGTGTGTTTGGTGTGTTTCTCTGAGTCTCTGCACACTAAACACAGAGGCTGTTTGTCCTCCAGACAGAAGAGTTTGAGTTTCTCACTGTGTAAACTGCAGATCTCCTCAGACTCTGATGAATGCCTCTCATTTTGCTCCTTCAGAAATGTCTCACACAACTTTTTTAACTCTAGATTAACTGGAGGATCACCTCTTGAGGATCTTCTCCTGCAGACGGGACACTTCTGAGTGTCCTGAGTTTTCCAGAACTGTTGCAGACACTCTTTACAAATACTGTGACTACAGGACAGAAAAACAGGAACCTTGAAGATTTCACAGCAAACAGGACAAAAAAGCTCTTCCACAGATTTTGAATCCATTTCCTCGTCTTGTAAAAGGTCCAGTGATCTACAATTTACTATCAATTTCTAAATTTTGGTTTGAAAAGTAAATAACCATTACAATCAAAATCTAATCTGGGTACATTTCGGAAATACACAATAATCCTAATATAATGTGTCCTCCTCTGTTCTTCACAACACAGACTCGTTTTTAGCGTTCAGTAGAAATGAAAGGGAGAAATAATAGGGCTAGTCACTTCCTGACCTCCCGGTTTTGGAAGAGGGCGGAATTTCTGGTGAGATTTTGGAGCTTCGGGGGCCGGTTGCATAAACCACTAAAACTTTATCTTAAAGTTAGTCATCTTTTTTTGTCTTTAACTTTAAGTTACATAAAAATGTACACTGGCCTAATTTGATACCAACAAAATAAAACTGATTGTCCCCTGATCAATACTGCCTTCTTATAGTCTCAAACATTTCTGACTTCCCTCTTCTTCCCACTTCATTGTTCGCACATTTGTTTGACCTGTTATATGGATTACTATCTTGGATTGTTGCAATAAAGCTGAATTTGGATCTTCAACCTAAGTCTCAGATCTGTACATAACAGAAGACTTCCCCAATATGGATCCAGCAGTCACCCTAGTCCACGGAGCCACCACAAATTCCAGCACTTTCAATAGTGATCGCTATTCTAATGCTCTTAGCGTTCCCCAGTCCAGTGGTTTGAATTCCAGAGCGTCTTCACGACATGGACGCAACGCCAGCTTTTCCAGCTGTCATGGACGCCCCGCCAGAGTCTACAGCCACCATGGACACCACATGTTGCCAGAGTCCATCCAGGTAGTGCATTGGTTGAACTGAATTTGTGTGGCTGCTAATGTGTAATATGTTTTTGGGGAAAATGAAAGGAGGCAGAGTGGTGTTTTAGGACATATTTCTCCTGGAGCGCCTTTTTCTATTTTGCTTCATGCTCTATTTCTACGCGTGTCCAATTAGCTGCGGATGTGCGAATGGATTCAAAATGTTCACACGTCAAACTACATGCGGTAGATGCGATTTTGATGTTCAATTCGCGGTTGTTGTGAACGTAGCATTAGCCATGGGTGCTCTAGCGTAGATTTACCGGGAAGACTCAAATGTCACGTCATTCATTAATTATCGATCTAGCCAATCATTATTCATGTTCTGCAGTATATAATTTCTGTTCCCACCCATTACTATGTTCGCAGATACATACAACTCAGCAAACACAAACTACTGGTGATGGTTGGCTTTAATATGCTTCAAAATCAAAATTTTATTTCCATATCTACCCCACTCAGAGCTAAGCGATATACTAATTCCATGGACCATAGGTCACCGCATGCGATCATCTTGCATCTCAGACTAACGTGACTCTATTCTGAACATCAGTAAGAAATTATATTATACATTACTTCCTTTACAGTTAATACTAAAATTACCTATATGTCTATCTGGTCATGGTGGCAGTTCCTATATTTAGTATTTTATACATTTATATGGCTCATTTTTTTCATTTGGTCTATCGAGGCCAACGCACGCACCCACGCTGTTTTCTCCTCACTATGGGCTATCGTGGCCTTTACTTGATCTATGCGGCCTTCCCCTTCACATTGGCTTTTCGGAGCCTCATTCTCAGCTAACGCTGCTTTTCATAGCCCAGCCTATCAAGGCAGTATACACGGCCTAACATGATAGTCCATACAGCCAACGCGGCTTTGCGTAGCACACTCTATCGAGGCAGTATACACGGCCTAACATGATAGTCCATACAGCCAACGCAGCTTTGCGTAGCACACTCTATCGAGGCAGTATACACGGCCTAACATGGTAGCCCATACAGCATACTTCCTTCTGCAAGAATTAGATACTTTGTTTCCAGGTAAGACTTAGAGAAACTTGTTCATGCTTTCATCACCAGTATGGTGGACTATTGTAATGGCCTTCTCACCGGCCTTCCCAAAAAGACCATTAGACAAATGCAGCTCATACAGAACGCTGAGCAGAAGCAGAAAATATGACCATATCACACCAGTCCTCAGGTCTTTACACTGGCTTCCAGTTACATTTAGGATCGATTTTAAAGTACTATTACTTGTTTATAAGTCACTCAATGACCTAGGACCTCAATACATCGCAGATATGCTGATTAAATGCAAACCCAACAGATCACTCAGATCAGCAGGATCAAGTCAGTTAGAAATACCAAGAGTTCACTCAAAGCAAGGAGAGTCTGTTTTTAGCTATTATGCCAGCCGCAGTTGGAACCAGCTTCCTGAACAGATCAGATTTGCTCCAACAGTAGCCACATTCAAATCCAGACTCAAAACACATCTGTTTATCTGTGCATTTACTGAATGAGCTCTGAGCCACTGTACGTCCGACTGATTGCACCTTATCTATGCATCATTTCTTTAATTCTTTTTATAACTGTTTTAGTTTACCTTTGTTCTTTTCTTTGGTTATCATCATTTTATTATTGTTAATTCTCTTTACATTGTATTCTTTTTCTTATGCATTTTTTATCCCTATTTTAATTCCTTTCTATGTAAAGCACTTTGAATTGCCATTGTGTATGAAGTGTGCAATATAAATAATCTTGCCTTTCCTTGCCTTCTGTTTATTGATTTAACAAATATGGCAGTATCCATATCTATTGCATGGTCAATGTCTATTGTTCTAATAATATCATCTATTTCCTTTTCAAATATTTTAGATACTTTAGCCAAAGAATGTTCCAATGGGTGGGTATCTTTTGATGTATCAGTTCTTTTGGGGGCAGGCTCTGCCCATGCCTTCATCTTCAGGCAGGAACTGCAAGCATCCGCTCCACTCTGGGTTTGAACAATGGACGGGGCCTACGCCAAAGAACTTTATAATTTCATCTATTTGATACTCATTGTTTACAGACTGTAAATACATCTTCAAATGTTTTTCTCGCCTCCTAAATCTTTCAGATAGAACAGTGTGTTCTGTAATTCCTTGTGAGGTCTAGGTTGTTGTTACACTGTTTTTCTGAGCATTATCCTGGTTTCCTGTGTCTTGGGTTTTTTGATTATCTGGTTTTGATAATATGTCTTCTGGATTACCCTTTTTGCCTGTTTTCTACCTTGGTGCACACTGCCTGTGTGTTTGACCTTTTGCCTGTTATTTAGATTGTCCCACTAAAGCTGCATTTGGATATTCAACCCAAGTCTCAGAGCAGTACGTAATAAAGACACTGCCCCTAAAGACATTCTGGATGTATAGTTTTATTTTTATCCAAAAATGAAAATTACACCATGATTAACTCACCCTCAAGCCATCCTAGGTGTATATGACTTTCTACTTTCAGACAAATACAATCTGTTATATTAAAAAATGTCCTGGCTCTTCCCAGCTTTATAATGGCAGTGAATGGTAGCCTAAAATTTAAAACCCTAAAAAGTGCATTCATCCATTTAAAAAAAGTGCTCCCCATGGCTTGCCTTCTACAGCGTATTGATGGGTTTTTGTTAGAAAAATATCCATATTTAACACATATTAATACACTATCTAAAACACTATAAACGGCTAAATGAACTCCCAGCAGTCAGGTTGTATAGTGGAACAAGTTAGAGCTCTCAGATCATTTCCAGTTTATATGTTGTAATTACAAGTTCACTCATAAACGCTTTTACAAGCTGGAATCTCATTATTATGGTAATTGAGCACAGTAATACCATGGTCAGTAAACCATTTACCAGTGGTTTTGGCACTATGAGCAGGTGCCAGGTCGTGCTGAAAAACCAAATCTTCATCTCCATAAAGCTTTTCAGCAGATGGAAGCATGAAGTGCTCCAAAATCTCCTGATAGCGAGCTGCATTGACCCTGCCCTTGATAAAACACAGTGGACCAACACCAGCAGCTGACATGGCACCCCAGACCATCACTGACTGTGGGGACTTGACACTGGACTTCAGGCATTTGGGCATTTCCTTCTCCCCAGTCTTCCTCCAGACTCTGGCACCTTGATTTATGAATGACATGCAAAATTTGCTTTCATCCGAAAAAAGTACGTTGGACCACTGAGCAACAGTCCAGTACTGCTTCTCTGTAGCCCAAAAGTGTCTTGACCTGGGGAATGCTGCACCTGTAGCCCATTTATAATGCCTCATCTGCCTAATAATGACAGATGAGGCAGAGACATCTGAAATTACTCCCTTCAAATAAGAGCCTATGGTTTTCATTGTGTATCAGCAGCTTTAACAGTCAGTGTTTGAGAAAGATTTACAGGTCGGAGCTCGGAGAATTGAGCTCATTCTGTGGTCAAATCAATGGATGAGTGCTCAGTTTTAAAGTTTAATGTGTTTGTAATTTTATTTACCCTTAACTTTAGTTAAACACGACTGTTTGTAAAGTATATAACTGAGGGAAGGCACTGCGAATGAGCTCAAATCTT
Organism: Pseudorasbora parva; assembly: GCF_024679245.1. Lineage (NCBI taxonomy): Eukaryota > Metazoa > Chordata > Actinopteri > Cypriniformes > Gobionidae > Pseudorasbora > Pseudorasbora parva. The sequence continues at coordinate 4,103,672 of NC_090182.1, read as the reverse complement.
GTTCTGTGTGGACTTCTGTAAGATTGGACTCTCTGCTGACCTCTAGTGTTCACATGAGGAAGTGCTTTAGAGCAGCAGATTACAATCAAGTGCTAATTATAATCATAATACAGGTCCTTCTCAAAAAATTAGCATATGTGATAAAAGTTCATTATTTTCCATAATGTAATGATAAAAAATAAACTTACATATATTTTAGATTCATTGCGCACCAACTGAAATATTGCAGGTCTTTTATTGTTTTAATACTGATGATTTTGGCATACAGCTCATGAAAACCCAAAATCTCAAAAAATTAGCATATCATGAAAAGGTTCTCTAAACGAGCTATTAACCTAATCATTTGAATCAACTAATGAACTCTAAACACCTGCAAAAGATTCCTGAGGCTTTTAAAAACTCCCAGCCTGGTTCATTACTCAAAACCGCAATCATGGGTAAGACTGCCGACCTGACTGCTGTCCAGAAGGCCATCATTGACACCCTCAAGCGAGAGGGGAAGACACAGAAAGAAATTTCTGAACGAATAGGCTGTTCCCAGAGTGCTGTATCAAGGCACCTCAGTGGGAAGTCTGTGGGAAGGAAAAAGTGTGGCAAAAAACGCTGCACAACGAGAAGAGGTGAGCGGACCCTGAGGAAGATTGTGGAGAAGGACCGATTCCAGACCTTGGGGGACCTGCGGAAGCAGTGGACTGAGTCTGGAGTAGAAACATCCAGAGCCACCGTGCACAGGCGTGAGCAGGAAATGGGCTACAGGTGCCGCATTCCCCAGGTCAAGACACTTTTGGGCTACAGAGAAGCAGCACTGGACTGGTGCTCAGTGGTCCAAAGTACTTTTTTCGGATGACAGCAAATTTTGCATGTCATTCGAAAAATCAAGGTGCCAGAGTCTGGAGGAAGACTGGGGAGAAGGAAATGCCCAAATGCCTGAAGTCCAGTGTCAAGTCCCCACAGTCAGTGATGGTCTGGGGTGCCATGTCAGCTGCTGGTGTTGGTCCACTGTGTTTTATCAAGGGCAGGGTCAATGCAGCTCGCTATCAGGAGATTTTGGAGCACTTCATGCTTCCATCTGCTGAAAAGCTTTATGGAGATGAAGATTTGGTTTCTCAGCACGACCTGGCACCTGCTCATAGTGCCAAAACCACTGGTAAATGGTTTACTGACCATGGTATTACTGTGCTCAACTCTCCTGACCTGAACCCCATAGAGAATCTGTGGGATATTGTGAAGAGAAAGTTGAGAGACGCGAGACCCAACACTCTGGATGAGCTTAAGGCCGCTATCGGAGCATCCTGGGCCTCCAGAACACCTCAGCAGTGCCACAGGCTGATCGCCTCCATGCCACGCCGCACTGAAGCAGTCATTTCTGCTAAAGGATTCCCCACCAAGTATTGAGTGCAGAACTGAACATAATTATTTGAAGGTTGAGTTTTTTTGTATTAAAAACACTTTTCTTTTATTGGTCGGATGAAATATGCTAATTTTTTGAGATAGGAATTTGGGGTTTTCATGAGCTGTATGCCAAAATCATCAGTATTAAAACAATAAAAGACCTGAAAAATTTCAGTTGGTGTGCAATGAATCTAAAATATATGTAAGTTTATTTTTTATCATTACATTATGGAAAATAATGAACTTTTATCACATATGCTAATTTTTTGAGAAGGACCTGTTTTATGATTATAATTAGCACTTGATTGTAATCTGCTGCTCTAAAGCACTTCCTCATGTGAACACTAGAGGTCAGCAGAGAGTCCGATTTTACAGAAGTCCACACAGAACAAGATTTGAGCTCATTCGCAGTGCCTTCCCACAGTTATATACTTTACAAACAATCGCGTTTCACTCAAATTAAGGGTAAATAAAATTACAAACACATTAAACTTTAAAACTGAGCACTCATCCATTGATTTGACCACAGAATGAGCTCAATTCTCCGAGCTCCGACCTGTAAATCTTTCTCAAACACTGACTGTTAAAGCTGCTGATACACAATGCAAACCACAGGCTCTTATTTGAAGGGAGTAATTTCAGATGTCTCTGCCTCATCATGACCCTGTTGGTCTGCTTTCTGAGCCAGGCATTGAACACACACATTGTTTCTTAAGGCTGTTCTCTGAGTGTGTGTTCAGTCTGTGGCATTACACTGAAGCTCAGCACTGCTGCCTACAGACATGGGTGAGTCCAGCTTTTACACTCTTTAAAAGAGACGCTTACAGCTTTTTTCTTTATGATTTGAATGAAACATATTATGTGTATCTTGATAAACTAGTGCGAAGACAATGCATATAGAGATAGTAATATACAGCGATACTACAAAAGTGCCTCAGATCTGAATGTCTCTGCGTTAGACACGGAATTCCTGCACTTAAAGCTTCAGTTTCTCAGATCTAACTTTCCTTTTATTCCTTATTTGAGCTCTGTGTGTTTTGCTGAGTTTAGTGTGTGTATGAAGTCATTTATTCACACACTTTAACTTAAACTGTTCACTAACAGGAATAGTTTTTGAACAGTATATGTCTGATAAGTTCAGAACGAATGTGAAATGTTTTGCCGTTGCATTTGTTTGATATTTGGATATATTTAATAGTGCAGTTTATGAATGGTTCTGCTGGATATTAGACCTCAAATTTTTATTTGTCCTTTTGTATGTTCTGTAATAGTTTAAATTATATTTTAACATAACTTCACGAACAGCAGTGTTTGCTCTGTGAGAAAGTGTGTGTGTGTATATATATTAAAAGAGTAGTCTATTTTGCTCACCAAAGCTGTATTTAGTTAATGAAAAAAATGTCATATTGCCTACTTTCTAACCATTTATTCCTGAGATCAATCAAAGCTGAATTTATCATCATTACTCCAGTCTCCTCTTCAGTCACATGATCATTCAGAAGTCTGATATGATGATTTGCTACATTTATGATTATTATCAATGTTAAAAACAGTGTTTTCTGCTTCATATTTAATTTATATATATATATTTTTTTAAAGTAATTCAGTCAAGAACAGCTTTTGTTAATGTTATTATAGAGATGGCAGCAGAAATATTATTCTAATGCACGGATCTAATACACTGATACAAACGTTTTCTTTGTCAACCATTACGCTTACTTAATTTTGACTTATATTTGTATTAATTGTGTATTTGTCCATTGAAGTGCACTATACTAGCCTGACAAGCCAGAACCACATCAAGATATTTGGTCTGGAAAATCACCATTGACAGCTCAACAGGTGGGGTGGGATAACTGGTTGTCGTTCAAAATTCCCTCTGTACACAATTGGATAGTGCTACAACCAACCAGACCAACGTGAAGCGGAAAGATTAAACTTTCACCATATCCGGTTGGCAAAACTCCAAACCCCTCTCTTCCCTTATTAAGAATGACTTTAGTGCCATTCTTTGTTCTTTTCTCAGAGAAAAGCTTAACTCCAAGTCTTTCAGAGGTCAAAGCTGATTCGAAACACTGCCGTTCGCCAGCTTCTGTTTACATGTTTACTAGTAGCACGCAAGCGCTACTCGGCCGTCATTATGTTAAGCCCCGCCCATCAACTCTATACACGATGTGATTGGCCTGACCAGAGATTGTTTTTTACAGCTCAGACGTGTGTATTGAGAGTTGCTAGACGATACTCGCAGATTAGATTTGCTGGCTCTAGGGTGCGTCTAGATTTCTAGGCTAGCACTACACACTTGTGATGGGAGAAACAAAGCTTTTCAAAGATTCAAATCAATTGAAGCAATTGCTTCGCAAAACGATTCACTGTAAGTGTTCAACCGGTGACCCCTGCTGGACAGAACAGTGTAAATGCAACAAAACTCAGGACAAACATGCCTAAACTCCCTTTACAAACACAATGCAAATGTTTTATTAAAAGTCAAATCTATCAAATGCAATTAACCACTCATCAAATAAGATTAAATGTCAAGTTTCTGTATGTGACCACAAAACCATTCATAAAGGCCAATTTTTTGAAATAGAGATTTATAAATCATGAAAAAATACGCTTTCCATTGATGTGTTGTTTGTTAGGACAATATTTGAAAATCTGGAATCTGAGGTTGCAAAAAAATCTACATATTGAGAAAATCTCATTTAAAGTTTTCCAAATGAAGTCCTTATCAATACATATTTCTACTAATAATACATTAAAAAAATATCTTCATGGAACATGAGCTTAATATCCTAATGATTTTTGGCATAAAAAAGGGAAAATTTTGACCCATACAATGTCTTGTTGGCTTTTGGCACAAATATTGCCGTGAAACACAGGACTGGTTAAGTGCTCCAGGGTCACATTTATGTTCTTTTATCAATTTTCAGGGCTTGTTTTGTTTGTTCCATGGATTGCTCAGCTAAACAGGCCAATAAGAAACAGTCAACTACTATTATTCCTTTAAATCATACTAATGTCTAATTACAACATCTGTACATGTATAAAACACATAGACACTTGTTTGATTTCTCAGTGAATCCGCATGATTCAATCAGGCCCCATTTACACTGCATGGTTCAAGTGAGCCAATCCCGATATTTTTTTTTTTTTCCTCATGTTGCTCAGATCGGATATGACGTGAACGTGTAAGCAGTAAAAAAACGCATGAATTCCGATATCCTCAGATTGGATTCAGGTCTCACTCATATGTGGTAATGAATCCGATATGATTCGGATGCGTGCATTAGCGTCTGCCATGTAAGCGGTCAGATCGGATATTCCCCAGTAAATGCGAGTCGTACGGCATTGAAAAAAGGACGGAGGTGAACGACGTCAACTCAGGTGGACACAAACTGCGATCCAGTGTTGCCAAGTCTGCGGTTTTCATGCATAATTGGGCTACTTTAACACAGTTTTGAGTTGCAATTGGGCGGGTTTTGTTGTGAAACCTGGCAACCCCGTCAAGGGCTCTCCTCTTTTTCTCCGCCTTACGAGAGAAATGTTTGCCGACTTTAAAGATGTGTGGAACAGTGCAGACAGCAAAACATTGTGCAATCATTTTGTCTGCGTCCATTGCATATCGCGCTGTTTTACTTCCTTTCGCCGGTTAAGAACGTCTTGGGCTGTTTTCCCAGTGTACAGTGTAAATGCAAATATCGGATACGGGTCGCTTTTGAAAAGATGTAAGCGGGTCGTCAAAAAAATCGTATATAGTCACCAAATCGGAATTGTGCATCAAGACCTGCAGTGTAAATGCAGCCTCACAGAGATCATCGCCTCACAGTGGTGAACCATTGACGTTTCTAAACCGTGACGAAGCCTCATTTACTTAAATCACGTGGTTTTGGCTGTTTGATACGTGCTCTGAACCACTGATTCAACACAAAAGATTCATAAATGTTTTGAAGCGTCATGGAGCATTGATTCGTATTTGTCCATCACTATATACAGTATGAGAGGTGGCTGTCTGTGCACGCACTGTTTTCTTAATTCTTGCGCTTGAATGATTTAAAATCGCTTTTTCTGCGAGCACATTTTAGATGAGAAAACATTACGAGTCTTCTTGCGCGTGAATGGTTTACAGTAATATTAAAATGCACACAAAGGAATTGATAAGAGGAATTTAAATATTGAGTATTCAATTCCAGAGCCCAGAAACAATATTCGATTCCCAACCCTATAGTCACGACATATTTAAGTAAAATGATGATTTAAACAAAACAGCCAAAAATCATCCAGATATTCCTGTGTTTGTAAATCAAACCGCTTGACTCCATGTACGTGGGCTTTAACCATCAGGGTTCTGTCGTAGCTCAGTCCCAGATCTTCCCCCCTCAGTACTGAAACTGGTTCCTCCCCTAAACTCAGTTTAGTCCGTCTGCGGGGCCTGATGTGGCACCGGCTCTTTGTTTGCTTGTCATTGCTGGCCCTTGTGTGGTACCGAGACAAAGGCCATTGTCAGTGCAGCCACAAAAAGAGACACTCTGGCTCTTGGTCCTCCTTATTTTCTCACACTCCTCATGCCGTGGTACAGACCAGCTCCATCACACACCCCCACACACACACACACCAGCACATGATCCGGATGGAGGAAGAAGGGCCACTTACACCCGTCCACAGACACGGACTCAGACGCAGCTGCCTCTTTGTCGTAGTGTTTCAGATTTGGCACATGTGAATAGACGTCTCTGAGAGTATGAGCTTATATTGTTTTGGATTTGAATGAGCACTGTTTGCAGTGTATATTATTAGTGTTTATTATTTACTACACCCAGGTTGAGGGGTTTAGAGGGCTTGTTCAAATGCTTCACTTAGCAGCCATTACTAATCACACAGTCTAAGAGTCTGTATTTCTAGCACCAGCGCTCTGGGAGTTTATTTTAGGGTTACACTCTTGCTATATTCAATACATATTTTATTTGTATAGAAGCACTTTTTAAAACACAGCTATTGTTTCAGCAGCTTTATGAAAATGCTATCTTTCAACGCATTACTGAAGCAGTAAAAACAGATTGTGATCGTAGTGAGTGCAATAGAAGTGTAATAATGGCTTACAAGTCCATCTATTGTTGGTCTCATCACTAGTGAGGCTGGATCAAACTGGAGCTGGTGAAGTCTAACCCTGAGATGGACAAGAAAAGATGTGGTTTCATCAGATTTATCTTTAGTTTAGATTTAAACCGAGAGCATTTACAGGAAGGCCATTCAAGACTTTAGGAGCCGAATGCGAAAAAGCGCTAGAGTTTTATATTCTCTGTATCAATATCTTGGGCTCTATGATTTCAGCAATACTGAAAACGTCTATCCAGTCATTAAAATATCATAAAACACACAGAAACTCAAAGCTCTTCATGGCAACACGGTCAAAATAAAAGTTTGGTTTAACTTGAAGAAATTGTACAGTAAAATTGCTGTTTCAATGCAATAATTACTAACACTAATAATAATACTAATAATAATTTATTTTATGGAATAATCTGAATTTTGTCCATGTTTTAATTTTAAGATTAAATCTCTGTTGTGAAGCATTTTGACAAAAAGTTTAATTTCATATGATTAAAAGATAAATGTAATTAATGTTTAATGCCTTATTTAGATTGCACAGAACACAGAATTTGTAAGAAAAATATATAGTGAGAAAAATTGTTTTTATTAAATGTAAAATTTTCGTTAAATTGTATGTCGTATGATTTCAATCATTTTAGACATGCTTTTTGATTTGCTAAAATGTAATATAAACCATTATTCCTAGAAAATTAAAAGAGAAAACAACGGAGTTTGGGGGAAAAAACTACTAATTCCATAGGGCCCTAAAATCCCAGAACTTTGTTAAGCATGATGGATTGCAATGTGATAACAAAAGTAAAATACAAAGGAGAAAGTCGGTTTAGGGCCTTATAAGCGAGTATAGCAATATCTTATCATCAGTTTGAGCCTTAACAGGTATCCATTAGATGTGTGAACTAAAAACTCTAGCCTCTGGTTTCACAGACAAGGCTTAAGATGAGTTTTAACTGAAAGCATATCTTAAGATATGTCAGTATCATTCTTTTGTCTCAAGATGCACACCACTAATGTTTTAAGGCACGTTTTTAAAAATTTTTAAATGTCCAAACTGATCTAAAGCCTAATCTAAACCCTGTCTGTGAAACCAGGTTTATAAACTCATTTTGAAGCTGTTTAGATGCTAATTATATTGCATAAGATACTAAGTGTACTGGTTTTTGCTCAAGTGAATAATGTCTCCGTTTTATAAGAATTAAGAAACTGTAAACAAATGCTGGTAATTTTGGTGAAAGATGGTAAAAATGGTAAAAGACTTGTTAAGTTGCCTTACTCTATATGGTTGAAAACTAATAGACTGAGTTTTTGGAACTAGAAAAAAAATATACTTGTAATTCTTGAAAACTTTTCATTGCCAGAATTTCCTGTTTTTTGTTTGTTTGTTTGTTCGTTTTAATAAGTTTTGTACATTATGGTGTTATGTTATATCTTATGTTGTTCAATGAATGTTTATTAAATTATTTTAGTGTTGTGTGTTACCATATATTTGTGTGTACTGGACTTTACGTTATGGTGTTCAGGCCAGTTTTTCTGTAAATTTCAATTCATTTTTCTTAACTTTTTTACAGTGAAGGAAATGCCTGTTCATCCAGTCTTTAATACACTCTTCTAACATGGATCATTTTGACATTTCTAGAAGAAATACATCATATATCAGCATAACAATGCAAACTATTCTTGTGTTTACTAATAATATTTCCAGAGGCAGCTTTTATAAGGAAAACAGCAGCGGGCCTAACACAGAGCCTTGCTTCACACCATCATTTACTGGTGTCACATTAGGTGCTTCCTCTTTTGAACAGCTGGGAATATGTGTGAAGGTCTGAATGTCTGATATGGTAACTCATCAGAAAATGACACAAGCTGACCCTTGATATGCCTTTGTTATGAATCCTCAGGTTGTTATGAATGCTGTATGCGCTGTCTGGGAGGAGTGCCTTACGTCTCTCTAGTGGCCACTCTGCTGTGTTTCTCTGGCATTGCTCTGTTCTGCGGCTGTGGACATCAGGCCCTCACAGAGAGCGAGAGACTCATCGAGACTTACTTCGCCCGTGACCATCAAGACTTCATCACCCTAGCCTACCTGTGCGTGCCCGTAGTATCTCTAGAAACTACACTATATTGCCAAACGTATTGGGACGCCCCTCTAAATCACTGAGTTCAGGTGTTCAGTCTCTTCATGGCCACAGGTGTATAACTCCAGCTCTTGGCCTGCAGACGCTTCTACACACATTAGTGTAAGAATGGGTCGCTCTCAGGAGCTCAGTGAACTCAAGCGTGGGGCCGTGATAGGTTGACACCTGTGCAATAAGTCCATTTCCTACCTACTAAATATTCCACGCTCAACTGTTAGTGGGATTATAACAAAGTAGAAGCATTTGAGAACAAAAGCAACTGAAGTGGTAGGTCATGTAAAATTTCACAGCAGGGTCAGCGCATGGTTAGGGTCACAGTGCGCATAAGTCGCCAACTTTCTGCAGAGTCAATAGCTAGATTCCTCCTCACGGGGCCATCAGATGAGCTCAAGAACAGCGTAGAGAGCTTCATGGAATGGGTTTCAATGGCTGAGCAGCTAATCCAAGCTTTATATCACCAAGTGCAATGCAAAGCGTGGGATGCAGTGGAGTAAAGCAGCCTCGACTGGTCTCTGGAGCAGTGAGACATGTTCTCTGAGCGACCATTCATGCTTCTCTGTCTGGTAATCCCATGGATGAGTCTGGGTTTGGTGTTCGCCAGGAGAACAGGACTTGCCTGACTGCATTGTTCCAAGTGTAAAGTTTCGTGGAGGTGGGATTATGGTGTGGGGTTGTTTTTCAGGGGTTGAGCTTGGCCCCTTTGTTCCAGTGACAGGAACTCTTAATGCTTCAGAATACCAAGACATTTTGGACAATTTCATGCTCCCAACTTTGTGGGAACAGTTTGTGGACGGCCCCTTCCTGTCCCAGCATGACTGCGCTCCAGTGCACAAAGCGTCGGTCTATATAGACATGGATGAGTGAGTTTGGTGTGGAGGAACTTGACTGGCCTGCACAGAGTCCTGAGCTCAACCCGATAGAACAGCTTTGGGATGAATTAGAGCGGAGACTGAGAGCCAGGCCTTCTTGTCCAACATCAGTGCCTGACCTCACAAATGAGCTTCTAGATCCCATAAACACACTCTGTTAGAGCTGTTAGAGTTGCAAAGGGTGGGCAGACTCCATATTAAACCCTACGGATTAACAATGGGAGGACATTAAAGTTCATGTGCATGTAAAGCAGCAGGTGTCCCAAAACTTTTGGCAATATAGTGTATGTGTAATTTGGAACAATGTGCAATTCAGTCATTTTATTGTCCTCTTTCTCTTTCTCTTTCTCTTTCTCTTTCTCTTTCTCTCTCTCTCTCTCTCTCTCTCTCTCTCTCTCTCTCTCTCTCTCTCTCTTCTCTCTCTCTCTCTCTCTCTCTCTCTCTCTCCTCTCTCCTCTCTCTCTCTCTCTCTCTCTCTCTCTCTCTCTCTCTCTCTCTCTCTCTCTCTCTCTCTCTCTCCTCTCTCTCTCTCTCTCTCTCTCTCTCTCTTCTGTAGTATTGAGTATTTTCAGTACATCATCTATGGCCTGGCCTCGTTCTTCTTCTTGTACTGTATCGTCCTGCTGGCTGAAGGCTTTTACACCACCAGTGCAGCTCGCCAGTCATTTGGAGAATTTCGCAGTACAGTTTGCGGTCGCTGTCTCAGCACATCGGTGAGTGATTGATTTGCAATGTAGGTTTCAGTTTGCGTTGGCTACTTTTCAAAATGTTACACTCTCAAGTAGCCAACACCAACACACATGCTTTACTTTCGTTTTGACGTTTTGAATAGGGATGCACCATGACGACATTTTTGGCCGATGCCAAACACTGTTTATTTTTTAAAGCCAGCCAATAACCAATGTATTGGGCGATTAAATCTACATCCAAATTTGTATCTAATTTTTGAGAGTCTGATAACAAAATTACAAATTAAAATCTATGTCCCAAGCACACAATTATGATGTTCTCATTATACATTTATATAGCCGATATGACAGACTTGCGCTGCACATGTTTGCTCTGACCTGTATTTTCCTTTCTTTGAAGTGATTCCAATCATATTTCAGGCAATTCAAAACCATTATGATGAACAGTGTGCATCTGAAGTGTCTCAGCTCGAGGAAATAGTTCATTATTTTATTTTTTATTATCCTTTATTTTACCAGGAAATAATCCCATTGAGATTCAAAATCTCCTTTTCAAGGGAGTCCTGGCCAAGACAGCTGAAAAAATAAAAACAAATAATAATAACAAACGGAAAAAATGACAATTTTTTAATGAAATACATGTACACACAAATAACCGAAAGAAGACATTTAACACTTTAACATCATCTCAACAAAATCACCAGCAGCACTCAATAACATCACGTGTGCATTTAGTACTCAAATAGTCCTTTATCCTAGTTTTAAGTTGTGTCATTGTCGGTAGATACTCAAATTTGAGCTGTTTCTGCAATGTATACCAGGAAAAAGGTGCAAAAACTTTAAACGCACTTTCACCGAAAACAGTTCGCGTTTGTTGGATATCATACATGATTTGCCCATATGATCTAAGATTACAATTCATAGCAGTGACTTTTGGAGTCAGAAGAGAACATAAGTAAGAAGGCAATTTACAAAGTATGGCCTTAAAAAGAAAAGTATACCAGTGCTCCAGCCTGCGATTGTGCAAAGATGGCCAACCCACACTCTCATACAAGCTACAGTGATGAGTACAGAAATTAGAATCAGTTACAAATCTCAGTGCTGCATGATATACTGAATCCAACATTTTCAAAGAAGATTGATTTGCATGCATGTATAAAATATCACCATAATCCAGCATTGTCAAAAATGTTGTTTGTATAAGTGTTTTTCTCATACTAAAAGCGAAACAGCCTTTGTTTCTCTAATAGAACCCAACTTTACTCTGTTAAACACACTATATGCTGTTTGAAAGACAAATTTTCTTCTAAAAGGAAACCAAGATATTTATATACTGATACTCATTCAATTACTTTCTCATCTAGTGTAACAATTTGCCTCGCATCTTTTATTTTCTTTTGATATGTAAATTTATCAGCTTTAATACAGGGAGTGCAGAATTATTAGGCAAATGAGTATTTTGACCACATCATCCTCGTTATGCATGTTGTCTTACTCCAAGCTGTATAGGCTGGAAAGCCTACTACCAATTAAGCATATTAGGTGATGTGCATCTCTGTAATGAGAAGGGGTGTGGTCTAATGACATCAACACCCTATATCAGGTGTGCATAATTATTAGGCAACTTCCTTTCCTTTGGCAAAATGGGTCAAAAGAAGGACTTGACAGGCTCAGAAAAGTCAAAAATAGTGAGATATATTGCAGAGGGATGCAGCAGTCTTAAAATAGCCAAGCTTCTGAAGCGTGATCATCGAACAATCAAGCGTTTCATTCAAAATAGTCAACAGGGTCGCAAGAAGCGTGTGGAAAAACCAAGGAGCAAAATAACTGCCCGTGAACTGAGAAAAGTCAAGCGTGCAGCTGCCAAGATGCCACTTGCCACCAGTTTGGCCATATTTCAGAGCTGCAACATCACTGGAGTGCCCAAAAGCACAAGGTGTGCAATACTCAGAGACATGGCCAAGGTAAGAAAGGCAGAAAGTCGACCACCACTGAACAAGACACACAAGCTGAAACATCAAGACTGGGCCAAGAAATATCTCAAGACTGATTTTTCTAAGGTTTTATGGACTGATGAAATGAGAGTGAGTCTTGATGGGCCAGATGGATGGGCCCGTGGCTGGATTGGTAAAGGGCAGAGAGCTCCAGTCCGACTCAGACGCCAGCAAGGTGGAGGTGGAGTACTGGTTTGGGCTGGTATCATCAAGATGAGCTTGTGGGGCCTTTTCGGGTTGAGGATGGAGTCAAGCTCAACTCCCAGTCCTACTGCCAGTTTCTGGAAGACACCTTCTTCAAGCAGTGGTACAGGAAGAAGTCTGCATCCTTCAAGAAAAACATGATTTTCATGCAGGACAATGCTCCATCACACGCGTCCAAGTACTCCACTGCGTGGCTGGCAAGAAAGGGTATAAAAGAAGAAAATCTAATGATATGGCCTCCTTGTTCACCTGATCTGAACCCCATTGAGAACCTGTGGTCCATCATCAAATGTGCGATTTACAAGGAGGGGAAACAGTACACCTCTCTGAACAGTGTCTGGGAGGCTGTGGTTGCTGCTGCACGCAATGTTGATGGTGAACAGATCCAAACACTGACAGAATCCATGGATGGCAGGCTTTTGAGTGTCCTTGCAAAGAAAGGTGGCTATATTGGTCACTGATTTGTTTTTGTTTGGTTTTTGAATGTCAGAAATGTATATTTGTGAATGTTCAGATGTTATATTGGTTTCACTGGTAAAAATAAATAATTGAAATAGGTATAAATTTGTTTTTTGTTAAGTTGCCTAATAATTATGCACAGTAATAGTCACCTGCACACACAGATATCCCCCTAAAATAGCTAAAACTAAAAACTAAAACTTCCAAAAATATTCAGCTTTGATATTAATGAGTTTTTTGTGTTCATTGAGAAAATGGTTGTTGTTCAATAATAAAATTAATCCTCAAAAATACAACTTGCCTAATAATTCTGCACTCCCTGTATATCGGCCCAACATTATTATCAGGCCGATACCGGTATGGTGGTCGATGTATCATGCAGCTCTAGTTTCATGTTGTCATTGGTGTTAAACTGTTGAAAGCTGTTGAAATGCATCACTTGAATACATGTGTCACATAAGTGCACATTTTTCATTTTTGTGTGAACTATTGAATTCAAATAAAATGCATTAAACTGATATTTATATGCATTCCTCCCACAGTTCATCGTGATCACATACCTCCTGGTCGTAGTGTGGTTGCTGGTGTTCTCCCTCTCTGCGATTCCCGTGTATTTCTTCTACAACATGGCCAACACCTGTCAGACTATCAACTTCCTCTCTGAAACGCCCTCCAGCATCAACCAGCTGTGCATTGATGCCAGACAGTACGGTAATGACCCATTAATCTGTTCGGTCTCTCAACAGCTTACACATTTGATATCGCAGCTCTGTGATAATGATTAAAGTCCTGTTAATGATATGCCGGTCTTTTGAAGTGTCCTGATGTTCAGATATTCTCTGGAAAGAAGGACATGAATACTTGATTTCACATGTTGTTGCATTGCCACATGAGGTGCCATTTTGTCCATTAGCCAAAGAAAGTCTATGGGTGCTTCTCAAATGTAAAGCTGTATGTATTAATAAACTCTGGAAAGCTCAATCCTGACTTACTTTACGGCACTTTCCTGTAAAACTGTGCAAATAATTGTGGGTGATTGGAGGAGGTGAAGGATGTACTTAATACATCCTTAAAAAGAACAATGAAGACAGCTGAGATATCCAATCAGCTGAGCCATAAATGCCATGTGACCCTAATAATTCAAAACAAGAACACACTTACTTTTTCCTGGATCTACTAATTTATTCATAAAATAATTTTAAAAAGCCTTCATACTGGCGAGAGTACACCTTTTTATTTCTTTATTTACAAATTAAAATTAATTTTGATTTAACAGTAAAAAATAAAAAATCATAATTCCAATAAATCCCCATTATAAAAAAACGCTGCTATTGAAAATAAATTATTTTGCTTGGCAAATTTTTTATTTTATTTAACACTGAAGAAAACACATAAAACTGGAAATGATGTCATAGAGACTGTGTCAGAGTCAATAATTAAGTCTCTTAAAATCTGACCTTTTTATGACCAGGCGAGGTTATTTTTGTTATAAAATGTGTAGTGTGACGACTCCCTACAAATCGAATTATATTTATGAATTATTCAGTATTTCTTAATAATTACGATTTATACACTCGACTGTGGAAGGTGAAAAGTATTTTACTAACATGCTTTACTATTTACTACTGTTAGGCTACTTGATTGACATTTTTAGAGTCATTAAATTTCTTTTGTAAAAACAAAAAAGTATAGACAACCATAACCATAAGAAGAAAACAAATACATGAGGACATTTCTAAGAACTTGGCATGTAAGCACACTACTTTTTTCCATAATCATGGGCATTATTAATTGTAGTCTTGGAGTCTCTATTCTCATTCCGTGATGTTATTTATATTGACACAAATTTTATATTTTTCATGGTTACACAGAGTTCTGTCTCTTTCTCTCTAAGGTTTACTCCCATGGAAAGCAGTACCAGGAAAGGTTTGTGGGATGACCCTGTCGAATGTGTGCAAGACAAGAGAGGTAAGACAAAGCCTTGTCAAATCCAAAGCTAAGATCAAACATTCAGGCTGCGCAGTGAGTGTTTGGGATGTCACGTTTCGTCATTTGTTTTTCAGTTTTTCCTGACCTATGACCTGTACATCGCTGCCTTCGCTGGCGCGGGGATGACGGTCTTGGCTCTGGTGAGTGTGCAGAACAGAACACAATCACTCTGTGTTTTCATGACGCCGTTCCCGTAGGTGTCAAGGAATTCTGTTCCTGCATTTATTAAAGGGCTGGCTGTGATTTATTGTTCTCAGCTGTGGTTAGAAATGCCTTCGATGATTGTGAGAACTGTTTTTCAGTTTATTTTGTGTTTTGAGGGAGTTTTCGGCTCTGTGAAAATGTCATGACCACACATGCGACTTGCTGAGGTGTCTGATGTTTGATTTTCATTAAATTAAGCGAAATTCCTCTGACCCCCCACAACTCCCTAGAAACAATGTTGTAAAAAAACTGATTTTTATATATTTTTTTTATATATTTTTTAATTATATATATATATATATATATATATATATATATATATATATATATATATATATGTATATGTATATGTATATGTATATGTATATATATATGTGTGTGTGTGTGGTGGTCATGTGTAGTCATCACATTTTCACAGAGCCGAATACTCCCTCCAAACACAATTTTTTTTTCAGTCATATATATATATATATACTACATTAGTGGCTGTTACTATGGGCTGCTATAAACCACAGATATCAGATCAAACAGAGCTGAGCGAAGGTCAGGGGTTTCAGTCACAAATCACCAACACTCACCATGATTTACTGTAGTAAAACCACATGGATTTAATGTTGTTGTTGTCATTATGTATCTCAGGATTTGTACAACCTTTTAAGATTGAAATTCAAGCACTTTCCAATGGTTTTCAAGAGCTTCACACTTATTTCCAGCACTACAAAGCTCTAAATATCCGATTGTAATGTTATTTTTAATGTGATGGTTTGTAAAACTAAAAGTTTTACAAAAGGTCTTGTGAAAGTAATAGTCAAATGTATTTTTTAGTTTATTTTTTTTTTAAATTTGTAATCCATTTTGTAGCATTTTTATTTTAAAAAGATATGAAATGCCCACCACTATAACCAGCAGAAGAGCACTTATTGATTTATTAGCGATTTCCTGATAGAGTGTAGTTATGTGACATTATTTCTAGGGCATAGCTATGTGATGATATTTCTAGAGTGTAGTTATGTGACAATATTTCTAGGATGTAGCTATTTGACGATATTTTTAGGGTGTTGCTCTAACAGTCTTCCAGTCTGTTTCAGTGCTGATTTCTGATAGGCTGCAATTTCACTCCTCACCATTAGGGGGCGATCAAGTGATGCTGGGGTTAGGTAAAGTCAATTGATCAGTAGAGGAAGAATGAATGGCTTCCTCTCAGGTAGAATGCCAACATGCCTTGCATGGCTGTTGTTTGCAAATGTCCTTGTTGGAAAACGGTTGATTTCATGCTCAACTGTAAGTAACTGTTTATATTTTCTGTTTATTGCTGAAGAAATGCAGGTTAAGGCCAATTTACTTCCAAAAGAAGCTGAATGGTAATTTATTTAGTTTGATTTGATGCAGATAATTAACAGAAGGTTTATATGTTTGTAGAAGGACTTTTCTTGTTCTTTATATGCTTAATGCATATTTTTGTCAGCTTTGTGGATCTGGAGGGGATTGTTACCACATCTGATGATAACTAAAGATTATGAACAGAGGAACTCTTCTGTGGAAATCGATGGTCAGATAGAACTATAAGGTTGTTCATTGACTGCTTTTTCATTGGATATTATTGTCATCGGACAGGCAACTCTGGCCCTCACAGTAACAGATCAGACATTCTCTGACTCTTTAACTCTCGCACGCACCTTGTTTTACCCAATAGTCTGAGCTATAGTCTGAGTGATATGTTAATGGAATGTAATCTCTGAGATGCGTATGTCATGGTGTGCATTTTATGTCTTTTTGGTGCTGTTTGTTTGAGGGGCAGAATTTATGGTGTTTCTTTTATATGTATTTGGTTTGGGCTTAATATAAAAACAAAGAAACAGTTTGCGGTTTCCGCATTAATGTTTATGACCCTCCCTTGAATTTAGATGTTTAATCAGCATTTGTTCAAAGTAGCATGTGCAGTTATATTGCTATGTGACGATATTTCTAGGGCGTTGCTGTGTGACGATATTTCTAGGGTGTTGCTATGTGACGATATTTCTAGGGCGTTACTGTGTGACGATATTTCTAGGGTGTTGCTATGTGACGATATTTCTAGGGCGTTGCTGTGTGACGATATTTCTAGGGTGTTGCTATGTGACGATATTTCTAGGGCGTTGCTATGTGACGATATTTCTAGTGTTGCTGTGTGACGATATTTCTAGAGTGTTGCTGTGTGACGATATTTCTAGGGTGTTGCTATGTGACGATATTTCTAGGGTGTTGCTATGTGACGATATTTCTAGGGTGTTGCTATGTGACGATATTTCTAGGGTGTTGCTATGTGACGATATTTCTAGGGCGTTGCTATGTGACGATATTTCTAGTGTTGCTGTGTGACGATATTTCTAGGGTGTTGCTATGTGACGATATTTCTAGGGTGTTGCTATGTGACGATATTTCTAGGGCGTTGCTATGTGACGATATTTCTAGTGTTGCTGTGTGACGATATTTCTAGAGTGTTGCTATGTGACGATATTTCTAGGGCGTTGCTATGTGACCATATTTCTAGAGTGTTGCTATGTGACGATATTTCTAGGGCATTGCTATGTGACGATATTTCTAGTGTTGCTATGTGACCATATTTCTAGAGTGTTGCTATGTGACGATATTTCTAGGGCGTTGCTATGTGACGATATTTCTAGTGTTGCTGTGTGACGATATTTCTAGGGTGTTGCTATGTGACGATATTTCTAGGGTGTTGCTATGTGAAGATATTTCTAGGGTGTTGCTGTGTGACGATATTTCTAGGGTGTTGCTGTGTGACGATATTTCTAGGGTGTTGCTATGTGACGATATTTCTAGGGTGTTGCTATGTGACGATATTTCTAGGGTGTTGCTATGTGACGATATTTCTAGGGTGTTGCTGTGTGACGATATTTCTAGGGTGTTGCTGTGTGACGATATTTCTAGGGTGTTGCTATGTGACGATATTTCTAGGGTGTTGCTATGTGACGATATTTCTAGGGTGTTGCTATGTGACGATATTTCTAGGGTGTTGCTGTGTGACGATATTTCTAGGGTGTTGCTGTGTGACGATTTTTCTAGGGTGTTGCTGTGTGACGATATTTCTAGGGTGTTGCTGTGTGACGATATTTCTAGGGTGTTGCTATGTGACGATATTTCTAGGGTGTTGCTATGTGACCATATTTCTAGGGTGTTGCTATGTGACCATATTTCTAGGGTGTTGCTATGTGACCATATTTCTAGGGTGTTGCTATGTGACCATATTTCTAGGGTGTTGCTATGTGACCATATTTCTAGGGTGTTGCTATGTGACCGTATTTCTAGAGTGTTGCTATGTGACGATATTTCTAGGGTGTTGCTATGTGACGATATTTCTAGAGTGTAGTTGTGACGATATTTCTTGGGTTTTGCTCTGTGTAGCTCTAGCAACACCCTAGAAATATCATCACATAGCAACACCCTAGAAATATCATCACATAGCAACACCCTAGAAATATCGTCACACAGCAACACCCTAGAAATATCATCACATAGCAACACCCTTGTAGCAACCTCAATTATGTGGTTAACACCAATAAAAGCATAGCTATGCCTTGGCAACCACTATTACTCCCTATTGTAGGTTGGGCTTTCCTTTTTAGTGTATTGTTGTCAGTGGTTCATATTTATTATCTTGTGTTTCTGTCTTTCTCTCTTTTCAGCTCACATATACTGTGTCCACCACCTATAACTTTGCAGTTCTGCGGTATCTGGGGAGGAAAGGCATCAGTCCACGGTGTTAACATCTCTCCTGTCCTGGTGTCCACGGTGTCCTTCTGCCTTCGATAACAGCACCTTATCGGAGCACTTTACAGTTTCTCATCTCTTGCTTTTCCACAACACACTTTCCTGACTGTCTTATGTTTTTGGATGTAAAGGTTTAGATTGGGAATCTTTTCTCCAAACTATCTTTCCTCTTTTTTTTCCTAGTTATACCCCTCCCATCCACCAAAATAATTATTCTGCCTTCAAGTCTTCTGGGAAGTTATAATTGTGTTAATGTAACACAATGGACAGCATTATGTGTGCAAAAGATCTATGTTTTTTATCATTCTTGTGTTGTAGTTTGGTAACAGTCACTTCATAAACCGGTTAAATGAGAAGTGTTTTCAAGCCAACGTTACCAATATTCTTCTTCAGCAGTAAACAACTAAACTTTAGTCAATATTCACAATGAAAATTAATTATTACCTATAACAAGAGCCTGTGAGCTCATCTTGTATATACGATCACCAGGGTTGCCAAATATGTGGTGTTCCTGCATAATTGCCTATATAGTGATTTTAAAAGTTGAAATTGTATGTAATGCATAACACTGGCTGCAAAATGTGTATTTTAGGTATGGTGTGGCATATTTTGAGTTTTCATTATTTGCCACTGGGCAATCGGGTTTTGATTGGGCATTAGGCAGTTTTGTTACACAGACCTGGCAACCCTGACGATCATATCAACATGACTTGAAGGCAAGTTACCCTTTTCATTTTTTGAGATGATACTAAAGACCATAGAGATGTGTACATTGATGGCTCATTAGTGGCTTTTTTCTATGGGCTCTTTACATTTCACAAGCAGAATCTTTGCAATGACATGCAAACTGTTCTAAGATGGCAGCCGCGCCGAAACGTCTGTAGCGGCCGTGTCTATAGACCGTTGCCAACGTTTGTTACTTTATCAAATATTTGTTTACAGCTATTCTACGAGTCCATTTGAGACAGTCTGCTGGTCTATCCATAATTTAAATGACTTGATTGGACAAAATCTATACAATGGTAACACTTTATTTTACAGTGTCTGTTACATGTTACACAGACTTACCATAGTAATAACAGTAAATTATGCATAATTACATGCAACTAACCCTCCACCAAACCATAACCTACCCTATAGGAAGTACATGTTGTTAATTAATATTACTCAGGACTGCACCTGCGCATATATATATATATATATATATATATATATATATATATATATATATATATATATAGTTGTAATTAAGTGTAACCCTTTATTTTGATGTGAAGTTAGCTTTATTTCTCCAGCTCTATTCAAACATTTTACACTGATGATTGGAAGTTCATTGTTTTAGATAAAAAGCTAAAGTAAGTTTTTGATTGATTAATTTGTTGTAAAAAAAAAATTTAAATGTAAAAACGCATGTGAAAAATATTGCACAAAATGAAAACAATGTAAATATTATAAGTGTGAATCAAAAAATGAAAAGAGAAACAAGCATGATTTCATCTCTTAAATGTCTTATTGTGTTTGTCATAATTTAGACTTTTTTTAAATCTAATTTCAGCTTTTTATTTCATAACTAGGAATTTTAATCATAATTTAGATTTTTACGTCTTTAAATCGAATTTTTTAATTTTTGTCTCAGAATTTTTAGTCATAATTTCAGCTGTTCATCTCAATGACCTGGCATGTCATTTTTGACTTTATCTACTAATGAGGACTTTTAAAATATAACTTTCAACATTTTATCTCTTGATTTAGCATAATTTTTGCCTTTTATCTCACTATTATGACTTAATATCATATGTTGGTCTTTTTATCTAATAATGACATTTAAAATCATATTTTGGATTTCTCTAATAACGAGGACATTTTAAAATCATATTTTTGACTTTTTTTATCTCTTAAATATGACTTTTTAATGAGTGTTCAGAAATATAGTTGAATATTTAGTGTCTCCAACTGAGCAAGCCAGAGGCGAAGGTGTCAATGCTAAAGCGTAAGTACTGAGTACTAATAACTACTCATTATAAGGGTTGTTGCTTGTGTGATTATGCATAATTTACTGTAAGCACCAGTAAAATATAGCATTACTAATAAAAACATTAGGTAGTAATACAATAACATCAGATTTTAAGGTCCTCAACAACAACAACAAAAACCCCTTATGGTAATGATGGTTTCCCATGGTGACCACCCCTCACATCTGGTTGCCATGGAGAGAAAGACACAGCAATGTGTGCAGTTTTCTTGTGACCCCGGCACTTTTTTCTCACAGCCTCTTGAAAGGACTGAGCAAAGCCTAAACAATGGGTTCGGCCCCTCTTTGTTGGAGGAAAGCCCCGGCGCAAACCCATGCTAGGGGTCAGAAGATATCGCCCACCGACAAAGAGGCTTCTGGGACTTTTCAGCTGCTTGAATAAAAGCCTGTGCACAGATGGGGCTAATAATGTCTTTAGCTGCTCATCGTGTTTCACGGCTGGGATATTTCGCTCAGAAATTGAGCAATAGAAAGCAAAAATGTAGAAAACATAGAGAAAAGACACAAATCTCTTCTGTAGCTTAAATTTGTTCGATTTCTGTAGATTTTTCTTTTTATAACAAAAGTTAACCAATTCAGGGTTTGTTTATTTGACCTTTATTTTATTTTTTTATGATGAGTCTTTTGTTGGCTGCTTGATTGCCCCCTAGTGTGGTGAAAGCAGGATTTTAGTGTAGATTTAAAGCAGTAGTTCACCTAAATAGTTCACAAATGAAAACCGTCATCAGTGACTCGCTCTTGTTGTTTCAAACCGGTCATCTCACCACACGCAATGTTGGCCACAGTGTAAGTACGTTAAATATAAAATGGCTTTTTTTTTCTTCTTTTTTGCTCCTGAATAGCATACCGTTTAAAATGTCTTTTAAAACTTGTGCTTCCTCATCTGTGAATTTGGCTCTTTAATGATGTTTTTATGTCTTGAGCTTTTGCTGGCTTCCACTGTATGAAAAAGAACAGCGTGAACATACTTTGAAATATTTCCTTTTGTGTTCCACGGAAAAAAATAGAGCCAAGTCGTCACCTTTCTTTACAGAGAGTAGTTTCAAAGCAGCTTCGCGTTATAAACAGGAAAATAACAGTAGCTGTGTTTCCGTACAGAGTTGGGAATTTAGCAAAAGTGGAATATCGCATAAAACATTCGCGAAAGCAGTTGGCATCCTTGGTTCCCAATGAAGTCCATTATGTGGAGAAAAATCCTAGAATGTTTTTCTCAAAAACCTTAATTTCTTTTCCGCTGAAGAAATACATGAACATATTTGATGAGATGGGGCTGAGGAAATGATCAGGAATATAAATTTTTAAGTGAACTAATCCTCACCAAAACAAAAATAAAGTTTGGGACAACATCATGTGATGACGACACTCATCTGAACTGTGAACTATTTACTGTTATATAACTCTTATTCATCAGGAGATTATTGTAGTTATTGTATAACGCGTTGAATTAATCAGTGATTTGCCTTTCTTTCTCATGTATGTTTGTTATTAGCACTAACAGTGTTTCCTAGATGATTGTGTTCAGTACAGCTCAGCTTTCCTGCCGTTGGCGCTGTACATTCTGTGAGGTTTAGCAGGAAATAAAGGTCCAGTTGTGTTTAAATGCTGTTCTGTTGTCCATAGATGCACTGCCCACTGCACCTCGCCGCATGGCAGCTCGTTTTAAAAGAGCGTGAGCGCAGAGAGCGGGAGCAGAGGAGGATGCATTCGCTCTTCGACCGGCTGTTAGATGAGCACGGAGGAAGTCTGTGTTCCCCCTACGCCCTTCACACACACCCCAGATGAGAAAACATATTGATTTGATGGTATAAACCAATACATTTGAGTTGCAAAGATTGTTACCTGGGTAAACAGGAAAGAGTATTTTGTTTAAAACAGAGAGTATTTGAGTTAAAGCATAAACCACACGTTATACGAGCGCAGTTGTAGTTTGTTTATTCGTCGCACACTGAAGCAGTCTTGACCTCCTTATTGCATCGGAGATGATGTGAGACAAGGGTAGACATTTGTAGCATTTTCAGGGATTACAACACAACCCCTGCTTTCCAGACACACGCTTTGAATACAGCACACCAAACTTACACCAATCACACGGTAAAAAGTGTCAGTACATTCATTGCAGTAATGCCCTTACTTCACACTTCTTCACTCCTGTGGCTGCGACGGGTCACAATGACAGATGAACAGAAAAATACAGTGTTATTAATGCAATACAATACTCCTGTGAACCGTAACATGATAAATACTGTCAGGAACGCTACACCAGCTCGGGTGAATCTCATCAAAAACATCCAAGATTCATTTCACTACCAAATGATTTATATATATATATATATATATATATATATATATATATATATAGTGTGTGTGTGTATATATACACACATACTCTGTAAAAAATATATATTTAAAAAAAGTTACCTGGGTGCCATAAAAATTAGTTTTTTTTTCACTGAAATTAAAAATTTGAGTTAATACAATGAACGTTTTTGAGCATAGGCGTAATTTACGGGTGGGACATGTCCCCACCACTTTTTTAAAACATCTTGCTTCACGGATGAACCTAACTAATACAAACAAAACATCTCTGGTTAACTAGAAGAGTAGGCACTATCATTGTGTTCGTTTGTTAAATAAGAGGCGATCAGGCGCTGTGCTGCAGATTTCTCTCGCGGCTCGTGCAGTCTTCACACAGACGAGCGCTTTAATCTAACGCTTAACGCCGCTGCAGAGACTTACTATTTGTTCTGGTCAGATCACGAAACAAAATGCACAAAAACTGTCCCTGCTCTTGATGTACTGATGATATTCGGTTTTGATGAGAGAAAAAATCGGCTACGAGGGCAGATTAGAAACGAGAACTTCTGACAAGTTTAACTCACGTGAAAAATCTTGGCACAGCGCTATATTGTGTTTAGATGCAATAATTAAACGAGATCTATATCAATAAAATAACTGTTTATTTGATTTCCGGACATCTTAATACAAAATTTTCTACAATTGTTATTGTACATATTTTACATCTGATATACCATTGTATCAGCAATGCTACCCCCCGCCATATCGTGCATATCATATGCACGTGAGTTGTTGTATGTTGTATTTTGATGTATAAGCGCCCCTCACACGTCAAAATGAGCTTTGGCGTGCATATAGTACGCAGTTTTTTGCGTGCATATGATCCGCAATTTATGTCCCACCCACTTTTTAAAACAAAGTTACGCCACTGTTTTTGAGAATCGACAACCTTTATTCAAATATTTTGTGAGCACATTGGGTAATTGTGTGTTTTATTTGTGATAAAGTGAAACATGCCCAATTGTGGTATTTTCATGATTTATCATTTTTTATGTAGTTCAGATACAATATTTTGAATTTCTATTTATTACACAAATTTCCTTCATTGTATCAACTGAAATTTTGTATTAACTCAATTTTAAGGCAACCAGGCTACTTTAAGTTAAACCAACACTATTTTTTTACAGTGTACACATATATACACATTTGTTGTGTTTGTATGGGTATATATATAGTGTGTGCGTGTATGTGTGTATGATATACATATACATACATAAAGTGTATATATAATTTGTATAACACACATTTTATACACACACACACACACACACGTGTGTATATAAATAAAGAAACATTTTATATAGTCCTTTCCATTTGTTGTACAGAATTTATGCTGATTATAATTTTTTTTTTTAATATATCCATTATTGTGTCTAGAATTTCATTACTTACTAGAGTAATGCGAATAAAAATTGAGGGGGAAATTTGCTTAATTGTCATAAAATATTAAGTCTTATAGACTTAATATAATTTACACAAAACATAATTTCTTTCTTTTGCTCCTGGGCTGAAAAATGACCGGCACATTCCTCTGAGATTCACCCTCTTGCTGCACAGCTTTAGCTCAGTTATCAAGCTGACATTCTGACAGACGAATCAAGAGTTTAGTAACACTCAAACATGTTATTTAAAGATGGAGACTTCCTCCATCTCGTAACACAGATCTGATTAGGAAGTAACAGTTCCTCTCTGTAAACCCAGACGTTAGGGAGCTTGGTTTGCTGGAAAACACGATCCGATATTAGGAATGAATATGTTCAGCAGTTTGAAGGAAACAGTGTTGCATCTATTCCCATTTCACAGTGTCAACAGAAACGAAGTACCAACAGACTAAGTGTTGTGTTTTACATGTGTAACAGATGTGATATCGCAGGCAAGCAAAGGTCTGTAAACAGAGACACGGCTACATTAGGCATTAATGCCAGAACATCAGCGGCCGATCCTCAGATCCGGCTCTCTCTGGGTATAATGAGAGCTGTAGCGGTACAGGTGTAGAAAACATTCATATCATGGGAAAAGCACTAGGAAACAAGTCAATATTATAAAAGACAGAAGTGGAATAAGATTAAGTACCTATAAATGCACTAAAATAAAAAGAGCCCTCTAAGCAGGGTCGAAGGTCAGTGCAAGATACTGGGTACCATGTGCTTTGGTTTCATATCAACACTGAACTGAAACTGAGAGAGAGAGAGATGGAAGTGAGTTCATTTATCAGCTATGAGTCTCTTCAAGTCTTCCGTAAAAGCCCAAATATATCGTTTTTGTAATGTTTCAGAAGATGAACTGTGCATTTGTCTAAAACTCGTTCCTGAGAGTCCTTCAGTGAGGCAGACGTGACGCTAAAGCCCAAAGTATACTTTGCTTTTCACACGTACGCTAACATATGAATATGATTCAGTCAAAGTCTACTCCATTTGATAGCGTGTGCTATAAGTTTTTCAGGGTCATTACGGTAATGAGCATAGATTTTTGTCATATTACTGTAATGGTCATGAGATTATTCGGGTCATTACGGTAATGATCGTGAGATTTTTTTAGGGTCATTACGGTAATGATCCTGAGATTTAGGGTCATTACGGTAATTATTATAGATTTTTAGGGTCATTACGGTAATGTTCATGAGATTTTTAGGGTCATTGCGGTAATGATCATGAGATTTTTAGGGTCATTACGGTAATGATCTTGAAATTTTTAGGGTCATTATGGTAATGATCACGAGATTTTTTTAGGGTCATTACGGTAATGATCATGAGATTTTTAGGGTCATTACGGTAATGATCATGAGATTTTTAGGGTCATTACGGTAATGATCATGAGAATTTTTAGGGTCATTACGGTAATGATCATGAGAATTTTTAGGGTCATTACGGTAATGATCATGAGAATTTTTAGGGTCATTACGGTAATGATCATGAGTTTTTTTTGTTCTCTCAAATAACACCTAATTTTTACCAAATTCTGTGTTTTAAGTTATCTGGATTACATTTTAATGGTTTAATTTCATTTTAATGATCAAAAAGAATATCTAATTAATTTGATTCATTATTTCTTTGAAATGTTTATACATTTTTTATGGCAATCAAATGAAGGCATAAAACAGACATTTATTTTGACATTGACAATCATATGACATTTTGTAAAGTAACGTGCTGGACAACTGTTGTCTGGCTATCACCAGACTAAGCTCAGTCTTTTAAGATTGAACATTAGTCTGGGAAATCTGCTCTGTATTTCTACTGCACAAGCGGCGTGATCAACGAGCATAGTTCAAATGACCAATTGTACACAATCGAATGATCCTTTAACCAATCAGACCAACGATTCATCTCTTCTCTATATTTCATTGTAATCCATTATTGGACTGTCGTGTATGCATGAAAACCGCAGTATACTTTGTGCTTAACACACACACACACACACACACACACACACACACACACACACACACACCTCTAACACAAGAGACTTCCTCTTTACAGCACTGCCTCAAAAAAACTAAATAATTAAACAAAAATAAGATATTCAATATCCAACACAAACTCGCTGTACCTTACAACATAAAAAAATAACTTGGATCATTAGAAATGGGGGGGGGGAAGGAAAATCTTTTGATATTAGAACAAGAAATTCCCTTTCTGTCTAAACAGTAATGCTGTACTGATGTGATTTGTTAGCAATATGCTAATCTGAGGTTGTGTTTTACCACACGTACCATAAAAGGGTGAATCCTTTTGAGGGATGAAGAAATGGACATATTTCATCCCAAAATCAATCATCCTGTCTGGACATATATTTTTAATAATTAATTAATTAAAGGCAATACAACAAACGCTATAATGACATGCATATAATTTACAGTTTAAATAATGTTTTTTTTTCCATGAGATTTTTTTCATATTACGGTAATGATCCTGAAATTTTTTCATATTACGGTAATGATTATGATTTTTTTTCATTATGGTAATGATCATGAGATTTTATCATATTACAGTAATCATCATGAGATTTTCATATTAAGGTAATGATCATGAGATTTATTTAATATTACGGTGATGATCGTCAGCTTTTTTCATATTACAGTAATGATCAATAATTTTTTCATATTATGGTAATAACATGAGATTTTTTGTCAAATTACAGTAGTGATCATAAGCTTTTTTTGTCATTAAGGTAATGACCGTGATATTGTTTTGTCATATTACAATAATTATTGAGATTTTTTGGTCATATTATGGTAATGATCACAAGATTTTTTCATATTATGGTAACGATCGTGATATTTTTTTTTGTCATTTCACAGTAATGATTATGATATTTTGTCATGTTACTCTAATGATCATGAGATTTTTTTGTCATATTACGGTAATGATTATGAGAATTTCTTTTGTTTCCATTACGGTAATGATCTTGAATTTTGTCATATTACGGTAATGATGAGAATTTTTTTGTCATTACGGTAATGATCTTGAGGTTTTTTCCTTCATATTACAGTAATAAGAATGTGGTTAAAATGTGTCCAGGAATAGGCATTTTTATGCCAACAAGCTTGTTTTTTTCTTTATGTCTGTTTTCTTTTTGAATTTGTGGTGAAATATGCCCCAAACATATTCTCATCAGACTTCACCCAAAGAATAACTTATGAGCAAAATAAATTAAAAACACATTATTTCTTTCGATACCACACCACATAAATGCCCGTTCTCTCAAGCAATATTATATCACTGACAGCAGAGGTCAGCAATGTACCACTCTCTAGGGTTATGAATCTTAAAATATTAGACAAAATGAGTACCACACCATAGTAAGATGGTCCATTTAAAACAGCAGAATGTTGAAGAGCGGCCAGCTCTGCAGTCCAGGACATGAAGCTATCATTAAAAAGCAGACAAGCCTTCGACCGGGGAATGGTTGTGGATGGAATATGTTATTTGTGGAGGGATGAATCTGTATAAAGTACCTTTACTTTTACACTGCAAAAAAATGCTCTTCTTATTTAGCTTTTTTTTTTCTTGTTTTCGGTCAAATATTCTTAAACCAAGATGTATTTAATAGATAAGTAAAATGACACTTATTTCTGTTTGGGACGGAAACAAGACAAAAGATTTCAATCAGAAACAAGATTATTTTTCTCACCCCATTAGCAATTCATTTTGCCTGTTTTAAGCAAAAACTCACTTCATTTTGTTTTTATTTTCAACAAAACAAGAAAAAATATCTTTTCACTTATAGTAAATGCATCTTGATTTAAGAATTGTTAGATATTTAGACTAGAAGCAAGACAAAATGACGGAGTAAGAAGAGCATTTTGTGCAGTGTGTGTAAGACACGTCTGGTGCCTGTATCTACACCGAGCGCTCTCAGGCACATCAGCAGGTCCACACGGCTATGAAGCCAGAAGGCCACACTGCAAAAAATGCTGTTTTCACTTAGTATAATTGTCTTGTTTCTAATCCAAATATCTGAACAATTCCTAAATCAAGAGACATTTACTAGATAAGTAAAATGACATGATATTTATCCTTGTTTTCTTAAAAATACAATCAAAATGAAGTGAGTTTTTGCTTCTTTTTTTGTTTTGCTCATCTGCCAATGAGGTGAGAAAAATAATCGTATATCTGATTGAAATCTTGTTTCTATCTCAAACAGAAATTAGATTATTCTTCTCACCCCATTGGCAGATAATTCAGCTTGTTTTTCAGTTAGATTTTTCCCCCCAGAAAACAAGCAAAAATATCGTGTCATTTTACTCATCTAGTAAATGAATCTTGATTTAAGAATTTTTAGATATTTAGACTAGAAACGCGACAAAATTACTAAGTAAAAAGAGCATTTTTTGCAGTGCAGGAGCGATTGGGAGGCACCTCAACAGCAGGACGAGCGAGCCACTTTACGGTTCCCGTGAAGATCAATGGAGCTGCTCAGCAGGGCGTGGTCAATGGGGTCCTCGCTGGCGAGCACTTCCCGAACCGCAGCCTCGAAAGCAGCCGCCACGTTCATGTCGTCCTTGGCGCTGGTCTCGAAGTACGGACAGCACCCGTTCTCCTCACACCAAGCCCTGGCTTCGTCCTCCCCGACCTCCCGCTCCTCCTTATCCACCTTGTTTCCCAGGACCACGAAGGGGAAGCGCTCGGGGTCTCGTACGTCTGAGTAATACATGAACTCCTTCTTCCAGCAGCCCAGGTTCTGGAAGCTCTGCAGGTCGTCCACCGCGAAGGTGAGCAGGCAGCAGTCGGCTCCGCGGTAGAAGGGCGTGCGGAGGCTCTTAAAACGCTCCTGGCCCGCCGTGTCCCAAATCTGCAGGGTGACCAGCCGGCCGTCGATCTCCAGGTCGCGGTTGAGGAACTCTACGCCGATGGTGTGGAAAGACTGCGAGTCGAAACGGTCGGTCACGTAGCGGTTCATTAGGGAGCTTTTGCCCACGCCGCCGTCCCCCAGGAGAATGACCTTCAGCAAGAGGCTCTTCCCACTCATAGCGGCCTCTGGTAACACACACCTTCAGTGGAGCCTGACAAACGCACAAACACACACACTACATGAAGGACAGGTACAAACACAATGACACATTTCACACATTAAAGAGACAGTTTACCCAAAAATAAACATTAGCCCATGATTTACTCGCCCTCTAGGTGTACACTCCAAAAAATCCTCTTATTTAGTATTTTTTTCTTGTTTCCAGTCTAAATATCAAAAAATTTCAAGAGAAGTAAAAGATATTTTTTGCTTGTTTTCTGGGGGGAAATATCAAAATGAAGTGAGTTTTTACTTAAAACAAGCTAAATTATCCGCCAATAGGGTGAGAAAAATAATTGTATTTCTGTTTGGGACGGAAACAAGAAACATTTTAATCAGAAACAATTATTTTTCTCACCCCATTTGGCCGATCATATTGCTTGTTTTAAGCAAAAATTCATTTAATTTTGATTTAGTTTTTAATAGAACAAGGAAAAAGAGTCATTTTACTTATACAGTAAATGCATCTTGATTTAAGAATTTTTTGATATTTAGACTGGAAACAGCAGTGCAAATGACATTCTTCTTTCAGACGAATAAAAGTTGTAATATTTTTAAAAAGTCCTGGCTAATCCTAGCTTTATAAGGGCAGGCAGTGCCGTTTCTAGGCATAGGCAAACTAGGCGGTCGCCTAGGGCGCCAACAGCTGGGGGGCGCCAGTGAGCCCCCGCCCCAACAAGATTCTTTAGTTATTTCATATACATTTTATTATTAATATTTCGTACTTTTGCAATTTCGAGGCATTATGATTAGTTGCGATTATTGGAGTGAAGTCGCCATGGTGATAGTGGCGCAGCTGTAATGAAATGAGATCATATAGAGGGCGGCAGGAAACGTCGTCAGCAGGGTTGCCAACTCTCACGCATTTGGCGTGACACACGCTTTCAGGCTCGATGTCACGCTCTCACGCTGCCCAACTTCATCTCACGCCAAATTACCAAACCTGCTTTTGATATTAAACAAAGCTAGGCCTATAGAATTTTTTTATTATTATTGTTAAGTTTTAATGCAAAATTCAAACAATGAATAGCGAATGGCTTAAGCGGATATACAACAGCTTCCCTATACAGATGTTAGCAGCAAGTTTTAGTAAACAGTACAGCTTGTGCATTGATTATTAAGTCAGCCATATTCATAGAATCGTTTTATTATGGAGAGTGATAGAGATGCAACATTGTTAACATTAATATTATTCTTGTAGTTTAGCCCTCAGGTATTCTTTACTAATTGGTCACACTCATAGATGACAAAATGTGACCATACACCGTTACTATTTTTCAATTAAATAAGTGTTCTATATTTTAGTTTAATAATGTTTATTGAATATTTTGAAGAGATCTATAGGCTACTAAATATTTGTGCAATAATTATTGTCAAGTAATGACCACTTAAAATATATTTCTTCTAATTTTTTTTATTATTTATATTTCAATTTGTGTAGTAGCCTAATTAAGGTTAAAATAGAGAATTCCGATTCAAAGAGGTAAATTAGATTCCTTTTGTTGCTTAAAAAATAATAATGTTAATTTGTAATGCCATTATAGTTGCCTTATGGCTTTTTAATAAATATACATGTATCTAATCTAATCTTCCATTTGAATAAATATTTAGATATTATCAAACACTAGATTTCTTTAAATGTGAAATTTTAAAACGTTAATAACTTATGCATCATATTAGGACTTAGTATCCTAATATTTTTAATAAATAATGATACTTATATAAGCACACACAAGTGAATATTAATGAATGCGAGCACATTTAAATTGACCCAAGTTTAAAATAGTGCTAAGACAAACTAATGTTTCCTTATTATGTACAGTAAGCTATATACTACATATGAATGAATTGATACTAAATTAAGTTCGATAAGTTCTTTTTTATGAACTTATGCCTCAGCCCCCCTAAAAAAATATGTGATTAACCTTTAAAACATATGAAACTGGCGCAAGGCTTCGGCTACGGCTTCGTCCCGTCTTTTAGTCTTTGTGTCAGTGTGTTCTTCAATCCGCAGCGGCGCCGAGTGACATGGTTTTGAAGCTATTGTTATCTAATTTTTTGGCCTTCAGAACATCTTAAAATACACATATGTAGATCATAGAAATCCAAATTTTCTCGGGGGAACATGCCCCTGAACCCCCCTAACATTTGGGATCTCTGTGGTGATAAACCTGGCTACATTGTTGGATTAATGCATGTACAATATGAGAATGAAATAAGGACATCATATTTGCTTTATAAGTTATAGTAATCTTGCCTAGGGTGCCAGAAAGGCTAGAAACGGCCCTGATGGCAGGGATTGTTGTCTGTTTTTGAAGTCCATAAAAATGCATCGTTCCGTCAAATAATGTGCTCCACGCGGCTCTGGGAGGTCAATACAATGTGAAAAATGCTCTTCTTACTTAGTAATTTTCTCTTGTTTCTAGTCTAAATATCTAACAATTCTTAAATCATGATGCATTTACTATATAACTAAAATGACATAAGATATTTTTTTTTGTTTTGTTGACAATAAAATCAAAATGAAGTGAGTTTTTGCTTAAAACAGGAAAAATGATCTCTCAATCTTGTTTCTTGTTTCCGTCCCAAACAGAAATAAGATTATTTTTTGATATTTTTCCCAGAAAACAATAAAAAATATCTCATGTCATTTTACTTATCTAGTAAATGAATCTTGATTCTGGAAACAAGAAAAAAATACTAAATACTAAGAGCACTTTTTCC
Organism: Pseudorasbora parva; assembly: GCF_024679245.1. Lineage (NCBI taxonomy): Eukaryota > Metazoa > Chordata > Actinopteri > Cypriniformes > Gobionidae > Pseudorasbora > Pseudorasbora parva. The sequence continues at coordinate 4,071,233 of NC_090182.1, read as the reverse complement.
AGTGTAAATGCCCTTGGAAGTGAATTGGTGCGTTTGTGAAAGAAAAATAGCCATATTTAAAACTTTATTAAGTAACGTTTCGGCCGATCGCTTTCCGTATGCAGTTTATTAAAAAAAAAGTGTTGAATGTAGCTCTGCAGTTCAAAGGCTTACGCGACGAGTTACTCTCGTCAAATGTCGAGTACATCTTTAACTCCGAGAGGCACTTTCAACTCTTTTCCACGGACGGCGATCGGCCAGAACTTTAATTCAGAAAGTTTAACATTTTTATATTTTTCTTACACAAACGCAACGATTTGCCTTGGAAGATTTGAAGATTCAAATTCCTGAGTCACCGCGGACAGGTGCCAAATGCGGCCGCCGGTGTGTGTACACCATAGACTGTAAAATAATATGGACGTAGTGTCCGTGACGTCACCCATAGGATTCTGATAAGCCGTTCTGAAGCTTAAAGCATGGGCGAGCTGGGCGTTGCCATATTGTGAGCGAGTCATCGCGTGTCACTCCCGTATAACAGAAAATGGGCAAAAAGGCGGGATGTGCGCGGAGCTGAGGTGACGCAATGACTATAGACGGCGGATGAATGGCTATCCACTTGTAACCACGCCCTTAATTATGCAGAACTTTAAGGCTTTCTATAACGTAAACGAATGAGTTATAAAAAAATTCACCCCCCTCACAGTTGTCATGAAGATCAAAATTAGCCAGATAAGCCAAAACCACAATTTGTACCAGGCTGTAAACATGTTTTTTCTGCTTTAAAGTTGAGAATTTTAACATGGGGCTCAATGAGATTCTGCTCCCTACTGGAGCATGTCCCTAGTGGCCAGTTGAGGAATTGCAGTTTACATTACTTCCGTATTGGCTTCAAGAGAGATCGCGGGAGGTTGCCGCTTGGTGTACACTCATTGAAAACAATGTGTTTGAATTTTAAAGGCGCAGTGCTGAGCTGCGACCTTAAAGGGGTCGCAATCCGGACCCGAAGCTCAGCGCCGCGCCGCGTCTTTAAAATATTGAGCACCCCCATATTGCCAAAATGGTATGATCCTCTTTCATAACACCCGCGAAGATTCAACTGTGAGATCGGTGGTCGAGTCCGGCTCCGCATAACGATGCATCGAATCTTCGACTATTCGGGGTCACTCCTAGTAATTAGTTACTGTACTAAAGTATCCCTTGGGCTACTTTGTAGTTGTACTGAGTGAAAAAATATTAGCAACTTTTACTCTCTAATTGACTACAATTTTGAGTAAGTATATGTAATCTTTACTCCAAAACATTTGTGCTGACTAATACAATTAGTGAAAGGGGCTTGTGTGGCGTTCTAGGCTAAATAAACAGACATTGATTCGACATCAGATGAACTCTGAACGATATTAACCTGTTGAAACAGTGTCAAGTAGATAATGGCTGGTGTGGTCAGATGCCTGATCGACTGACCCGGAGACTTTGGCCATGACAACACCTTCTCTAAAGAGCACACGGATTGGTTAAACATGGGACTAGTACCTTTCTTCTTTGATTTAATCTTGTAAGCAATTTTTTTGTGAATGAATTAGGGCAATTTGCAACAATTATCACAAGCAAGAATAATTGACCTGGGTTAAGTTAAACAATAAAATAAAAGTCCTTGATTGCCCTAAATGCCAAATCACACTGTACCGACCACCAAATTTAAGACTTTAAGACCTTTACAAACGAAATTAATGCTGCATAGAGAACAAAAAGATTATTGTGCCGAAATAAGAAAATCTTTCTTTCTTGTGACGGGTGAGTGTGAAATAATAAATAATACGTATTTATTATATTATATTAATAAATAATGAATAAATAGTTACTTAAAGGCACAATATGTAATTTTTCACCAATAGAGGTCGCTTATTCAAAGGTGTGTCTTGACTCTTGATTGGATGGAGCTTTTATTCTGCCACGAGCGCTTCCACTCGTGTGTGTGTGTGTAACGCTGCTCAGCACTGTTTTATCATATCACACACATCTGAGTGTGTTAAAGGGATACTTCACTGCATTTTCATATTAAACTACGTTATTCCCTTAACTTAAACGAGTTGACACACACCTCTCTCGTCTCAGTGCGTGCACTTAATCTCTCTGACACGCCGTGACGATCTGATAGCATTTAGCTTAGCCCCCTAAACCCAGTTCATTCACTATGTTACCAAACAGAGATCAAGTTAGAAGTACCAAACACCTCCACGTTTCCCCTATTTAAATACAGTTACACGAGTAGTTGAACGATCAAGTATGGTGACAAAATAAAACGTGGCGCGTTTCTAATCGGATTAAAAAGGAGAACTATAATGTATGGTGGAATAGCACTTCTGAGAGTACTTCGGCTCGGCGCAGTAAAAAGTCCCGGCCGAAACATCTTCCCTCACATCTCCCTATTGACAGAAATGAGAGAGTGAGGGGGAGGTGTGAGGAAAGATGTTTCGGCCGGGACTTTTTACTGCGCCGAGCCGAAGTACTCTCAGAAGTGCTAATCCGCCATACATTATAGTTCTCCTTTTTAATCCGATTAGAGAAGTACCACGTTTTATTTTGTCACCATACTTGATCGTTCAACTATTCGTGTAACTGTATTTAAATAGGGAAAAGATGGAGGTGTTTGGTACTTCTAACTTGATCTCCGTTTGGTTCCATAGTGAATGAACTGGGTTTAGTGGGCTAAGCTAAATGCTATCAGATCGTCACCGCGCGTCAGAGAGATTAAGTGCACGCACTGAGACGAGAGAGGTGTGTATCAACTCGTTTTAGTTAAGGGAATAACATAGTTTAATATGAAAAAGCGGTGAAGTAACCCTTTAAAGTGATGTTATAATGCTACTCTGTGAGTCCGCTTGAGACAATTGCTATGAGACACTTGTTCACACTGCAGTGAGCGAGATCATATTAGGCATGGTAAAACATATAGCCTGGTCTTACCAGACTCTCGTACATTTCATTTGTACATAGTCTGGCCACTCTCCATTGACAAGCGTTTTTTTTCTGCGAAGGCTGGCACTCTGTTGAATTTTAAAACTATTGGATCTGCCCTGAGCCACTCTGGATCTGCCACCTCAGTGATAAAACCTAAAACTCGTGCATTCAGATTGTGACTTATTCACGCCACGGCGGAGGAGAGTTTTGTGATCGGGATCGCACTGCTCACGTTGTCCGTAACATCATTGTATGCTGTAAATAAAATGTCATATGCTTGGTATGATAATAAATGCTGCTATAAATAACGGACCAATTCAAAACTTTACGTGCTTTTATTTTAATTTGTTTGAGCGGTGATGAAATATATTGCTCTTGTAAATACATGCCAGCATTTTAAAGTCTAGAAATGCAGTGGTCAAAAATAATTATAAACAGTGAATTTTGAAGTGATATATTGTTGAAAACTCAGAGATGTGGATTCGGACAGCTCCAGGGATTTTTACGCGGGCGGTGGTAAAACAGACGGCAATAAAATAACTGACTAGCCCCTATAAAACATGGCAATACCTTCTGACCCCATGAGAAACAGTTACCGTCCGAATAGGGCTTCAGCAATTCTTTCACCACTAACAGAGCGAGCTGGAAAATCAAATTTCGTTCACATACAACTCAAACTAGCGCACGACATCAAGGTCATCGTTATCAGCCACTCCCTCTGTTCACGGATTGGACCAGAAAAAAATTGTTCGGAGAAAAACCCTCAGAATACACCTTAGTCCCAGACGTAGTACTGAATGAAAATTAAAATTGAACGGAAGTACGTAGGAGGGCAGAGCCAGGCTAAAAACATGGCACTGTGCGGTAAATCAACAACACCAGATTTAAACAATAATATTAACTGTGTTGAGCTGGAGAACAATCATTAGTTTCTGTCCATCAATGATCCAAACAGTTGCTCACCTGTCTAATAAAACAAAACAAAAAATTAGATATCAAAGCGGCGCTAGTGTTTCCATGGTTACTACACAATAACACCGGTGCCATTGACGGCCTGACCGTGTCTTGGTTAAAATCACTTATTTCTCTGGATTTAAACATTCTTGGAAACATTTGGGATAATGTAAGTACACAAGTCAACAAAATATATAACACTGATCTAGTGGAAATCCAAAGAATCTTACATGCCCCTTTAAATGCATCGAGAGCCGGAAACAGATGATCGCTCCCTGCGCATGCGCACAAGTGCATGACAGCTGTGTTTTTAGCATACGAGCGCTCAAGCTACGGTTTATCTTTATTGCTCGCTCTGTTATTACTCACACTCAGCTCGTTTTATGAGCAATAAACATAACTGATGTATTTATGCTCGCCCTCGGTGTCATTAAGCATTCACACATCCTCAGCCCCGCTAGCTCTATGATTAGCAGTTTTAGATGCTTTATTAAATAATATGCAGCACTGTTAGACATATGTGAAATTACATACAGGAGAAATAAGACGCTGTGGAAAATAGACCGTGGCTTTAAAACATTTCAATGATGTAAAAATACTCTGAATTACCTCATATTGTACCGCGAGCAGTGCTGCCGTCGGCTGAGATTACACGCGTGCGCGTGCGCGTGATTGTGTGTTTGAGAGAGAGAGAGAGAGAGAGAGAGAGAGAGAGAGAGAGAGATCAGCAAATTTTAAAAACCCTTGGTCAAATATTATTAAATAATGTAATTCCTAAAAAGGTTTTTCTTCATTATGATGTTTCTGTAAAGATTAATCAGAAACAATCTAATATCTATTTTCCAGTTAGTTTACCGGGTCATTTTTAGACATACCCCTATAAAGCCCCTATTATTTATATTTTTTTTAATGATTTGAAGTATTGCTTTTGGGTACTTCCATCAATGTTAAAGACACCCTTATTTTATATAATGTCATTAATTACTAACATTTTTTTTTTTTTTTTTTTTTTACCAGCTTTTATTAAAAAAAAACATATACATAGCCATTTAATTTTTGTATATATATATATATATATATATATATATATATATATATATATATATATATATATATATATATATATATATATATATATATATATATATATATATATATATATATATATATATATATATATATATATTACATCTGGCCATGTGTTTTGTTTGTTTGTTTATTTATTTATTTATTTATTTATTTATTTATTTATTTATTATGTCCTTTTTTCTTTTTCTTTTTTTTTTGGCATTGTTAATTGATAAACCTAATAAAATAAAATAAAAAAATCTGTTGCAATCACTCAATTTAATTTTAATCCAAAGGTTCATTATTATTATTTTTGTGTGTTTAAAAGTTTTTTACTTAACGGATACATGGTTTTGTGTACTACGTGATACTGGTTTATTAGATATTTACAATATTTAATTTTATTTGGAAAATATCATACACAAAGCAAAATTTAAGACTGTTTCACTGACTTAAAGATTTTATTTTACTGACAAGTTAATCTCGATAAAGAACTATCGTAAAGTGAGACGTTTTGAAACTCATTTTTTGAAAGATGTATTTTTTTTCTTTGTTTTATGGATTTAATTTTGATAACTCTGTCCTTTACTGTAAATTCAATAATAGTGTGTTCAGCAAAATATTTTTTTATGTAGGCCTATAAGTGTATGTAATTTAAACAAGTTAAATTAACGTGATATAAGAATTTCATGCATCATTTCTTCTGCTGCTTCTCACCCCGAGCTCTAGGTGTCAGTACTGCTCGGCTTTTCCCACTCTCATTCCTCAAAGCAGGAAGAGCATTCAACACTACTCCTGTGTTTATCCCATAGACGTCTATCCTGATCCTGATCCTGCAGGAGGGAAACCTTTCCCACCGAAAGCAGCATCACAACATGCTTCTGTCATGAACTGAAGTAAGAAAACATGGCAAACGAGCGTCTCTTTGTGGGAAACGTGTGTGTAGATTGTTCTTCGGCTGTGCTTGTAACCAGAAGGCGTTTTTGGAAATAATAGATGCATATGATGCTATGTAGGCTGCTTACTGAATTTCTGTGCTGTTTAAATCAGGCACCGTATTAATATTTGAGACCTAAAATGCTTAAAATACAGGCTTTCTGTTTGTTCACTGCATGTTTATCAAATGCTAAATAGTTAACTGGATTTTTCAGTGCTTCAGATTTATTTTTATTTTTTTTAACTTGACCAAAGTTTTCATTCACCTTGCTAAAAAATAATAGTAATGAATTCATTTGTTTTTGGCCATGTTACATTTTCTCCCGATAGGGTGTTACGACTGCAAAATGTTAAGATAACATTGCCAGTGTAATTTTACAAATTTTAATTTCGATATACCAAAGCTAAAAAATACTATACTAACTATAGTTCAAATAAACAAATGACAAGAAATAGGACCAATAAATACAACAGAACAAACAACAATGCAATCATGCACATAATATATTGCTTTAAAGGCACAATATGTAAGATTTCTGGATAAAATCTTTATTTAAAAAACCCCTCTAGATCAGCGTTTTATATATTTTTTGACTAGTGTACATTATCCCAAATGTTTTCCAAGAATATTTTTTGACTGTTTGGCACTAAAAATACAGCCATAATATATTTGAGAAGGCAACCAATAATCTGGTAACATTTATGACAACCATTCTGTAGAGGTTTTTTTGCGGTTAATTAAAAAAGGTTGCAAAGCGTTGTACATTAACATTTTACGTAAAAAAAGCAGAATTCTTTTTTTTCAAGATGCATTCACTGTACTGCTTTAATTTCAGTGGATGTTTTCTCTGTAAAAAGAACACTTAAGATATCAGAATCGAGTAACTCACAATTTTTTACCATTTTATTTTTGCTTGCAATAAAAAAAATAAGCATGATTTAAATATAAATCTGATGTTTAATGAAAATTATTTGTTATATACATGGACTACAATGTTATATTCTGCAGTATATTTTTTGTAATTGTTTTAGGCAATTTCATGATTTCAGTCATCATACAGGATTAATTCCTAGGGCTAGGGTTAATTTGACAGGAGTCACATGCGTGACGCATGGAGACACAGGGCTGATTATTTGTCTTGGCCAATCACGTTGACAGGTAAAAAATAAACATAATGTGGCGACGGCAGGTTTAGGGAAAATAGCACAGTAAAAGTACCGATACAGCACTTAAAATGTTTTTACACTACTTTAAAAAAGTGCAATTTCTGAGAAAAACTACTCCATTACAGTAATTACAAGTGACCCCACACACCCTGCCTACCCCCTGTTTGATCTGTTGCCCTCAGGGAGACGCTATAGGTCAACCAAATCGCACACTAGCAGGCTGATGAACAGTTTTTTACCCTGGGCCATACGTACTGTCAATATCCAGGGACACTTGCATACATAAGCCTCCTTTTTTAACTACCTCGTACCGCTCTGAAGAGCAGACAATCAGTCACCTCCCTCTACCTGCACTTGATACTGAACTATAGACACTTATGATTTTTTTTAACTCTTTATTTGGTTGTTGTGTTTTATGTATATTATGTGTTTTTATTTGTCTGTGTGGTGCAAGGGTGGCTCTGTGGGAGCACCCTAAATTTCGTTACTGCCACAGTACAATGACAATAAAGGCTACTCTACTCTACTCTACTCTAATGAGAGTATTTGTAATTCGTTACTTTACACACCTGCCTGTCAGTCACATGAGCTCCACCAATAGCAAATCACAACGATCCAATCAGTTAAAAAAGTCAAGCAGGCCCTACATTTGTTCTTGTTTGAGAAGCGTTTCACTCGCATACGGCACAATAGGGAAGAAAAGATGATTGAAGCTTTTGTTTTTAAGTGAGAAAGGTTTAATTCCGCTGTCTGTTCTTCCTCAGGTTGACTATGGCGCTCCCGCTGTGGTTTATTGTGGCGGTCCTGCTGTGTTGCCGGGCACAGGGGCCAGTGGATACGGGGGACGGTGGTGTTTTCCAGCCCCAGAGTGCCCTCACTGACATGGAGTTTGCCACCGTCAGCACCTACCGTGGCCCCGGAAACACCGACCCTCGGCCCAATAAAGAGCTGCCCATCCTTCTGTGGTGGAGCTCCAACCTATTCCCACACTTCCCTGGAGATACGGAGCGTGTGGACTGCGCCCGCTCATCCTGCCTGGTCACAAGCAACCGCAAAGTCCAGCTGTATCGTCGCACGGCATCCGTTATTTTCTACGGCACAGACTTCCGTGCCTACGAGGCTCCGCTGCCACGCATGCGCCATCAAACTTGGGCGCTTTTCCACGAAGAGTCTCCCATGAATAACTACCTTCTGTCTCACAGCGTTGGGATCAGGCTGTTTAACTACACGGCCACGTTCAGGAGGGAGTCGGACTATCCTTTAACGCTGCAGTGGTTGCCCTCGCTGGATTATCTTCTGACGCCGACCGCGGTCTCTCTGCAGGAGAAGAACCGCTGGAGACGGGCCGGGCTCGCCCCTGTGCTCTACATGCAGTCCCACTGCGATGTGCCTTCAGACCGGGACCGCTACGTTCAAGAGCTCATGAAGTATATAGAGGTAAGCACTGCTAACCTTTAGCATTTAGCATATGGCTTTGTATCAGTAGAAAAAAAAGTATATTCAAATGATTGTAGTGTTTAGGATCCATCCGTACGTTAGGTCTTAAAGGGACAGCAGTTATTTGTTATTTTTTTATTCAGTTTCTCACCTAAATGTTAGACCTACCTGAAAAAATAAAGCGGTCTATGTCATTTATTTATTAATCTATTGTACTTATTTGTGCTATTGTTTGTAATCTGTTTATTTGTTCTTATTTTATTACTGTTTACTCGTCTTTTTAAATTCAATTTACCATTCGAAATCAAGCTTCCTTGTGCTGTGTGTAGGCTATTGCAACACAATTAACCCGCTGTAAAAAAAAATCACTGAGTAAGCAAATATTTGAGAGAGAATTTTAATAATCATTTATCAATAATTATATATGAGAAAAAGCTTAAAAGCTTTATCATATAACGTGATCTCGTCAGAAGAATTTTTTGATTATAGACTTTCAATACACGGACAAAAAAAATATTATATAAAAAAAATATCTATTGACAGTAAATTTTTGACTCCACCCCTCAAAGAATCGGAATCGAGAATCGAAAAGAACCGAAATCGAAAGTAGTGTTGTCAAAAATAACGATATTTCGATATGTATCTACTGGAATATCTGAAACGATACGATTCTCCGTTTTTACAGTATCGATACCAGCTGCGCTCTCCTCTCTGACCGAAAGCGAGCTGACACACACACCGGCATATTCTCACTCCGCCCGGTTAACCTCTGAGCACGGCGAACGCGCGTTCTGCTGGACTTTTTCCTCATGACAGTGTGTTAGTGTTAGTGTGTGTTTGGTCTGAATTTCACGCGGGATTGCACATAAATTAATTCTACTAATCCCCGCAGATTTTGTGCTCACATCTGAAGCGCACACACACAGCCTACCGTTATAAAGCCGCCTCTGACATACAAGTGCAAACATTTGCTTCTTTTTCCAGCTGCTTATTGGTCAAATACACAGAATAATCAGTGCACATCTGGAAGAGTATTAACGTAAACACAGTCGCAAACAGTTCAGGAAGAACGAGTTACAGGAGCATCCATGCGTCCGTTAGTCTTAAAGGGACCGCAGTCATTTGTTATTCAAACTACAAAAAGACAAACGATCAACTGCTCTTGACTGATCAACTTGAGTAACTTTAATAGTTTCATCTGTACGCTATTGAATTTTTTACAAAGAACATTATCCAATTTAATCCATACCCCATTGTAAAAAATACATTGAGATAGCAAAAATTTGTGAGAGAATTTTAATAGTAATTGATCAATTGATCAATAATTGTTCAAATCAAAACGATGCAACTATGAAAATTAATAATATTTGAATTTTATAGTAATGTCATGACACACCGCAGCTACAGATGTCGTGTGTCTTTGTTCGCACACACTATCAAATGAAAGGCTGTGTGTTTGGCTTTAAAACTCATAACTTGTCGTCTCCTCAGATTGACTCTTATGGGAAGTGCCTGAACAACCGAGCCCTACCTGAACATCTGGAGGACACCAGCACAGCCACTGGTGAGGACCGGCGCTTCATGAGCTTCGTCGGCCGTTATAAGTTCCACCTGGCCCTGGAAAACGGCCTGTGCCCAGACTACATGACTGAGAAGCTGTGGCGGCCCATGCACCAGGGCTGCGTTCCCGTTTACAGGGGCTCCTCATCGGTGGCTGACTGGCTGCCAAACAACCGCTCCGCTATCCTCGTCGATGATTTCCCCTCTCCACAAGAGCTGGCGGAGTTCATCAAGGCTCTGGATCAGGACGACGAGGAGTATTCACGTTATCTGGAGTACAAAACGCCCAGCCGGATCACGAACCTGCGTCTGCTGGAGGGGCTGGAGAGCCGAGAGTGGGGCGTCAATGACATGAGTAAACCAAACTATCTGAACGGCTTTGAGTGTTTCGTGTGCGACCGAGAGAACGAGCGTCTGGCAGCAGTGAAAGCACACCGGAAGAACCCAAAACAGATCCCGCCTCCTCTACCAAAGATGGCCGACAGCTCACACATGGGCTGCCCGCTGCCTAGTCCTGGATACGGCCCTGTGGAAAGCATCGACTCAAATGACAGGTAAACCGCTTTCATTCGCCACCATTTTATTAAAGCTGTGTATTTCACTCTAAAGCTGATGATACACAGGGCAACCTTTTGAGCAATTTTGCTGAAAGATGTTGCTTGGGCACTTTCCATTGAGAATGGGAAATTCCCAATGGGAAAAATCCCACAGAAACATCGTTGCCCGGCAACATTGCTCAAAAAGTTGCCCTGTGTATCATCAGCTTTAGGGTGTGTTCACACTTGTTTGGTTGGATAGAAATGAACCCTCGCGCAATCGCTCTGTTCGTGCTGTTCATTTGAATCAGTGTGTGTAAAGGTGGGTCTCGCTCCTCTTCCAAATGAACTCTGCTGCAATTTGACTTAAATGTGAACGCAACATGGAACAAAGACATGTAAACGAACGAAAAACAGGAAAATGCGACCCTAAAGAGGTCAGAACCGCATCTCCCCGCAGCAGATCTTTGTTTGTGTGTGTGACGGAACAATTAGTTATTATGGCATTTGCGGCGGCAGTACCTGAGGGCTTCATTCAATCATAACATCATCTGAGAACCAGTGAGTGAGTGACCGTCTGATTGGTTAGCGTTAGCAGACCGTAGAAATAGTGAAAGTGGATTTGAAAGCATGCACTGCAGTGAGGCCTGGAATCACTTTGATCATGAAATACAGTTAAAGGGATAGTTTACCCAAAAATGAGAGTGTGATGTTAATCTGCTGACCCCCAAGGCATCCGAGATGTAGGTGTGTTTGTTTCTTCAGGAGAACACAAATGAAGATTTTTAACTCACACCACTTTTCTTACTTAGTATTTTTGTCCTGTTTTAAGTCCAAATATCTACAAAAATTCTTACGCTAAGAAGCATTTACTAGACAAGCAAAAGTTTTTGTCTTGTTTTGGGGGTAATTAATTCAAAATTAAGTGAGCTTTTGCTTAAAATAAGCAATATAATCTTGTTTTCTGATTAAATTAAGATTATTTTTCCTAAGCCCAACGCTTTTTGCAGTGTAAAATTCTTGTCAATGGGGTGTATTTCTATGAGAGTAAAAAAACACACAGACATACGAATCCATATTAAACCCTGCGGCTCGTGGCAACACATTAATGTCTTAGGACACGAAACAACCAGTTTCTGCGAGAAACACAACAGTATTTGTTATTTTTTACCTCATCTAAAATCTTTTTGTGTTCTCCTGAAGAAACAAACACACCTACATCTTGGATGTCCTGGGGGTCAGCAGATAAACATCACAGGCTCATTTTTGGGTGAAATATCCCTTCGAGGGCAAGATATGCAGCGCCAATCTGTCACGCATAGCATTATAATGAGAACACAATTGTGATGGGTGTTGTGAATTCTCTGTGCTCTAGTTCCCTGTGTATCAGCTGGTAAAGTAAATCCACAATGAGAGTTAAGTCTGACTAGCGTGGACAAGTTCACACTCGTAATTGTAAGATTACTTTTATGTTGTCTATATCTGATTCATCTCATATAGGACGCGTTTGGTTGGGTTTATTAACCAGCTAGCAAAGCTCTGCAGGGTGGTGTGTATTTACAGGTTCAGCTCAAATGCAAAGCCCAAGATTATTGACTGGGTTATTTGAGACGTAATGTTTTGTATTAGTTTTCATAATTCATCAATTATGACCTATCAATAGGGCTGGGCGATAAATCGATTTTATGGATTAATTCGAGTTTTTAGTTTACGACGATTTTTGTGAATGAAAATCGGTTTTCTCTTTAAAATCCGCAGACGCTCCCCTCTGGGCTCCCGTAATGGCTCAGCACTCCCCGCGCGCGTTTGTCACAGAGGTACACACAAACAACAAGGATAGCGTCAACATACAGTGTCATTCGTAATTGGTTCAGTTTTTCACAGAACAGTTAACAATACCCGCTGCAAAGTGTGTTTGAAGTCTGAACGGAACCGCGCTAGGCGCTATACTCATTTAAAGCTGCGCTGACACGAACGCAGCGCGAGCTCACACACGGGCCAATCTCGTGACAGACACGATACACTGCAGCGCTGGTGATCCAGTGAGAGACCGTTTAAATCAACACACCATCGCTACTGTGATCTAGTGGAAGCGGTCGGCGGACAATTCTGTTATAAACCACAGATATCAGATCAAACAGAGCTGAGCGAAGGTCAGGGGTTTCAGTCACAAATCACCAACATTCACCATGATTTAATGTAGTAAAACCACATGGATTTAATGTTGTTGTTGTCATTATTTATTTCAGGATTAGTACAACCTTTTGAGATCGAAATTCAAGCACTTTCCAATGGTTTTCAAGAGCTTCACACTTATTTCCAGCACTTCAAAGCTCTAAATATTGTAAAGATTGTAATGTTATTTTTAATGTGATGGTTTGTAAAACTAAAAGTTTAAAGGGGGTCTTGTGAAAGAAATAGTGGAATGTTTTTTTTAGTTTATTTTTTTAAAATGTGTAATCCATTTTGTAGCATTTTTATTTTAAAAAAGATATGAAATGCCCACCACTATAACCAGCAGAAGAGCACTTATTGATTTATTAGCGATTTCCACTCCCTAATGTATGGAGAAAAGTACGAAGTCACAGTCTCAGGAAAAACTAAACTTTTCTTCAAATTGTGACTAAATTACAGTAAAGTAAAGAGCTCCTTTAATAATCACTGAAGCTGTCGATCAGTTCAGTGTGAGACTATTGAAGAACTATGCTAATCTATATTTAATAAGAGCATAACATTAAAATTTTCCCTATACTTTTTTTGCACATTACTGTTGTTAATAAAAGTTAATTTTATCTGCATATCAATTCATAAACCTTTGATATGTATACTGTATAATGCAAAAGATAAATAAATGGTGCCCATTTATACTGTGGAATAGTCGGGGTTATTCACATGCTGAAAGTTTTGCACCCCAGGTAGGCACTTCTACCAAGCCGCAAATATTTAATTTTACCTAAACAAAATAAACTTAAAACTTGTTTTGAACAATTTCTTTGTCATCTGCAGATTGATTTTAAGTAGGAGGGGGGAAAAATCGTTTTAAATCGTAAATCGAATTTTTAGTGAAAAAATCGGGGATTTTTTTGGGGGGCCATATCGCCCAGCCCTACCTATCAATGATCAAAACGAGAAACTGGCAAAAATTACCATCTCTAGTCAAAATACCATCACATGCAGTAACGCATAACAACAAGCACATTTAGCCCAGCACACAGCATTGTTTTAGGTTAATTAAAAGTGTAAACTTAAACTGCAATTCATCAACTGGCCACTAGAGACAGGCTGCAGAAAGGAGCAGAATCACATTGAGCCCCATGTTAAAATGCACAACTTTACAGCAGAAAAAAAACGTTTACAGCCTGGTACAATTTGGGGGTTTGGTCATTCGGCTAATTTTGCCCTTCATGATGACTTTGAAGGGGGTACATTTCTTTATAACTCATTTGTTTACATTATATAAAGCCTTTATGTTTAGCATAATTAAGGGCGTGGCCACTTTGTGTGACAGGTGGATAGCCGTTTGTCTGCTGCCTGTTAGTCATCACCACACCTAAGCTCCACCCACGTCCTGCACATTTGCCCATTTTCTGTTATTTGGGTGTGATGTGCTGCTAAGATGGCAACAGTCAGCTCGTCTCTACATTACACTTTAGTAATGCTCTTCAGAATGCCATGGGTAACGTCATGGACATTACGTCCATATCTTTTTAGTCTGATGGTCTGGTGTGAACACGCCCTAAGAGAATTTAATTAAAAGTTTGAACACACCCTAAGAGACCATTGCATGCTGAGTTAAGTGTTGCGACTGCTGTTTCATGTTGTTCTGAAGCATCGGCAGTAATGTGACTGTGTCGTGTGTTTGTCATCAGCTGGCTCCAGATGTGGCCGCAGGACTACTGGCAGAGTCTGGATCAGGCAGAGGGTCTGGAGTCGCTCATCAGACACAATGTGTCCGAGCCATCGTTACTGTGGCAGCACATACAGAGCATCGCTCTGAGGAGAGCCAGGGGCCCGTGAGAGGATCAGCTCAAGATGGACATATTTTTGGCAATCCACCCACGGCAGAAGAGCCGTTCTTGAAGTCTGTGCACACAAGAATCATTTTTGATGTTTTGAACTGAATGCAATGTTGATATTTCCCATCAGTATTGTGTGTTCGTAGGGAATGTTACTCCGAGCATCTCACAGTCACTCAGGCTTGCTAGCAGCTCTTCACAGAAGGAAATCACTGAAGTTATTGCATTTTATATGCGTGATAGTTTTAAGAGACTCACAAAACACGTCAGGTCACATTTCACTACAAAATCACCATTATGTGGAGTGACTATTTTTCACTATATTTTCTAAAAATATATTTTTACATATCAAGGTGTTTTCTTTTTGAAAATACAGCAATTTCAAATTTACCCTACATTACAGTAATGGAAATTTGGGGTGGAGGTTTGTTGGCAAAGTCCTGAATAAGTAATTTTCTATAAGCAAAATGTAACAATGTTTTGCTGATTTTTTTTTTTTGGCATGAGATTCTCCTGTAAAACTTCGGAGACATGTTGTTTATAGCTGTAGTGTTTGCATACCGCATTATTTTTATGCAGTATTTATATATTTTCTTGTAAAGAAACATTAAAATGAGAATAACTTTATTCATGAGAATGTTGCATTACAGTAATTGTGAGTTGTGATGCAGGATACATGTTCATAATTAAACGGTAATATAATTTCTTCAAAATGCTTTCTGATTAAATACAATAAAGACAAATACATTCTTGCGTCTAAATATTTAAAGGAACAGAATTAAAAAAAAAATCCCTGCAACAAGCGTTCCTACTATTCTAACACTAAAAAAAACCTTTTATATTCAGAAGGTATTCCAGTGGTAAGTAATAGAGAAGAGGAACTTGTTTTGGGTCAGTAAAAGTCATTCCTCCTCAAATAAGCTAGTGGTCCGTATTGCTGAGGGGGATTTCTGGCGGTGTTATCTGAACCCTTTAGAGCACATTGGAATAGCAGCTCTCGCAGTGAACCGTCCCACGGTGGAGGAACATGTTGTAGAGCAGATCTCCCATCGGTTTACTGCAGATGCCACACTAGGGTAGGGGGGAGAAGAAACTCAATATGCATGTTGTCATAGATCATTAAGTACAGGAGGGTAGTGTATCCCAAACAAGACTACATACATCCAGCATATTGTGCCATACAATTTAAAGAGGTGTCTGGGAAAGAAAGCGTCTTTGTGTGAGCGGATATTGTTGCGTACCTTAAAGCAGGATGGGTGACAGGATATGTTCAGGTGCTCAATGGTGATTTTGGCATCATTTCCCACCAGTTCTCCACAGTATGTACAGGGAGTCTCGTCTCTTCTAAAGACAAAATGAGGTCATTAGTTAGGGCTCATGTGACAAAAAAACTTCCTGTTTACTCACTAGCAAAAGCGACACTAGGGCTGGGTTCAAATCAACTCTCATTTTGAAGAACATATCAAATCTTTACCCTTGTGTATTGTTCAAATTCACGACCCTTTCGTTATGTCTGGGATGGAACCATCCACTAAATTAAACTGCTGTAGAAATGTATCGGATCATTTTTTTCTTAGGCAATATTGTTTTTTGCATAAATCTGTTTACCAACCTCAGTCCTGATTTAAACTACTGAATGTTTGAACAAATATTCCAGGATTTTAACTCTTTAATTACCATTTTTATAAATGATGTTACTGATTTGGAGATTAGAATACAAATGTATTAATTTTCAATATCAAAAGGGTTTGTGGACCTCCTATCACAGTCTTGAACATTTGAGAGATTAGGAACAACATTGACTTTGATGCATTGCTAGTTTTTGTGCAGGATCAGATTTGAATATTTTCTAAATTGGTGCTATATTGCATTTTATTAAGAAATAAAATGTGATATGGCACCTCTTATGGGTCCTACATAGCACCATTTGACAATGATGTACAGTGCTATATAGCACTAAATGTCCCTATGATTGTGAGCCTAGAACCACTTTTAGTGCCATATAGCACCAATTTTTTTTTTTTTGAGTACCAATATATGTGGCATACTCTTTGAAATGGCTTATCGCGAGAAGGAAAAACAAAAAGTCTTAGTCGCATAACATTGGAAATTCCAATTATTATTTTTTTTTTTATCGACATTAAGAAAATATCACAAGCTTTTTGCATAAATCTGTAATGGAAACGTGGTTAGTGTTTCAACCGCTGAAAATATTTTGACAGCACTAGTTCCCTGTATATTTTACAGCATTAGTTGAGAGGGGTTTTTTCTTTGAGAAAATTTGCCATGTACTCTACATGATATATATCCCAATTAATCGATATTGAATAAAACTAAATCATAAACCAAGTTTATGAATAGAAATTCACTTGAATTGGGATATGTACCCAGCCCTAAATTACTCTTAAAACAATCTGTATAATGTGTGTGACCACAAAACCAGTCATAATCTCACAGGTATATTTGAGGCAATAGCCAACAATACATTGTATGGGACAAAATTATCCAATTTTCTTTTAATGCCAAAAATCATTAGGATATTAAGATCATGTTCCATGAAGATATTTAGTACATTGCCTACTATAAATATATAAAAAAGTATTATTAGTAGTAATATGCATTGCTGAGGACTTCATTAGGACCACTTTAAAGAAGAATTTCTCAATATTTAGATAATTTTTTGCACCCTCAGATTCCAGATTTTCAAATATTGTCCTAACAAAACCACACATAAGTGGAAAATGCCTTTATTCTCATTATCTCAATCATCCCTGATGACTGTTTTTTGTGGTCCAGGGTCACATATAATGCTACATTATGCAATTGCCACAGAAGGCATGAATGTGCATGAGTGTACATTCATAAGTTCAGAATAACTCCAGACATCTGTAGATGTCATGGTCTCTGTATGTGTGTCATACTGTATGTTGTGTGACGTTACCTGGATGAGTAGCTGCTTGGACTGCTGTAGTTGTAGCTGGAGGATGTTGAAGACACATAGTCTGAGCTGTTATATGGAGAATAGTTGACAGTGCTATATGAGGGAAGAAAATCATGTTTATGGTAGATGTTCAATGATCTATGGTATGATGTGTAACAGTGATATTTATTCCAGGTCCTGATCTGATTCATTTTGTGCATCACTGTACACAAGCCTATTGAGCGTTATGCAGGTCATGGTTGTTTTAAATCAGATTTTCGGAATATTTCTGTTACTTTCTATTTCTGTTACAAGCGATTTTGCTACTGTGTTGAGTCTTAAATCAAACCAATTGCAAAAAATCACAATTAATAAAAGAAAATGAAGCCTCCAGCTTACCTGCCATCATTTTCTGAATTATCCACATATTCCTTAACAAAGACAAACCCCCTAACAAACAGAGAACAAAGATGATCAGTCATTCAACAGGATGATAATAAAACAGGATAAGCAACTGGCTTTCATTAGAAGAGCACATACTTCTTGGACTCAGACTCTGGTAACTTCTCCTGGACTGAAGTCTCCACCGTTTTAGTGCTGGTTTTGGTACTACAAGACAAAATATTGAGTATGTGAGTAATCTCGTCTCCGATTAGACAGTAGAAGCTTCTCCTGTGCTCTTATGTAAATCATGTGTAATTACAGTTGTGATCTACAGAAACATAAGTTAATGGTGAAGATATGGGAGAAAGTTGCAGTTTTTAAAGCATTTGTCTTGGTCAAGGCATTATTTCAGGCAGATCTTTCAAGAAACAATGGAGTAACTCAAGATGTAAAGCAGGGCTATATTTCTTTAGCTGTTATCCTAGTAAACCTGTCCTATATTTGTTTTCCATGCTAAACAGGAAAATCTAGTTTAGCCTCTTTGACCAATATACACAATAAATTAAAGGGTCAATATACAAAAAAAAAATGGCATTATAATTGCTCTTTTTTGGGTAAATAACATCCTCTGTAGGATTTATCAAGACTTCAAAGAGCCCTCAAAGTTATGTTAGTGCAAAATTAGACATTGTTGGAAACTCGGATTTCTTGCACAAATTGTATAATCTAGAAGTCAATATTATTTAAGTAAATGATTGGGGAATATTTGTTAGAACATATGTTTGTGTGCATAATACAAAACTAAGGATGACAGAATTATATATATATATATATATATATATATATATATATATATATATATATATATATATATATATATATATATATATATATATATATACAGACATATATGAAAAAGCATACAAATCAGAATCTTGAAAAATAGTCATTCAGAATGACCTTTTTAAGACCTTTTAAGACCTTTATAAGACCTTTTTAGGTCTAAGTACAAATGTCTTACAAAATATCTTACCAAGGCATAAAAAGATCTTTAAAAATGGTCTTACAACGGCCTTAAAAAGGTCTTACTAAACATCAAATGAGGCTCCTCCCTTAGAAGGACATACCATCAGGGGCCTGAATTTAGTGCTTAGATGCAACCCTGGAGGAAAATCCTCCAAAAAACAGAGTTTGAAAAATGAACTCAGACGTCCCAAGCCTGTCATGATGTCTCCCAAAATGTCTTACAAAGGTCTTAAAATGTCTTACAAAGGTCTTAAGAAGGATTTACAAATGTCTTAAAAAAGTTTTACAAACGTGTTACAAAGGTTTTACAAATGGCTTACAAAAGTCTTAAAAGGTCTTACAAATGTCACACAAAGGCCTGAATGAGGTGTTACAAATGTCTTAAAGCTTTACAAATGTCTTACAAAGGTCTTAAAATGTCTGACAAAGGTTTTAAAATGTCTTACAAATGTCTGACAAAGGTTTTACAAATGTCTTACAAAAGCCTTAAGAAGGTTTTATAAATTTCTTACAAAGTTCTTAAAATGTCTTAAAAAGATCTAACAAATGTCTTACAAATGTCTTAAAATATCTTACAAAGGTTTTACAAATTTCTTACAAAAGCCCGTCAGGGTTTTGTCGAGGAGAGCGTGAACCTCGACGACCAAATGCTCACCCGAGAAGCGGGACCCAAGTAGTGGCATACCGGAGAGCCTGTAAAAAGAGGTGCACTGCGAGTTGGGCTAGAGACATCCAGGAACGACCCGTCGAGAAACGAGCAGGTCCGATTTACGGTTTTACAGTTTTACAAATGTCTTACAAAGGTCTTAAAATGTCTTACAAAGGTCTTAAAATGTCTTACAAACGTTTTAAAAGGCCATAAAAGGTCTTACAAATTTCTTACAAATGTCTTACAAAGGTCTTACAAATGTCTTACAATGGCCTTTAGAAGGTCTTACAAATTTCTTACAAATGTCTTACAATGGCCTTAAGACGGTTTTACAAATGTCTTACAAATGTTTTAAAATGTTTTACAAATGTCTTACAAAGGTCTTAAAATGTCTTATAAATTTCTTACAAAGGTCTTAAAATGTCTTACAAATGTCTAACAATGGCATTAAGAAGGTTTTACAAATGTCTTACATATGTCTTAAAAGGCCATAAAAGGTCTTACAAATGTCTTACAAAGGCCATAAAAGGTCTTACAAATGTCTTACAATGGCCTTAAGACGGTTTTACAAACGTCTTACAAATGTCTTAAAAATGTTTTACAAATGTCTTACAAAGGTCTTAAAATGTCTTACAAAGGTCTTATAAATGTCTTACAAATGTCTTACAAGTGTCTTACAAGTGTCTTACAATGGCCTTAAGAAGGTTTTACAAATTTCTTACAAAGGTCTTAAAAGGTCTTACAAATGTCTTAAAAGGCCATAAAAGGTCTTACAAATGTCTGCCGAATGTCTTACAATAGTTTTACAAATCACTTAAAAGGCAATAAAAGGTCTTACAAATATCTTACAATGGCCTTAAGAAGGTTTTACAAATTTCTTACAAATGTCTTACAAATGTCTTACAATGGTCTTAAAAGGTCTTTCAAATGTCTGCCGAATGTCTTACAAATGTCTTACAAAGGTCTTACAAATGTCTTATCAGGTCTTACAAATGTCTACCGAATATCTTACAATAGTTTTACAAATGTCATAAAAGGCAATAAAAGGTCTTACAAATATCTTACAATGGCCTTAAGACGGTTTTACAAATGTCTTACAAATGTCTTAAAATGTTTTACAAATGTCTTACAAGGGTCTTAAAATGTCTTACAAAGGTCTTACAAATGTCTTAAAAACGTCTTACAAATGTCTTACAAATTTCTTACAAAGGTCTTATAAATGTCTTACAAATTTCTTATAAATTTCTTACAAATGTCTTACAAATGTCTTACAAATGTCTTAAAATGTCTTAAAATGTCTTAAAAAGGTCTTACAAAGGTCTTAAAATATCTTACAAACGTCTTAAAAAGGTCTTAAAAATGTCTTACAAATGTCTTACAAATGTCTTAAAAGGTCTTACAAAGGTCTTACAATGGCTTTAAGACGGTTTTACAAATGTCTTACAAATGTTTTAAAATGTTTTACAAATGTCTTATAAATTTCTTACAAAGGTTTTACAAATGTCTTACAAATGTCTTACAAATGTCTTACAAATGTCTTACAAATGTCTTACAAATGTCTTATCAGGTCTTACAAATGTCTACCGAATATCTTACAATAGTTTTACAAATGTCATAAAAGGCCATAAAAGGTCTTACAAATGTCTTACAAATGTCTTAAAATGTTTTACAAATGTCTTACAAAGGTCTTAAAATGTCTTACAAAGGTCTTATAAATGTCTTAAAAGGCCATAAAAGGTCTTACAAATGTCTTACAATGGCCTTAAGAAGGTTTTACAAATTTCTTACAAATGTCTTACAAAGGTCTTAAAAGGACTCACAAATGTCTTAAAAGGCCATAAAAGGTCTTACAAATGTCTTACAATGGCCTTAAGGCGGTTTTACAAATGTCTTACAAATGTCTTAAAATGTCTTACAAATGTCTTACAAATGTCTGACAAATGTCTTACAAAGGTCTTACAAATGTCTTACAAATGTCTTACAAATGTCTGACAAATGTCTTAAAAGGTCTTACAAAGGTCTTACAATGGCTTTAAGACGGTTTTACAAATGTCTTACAAATGTTTTAAAATGTTTTACAAATGTCTTATAAATTTCTTACAAAGGTTTTACAAATGTCTTACAAATGTCTTACAAATGTCTTACAAATGTCTTACAAATGTCTTACAAATGTCTTATCAGGTCTTACAAATGTCTACCGAATATCTTACAATAGTTTTACAAATGTCATAAAAGGCCATAAAAGGTCTTACAAATGTCTTACAAATGTCTTAAAATGTTTTACAAATGTCTTACAAAGGTCTTAAAATGTCTTACAAAGGTCTTATAAATGTCTTAAAAGGCCATAAAAGGTCTTACAAATGTCTTACAATGGCCTTAAGAAGGTTTTACAAATTTCTTACAAATGTCTTACAAAGGTCTTAAAAGGACTCACAAATGTCTTAAAAGGCCATAAAAGGTCTTACAAATGTCTTACAATGGCCTTAAGGCGGTTTTACAAATGTCTTACAAATGTCTTAAAATGTCTTACAAATGTCTTACAAATGTCTGACAAATGTCTTACAAAGGTCTTACAAATGTCTTACAAATGTCTTACAAATGTCTGACAAATGTCTTAAAAGGTCTTACAAAGGTCTTACAATGGCTTTAAGACGGTTTTACAAATGTCTTACAAATGTTTTAAAATGTTTTACAAATGTCTTATAAATTTCTTACAAAGGTTTTACAAATGTCTTACAAATGTCTTACAAATGTCTTACAAATGTCTTACAAATGTCTTACAAATGTCTTACAAATGTCTTACAAATGTCTTACAAATGTCTTATACATTTCTTACAAAGGTCTTATAAATGTCTTACAAATGTCTTACAAATGCCTTACAAATGTTTTACAAATGTCTTACAAATGTCTTACAAATGTCTTACAAATGTCTTACAAATTTCTTACAAAGCTCTTAAAATGTCTTAAAAAGGTCTTAAAAAGGTCTTACAAATGTCTTACAAATGTCTTACAAATGTCTTACAAATGTCTTACAATGGCCTTAAGAAGGTTTTACAAATTTCTTAGAAATGTCTTAAAATGTCTTACAAAGGTCTTATACATGTCTTAAAAGGCCATAAAAGGTCTTACAAATGTCTTACAATTGCCTTAAGAAGGTTTTACAAATTTCTTACAAATGTCTTACAAATGTCTTACAATGGCCTTAAGAAGGTTTTACAAATTTCTTACAAATGTCTTAAAAGGCCATAAAAGGTCTTACAAATGTCTTAAAAGGCCATAAAAGGTCTTACAAATGTCTTACAATGGCCTTAAGAAGGTTTTACAAATTTCTTACAAATGTCTTACAAATGTCTTACAATGGCCTTAAGAAGGTTTTACAAATTTCTTACAAATGTCTTACAAAGGTCTTAAAAGGTCTTACAAATGTCTTTAAAAGGCCATAAAAGGTCTTACAAATGTCTTACAAAGGCCAAAAAAGGTCTTACAAATGTCTTACAATGGGCTTAAGACGGTTTTACAAACGTCTTAGAAATGTCTTACAAAGGTCTTATAAGGCAAGGTTTTTGTAAGAAAAACTTTGTAAGTTTTACAAAGGTATTACAAAGGTCTTAAAATGTCTTACAAATGTCTTACAATGGCCTTAAGAAGGTTTTACAAATGTCTTACAAATGTCTTAAAATGTTTCACAAATGTCTTACAAAGGGCTTAAAATATCTTACAAAGGTCTTATAAATGTCTTATAAATTTCTTACAAATGTCTTACAAATGTCTTAAAATGTTTTACAAAGGGCTTAAAATATCTTACAAAAGGTCTTATAAATATCTTATAAATTTCTTACAAATGTCTTACAAATGTCTGCCGAATGTCTTACAATAGTTTTACAAATGTCTTAAAAGGCCATAAAAGGTCTTACAAATGTCTTACAATGGCCTTAAGGCGGTTTTACAAATGTCTTAAAATGTTTTACAAATGTCTTACAAGGGTCTTAAAATGTCTTACAAAGGTCTTATAAATGTCTTATAAATTTCTTACAAAGCTCTTAAAATGTCTTAAAAAGGTCTTACAAAGGTCTTACAAAGGTCTTAAAATGTCTTACAAAGGTCTTACAAAGGTCTTAAAATGTCTTACAAAGGTCTTACAAAGGTCTTACAAACGTCTTAAAAAGGTCTTACAAAGGTCTTACAAATGTCTTACAAAGGTCTTACAAAGGTCTTAAAATATCTTACAAACGTCTTAAAAAGGTCTTACAAAGGTCTTAAAATGTCTTACAAATGTCTTACAAAGGTCTTACAAAGGTCTTATAAGGTCTTACAAATGTCTGCCGAATGTCTTACAATAGTTTTTCAAATGTCTTAAAAGGCAATAAAAGGTCTTACAAATATCTTACAATGGCCTTAAGACGGTTTTACAAATGTCTTACAAATGTCTTAAAATGTTTTACAAATGTCTTACAAGGGTCTTAAAATGTCTTACAAAGGTCTTACAAATGTCTTACAAATTTCTTACAAAGGTCTTATAAATGTCTTACAAATTTCTTATAAATTTCTTACAAATGTCTTACAAATGTCTTACAAATGTCTTAAAATGTCTTAAAAAGGTCTTACAAAGGTCTTAAAATATCTTACAAACGTCTTAAAAAGGTCTTAAAAATGTCTTACAAATGTCTTACAAATGTCTTAAAAGGTCTTACAAAGGTCTTACAATGGCTTTAAGACGGTTTTACAAATGTCTTACAAATGTTTTAAAATGTTTTACAAATGTCTTATAAATTTCTTACAAAGGTTTTACAAATGTCTTACAAATGTCTTACAAATGTCTTACAAATGTCTTACAAATGTCTTACAAATGTCTTACAAATGTCTTATAAATTTCTTACAAAGGTCTTATAAATTTCTTATACATTTCTTACAAAGGTCTTATAAATGTCTTACAAAGGTCTTATAAATGTCTTACAAATGCCTTACAAATGTTTTACAAATGTCTTACAAATGTCTTACAAATTTCTTACAAAGCTCTTAAAATGTCTTAAAAAGGTCTTAAAAAGGTCTTACAAATGTCTTACAAATGTCTTACAAATGTCTTACAATGGCCTTAAGAAGGTTTTACAAATTTCTTAGAAATGTCTTAAAATGTCTTACAAAGGTCTTATACATGTCTTAAAAGGCCATAAAAGGTCTTACAAATGTCTTACAATTGCCTTAAGAAGGTTTTACAAATTTCTTACAAATGTCTTACAAATGTCTTACAATGGCCTTAAGAAGGTTTTACAAATTTCTTACAAATGTCTTAAAAGGCCATAAAAGGTCTTACAAATGTCTTAAAAGGCCATAAAAGGTCTTACAAATGTCTTACAATGGCCTTAAGAAGGTTTTACAAATTTCTTACAAATGTCTTACAAATGTCTTACAATGGCCTTAAGAAGGTTTTACAAATTTCTTACAAATGTCTTACAAAGGTCTTAAAAGGTCTTACAAATGTCTTTAAAAGGCCATAAAAGGTCTTACAAATGTCTTACAAAGGCCAAAAAAGGTCTTACAAATGTCTTACAATGGGCTTAAGACGGTTTTACAAACGTCTTAGAAATGTCTTACAAAGGTCTTATAAGGCAAGGTTTTTGTAAGAAAAACTTTGTAAGTTTTACAAAGGTATTACAAAGGTCTTAAAATGTCTTACAAATGTCTTACAATGGCCTTAAGAAGGTTTTACAAATGTCTTACAAATGTCTTAAAATGTTTCACAAATGTCTTACAAAGGGCTTAAAATATCTTACAAAGGTCTTATAAATGTCTTATACATTTCTTACAAATGTCTTACAAATGTCTTAAAATGTTTTACAAAGGGCTTAAAATATCTTACAAAAGGTCTTATAAATATCTTATAAATTTCTTACAAATGTCTTACAAATGTCTGCCGAATGTCTTACAATAGTTTTACAAATGTCTTAAAAGGCCATAAAAGGTCTTACAAATGTCTTACAATGGCCTTAAGGCGGTTTTACAAATGTCTTAAAATGTTTTACAAATGTCTTACAAGGGTCTTAAAATGTCTTACAAAGGTCTTATAAATGTCTTATAAATTTCTTACAAAGCTCTTAAAATGTCTTAAAAAGGTCTTACAAAGGTCTTACAAAGGTCTTACAAAGGTCTTAAAATGTCTTACAAAGGTCTTACAAAGGTCTTACAAAGGTCTTACAAAGGTCTTACAAACGTCTTAAAAAGGTCTTACAAAGGTCTTAAAATGTCTTACAAATGTCTTACAAAGGTCTTACAAAGGTCTTGCAAATGTCTTACAAATGTCTTATAAGGTCTTACAAATGTCTACCGAATGTCTTACAATAGTTTTACAAATGTCTTAAAAGGCCATAAAAGGTCTTACAAATGTCTTACAATGGCCTTAAGACGGTTTTACAAATGTCTTACAAATGTTTTAAAATGTTTTACAAATGTCTTACAAAGGTCTTAAAATGTCTTACAAATGTCTAACAATGGCCTTAAGAAGGTTTTACAAATGTCTTACATATGTCTTAAAAGGCCATAAAAGGTCTTACAAATGTCTTACAAAGGCCATAAAAGGTCTTACAAATGTCTTACAATGGCCTTAAGACGGTTTTACAAACGTCTTACAAATGTCTTACAAAGGTCTTATAAATGTCTTACAAATGTCTTACAAGTGTCTTACAATGGCCTTAAGAAGGTTTTACAAATTTCTTACAAAGGTCTTAAAAGGTCTTACAAATGTCTTAAAAGGCCATAAAAGGTCTTACAAATGTCTTACAAAGGTCTTACAAATGTCTGCCGAATGTCTTACAATAGTTTTACAAATCACTTAAAAGGCAATAAAAGGTCTTACAAATATCTTACAATGGCCTTAAGAAGGTTTTACAAATTTCTTACAAATGTCTTACAAATGTCTTACAATGGTCTTAAAAGGTCTTTCAAATGTCTGCCGAATGTCTTACAAATGTCTTATCAGGTCTTACAAATGTCTACCGAATATCTTACAATAGTTTTACAAATGTCATAAAAGGCCATAAAAGGTCTTACAAATGTCTTACAATGGCCTTAAGACGGTTTTACAAATGTCTTACAAATGTCTTACAAATGTCTTAAAATGTTTTACAAATGTCTTACAAAGGTCTTAAAATGTCTTACAAAGGTCTTACAAATGTCTTAAAAGGCCATAAAAGGTCTTACAAATGTCTAACAATGGCCTTAAGAAGGTTTTACAAATGTCTTACAAATGTCTTACAAATGTCTTAAAATGTTTTACAAATGTCTTACAAATGTCTTAAAAAGGTCTTACAAAGGTCTTAAAATGTCTTAAAATGTCTTACAAATGTCTGCCGAATGTCTTACAATAGTTTTACAAATGTCTTAAAAGGCCATAAAAGGTCTTACAAATGTCTTACAATGGCCTTAAGACGGTTTTACAAATGTCTTAAAAGGCCATAAAAGGTCTTACAAATGTCTTACAAAGGTCTTAAAATGTTTTACAAATGTCTTACAAAGGTCTTAAAATGTCTTAAAATGTTTTACAAATGTCTGCCGAATGTCTTACAATAGTTTTACAAATGTCTTAAAAGGCCATAAAAGGTCTTACAAATGTCTGCCGAATGTCTTACAAAAGTTTTACAAATGTCTTAAAAGGCCATAAAAGGTCTTACAAATGTCTTACAAATGTCTTAAAATGTTTTACAAATGTCTTACAAAGGTCTTAAAATGTCTTACAAAGGTCTTATAAATGTCTTAAAAGGCCATAAAAGGTCTTACAAATGTCTTACAATGGCCTTAAGAAGGTTTTACAAATTTCTTACAAATGTCTTACAAAGGTCTTAAAAGGACTCACAAATGTCTTAAAAGGCCATAAAAGGTCTTACAAATGTCTTACAATGGCCTTAAGGCGGTTTTACAAATGTCTTACAAATGTCTTACAAATGTCTTACAAATGTCTGACAAATGTCTGACAAATGTCTTACAAAGGTCTTACAAAGGTCTTACAAATGTCTTACAAATGTCTTACAAATTTCTTAAAAGGTCTTAGAAAGGTCTTACAATGGCTTTAAGACGGTTTTACAAATGTCTTACAAATGTTTTAAAATGTTTTACAAATGTCTTATAAATTTCTTACAAAGGTTTTACAAATGTCTTACAAATGTCTTACAAATGTCTTACAAATGTCTTACAAATGTCTTACAAATGTCTTACAAATGTCTTACAAATGTCTTACAAATGTCTTATAAATTTCTTACAAAGGTCTTATAAATTTCTTATACATTTCTTACAAAGGTCTTATAAATGTCTTACAAAGGTCTTATAAATGTCTTACAAATGCCTTACAAATGTTTTACAAATGTCTTACAAATGTCTTACAAATTTCTTACAAAGCTCTTAAAATGTCTTAAAAAGGTCTTAAAAAGGTCTTACAAATGTCTTACAAATGTCTTACAATGGCCTTAAGAAGGTTTTACAAATTTCTTAGAAATGTCTTAAAATGTCTTACAAAGGTCTTATACATGTCTTAAAAGGCCATAAAAGGTCTTACAAATGTCTTACAATTGCCTTAAGAAGGTTTTACAAATTTCTTACAAATGTCTTACAAATGTCTTACAATGGCCTTAAGAAGGTTTTACAAATTTCTTACAAATGTCTTAAAAGGCCATAAAAGGTCTTACAAATGTCTTACAATGGCCTTAAGAAGGTTTTACAAATTTCTTACAAATGTCTTACAAATGTCTTACAATGGCCTTAAGAAGGTTTTACAAATTTCTTACAAATGTCTTACAAAGGTCTTAAAAGGTCTTACAAATGTCTTTAAAAGGCCATAAAAGGTCTTACAAATGTCTTACAAAGGCCAAAAAAGGTCTTACAAATGTCTTACAATGGCCTTAAGACGGTTTTACAAACGTCTTAGAAATGTCTTACAAAGGTCTTATAAGGCAAGGTCTTTGTAAGAAAAACTTTGTAAGTTTTACAAAAGGTATTACAAAGGTCTTAAAATGTCTTACAAATGTCTTACAATGGCCTTAAGAAGGTTTTACAAATGTCTTACAAATGTCTTAAAATGTTTCACAAATGTCTTACAAAGGGCTTAAAATATCTTACAAAGGTCTTATAAATGTCTTATAAATTTCTTACAAATGTCTTACAAATGTCTTAAAATGTTTTACAAAGGGCTTAAAATATCTTACAAAAGGTCTTATAAATATCTTATAAATTTCTTACAAATGTCTTACAAATGTCTGCCGAATGTCTTACAATAGTTTTACAAATGTCTTAAAAGGCCATAAAAGGTCTTACAAATGTCTTACAATGGCCTTAAGGCGGTTTTACAAATGTCTTAAAATGTTTTACAAATGTCTTACAAGGGTCTTAAAATGTCATACAAAGGTCTTATAAATGTCTTATAAATTTCTTACAAAGCTCTTAAAATGTCTTAAAAAGGTCTTACAAAGGTCTTACAAAGGTCTTAAAATGTCTTACAAAGGTCTTACAAAGGTCTTACAAAGGTCTTAAAATGTCTTACAAAGGTCTTACAAAGGTCTTACAAAGGTCTTACAAACGTCTTAAAAAGGTCTTACAAAGGTCTTACAAATGTCTTACAAAGGTCTTACAAAGGTCTTAAAATATCTTACAAACGTCTTAAAAAGGTCTTACAAAGGTCTTAAAATGTCTTACAAATGTCTTACAAAGGTCTTACAAAGGTCTTATAAGGTCTTATAAGGTCTTACAAATGTCTGCCGAATGTCTTACAATAGTTTTTCAAATGTCTTAAAAGGCAATAAAAGGTCTTACAAATATCTTACAATGGCCTTAAGACGGTTTTACAAATGTCTTACAAATGTCTTAAAATGTTTTACAAATGTCTTACAAGGGTCTTAAAATGTCTTACAAAGGTCTTACAAATGTCTTAAAAACGTCTTACAAATGTCTTACAAATTTCTTACAAAGGTCTTATAAATGTCTTACAAATTTCTTATAAATTTCTTACAAATGTCTTACAAATGTCTTACAAATGTCTTAAAATGTCTTAAAAAGGTCTTACAAAGGTCTTAAAATATCTTACAAACGTCTTAAAAAGGTCTTAAAAATGTCTTACAAATGTCTTACAATGGCCTTAAGAAGGTTTTACAAATTTCTTACAAATGTCTTACAAAGGTCTAATAAGGTCTTACAAATGTCTGCCGAATGTCTTGCAATAGTTTACAAATGTCTTAAAAGGCCATAAAAGGTCTTACAAATGTCTTACAATGGCCTTAAGGCGGTTTTACAAATGTCTTACAAATGTCTTACAAAGGTCTTAAAATGTCTTACAAAGTTCTTATAAATGTCTTAAAAGGCCATAAAATGTCTTACAAATGTCTTACAATGGCCTTAAGAAGGTTTTACAAACTTCTTACAAATATCTTACAATGGCCTTAAGAAGGTTTTACAAATTTCTTACAAATGTCTTACAAAGCTCTTAAAAGGTCTTACAAATGTCTTAAAAGGCCATAAAAGGTCTTACAAATGTCTTACAATGGCCTTAAGGTGGTTTTACAAATGTCTTACAAATGTCTTACAACGGTCTTATACATGTCTTAAAAGGCCATAAAAGGTCTTACAAATGTCTTACAATGGCCTTAAGAATGTTTTACAAATTTCTTACAAATGTCTTAAAAGGCCATAAAAGGTCTTACAAAGGCCATAAAAGGTCTTACAAATGTCTTACAATGGCCTTAAGATGGTTTTACAAACGTCTTACAAATGTCTTACAAAGGTCTTACAAATGTCTGCCGAATGTCGTACAATAGTTTTACAAAGGTCTTACAAAGGTCTTAAAAGGTCTTACAAAGGTCTTACAATTGCCTTAAGACAGTTTTACAAATGTCTTACAAATGTCTTAAAATGTTTTACAAATGTCTTACAAAGGTCTTAAAATGTCTTACAAAGGTCTTAAAATGTCTTATAACTTTCTTACACAGGTCTTACAAATGTCTTATAAATTTCTTACAAATGTCTTACAAATGTCTTACAAAGCTCTTAAAATGTTTTAAAAAGGTCTTACAAAGGTCTTAAAATGTCTTACAAATGTCTCCCGAATGTCTTACAATAGTTTTACAAATGTCTTAAAAGGCCATAAAAGGTCTTACAAATGTCTTACAATGGCCTTAAGTAGGTTTTACAAATTTCTTACAAATGTCTCAAAATGTTTTACAAATGTCTTATAAATGTCTTATAAATTTCTTACAAAGGTTTTACAAATGTCTTATAAATTTCTTACAAAGGTCTTACAAATGTCTTACAAATGTCTTAAAATGTTTTAAAAAGGTCTTACAAAGGTCTTAAAATGTCTTACAAATGTCTTACAAAGGTGTTACAAATGTCTGCCGAATGTTGTACAATAGTTTTACAAATGTCTTGAAAGGCCATAAAAGGTCTTACAAAAGTCTTACAATGGCCTTAAGACGGTTTTACAAATGTCTTACAAATGTCTTAAAATGTCTTACAAATGTCTTATAAATGTCTTAAAAGGCCATAAAAGGTCTTACAAATGTCTTACAATGGCCTTAAGAAGGTTTTACAAATTTCTTACAAATGTCTCAAAATGTTTTACAAATGTCTTATAAATGTCTTATAAATTTCTTACAAAGGTTTTACAAATGTCTTATAAATTTCTTACAAAGGTCTTACAAATGTCTTACAAATGTCTTAAAATGTTTTACAAATGTCTTAAAAGGCCATAAAAGGTCTAAAAAATGTCTTACAATGGCCTTAAGAAGGTTTTACAAATTTCTTACAAATGTCTTACAAAGGTCTTAAAATGTCTTAAAAAGGTCTTACAAAGGTCTTACAATGGCCTTAAGACGGTTTTACAAATGTCTTACAAATGTCTTAAAATGTTTTACAAATGTCTTACAAAGGTCTTAAAATGTCTTACAAAGGTCTTATAAATGTCTTATAAATTTCTTACAAAGCTCTTAAAATGTCTTAAAAAGGTCTTACAAAGGTCTTAAAATATCTTACAAACGTCTTAAAAAGGTCTTACATATGTCTTACAAATGTCTTACAATGGCCTTAAGAAGGTTTTACAAATTTCTTACAAATGTCTTACAAAGGTCTTAAAATGTCTTAAAAAGGTCTTACAAAGGTCTTACAATGGCCTTAAGACGGTTTTACAAATGTCTTACAAATGTCTTAAAATGTTTTACAAATGTCTTACAAAGGTCTTAAAATGTCTTACAAAGGTCTTATAAATGTCTTATAAATTTCTTACAAAGCTCTTAAAATGTCTTAAAAAGGTCTTACAAAGGTCTTAAAATATCTTACAAACGTCTTAAAAAGGTCTTACATATGTCTTACAAATGTCTTACAATGGCCTTAAGAAGGTTTTACAAATTTCTTACAAATGTCTTACAAAGGTCTTAAAATGTCTTAAAAAGGTCTTACAAAGGTCTTACAATGGCCTTAAGACGGTTTTACAAATGTCTTACAAATGTCTTAAAATGTCTTACAAATGTCTTATAAATGTCTTAAAAGGCCATAAAAGGTCTTACAAATGTCTTACAATGGCCTTAAGAAGGTTTTACAAATTTCTTACAAATGTCTTACAAATGTCTTACAATGGTCTTAAAAGGTCTTACAAATGTCTTAAAAAGCCATAAAAGGTCTTATAACGTCTTACAAATGTCTGCCGAATGTCTTACAAACTTGTTTTACAAAGGTCTTACAAAGGTCTTAAAATGGCTTACAAAGGTCTTATAAGGTCTTACAAATGTCTGCCGAATGTCGTACAATAGTTTTACAAATGTCTTAAAAGGCCATAAAAGCTCTTACAAATGTCTTACAATGGCCTTAAGAAGGTTTTACAAATTTCTTACAAATGTCTCAAAATGTTTTACAAATGTCTTATAAATGTCTTATAAATTTCTTACAAAGGTTTTACAAATGTCTTACAATGGCCTTAAGAAGGTTTTACAAATTTCTTACAAATGTCTCAAAATGTTTTACAAATGTCTTATAAATGTCTTATAAATTTCTTACAAAGGTTTTACAAATGTCTTACAATGGCCTTAAGACGGTTTTACAAATGTCTTACAAATGTCTTACAAAGGTCTTAAAATGTCTTAAAAAGGTCTTACAAAGGTCTTACAATGGCCTTAAGACGGTTTTACAAATGTCTTACAAATGTCTTAAAATGTTTTACAAATGTCTTACAAAGGTCTTAAAATGTCTTACAAAGGTCTTATAAATGTCTTATAAATTTCTTACAAAGCTCTTAAAATGTCTTAAAAAGGTCTTACAAAGGTCTTAAAATATCTTACAAACGTCTTAAAAAGGTCTTACATATGTCTTACAAATGTCTTACAATGGCCTTAAGAAGGTTTTACAAATTTCTTACAAATGTCTTACAAAGGTCTTAAAATGTCTTAAAAAGGTCTTACAAAGGTCTTACAATGGCCTTAAGACGGTTTTACAAATGTCTTACAAATGTCTTAAAATGTCTTACAAATGTCTTATAAATGTCTTAAAAGGCCATAAAAGGTCTTACAAATGTCTTACAATGGCCTTAAGAAGGTTTTACAAATTTCTTACAAATGTCTTACAAATGTCTTACAATGGTCTTAAAAGGTCTTACAAATGTCTTAAAAAGCCATAAAAGGTCTTATAACGTCTTACAAATGTCTGCCGAATGTCTTACAAACTTGTTTTACAAAGGTCTTACAAAGGTCTTAAAATGGCTTACAAAGGTCTTATAAGGTCTTACAAATGTCTGCCGAATGTCGTACAATAGTTTTACAAATGTCTTAAAAGGCCATAAAAGCTCTTACAAATGTCTTACAATGGCCTTAAGAAGGTTTTACAAATTTCTTACAAATGTCTCAAAATGTTTTACAAATGTCTTATAAATGTCTTATAAATTTCTTACAAAGGTTTTACAAATGTCTTACAATGGCCTTAAGAAGGTTTTACAAATTTCTTACAAATGTCTCAAAATGTTTTACAAATGTCTTATAAATGTCTTATAAATTTCTTACAAAGGTTTTACAAATGTCTTACAATGGCCTTAAGACGGTTTTACAAATGTCTTACAAATTTGTAAAACCTTCTTAAGGCCATTGTAAGACTTTTGTAAGACCTTTTATGGCCTTTCAAGACATTTGTAAAACTATTGTACAACATTCGGCAGACATTTGTAAGACCTTTGTAAGACATTTGTAAGACATTTTAAGACATTTGTAAGACATTTTAAGACATTTGTAAGACATTTGTAAAACTGTCTTAAGGCCATTGTAAGACATTTGTAAAACCTTCTTAAGGCCTTTTAAGACATTTGTAAAAATATTGTACGACATTCGGCAGACATTTGTAAGACCTTTGTAAGACATTTGTAAGACATTTTAAGACATTTGTAAGACATTTGTAAGACATTTGTAAAACCTTCTTAAGGCCATTGTTAGACATTTGTAAGACCTTTTATGGCCTTTTAAGACACTTTAAAGACCTTTGTAAGACATTTTAAGACCTTTGTAAGACATTTGTAAAACATTTTAAGACATTTCTTACAAATGTCTCAAAATGTTTTACAAATGTCTTATAAATGTCTTATAAATTTCTTACAAAGGTCTTACAAATGTCTTAAAATGTTTTAAAAAGGTCTTACAAAGGTCTTAAAATGTCTTACAAATGTCTTACAAAGGTCTTACAAATGTCTGCCGACTGTTGTACAATAGTTTTACAAATGTCTTGAAAGGCCATAAAAGGTCTTACAAAAGTCTTACAATGGCCTTAAGACGGTTTTACAAATGTCTTACAAATGTCTTACAAATGTCTTACAAATGTCTTACAAATGTCTTAAAAGGCCATAAAAGGTCTTACAAATGTCTTACAATGGCCTTAAGAAGGTTTTACAAATTTCTTACAAATGTCTCAAAATGTTTAACAAATGTCTTATAAATGTCTTATAAATTTCTTACAAAGGTTTTACAAATGTCTTATAAATTTCTTACAAAGGTCTTACAAATGTCTTACAAATGTCTTACAAATGTCTTAAAATGTTTTACAAATGTCTTAAAAGGCCATAAAAGGTCTTAAAAATGTCTTACATTGGCCTTAAGAAGGTTTTACAAATTTCTTACAAATATCTTACAAAGGTCTTAAAAGGTCTTACAAACGTTTTAAAAGGCCATAATAGGTCTTACAAATATCCTGAAATGGCCTTAAGAAGGTCTTAAAAATTTCTTACAAATGTCTTACAATGGCCTTAAGAAGGTTTTACAAATTTCTTACAAATGTCTTACAAAGGTCTTAAAATGTCTTAAAAAGGTCTTACAAAGGTCTTACAATGGCCTTAAGACGGTTTTACAAATGTCTTACAAATGTCTTAAAATGTTTTACAAATGTCTTACAAAGGTCTTAAAATGTCTTACAAAGGTCTTATAAATGTCTTATAAATTTCTTACAAAGCTCTTAAAATGTCTTAAAAAGGTCTTACAAAGGTCTTAAAATATCTTACAAACGTCTTAAAAAGGTCTTACAAAGGTCTTACAATGGCCTTAAGACGGTTTTACAAATGTCTTACAAATGTCTTAAAATGTTTTACAAATGTCTTACAAAGGTCTTAAAATGTCTTACAAAGGTCTTATAAATGTCTTATAAATTTCTTACAAAGCTCTTAAAATGTCTTAAAAAGGTCTTACAAAGGTCTTAAAATATCTTACAAACGTCTTAAAAAGGTCTTACATATGTCTTACAAATGTCTTACAATGGCCTTAAGAAGGTTTTACAAATTTCTTACAAATGTCTTACAAAGGTCTTACAAAGGTCTTAAAATGTCTTAAAAGGGTCTTACAAAGGTCTTACAATGGCCTTAAGACGGTTTTACAAATGTCTTACAAATGTCTTAAAATGTCTTACAAATGTCTTATAAATGTCTTAAAAGGCCATAAAAGGTCTTACAAATGTCTTACAATGGCCTTAAGAAGGTTTTACAAATTTCTTACAAATGTCTTACAAATGTCTTACAATGGTCTTAAAAGGTCTTACAAATGTCTTAAAAAGCCATAAAAGGTCTTATAACGTCTTACAAATGTCTGCCGAATGTCTTACAAACTTGTTTTACAAAGGTCTTACAAAGGTCTTACAAAGGTCTTACAAAGGTCTTAAAATGTCTTACAATAGTTTTACAAATGGCTTAAAAGGCCATAAAAGGTCTTACAAATGTCTTACAATGGCCTTAAGAAGGTTTTACAAATTTCTTACAAATGTCTGCCGAATGTCTTACAAACTTGTCTTACAAAGGTCTTACAAAGGTCTTACAAAGGTCTTAAAATGTCTTACAATAGTTTTACAAATGGCTTAAAAGGCCATAAAAGGTCTTACAAATGTCTTACAATGGCCTTAAGAAGGTTTTACAAATTTCTTACAAATGTCTTACAATGGTCTTAAAAGGTCTTACAAATGTCTTAAAAAGCCATAAAAGGTCTTATAACGTCTTACAAATGTCTGCCGAATGTCTTACAAACTTGTTTTACAAAGGTCTTACAAAGGTCTTAAAATGGCTTACAAAGGTCTTATAAGGTCTTACAAATGTCTGCCGAATGTCGTACAATAGTTTTACAAATGTCTTACAATGGCCTTAAGAAGGTTTTACAAATTTCTTACAAATGTCTTACAAAGGTCTTACAAAGGTCTTACAAAGGTCTTACAAAGGTCTTAAAATGTCTTAAAATGTCTTACAATAGTTTTACAAATGGCTTAAAAGGCCATAAAAGGTCTTACAAATGTCTTACAATGGCCTTAAGACGGTTTTACAAATGTCTTACAAATGTCTTAAAATGTTTTACAAATGTCTTACAAAAGGTCTTAAAATGTCTTACAAAGGTCTTTAAAGTGTCTTAAAAGGCCATAAAAGGTCTTACAAATGTCTAACAATGGCCTTAAGAAGGTTTTACAAATCTCTTACAAATGTCTTACAAATGTCTTAAAATGTCTTACAAAGGTCTTACAAAGGTCTGCCGAATGTCGTACAATATTTTTACAAATGTCTTAAAAGGCCTTAAGAAGGTTTTACAAATGTCTTACAATGGCCTTAAGACGGTTTTACAAATGTCTTACAAATGTCTTAAAATGTCTTAAAATGTCTTACAAAGGTCTTACAAAGGTCTTACAAATGTCTTACAAATGTCTTACAAATGTCTTACAAATGTCTTACAAATGTCTTACAAATATCTTACAAATGTCTTACAAATGTCTTACAAATGTCTTAAAATGTTTTACAAACGTCTTACAAAGGTCTTAAAATGTCTTACAAAGGTCTTATAAATGTCTTACAAAGGTCTTAAAATGTCTTACAAAGGTCTTAAAAAGGTCTTACAAATGTCTTACCAAGTTCTTAAAATGTTTTACAAATGTCTTACATATGTCTTAAAAAGGTCTTACAATTGTCTTATAAGGTCTTACAAATGTCTGCCGAATGTCGTACAATAGTTTTACAAATGTCTTAAAAGGCCATAAAAGGTCTTACAAATGTTTTACAAAGGTCTTATAAGGTCTTACAAATGTCTGCCGAATGTCGTACAATAGTTTTACAAATGTCTTAAAAGGCCATAAAAGGTCTTACAAATGTCTTACAATGGCCTTAAGACGGTTTTACAAATGTCTTACAAATGTCTTACAAATGTCTTAAAATGTTTTACAAACGTCTTACAAAGGTCTTAAAATTTCTTACAAAGGTCTTATAAATGTCTTACAAAGGTCTTAAAATGTCTTACAAAGGTCTTGTAAATATCTTACAAAGGTCTTACATATGTCTTACAAATGTATTACAATGGCCTTAAGAAGGTTTTACAAATTTCTTACAAATTTCTTACAAATGTCTTACAAATGTCTTACAAATGTCTTACAATGGTCTTAAAAGGTCTTACAAATGTCTTAAAAGGCCATAAAAGGTCTTACAAATGTCTTACAAAGGTCTTATAAGGTCTTACAAATGTCTGCCGAATGTCTTACAATAGTTTTACAAATGTCTTAAAAGGCCATAAAAGGTCTTACAAATGTCTTACAATGGCCTTAAGACGGTTTTACAAATGTCTTACAAATGTCTTAAAATGTTTTACAAATGTCTTAAAAGGGTCTTAAAATGTCTTACTAAGGTCTTACAAATGTCTTAAAAGGCCATAAAAGGTCTTACAAATGTCTAACAATGGCCTTAAGAAGGTTTTACAAATGTCTTACAAATGTCTTACAAAGGTCTTACAAAGGTCTTACAAAGGTCTTACAATGGCCTTAAGAAGGTTTTACAAATTTCTTACAAATGTCTTACAAAGGTCTTAAAAGGTCTTACAAAGGTCTTACAAAGGTCTTACAAAGGTCTTACAAAGGTCTTACAAAGGTCTTACAAAGGTCTTACAAAGGTCTTACAATGGCCTTAAGACGGTTTTACAAATGTTTTAGAATGTTTTACAAATGTCTTACAAAGGTCTTAAAATGTCTTACAAAGGTCTTATAAATGTCTTATAAATTTCTTACAAAGCTCTTAAAATGTCTTAAAAAGGTCTTAAAAAGGTCTTACAAAGGTCTTACAAAGGTCTTACAAATGTCTTACAATGGTCTTATAAGGTCTTACAAATGTCTGCCGAATGTCTTACAATAGTTTTACAAATCACTTAAAAGGCAATAAAAGGTCTTACAAATATCTTACAATGGCCTTAAGAAGGTTTTACAAATTTCTTACAAATGTCTTACAAATGTCTTACAATGGTCTTAAAAGGTCTTTCAAATGTCTGCCGAATGTCTTACAAATGTCTTAAAAGGCCATAAAAGGTCTTACAAAGGTCTTATAAGGTCTTACAAATGTCTTGCAAATGTCTTGCAAATGTTTTAAAAGGTCTTACAAATGTCTTATCAGGTCTTACAAATGTCTACCGAATATCTTACAATAGTTTTACAAATGTCATAAAAGGCCATAAAAGGTCTTACAAATGTCTTACAATGGCCTTAAGACGGTTTTACAAATGTCTTACAAATGTCTTACAAATGTCTTAAAATGTTTTACAAATGTCTTACAAAGGTCTTAAAATGTCTTACAAAGGTCTTACAAATGTCTTAAAAGGCCATAAAAGGTCTTACAAATGTCTAACAATGGCCTTAAGAAGGTTTTACAAATGTCTTACAAATGTCTTACAAATGTCCTAAAATGTTTTACAAATGTCTTACAAATGTCTTAAAAAGGTCTTACAAAGGTCTTAAAATGTCTTAAAATGTCTTACAAATGTCTGCCGAATGTCTTACAATAGTTTTACAAATGTCTTAAAAGGCCATAAAAGGTCTTACAAATGTCTTACAATGGCCTTAAGACGGTTTTACAAATGTCTTACAAATGTCTTACAAATGTCTTAAAATGTCTTAAAATGTCTTAAAATGTCTTAAAATGGTCTTAAAAAGGTCTTACAAAGGTCTTATAAGGTCTTATAAGGTCTTACAAATGTCTGCCAAATGTCGTACAATAGTTTTACAAATGTCTTAAAAGGCCATAAAAGGTCTTACAAATGTCTTACAATGGCCTTAAGACGGTTTTACAAATGTCTTAAAAATGTCTTACAAAGGTCTTATAAGGTCTTACAAATGTCTGCCGAATGTCGTACAATAGTTTTACAAATGTCTTAAAAGGCCATAAAAGGTCTTACAATGGCCTTAAGAAGGTTTTACAAATTTCTTACAAATGTCTTACAAAGGTCTTAAAATGTCTTACAAATGTCTTACAATGGTCTTACAAGGTCTTACAAATGTCTGCCGAATGTCTTACAATAGTTTTACAAATCACTTAAAAGGCAATAAAAGGTCTTACAAATATCTTACAATGGCCTTAAGAAGGTTTTACAAATTTCTTACAAATGTCTTACAAATGTCTTACAATGGTCTTAAAAGGTCTTTCAAATGTCTGCCGAATGTCTTACAAATGTCTTACAAATGTCTTAAAAGGCCATAAAAGGTCTTACAAAGGTCTTATAAGGTCTTACAAATGTCTTGCAAATGTCTTGCAAATGTCTTGCAAATGTCTTAAAAGGTCTTACAAATGTCTTATAAGGTCTTACAAATGTCTACCGAATGTCTTACAATAGTTTTACAAATGTCATAAAAGGCCATAAAAGGTCTTACAAATGTCTTACAATTGCCTTAAGAAGGTTTTACAAATTTCTTACAAATATCTTACAAATGTCTTAAAATGTCTTACAAAGGTCTAAAAAAGGTCTTACAAAGGTCTTAAAATGTCTTGCAAATGTCTTACAAATGTCTGCCGAATGTCTTACAATAGTTTTACAAATGTCTTAAAAGGCCATAAAAGGTCTTACAAATGTCTTACAATTGCCTTAAAAAGATTTTACAAATGTCTTACTAATGTCTTACAAATGTCTTACAAATGTCTTACAAAGGTCTTACAAAGGTCTTACAAAGGTCTTACAAAGGTCTTACAAAGGTCTTACAAAGGTCTTACAAAGGTCTTGCAAATGTCTTGCAAATGTCTTGCAAATGTCTTATAAGGTCTTACAAATGTCTACCGAATATCTTACAATAGTTTTACAAATGTCATAAAAGGCCATAAAAGGTCTTACAAATGTCTTACAATGGCCTTAAGACGGTTTTACAAATGTCTTACAAAGGTCTTAAAATGTCTTACAAAGGTCTTACAAATGTCTTAAAAGGCCATAAAAGGTCTTACAAATGTCTAACAATGGCCTTAAGAAGGTTTTACAAATGTCTTACAAATGTCTTAAAATGTCTTACAAATGTCTGCCGAATGTCTTACAATAGTTTTACAAATGTCTTAAAAGGCCATAAAAGGTCTTACAAATGTCTTACAATGGCCTTAAGACGGTTTTACAAATGTCTTACAAATGTCTTACAAATGTCTTAAAAT
This sequence comes from Pseudorasbora parva, assembly GCF_024679245.1. Classification (NCBI taxonomy): domain Eukaryota; kingdom Metazoa; phylum Chordata; class Actinopteri; order Cypriniformes; family Gobionidae; genus Pseudorasbora; species Pseudorasbora parva. The sequence continues at coordinate 4,030,747 of NC_090182.1, read as the reverse complement.
GTCTTAAAATGTCTTAAAATGGTCTTAAAAAGGTCTTACAAAGGTCTTATAAGGTCTTATAAGGTCTTACAAATGTCTGCCAAATGTCGTACAATAGTTTTACAAATGTCTTAAAAGGCCATAAAAGGTCTTACAAATGTCTTACAATGGCCTTAAGACGGTTTTACAAATGTCTTAAAAATGTCTTACAAAGGTCTTATAAGGTCTTACAAATGTCTGCCGAATGTCGTACAATAGTTTTACAAATGTCTTAAAAGGCCATAAAAGGTCTTACAATGGCCTTAAGAAGGTTTTACAAATTTCTTACAAATGTCTTACAAAGGTCTTTAAATGTCTTACAAATGTCTTACAAATGTCTTACAAATGTCTTAAAAGGCCATAAAAGGTCTTACAATGGCCTTAAGATGGTTTTACAAATGTCTTACAAATGTCACAAAGGTCTTAAAAAGTCTTAAAAACGTCATTCAAAGGTCTTACAGAGTCTTAAAAACCTGAAACAAAGGTCTTACAGAGTTCTTACAAATATCTTAAAAGGCCTTAAAATGTCTTACAAATGTCTAAAAAAGGTCTTACAAAGGTCTTAAAATGTCTTGCAAATGTCTTACAAATGTCTTAAAAGGTCTTACAAATGTCTGCCGAATGTCTTACAATAGTTTTACGAATGTCTTAAAAGGCCATAAAAGGTCTTACAAATGTCTTACAATTGCCTTAAAAAGATTTTACAAATTTCTTACAAATGTCTTACAAATGTCTTAAAATGTCTAACAAAGGTCTTACAAAGGTCTTGCAAAGGTCTTGCAAATGTCTTGCAAATGTCTTGCAAATGTCTTGCAAATGTCTTGCAAATGTCTTGCAAATGTCTTAAAAGGTCTTACAAATGTCTTATAAGGTCTTACAAATGTCTACCGAATGTCTTACAATAGTTTTACAAATGTCATAAAAGGCCATAAAAGGTCTTACAAATGTCTTACAATTGCCTTAAGAAGGTTTTACAAATTTCTTACAAATATCTTACAAATGTCTTAAAATGTCTTACAAAGGTCTAAAAAAGGTCTTACAAAGGTCTTAAAATGTCTTGCAAATGTCTTACAAATGTCTGCCGAATGTCTTACAATAGTTTTACAAATGTCTTAAAAGGCCATAAAAGGTCTTACAAATGTCTTACAATTGCCTTAAAAAGATTTTACAAATGTCTTACTAATGTCTTACAAATGTCTTACAAATGTCTAACAAAGGTCTTACAAAGGTCTTACAAAGGTCTTACAAAGGTCTTACAAAGGTCTTGCAAATGTCTTGCAAATGTCTTGCAAATGTCTTACAAATGTCTTATAAGGTCTTACAAATGTCTACCGAATGTCTTACAATAGTTTTACAAATGTCTTAAAAGGCCATAAAAGGTCTTACAAATGTCTTAAAGTTGCCTTAAGAAGGTTTTACAAATTTCTTACAAATGTCTTACAAATGTCTTAAAATGTCTTACAAAGGTCTTAAAAAGGTCTTACAAAGGTCTTACAAAGGTCTTACAAATGTCTTAAAATGTCTTAAAATGTCTTACAAATGTCTTACAAATGTCTTACAAATGTCTTACAAATGTCTTACAAATGTCTTACAAATGTCTGCCAAAGGTCTTAAAAATGGCTTACAAATGTCTTAAAAGGTCTTACAAATGTCCTACAAAGGTATTACAAATGTCTTAAAAACGTCATACAAAGGTCTTACAGAGTCTTAAAAACCTCATACAAAGGTCTTACAGAGTTCTTACAAATATCTTAAAAGGCCTTAAAATGTCTTACAAAGGTCTAAAAAAGGTCTTACAAAGGTCTTAAAATGTCTTTCAAATGTCTTACGAATGTCTTAAAAGGTCTTACAAATGTCTTATAAGGTCTTACAAATGTCTACCGAATGTCTTACAATAGTTTTACAAATGTCTTAAAAGGCCATAAAAGGTCTTACAAATGTCTTACAATTGCCTTAAAAAGATTTTACAAATTTCTTACAAATGTCTTACAATGTCTTACAAATGTCTTAAAATGTCTAACAAAGGTTTAACAAAGGTCTAACAAATGTCTAACAAAGGTCTTACAAAGGTCTTGCAAAGGTCTTAAAAGGTCTTAAAAGGTCTTACAAATGTCTTATAAGGTCTTACAAATGTCTACCGAATGTCTTACAATAGTTTTACAAATGTCATAAAAGGTCATAAAAGGTCTTACAAATGTCTTACAATTGCCTTAAGAAGGTTTTACAAATTTCTTATAAATGTCTTACAAATGTCTTAAAATGTCTTACAAAGGTCTAAAAAAGGTCTTACAAAGGTCTTAAAATGTCTTGCAAATGTCTTACAAAAGTCTTATAAGGTCTTACAAATGTCTGCCGAAGGTCTTAAGAAGGTCTTAAGAAGGTCTTACAATGACAAGTGTCTTAAAAGGTCTTTAAAACAGTCTTTAAAATGTCTTACAATGGTCTTTAAATAGTCTTACATGGTCTTAAAACTGGTTTACAAATGTCTTACAAAGGTCTTAAAAGGTCTTACAAAAGTCCTACAAAGGTATTACAAATGTCTTAAAAATGTCTTAAAAAGGTCTTAAAAAGTCTTAAAAACCTCATACAAAGGTCTTACAGAGTTCTTAAAAATATCTTAAAATGTCTTACAAAGGTCTAAAAAAGGTCTTACAAGGGTCTTAAAATGTCTTGCAAATGTCTTACAAAGGTCTTACAAAGGTTTTACAAATATCTTACAACTTTTTACAAAGGTCTTTAAAGGTCTTACAAGTGGCTTACAAATGTCTTACAAAGGTCTTATAAGGTCTTACAAATGTCTGCCGAAGGTCTTACAAAAGTTTTACAAATGTCTTACAAAGGTCTTAAAAGGTATTACAAAGGTCTTACAAATGCCTTATGAATGTCTTAAAAGGTCTTACAAATGTCTTACAAATGTCTTAAAAAGCCTTACAAATGTCTTATAAAGGTCTTATAAGGTCTTACAAATGTCTGCCGAAGGTCTTAAAAATGGCTTACAAAGGTCTTAAAAATGTCTTACAAAGGTCTTACAAAGGTCTTACAAAGGTCTTACAAAGGTCTTACAAAGGTCTTACAATAGTTTTACAAATGTCTTAAAAGGCCATTAAATGTCTTACAAATATCTTACACTGGCCATAAGGTTTTACAAACTTCTTACTAATGTCTTACAAAGGTCTTAAAAAGGTCTTACAAATGTTTTACAATGGCCTTAAGAAGGTTTTACAATTTTTTTACAAATGTCTGCCGACGGTCTTAAAAGGTCTTAAAAATGTCTTAAAAGGCCATAAAATGTCTTACAAATGTCTTAAAAGGCCATAAAAGGTCTTACAAATGTCTTACAATGGCCATAAGGTTTTACAAATTTCTTACTAATGTCTTACAAATTTCTTACTAATGTCTTACAAAGGTCTTACAAAGGTCTTACAAGGTATTATAAGGTCTTACAAATGTCTGCCGACGGTCTTAAAAATGGCTTACAAATGTCTTACAAAGGTCTTAAAAGGCCATAAAAGGTCTTACAAATGTCTTACAATGGCCTTAAGAAGGTTTTACAAATTTCTTACAAATGTCTAACAAAGGTCTTCAAATGTCTTACAAAGGTCTTACAAAGGTCTTATAAGAACTTACAAAGGTCTTACAAATGTCTTACACATGGCTTACAAATGTCTTACAAATGTCTTATAAGGTCTTACAAATGTCTGCCGAAGGTCTTACAATAGTTTTACAAATCTCTTACAAAAGTCTTAAAAGGCCATAAAAGGTCTTACTAAGGTCTTACTAAGGTCTTACTAAGGTCTTACTAAGGTCTTATAAGAACTTACAAACGTCTTACAAATGTCTTACAAATTTCTTACAACGGTCTTAAAATGTCTTACAAAGGTCCGACAAATTTCTTACAAATGTCTGCCGAAGGTCTTACAAAAGTTTTACAAATCTCTTACAAAAGTCTTAAAAGGTCTTACAAATGCTACAAAGGTCCGACAAATTTCTTACAAATGTCTGCCGAAGGTCTTACAAAAGTTTTACAAATCTCTTACAAAAGTCTTAAAAGGTCTTACAAATGCTACAAAGGCCTTAATAAGGTTTTTACAAATGACTTACAAAGGACTTAAAAGGTCTTAAAAACGTCTTTCAGAGGTCTTACAAAGGCCTTACAAAGGCCTTAAGAAGGTCTTACAAATGTCTAACAAAGCTCTGACAAAGGTCTGACAAAGGTTTTACAAATGTCTTACAAAAGTCTTAAAAGGTCTTTCAAATGTCTTACAATGGCCTTAATAAGGTCTTAAAATGTCTTACAAAGTTCTTACAAATGTCTTACAAAGGTCTCAAGGGCGTATAGGGTCTTAAAAAGTTTTTACAAAAGGCCTCACAAATGTCTTACAAAGGCCTTAAGAAGGTCTTACAAAGGTCTTACAAATATCTTACAAAGGTCTTAAACAGTCTTAAAAACGTCTTTCAGAAGTCTTTCAGAGGTCTTAAAAATGTCTGACAAAGGTCTTACAAAGTTTTACAAATATCTTACAAAAGTCTTAAAAGGTCTTACAAATGCCTTAAGAAGGTTTTACAAATGTATTAAACAAGTTTTACAAATTTCTTACAAAGGTCTCAAAAGGTCTTACAAAGGTCTTACAAATAGCTTACGAAATTCTTACAAATGTCTTAAAAGGCCTTAAAAGGTCTCACAAATGCAAGGTCTTAAAAAGGTCTTACAAATGTCTTAAGAAGGTCTTAAGAAGGTCTTAAGAAGGTCTTAAGAAGGTCTTAAGAAGGTCTTAAGAAGGTCTTAAGAAGGTCTTACAATGACAAGTGTCTTAAAAGGTCTTTAAAACAGTCTTTAAAATGTCTTACAATGGTCTTTAAATAGTCTTACATGGTCTTAAAAAGGCCGTAAAATGTCTTATAAATGACTTGTATAAAGGTCTTGCAAATGTCTTTTAAATTTCTTTAAAATGCTTTTAAAAAGCCTTAAGAGCCTTAAAGGTCTTAAAAGGTCTTACAAATGTCTTACAAAGGTCTTAAAAGGTCTTAAAAGGTCTTACAAATGTCTTAAGGCCTTTGTAAGACTTTTTAAAGGCATTTGTAGGACATTTGTAAGACATATTCGTCCAGGCCAGAGTCAGATCAGTTGCCCCTCTGGAAAGCCTCAAAAGCCTGTCAGGGTTTTGTCAAGGAGAGAGTGAATCTCTACGTCCAAACGCTCACCCGAGAACCGGGACCCAGGGAGTGGCATGCCGAAGAGCCATAAAAAGAGGTGCACTGCGGGTTGGGCTAGAGACATCCCGGAACGACCCATCGAGAAAAGAGCGGGTCCGTAAAGAAAAACGGACAGAGTCCGAAAGCCGAAATCAGCGAATAGCTCCACGCTAATGGACCTCCCGTCTGGCGACTGGGGAGGGTCTTGCAAATGTCTTACAAAGACCTAAAGAAGGTCCTAAGAGAGCCTGTAAAAAGAGGTAGTGCGCGGGTTGGGCTAGAGACATCCAGGAATGACCCGGTGAGAAACGAGCGGGTCCATAAAGGAACCGAGAGCCGAACTCAGCGAAAAGCTCCACGCTAATGGACCTCCCGGTCTGGCGACTTGGCAAATGTCTTACAAATGTCTTACGAATGTCTTACGAATGTCTTACGAATGTCTTACGAATGTCTTACGAATGTCTTACGAATGTCTTACGAATGTCTTACGAATGTCTTACGAATGTCTTACGAATGTCTTACGAATGTCTTACGAATGTCTTACGAATGTCTTAAGAAGGTCTTACAATGACAAGTGTCTTAAAAGGTCTTTAAAACAGTCTTTAAAATGTCTTACAAGGCTGACAAAACGTCTTACAAATGTCTTACAATGGTCTTTAAAGGTCCTAATATGGTCTTACAAATGTCTTACAAAGGCCTTAAAAAGGTCTTACAAATGACAAATGTGTTATAGAGGTCTTAAAAGGTCTTACAACTGTCTTTAAAATATCTTACAAGGTCTTAAAAGTGTGTCTTATGACAAATATCTTATTACAAATGTCATGTCTTAAAAGTTCTTACAACCATCTTTAAAATGTCTTAAAAAGGTATTATAAATGTCTTACAAAGGTATGTAAAAGGTCTTAGAAATGTATTACAAATGTCTAAACGTTCTTACAAGGTGTTTAAAAGGTCTTTCAAAGGTCTTACAAAGGTTTGTACAACTTTTTTAATACATTGTAAGACCTTTTTAAGACCTTTTTTAATACATTGTAAGACCTTTTAAGACCTTTTTAAGACCAATTAAAGAAAATGTAAGGAATAAATTGAAGGGAACATAACATGTTAACATGTTTTCTAAACATAAATGGCTAAGCACCATGAGTGCATTATTGACACTTTAAAGTTTGGAAACAAAACTTCAAACAGATCACCATAACTTTTAAATATATTTTACAAATAGTTTAAAAGTTTGATAAGAAATCTTGTGAAAGTGATTTTATGCTTAAAATTAGATTAAATATCTGCTTTTGTGATCATAAAAATCAACTTAATTAAAATGCAAATAAATATTTATTCTTGTTTTAAGCATAAACTCAATTGTGTTTAATGTCTCAGAAAGCAAGACTTAATTTCTTAATTTTGCATCTTAATTAAATGCATCCTGATTTAAGGATGTTTAGATATTTGTGCTGAAACTTTTCTGAAATAAAATAAATAAATATATAAAACAAAATTAAATTATTTTTCTGGACTGCTTTAATGGTTAAATTACATTTGACTGACTTTTACTCCCTTTAAGTGGACCGACCTTCTTTTAATTTATTCATCCAAAATTCTGTGACATTCTGACAAATTACAAGACATTGTTTTAAGGCCTCAAATTAAGACTTGGGAAAACCCTGATCATTTAATTGATTTAATACAATCAACACTCCCAGTTTATGTTAATACGAAAGTTTGAAATTAAATAGCATTGATATAATAACAGCAGAAGTATCAAAATGATTTCTTTGCATTTTTAATCTTTAAAATGTATGTTCTCTTTAATTGCTCATGAATAATGGGCTTTCCATGCATTATTACTTTGGCCAGTTAAAAAGTAAGCAATAAAACAATGTTTTATGAGTTATTATAGTTCTTATAAGAACAGCAGCACTTTACCTGTCCATGTCTGTCCTCCAGTCGCTCCTGTGAAGAAAACAGAATGTGTGAGTCTAGTTTTGTTCCTTGAGAGCGTGAGCACGTGTGAACGAGCGCTCGATCCTATGTTAGAGCTTGTCTGACGCTCAGGTGGAGTTTTAGGGTTGGGTTTGCCACTTCACCTCCGGGACTTTAACCCATTATGCTATTGACTTTACACAGCAAAGATCCCCATGCAAACAATATGAATCAACACAGACAAGTTCTCAAGAAATAAGGTGTGCTAATAAAGATGGGATTTTGGACTAACTAAGATCTCGTCTAAATTAATTACCTATTTGTGTCAAATGGAATGACATCTTCAGCCAAAGAAATCAGAACACTTGGTGTCAAACTGTGAATAAAACAAAACATCTGGATTAATATTACTGCTTAAATCAAATGCATTGTCTAAAATGACATTCTGAACATTTTTGCAAACTTATTTTAATATTATAAACAGGGCTTAACACGTGCTCTACAGTCACTGTGACTATTGGTTTACCAATTTTCACTGGCCACAATTTTGACATCGATACCATGGGGAAAAACTGCATGTAACGACTTTCCGCTCGTTGGTAGTAGGAGTTAGCAAGTTTAAAAAATGCATAAAAAACAGAGTCCATGCAGACGGAGGTAAAATGCAAACACAGTGTCTTTGTTTATTGTGCTTCAATGATTAAATTATTGCTTCCAGTAAGCTTTCTGTTTTGTCATTCTTTCCAGTTCATAGAATACAAATAACATGTCCATGCCATACTGTATACAATCAATCCACGTGCACACTATACTCTGCCGTGCGGTCAAAAACTGTGGGCTTCGCCACTACCAACACACCTGTGTCTCATTACTATTGGCTCTTAATATCCCATCCCAGAACGCCACCCAATGGATACATGTATAACTACACACAAATGGCTTCAAAGCTGCCCTATTGATATTTTTATATTTATTTGTCAGCAGGAATATTAGGCTGCTGTCACTTTAAGAGCTGACGTACAGATTCATTACACTGTTACACATGCGCTTTCTTTCTCAACTGTTTACATTCCCTTAAAACAGAACTGACTGTGTTTACATGAATACTCCGATATTTTGACATTATTTTGTGTGACAGTTTAAGCCCAAAAAGAAACGAAAAAGAGCTTGATTTAGTGCTGAGAGGCCCCTTTATATGCCACACTTTGGGTGCGAGAACAAAATCTACAGGAATGAGCAAACTTATGCACAAAACGGGCAATCCAACAGTGAGATTCTTGCCCTGTAAGAGCAACAATATTCATCTGGAGCAAATAAAGTGAGTGTGTAAGAGGAGGTGGGTTTGTGTGCCACTTGCTGTTGGAGAGATGAAGAGAGCCTCGTGTGTCTATTCTGAGGAAAATGAGCATTGGAAGCATTTCAGATATTTCAATATTGATATGTATCGATAAATCAAAATTTTTGACAACAGTTTATTGCACTCAGTTTATCATTACAGACGCCATTTTAACCCTCTAGGCGCCAAGGTCAAGTTTACTTGACAAAATGTAGCACTGAATAAAATGGCCGATTTTGTCAAATAGGGTGTAAAATTTCATTCGACCTCCCCTCCACTAGATGGCAGACATATCATACTTCATCCCCGACTTGATAAGTCGTAAGCCGTTTTATCAGATCATTTGTCAACGTCAGCGAGTATTTGCATTAGGTTATTATTACTATTATTATTTTCTAATGGCATCATTAAAGCTTACACACAATGAAGTTTTGGGTCTTCTATTCAAGGACCCTGATTCTGAAGGGGAATATCTGCTTTTGGAAGATGACTGTGATTCTGAAAGTGAAATTATAGTCCTACACCAAGCACAAACGGTGAATCTTTTGCCCAATGTAGATGGTCCTTTGCCCAATGTCAGTGATGGGAGCAATGTTTCCCGGGTCGGAGTGTTCCTTGCGAAGTTAGCAGGCATGTTAGTGTTGAGGGGAATGAGGCGGCCCCAGGAGATTTTTACCTTCGCTCACCATGAAGCTTTTTCTTCTAACCGTGTTCCTCTCCGCAATCGTGGCAACAGTATTGTGATGGAGACTTTGTCTAATGCCACTAGGTATGTTAGACAATGTCAAATTATTCAGAGGACAGTTAGGGGGCAACGTGGATGCAGGGTGGGTAGTCGCAATGACAGTGGTTTGATCTGGCCATGCTGCTTGTAGCAAGAGCAGACGTGGTGTGACATGGGGCAGAGGGGCTATTATGCATAATATATAATATTTATGTTCCCCACACATGGAATCAGAGTGCCTACTGTATGTAGTAAATGGAAAATCTCTACAGCAAAGGGCCAACCACTACATGCATTCGGTTTTTTTTTTTTTTTTACCATGTATTAGTAATTATTTACACAGTTTGTTTACTATTTACTATTTACCTGAAAATTCAGTATTATGCAATATAGCATACAGAAGGTGAGGGGCATTTTATGGGGAAAGAAATGCTTAATTTAATCATTTAAACTTTTCATTTAAAATCATTTAAATCAAAGTGACTTTCATGAAAATTCTATAATCCAAGATTGCCACCACCATATGATGTCATGATATGCAAATTTGATGGAAAAATGTAATCCCTACATAAACCTCGGGACATCCTTAGTATTTCTCTAATTTACAGAAAGTCTCTATCTTTTATCACTTTTAAGATATAGCTTTTTGAAATTAAGATGTCAAAATCAAACGTTTTAGGAAAAAAACTCTGGCGCCTAAAGGGATAAAGACAACAATTGAAAATGTTTACATTATATATTTAAAAAAAATTAAACATGCCAAAGTGGCTAATTCGAGTGACTGTTACACGCCACAGTTGAAATACACACACATTTGGTGTGTTAAGGGGTGTTAATGTCAATGCCTGATTATAAATGAAATTTAAGTTAATTAAAAGTTAATTGAGTGTATTGATTTTTATACTCACGGAGCAATCGGGTCTACGGGATTCTGAAATTGATCGATTGTATCTGTGGAACTGAACATTAAAACATACACACTTATGACAAACTGTATATTGGAAAACATCATCATCAAGTGAGCAAACAGATGTGCAGAATCACCTTGGGTCCAGCACAGGAGGACGGTACCATCGAGGACTGTAAGACACAAGCAGACAGAGAAAGAGGTGTAAGCTGGTGTGTGTACACACATGACTGTTAAACACTGACAATTGGCAGATTCATTACCTCTTCGTGGGCTCACCCTCAGTCGGTAATGGATCAAATAGATCATCTGAGCTGAAAAATCAAAAATCATTTCATACAGATTTCATACTCAGCGCAGAAACATATGCAAAGTCAATCAACTCAATGTTCAACATTTACCATCTCTATTAATAAAGCAAATAGATTATGAGAATGTCTGTATATTTGGGTGGGTTTTATCTTAAACATCTCAAAAATAGTGTTGAGTGCGCTCACTACACTGTCCTTGTGTGCATTACTTATGTGCTACATTTAAAAGATGACCATAGGACAGATTTTCATTGAATAACTCTTTAACCCTTGTGTATTGTTCAAATTTACGACCCTTTCGTTATGTTCGGGATGAAAACATCCACTAAATTAAACTGCTGTAAAAATGTATCAGATAATTATTTCTCCATTATTTTTGCATACATTTATAAAATCAACCTTAGTCCTGATTTTTTACAACTAAAAAAAAAAAAAAAAAAAATTAATAATAATAATAATTATATATATATATATATATATATATATATATATATATATATATATATATATATATATATATATATATATATATATATATATATATATATATATATATATATATATATATATATATATATATATATTGAGATTGATTCATAGATTTATGCAACCAAAAAAAACATTTTTAATCTGACATTTCTACAGCAGTTTAATTCAGAACATAACAAGAGGGTCGTGAATTTGCCCACTGTATTGTTGAGTTTTTGAAAGCAATTTCCCAAAATCTGTGTCAAAATATGATTTGTCACCAAAAAACACTCCATTTTCTAAAACACAGAGAAAGTTGTTGCCAAATTTATTCCCAACAGCTCCCCATAGTGGACCAAAACATCACATACGGTTTAAATGTTGGCGAATCTGTGCCTTACGGTATATCATAGTTAAGGTTTTAATAGTTTTCATTATTCAACAGAGGTGGCCTTACAATTACCACTGCCTAGTTATCATACTCACAGTTTTTTTAAATTATAGGTACATCAAGAGATTACATGGAATATTTGTACTTAATATTCAGTACTTAACTATCATTATTACCTAAAGGGATAGAGCTCATCAAATATTGTAAACAGAAGCTAAAAGTAGATTCAGATTTTACTGCACATAAGGGATACACTTGTGGATGCATGCTTTTAAAAAAACAATGATATCCATGTAAATTGTCAGAAAGAAAGAAAGCTGTACCTAATCAGATCCACAGTCTGGGTTTTCCGGCTATAACTGTAGTCAGTGCTTTTATATATAGTTTGGTTACACTTTATTTTAAGGTGACGTAGTATTACCTCAAGATCTGAGTAATAATAATGAACCATGTACTTACTATAGAGATATGGTAAGGGTTAGTTGCTTATTATTAAGCATAATTTAATGTTATTGCTATAGTAAGTATATGTAGTAACATATAACTGTCACCTTAAATTAAATATAAAATAAAGTGTTACCTATAGGTTTTCGCACTGTTCGTTACTTCTGCATTATTAACTGTCTTATCTATATCGCACATGCATTCCTCAAAACTCCTGCAGAACATGTGAGATGAGCAGAAGAATCACCTGGAGGTGTCGAAGGGAATGAGATCGTCTGACAGCAAGTCCAGACTGTGTTGTGTTTTCTCCGTCTGAGGCAGAGGACTGGAGGAGAAACATCAAGATCATTCAGCCACTAATGTGTTTATGTTAATAAACTGCATTATGCCATCTCAAGCTAAACAAATACATTTTAATATACTATAGAAGATTTAGTAAGATAACAGGGTTGACAGTTTCATTTGACAGTACTAACCATGTGCTCACGGTTGTGAACTGCGTTGATTTTATTAAAAAAAAAGAAAAGCTGGTATTCCAGCAAATATTGATCAAATTATCAGTTTAAAAAGTGTCACTTAAGACCTTTTTGGACGGAATTGTTTTTCACGTGGACATCTGTAAAAATACATCTCTATGCCACCTTTATAAATGTGAACAATAATGATAAATGCATAGTCATTCTCACCTGTTGTCTAGGAGCAGATCCCTCTGGCCAGAACTGCAAGAACAAGAAATAAAGAGAGTGAGAATCTCCCTTCTGGCCACTGAAGCCTCAGACAGAGCTCTTGTGTCCTCTTGTGGTCTAACACAACAGCTCATTTGGAAATGCTCTTTAAAGTCTTATTGTTACATCATTATAACATGTCCGGCAAATATTAGTGAATTACGAGTTCAACTCTGATACAATAAATTTGGTGTGTGTGTGTGGGGGGGGGCAAAGGACCATCTACATTGGGCAAAAGATTCAACGTTTGTGTTTGGTGTAGGAATATACTTTCCCTTTCAGATTAAAAAAATAATCTTTTTTATTTTCTACGAAAAAATCTTATTTTTGGGGGGGAATCAAAAAAAAAATTGGGGGGGGGGACAACAAAATAGGATGTTTTTGTTTGGAAAAACAAGTATCATGATATTTTTGATGGGGAAATCAAAATAAGATGTTTTTTTTTTTCGAAAATCAAAATGTTTTTTGGGAAAATCAAGTAATGATTTTTTTGGGGGGGCAAAATATATTTTTTGGGGGGAAAATCAAGTAATGTGACTTTTTTTGTTTGGAAAATCAAGTAATGATGTTTTTGATGGGAAATCAAAATAAGATGGGGTTTTTTTTCGAAAATCAAAATGGTTTTTGGGAAAATCAAGTAATGATTTTTTTTTTTTGTTTAGATATTAAGTAATGATGTTTTTGGCGGGGGAATCAAAATAATGTGAATCAAACTGTTTTTTTTGTTGGGAAAATCAAGTAATGTGATTTTTTTGTTTGGAAAATCAAGTAATATTATTAATATTATAGTAATATTTATTTTTTGTTTGGGGGGGATTTTTAGGAAAATCAAAATAAGAATTTTTTTTATTTTTGGAAAATCATATAATTATTTTTTGAAAAGTCAATATATCATTTTTTGAGGGGTGTCAAAATATGACTTTTTTGAGAAAATCAAGTAATGATTTTTTTTGGGGGGGGCAAAATATTTTTTTTTTTGGGAAAATCAAGTAGTGTGATTTTTTTGTTTGGAATATCAAGTAATGATGTTTTTGATGGGGAAATCAAAATAAGATGGGTTTTTTTCGAAAATCAAAATGGTTTTGGGGAAAATCAAGTAATGATTTTTTTTGGGGGGGGGGGACAAAATATTAATTTTTTGGGAAAATCAAGTAATGTGATTTTTTTGTTTGGAATATCAAGTAATGATGTTTTTGATGGGGAAATCAAAATAAGATGGGTTTTTTTCGAAAATCAAAATGGTTTTTGGGAAAATCAAGTAATGATTTTTTTTTTTGGAAAATCAAGTAATGATGTTTTTGGCGGGGGAATCAAAATAATGTGAATCAAACTGTTTTTTTTTGTTGGGAAAATCAAGTAATGTGATTTTTTTGTTTGGAAAATCAAGTAATATGATTTTGTTTGGGGGGGATTTTTTGGAAAATCAAAATAAGAATTTTTTTTATTTTTGGAAAATCATATAATGATTTTTTGAAAAGTCAATATATCATTTTTTGAGGGGTGTCAAAATATGACTTTTTTGAGAAAATCAAGTAATGATTTTTTGGGGGGGGGCAAAATATTTTTTTTGGGGGAAAATCAAGTAATGTGATTTTTTTGTTTGGAATATCAAGTAATGATGTTTTTGATGGGGAAATCAAAATAAGATGGGGTTTTTTCGAAAATCAAAATGGTTTTTGGGAAAATCAAGTAATGATGTTTTTGGCGGGGGAATCAAAATAATGTGAATCAAACTGTTTTTTTTGTTGGGAAAATCAAGTAATGTGATTTTTTTGTTTGGAAAATCAAGTAATATGATTTTGTTTGGGGGGGGGGATTTTTTGGAAAATCAAAATAAGATTTTTTTTTATTTTTGGAAAATCATATAATTATTTTTTGGAAAGTCAATATATGATTTTTGGGGGGGGTGTCAAAATATGACTTTTTTGAGAAAATCAAGTAATGATTTTTTTGGGGGGGAAATCAAGTAATGATTTTTTTTTGGGGGGGGGTCAATTTTCTTTTTGGGGGGGGGTCAAAATATGTTTTTTGGGGAAAATCAAGTAATATTTTTTGGGGGGATCAAAATTATTTTTTGGTGGGGGAAATCAAAACAAAATATGATTTTTTTGGGGAAAACAAAGTAATATGTTTGTTTGGTTTTTTTTTTTGGGGGGGGGGGGGTCAAAATAAGATTAAATTAAAAAAAAATATATATATTTTTTTGGGAAAATCAAATACTATATATTTTTTGAAAATCAAAATATGTTTTTTTGGGAAAAAAACAAGTAATATTATTTTTTGGGGTGGAAAATAAAAAAAATGGGGGAATCATTCTTTTGGAAATCAAAATATTTTTTGGGAAAGTATATTGATATAATTTTTTTGAGGAAAAATTACAAAAATTACAAAAAAAGGGAAATTCACAATATGATTTATGAAGAATGGACTCATTGCATCAGGTGGCAACCTATCACGGTACCACGCTCGAGTTCACGGAGCTCCTGAGAGCGACCCGTTCTTTCACAAATGTGTGTAGAAGCATCTGCATGCATAGTGCGTGATTTATACATTTGTGGGCTAGAAGTGATTGAAAAAATGAATTCAATGATTTTGAGGGGTGTCCCAAAACTTTTGTCAATATAGTGTTCCCAGATATCCAAAACGCTGCAGTAAAATAGTTTCATATGAGGTGTGCACATACACCTCTGGAAAAAATTAAGAGACCACTAAAAGGTGCCCTAGAATGATTTGAAACGATATGTTAAATTGTTCTTTGATATCTACATAGAGTGTATGTGGCTTATTTAAGGGCAAAAATTGCCCAGATACAGTTTTACAGGTCCATTTACAACCCTATAAATTGTCCCTAGGATGTAATGCTCTGTTTTTGCCCTATTTGGAAGGGTCATGAATATTAATGTCGAGCTCTGCTCTGATTGGCTTATTTCAGCAGCTCACAGCAGCTGGCTCGTGAGTCCTGACCGTCCTGACAGAACACAGACTGACTGAATGACACTTTTTTCAGATCATCCGCGCACGAGCTCGCGTTCGTGCGGTTGCCAGATTTCAGTAATTAAATCCCCCAAACAGAGCTTTTCTGTGAAAAGAAACCCGTATTCTATCCGGTGTTTTGCCTAAACATGTCCGATCTGGCAACCATATGCACGCGAGCTCTCTCTCGCGCGCGCACGCTGATCTGAAAAGACCAATAAACAAGTAATCTGCATTTTATCAATCTCCATTTGAGATGTTCTGCTTAGTGTCATTCAGCCTACATTTTAGACTTGTCTTTTTTCATCAATGATATTGCATGTTTATATGACGTTAGTCACAATGTAGGCTAATGTTACGCAGTGACTGTGATGTAACCTAATCTGAAATACAAATAGGCAAAAACATCATAGGAAACACCATACTTCAGTTCCCAAAAATATACATTTATAACTTATATTTTGAATGAATAGCCTTGTCAAATGACTATCGTTTTAACTAATATGGTGGAAAAGCTGACGTTTGCTAGAAGGATCGAGTGAACGATCTCTAAGCAAAGTATCTACGGTTGAATTTTGTAATACAAAATAATATTACCCTTTGTCATTAGACACACTATTTAGTTTTGTATGGTAATTGGAGTTTCCTATTGTTACTGTAAGCATCTTAAAATGACAATGCTGTCTCTCTAAGAAACATTCTATTTAATCAGAAATTGTTTAAACAGTCAATAAGTGGATAAAATCGCTACTTACTGCTTGCAGGAATACAGTTGCATTGACACTTTCTTCAGTTAAAGAAAGCTAAGCGAATCTTGCTTGAAATGGGCCGAACAAACGAACGATCTTGAATTAAATTGTTGTGGTATCAGATTATAAACATCAACCATGACTGTTGAGATTTTTTATCTGTGGGAAGGGTACTCTCGTCTCCTGCACAGCCTGGAACATGAAGTGTGTCCATGCGAGCAGCTTGTTTACCTGATGATTCGCTCCGTCATTTTCGCCTGACAATGAACATGTTTGGACAGATGCAAATGTTGGGGGCGTGCATATAAAGGATCCCCCACGGTTGTGTTTATGTTGGGAAGCACTTTTTTTTTTGGATTCACAAGATTTACATAAGAAGTAGGAGGCAATGGTGTTTGAGACTCACAGTATGTGATGTCCATGTATTGAACTCTTATTATTTCACTAAAGCAAGGTTAATTAAATTATTAATTCTAGGGCTATTTCTCAATGTTAAGGGGTCTCTTAATTTTTTCCAGAGCTGTAGTACAGGACATCCCATATAAGAACTGACCATTCTTTTTTTTTTTTACATATAATATCATTCTGTCATATTATTTAGGATTTTTGCTAAATAATAAACTATATTTCAGATAGTTTTTTGGCAAATCGTCTTCAGAACACTTGAAATAATAAGCACAAGTTTTATGATACCTTTACACCCTTTAGTAAAGCTTGAAAAGAGGGTCACATGTATAAATACGCACAAGCAGGGCATTTTATAAATAAATAAGCTCTGCTTTTGTGTATCGAAACAGAAAGAAGGTCATTCAGCTTTAGGGTGAGTAAATAATGACTGAACTTTCATTTTTGGTTGAGTACACCTTTCCTTAACAAAATAAATCATATAACGCATAACAACGAGACTATTGTTTGTAGTATAGCTGTACAAACCCAAGCCTATTTTCTTTGAATATGTTAATTTGTGCGCATGAATAATACTTCTAAATGTATATTCCTGAAGCTGCTTAAGGACAGTGTATCCATATTCATATACCATATCTGACTGCACTGTACTATCAAACTGCAATAAAATGGGATGACAGTGAGGTCAGATAACCAGCAACAATATCCGCTCTGCTCTGAAGTCATTAAAACTGCATGGTGTATGACAGCCCTTTACACATGAATGACACTGAGATTAATGAGCGTAATCTTTATATGGCAGGGCTATTATGTATTAATCAGATCATCTTGTACCTGGCAGGCTCCGTGTTGAAGGATATCAGGGTGTCAGACAGCTCAATCAAGCTTTTTGCACTGCAAAGGGATTAAAAACAAAACAAGAAAAGGCATGAAGAGAATGCAGTGCTTAATGTTTTCAGTGTATATAGGGTATATATTTAACATTAGATATGCAATGATTAAAGTTTCAGTTAAATATGAAAATTAATAGAGCAAACCTTTTCTCTGAAACCGGCTCAGGCTTGGATTTAGATGCTGGTTTTGTTTCCGTTACTGGTTTAGGCTCTGATGTGGGTTTAGTTTCAGCTGCTGGTTTGGGATCAGTTGCTGTTTTAGTTACAGTTGGAGGTTTAGGCTCGGCTGTTATTGTGGGTTTAGTTTCAACTGGTTTAGGTTCAACTGGTTTAGGTTCTGTTGTGGGTTTAGGATCAGTTGCTGTTTTAGTTGTTGTTGTGGGTTTAGTTTCAGCTGCTGGTTTGGGATCAGTTGCTGTTTTAGTTACTGTTGTAGGTTTAGGCTCGATTGTTGTTGTAGGTTTAGTTTCAACTGGTTTAAGTTCTGTTGTGGGTTTAAGATCAGTTGCTGTTTTAGTTGTTGTTGTGGGTTTAGTTTCAGCTGCTGGTTTGGGATCAGTTGCTGTTTTAGTTACAGTTGTAGGTTTAGGCTCGATTGTTGTTGTAGGTTTAGTTTCAACTGGTTTAAGTTCTGTTGTGGGTTTAAGATCAGTTGATGTTGCAGGTTGAATTGTTGGTTTAGTTGTTTCAAGCACTGGTTTAATTTCAGTTGTGGTCATAGTTTTTGTGGTAGATTTAGATTCAACTGGTTTAGTTTCAGTGACTGTCGTAGTTTGTGCTGTAGGTTTAGTTTCAGCAACCAGTTTAGTTTCAGATACTGTTGAAAGTTGTGCTGTAGGTTTAGTTTCAGCCACTAGTTTAGGATCAGGTGTGGGTTTAGTTTCAGTTATGGATTTAGTTTGTGCTGTAGGTATAGTTTCAGCCACTGGTATAGGTTTAGTTTCAGCCACTGGTTTAATTTCAGGTATGGGTTTAGGTTCAATCACTGTTGTAGTTTTTGCTGTAAGTTTAGTTTCAGTTGTAGTTGTTGGTTTAATTTCAACTGGTTTAGTTTCAGCTAGTTTAGATTCGTTGACTGTTTTAGCTTGTGTTGTAGTTTTTGTTTCAGTCACCAGTTTAGGCTCAGTTGTTGTAGTTGGTTTAATTTCAACTGGTTTGGTTTCAGGTATGGGTTTAGGTTCAGTTACTGTGGTAGTTTTTACTGTAAGTTTAGTTTCAGATCCTGATGCAAGTTGTGTGGTAGGTTTAGTTTCAGCTGCTGGTTTAGTTTCAGTTGTTGTTGTTGGTTTAATTTCAACTGGTTTAGTTTCCGTTGTTGTTGGTTTAATTTCAACTGGCTTAGTTTCAGTTGTTGGTTTAATTTCAACTGGTTTAGTTTCAGTGACTGTTTTAGTTTGTTTTGTAGGTTTTGTTTCAGTCACTAGTTTAGGATCAGTGGTTGTTGCAGGTTTAATTTCAACTGGTTTAGTTTCAGCTGCTGGTTTAGTTTCAATTGTTGGTTTAATTTCAACTGGTTTAGTTTCAGCTGCTGGTTTAGTTTCAGTGACTGTTTTAGTTTGTGTTGTAGGTTTTGTTTCAGTCACTAGTTTAGGCTCAGTTGTTGTTGCTTGTTTAATTTCAACTGGTTTAGTTTCAATGGCTGGTTTAGGCTCAGTGACAGTTTTATTTACTGTTGCAGGTTCAGATGCTGTTTTAGGCTGTGTTGTGTTTTGCAGCGCTGATGTGGGTTTAGCTTCAGCTGTTATCTTAGTTTGTGTCGTAGGTTTAGTTTCAGTCACTGGCTTAGGCTCAGAAGCTGTTTTTGTTTCAAGTGCTGATTTAGGGGCCGGTGTAGTTTTAGGCTCTGTACTAAGCATCTTAGGTTCAGATTTAGTGTCTGGTGCTGCTGGCTTGAACTCCTTAACCACTGGTGCAGGAGTGATGCTGGACTTAACACTGTAAATACAGTAAAATAGCAATTAAGACAAGAAATAGAAGAGTCTGAAGTTGTATAACTGACAGATGTTGTGCAGGCTACCTTTGCTTAGGCACAGATTGAACAGATGCTGTTGTGTCATCATCATCATCATTGATAACAACCCTACAAAAACCACACATATGCACAAGGAATGAGGATGAGAGTTATAGTAATAAAATATAGGGTTGGGACACTTATTGCACTTATTTGTATTAATAGAAACATACACCGATAAGGCATAACCGTATGACTTAATATAGTCCTAATATTGTGTTGGTCCCGCTTTTGCAGCCAGAACAGCCCTGACGTGAGGCATGGACTCCACTAGACCCCTGAAGGTGTGCTGTGGTATCTGGCACCAAGATGTTAGCAGCAGATTCTTTAAGTCCTGTAAGCTGCGAGGTGGGGTCTCCATGGATCGGACTTCTTTGTTTAGCACATCCCACAGATGCTCGATTGGATTTGGAGGCCAAGTCAACACCGCAACTCGCTGTTGTGCTCCTCAAACCATTCCTGATGCATTTGTGCTTTGTGTCAGGAGCATTATCCTGCTGGAAGAGCCACAGCCACCAGGCAATACTGTTTCCATGAAAGGGTGAACATGGTCTGCAACAGTGCTTAGGTAGGTAATACGTGTCAAAGTAACATCCACATGGATGGAAGGAACCAAGGTTTCCCAGCAGAACATTGCCCAAAGCATCACACTGCCTCCTACGGCTCGCCTTCTTCCCATAGTGTATCCTGGTGTCATGTGTTCCCCAGGTAATCAGGCTACCTTCTTTCATTGCTCCATGGTCCAGTTCTGACGCTCATGTGCCACTGTTGGTGCTTTCGGTGGTGGACAGGGGTCAGCATGGGCACCTGACTGGTCAGAGGCTATGCCACCCCATATGCAACAAACTGAGATGCTCTGTGTATTCTGACATATTTCTATCAGAACCAGCATTAACTTCTTGACCAATTTGAGCTCCAGTAGCTCGTCTTGTTGATCGGACCACAAGGGACGGCCTTCGCTCCCCACGTGCATCAATGACCCTGTGGCCGGTTCTCCACTGTTCATTCCTTGGAGCACTTTTGACAGATCCTGACCACTGCCGACCGGGAACAGCTCACAAAAGCGGCAGTTTTGGAGATGCTATGACCCAGTCGTCTAGCCATCACAATTTGGCCCTTGTAAAACTTGTTCAAATCCTTACGCTTGCCCATTTTTCCTGCTTCTAACACATCAACTTTGAGGAAAAAATGTTCACTTGCTGCCTAATATATCCTACCCACTAACAGGAGCCATGAGTAAGAGATCATCAGTGTTATTCACTTCACCTGTCATAATGTTATGCCTGATCGGTGTATACATACACACTAAATCTGCCATATCAGCAGTGCCACATCACCTCCTTCAACCCCATTTACTTTAATCAGTTTGTCTCGTTCAAACCAGAAATTTTCCATGTACCTTTTGGCAACAAAGGATGCACTCATCTCATCAGGGTTGTCTGATTTTTCTGTAGATCTGGAAATAGTAGATGTGAACATTGTGCAGTGAGGGATGGGACTTTTCATCTAGTAATATCTACTTTTTCAGAAAAAGAACCTAAAGTGCATAGTATCATGGTATTACCATGGTACATTTTAGTATTTTACATATTTCAAAAGAACCATACCCATATTTCTTTGCAGCAGACATTACGTATGAACGGCGATTTGCTGCCGAACTTCTCAGCACACTGGTGGCGGCCTCTGTCCTACACACACACACATACAACAGAAAGGTTATTTTATGAAGAGAAACAAGGATTATTCAGCCTGTATTGTGGTCTCTCACCTCTTATCCATTTCCTCTGGATCCAGTGTTGGTTCCGAGAGCACCGTCTTCTCACTGCTGGACCGAATTGTGTGTGGGGCTCTGAGAAATGAAGATTAATGGAAATACATTTAATTAAGATGTTCTAAAATGAGCTCAAACGCTTTATGTGTGTGACCCACACGCTTGAGGCTCACTTACATTTTCTTGTAATTATCAGATGGCTTTTTGGTGAAGCTATTTATTCCGCTAAGGGAGGAGAAACAGATAGCATACAATTACATTTGATTTACCAGATCAAATCTTATATTAGCAAATAAATTACATCTATATTAATTTAATAGAATATATGTTGGTACCACTTTAGTATGGGGAACACATCCACACTATTATTTATGACTGCCTCAATCAACTCCTAGTTTACTACTTTTTTATTAGTTATTAGTAAGGTAGTTTTTGTAGCGTTTAAGTTTAGGTATTGGTAGGTTTAAGGCATGTAGAATAAGGCATTCATATGTGCTTTATAAGTCCTAATTAACAGCCAATATCCTAGTGATATGCATGCTAATAATGAGAATTGAACCCAAAAATAAAGTGTTACTGAATTTTATGATGTCCTGACACTGAATGAAAATCGAATGCTTACGCAAATCCATTGGTGGATGTAGTGGATGTTGGCTTGGACTCGGTTTTTCTGAATACCCCTCTGTAAAAGTAAACTATCACACATGAGGGAAAGCAATAAACAGGCAATGCTATCCAAAATCACTTGAATATCCTCATTACCTGATTATGTATCCAGATGGAGATGCTTTTGGTCTGTGAAAATTAAAATATTTACATTTTTAACATGTACACAGACAAATTTGAGTGTAAAATAATTACAGATGTTCTACAAGCCATATTCCAAATGCTTAAAAAGCACATAACCTTACACTATTTTTTTAGTCACAATTTTTGTCCTTTCTTCTCATAACAACCAGCTAGACAATTATCAACCAGGCTTCAAAAGCAGACATTCAATAGAAACACTGCGATCAGTCAACAAAGCCCTGCGGTTGGCAAGAGCGTCCTCAAAATATATATCGTCTATAGCCTTTGACACAGTAATTCACCTCATTGTTCAGAGAACTGCACTCTGCTAGTGTGAGTTTTACTTCACAGATTGATTCTTAATGGTATCTTGTTGTCGACTAACTCAGTGTTTCTGCAGGTTTTAAAAAGGTAAACTTGAGAGCCATTTTTAAGACTTTAAGACCTTTCAAGACCAATTAAAGAAAATGTAAGGAATAAAATGAAGGGAACACAAAGCACACAATGATTTGTATTAGTGACACTTCAAAGTTTGAGGACACAATTTCCAACAGATCTCCATTAGAAGATTCTTAAATCAAGACACATTTACTTGAGAAGCAATATAAGATAATAAATCTTGTGAAAGTTATTTTATGCTTAAAACATGAACAAATATCTGCCAATGGCTTCAGAAATGGACAGATTTTTGCTCGTTTTAACACTTTAATTTGTTCAATTTCTTAATTTTGCATAGTAAGTAAAAGTGTATCTTAGATATTTATTTATTGTAGTGCGTGCAATTTAATTTTGAATTTTAATTAATTACATTTTTATAATTTTTTTCATTACTCAAAAAGCATGTATAATTAATAAAAATCATTAAACATGCAATTTTAAAGTAATTTATTAAAATAATGATAATATTTATTATGACCCTATGAAATGTTTTATTTTGACCAAATTCTGGGTTTTCCTTTTTTGGGTGAACTATTTACTCACATGAGGTTGAGTAAATGATGACAGAATTAAACATTTTGTAAATAAATTGTCCCTTTAAGTGACTGACCCGTCCAACTTTTGATTTATTCATCTAAAAGTTGACAAATTCTATGACATTCCACATTTTACAGTAAATTTCATTTTTATGAAAGGATTCTGCGATTCTGTACCCGTTTGCCACACTGCGGAAATCATAGGGTCCTAATTTAATCCCATGAAATTAAATTTAAGACCTTCTGCTCCAACTTACATTGTAGAAGCCTTTTAAAGACCCACAGAAACCCTGCTAACTGCTCCATTACCTCAGGGTTGGTAATGGGCCCGTTCCACATGAAATGCACAACATAGATGGAACCTATCACCTTAACACATCAATGTTTATACTCATCATGGTCTCCCAGGAGCTCGGGGAAAGTGTGTGACCAGTTGACAAACTTTATAGACCACACAACTCATTTTATCTCTACAACGGACTACTGCAATGCTCTTATAGCAAAACCTGAAAAGGATTCAAAATGGTACTGACGTTTTCCACATTTGTGACCCTGGGGGCGTATTACTGAAACTTTCTATCTTAGGTCTTATCTTAAGATATGATAAGTTCATTTAGGATTTTTCAAAATTTCGTATTACAGAAGCAAATCTTAACTTGATTTAGGATTCTTATCCTATCTTGCAAAATCTCATCTTATCTATAGTTAGGAAATTTTAAACCGCTCAATCGAGTTCGGTAATCAACTGTCAGGTCTGTTACCAAGCAATCAATGACTCGCAAACTGATTCTGGGTCTATGTACTGAGGTAAACCTAAAATCAAAATGGAGAAACAACGGTGTGCTTTCAATTTCAGTGCGGCAGAAATTTATATTTTGATAAGCTCTGTTAAAAAGAAAAAGCCTGTTTTATAAATCTTTTGCAAAAAAAAAAAGAAAAAGAAATTGTTTCAATGATCACAAATGTAGGGACCGTCTCCAAAGTAACATACCACATTGGTATAAGTTACACATTTCTAACTTCAATAGCATTTGAATGGAATGACTGTCTTACAGTATCAAAACTAACTGTAAAGTGTGTATCAAGGCATGTGTAGGTGTACAATGCTGTATGTAACTTAAGAGATGGTCCTTAAATTTGCGGATATCGAACATCCAGGGCCAAAGCAACTTTATGCCAGTGATGAACGACCGGTAATGCTCCATGACGGCTCATTGGCCTCTGTAATGTTGGCCGCAATTGGTCAACTAACTGCAAAATCATTTGTCCTGGGAGTCTGTAATTATTTACAAAAAAAATTCCATCAAAGTACAGCACATTCTCTGGGTCCTCAAAGTCTTCACCATCAAATGTCGCTCCTCTTCATCTTATATAATTAATTAATGTAACGCTCTCTCGAAAAATGATTTTTGTACTGTAATTTTTACCGCTGGATTTCAAAAAGGTTTGAAGTTCGGACACCAGTGGGGTTGTCCTAAAGTTAAGACAGCTTTTAGGATTATTTTTTGTGTCGAGTTAGGATGCTTCTGTAATACCCATTTCTTATCCATAGTTAAGATAAGATTATGCATTTATGAAATGTCATTCTCTAATAGCCTTCGACTAAGTGTGGTATCTATTGAAATTGCCATGGTTAACAAACAGATAAGATCTAAATCTAAAGTTAAGATCTTTCTTTAATACGCCCCTTGAACCACAAAACTAGTCATAAGGGTACTTTTTTTTAAAATTGAGACGTATTCGTCATAAATCCTTAATAAATGCGCTTTCCGTTGATGTGTGGTTTGTTAGGACAATATTTGAAAATATGGAATCTGAGGGAGCAAAAAAATCTAAAAATCTCCTTTAAAGTTCTTCAAATGAAGTCCTTAGCAATGCATATTACTACTAATAATACCTTTTTGATATATTTACGGTAGGAAATTTACAAAATATCTTCATGGAACATGACCTTAATATCCTAATGACTTTTGGCCTAAAAGAAAAATTGACCCATACAAAGTATTGTTGGCTACTGCCCCAAATATACCCGTGAACCGAATGACTTGTTTTGAGCTCAAGGGTCACGTGTATTTCGCGTTGGCCTGCTAATTGAGTATGTAAATGGAGAGTAGCAATGCTTACGTGTCAGATGTGGGCTGGGGCGCGGGTGATTCCACGGGTGAGGAATCAGCGGGTGTTTCTTCAAACACACCATTGGTGCGGGTTGCTCGCACCTCAGCGACCCTATAAGGCAGAAGCAATTAGAAATATTGTCTTGGGAACTTTTTGAGCTTTTAACATGCTTTGTTAATTCTGTTCACCATGGTTTCTCCTCCTCCTCCTCTCTCTTTTGATTTTCTTGCTGTCTCTGTATCCAGCTGCCATCTCCTTTCAGAGCGGTGCGGACCTTTGTGGTCCGTAAGACTGACTGTCTGTCCGCCTCTGCAGTCAACACAAACATATAAAGAGATCACAATACTATAATAAGCCAAAAGTTTAAAAAAAGTAATATGGCTGAAAATGTTTTAAGCAATGTGTGACATGTGGCACGACAGGATCTGATGCTGTGACGCAGAACATTATTGTTTTGGTTGCGAGAGTGGAATGCCATAAATTAAGAGCTGAGGCTTATTAAGAAACACTTATGGTTTGACTCGTGTGAGATTCAACAACGGTCACTGAAACCTACCTTTAGACATGGTAAGTGGCAATCAAGTGAAAAACCTTCCTCAGAAGACACCTGGACATTAGAAAGACAGAACAAGAGACATTTTTCATTTGTAAAACATAAAATGCATTGACAATGCAACTGAAATTTAAAGATATATGTATAAATATTTAAAGGATTAGTTCACCCAAAAATGTCAATTCTGTCATTAATTACTCACCCTCATGTTGTTAGACACCCGTACGACCTCTGTTCATATTCACACACAGATGAAGATATTAGTGTTGAAATCCGATGGCTCAGAAAGGCCTTCATTGGCCATAATGTCATTTCCTCTCTCAAGACCCATAAAGGCACTAAAGACGTCGTTACAAAGCCCATCTCACTACAGCGGCTCTACAATCATTTTATGAAGTGACGAGAAAAGTTTTTGTGCACATAGTGATGGCTGATATCAAAACACTGCTTCAAACCGTTATGAATCAGCGTATCTACGTGACTTTGGTGATATGAATCGCTGATTCGATATACTGATTCATAACGGTTCAAAGCGGTGTTTTGAAACCGGCCCATCACTATACGATATACGGCCCATCAATAGAAGTCGTTATTTAGTTTTTTTGTGCACAAAAACTATTCTCATTGCTTCATAAAATGATTGTCGAGCCGCTGTAGTGAGATGGTCTTTGTAACGACGTCTTTAGTGCCTTTATGGGTCTTGAGAGAGGAAATGACATTGGTGTCAATGAAGGCCTTTCTGAGCCATCGGATTTCAACACTAATAGGTCTGATGGGTGTCCAACAACATGAGGGTGAGGAATTCATGACAGAATTTACATTTTTGGGTGAACTAACCCTTTAAGAATTTTAACATGACACTGAAGATGATAAATTCCGATTTTAACATCAAAGATTTTAAAATGTCATAACTGAGCCCAGACTTTTGAATGGTAGTGTGCGTATATTAAACAAGTATATTGATATTAACTATTATTATTGAATTGGTCACCGAATGTTTTGTAAATAACATAGGCACACTATTTATTAAGGTGAATTGTTGGCAAATTAAACAACCTCCAATAGCAAAAAGAAATTCCCATTGTGGGAGTGTCAATACACAACTTTTCTTTGAGAAATTCCCACGAACTGAAAAAATTCATTCAGCAAATTCTCCAGGAAACGGGCAGATTCAGTCCATTCAGCACAGAGCACAGAGAAGTGTAAGTGCCAAGTGTTAATGGCACTCTCAAATAGTTTCAGTTACATGTCACATTTCTGACATTATATATAAGTCCATAAATCATAATTATCTGTTTATTTAACCAAGTTATTTGGATGTAGTGATCTGTCACACGGAAACATTACGCAAAATTCCTGAGTTTATTTTCTAAACCATGTAGATGAGCCTGTCCATCCAGGCAACACACACACACACACACACACCATCTCTCTGACAACCACGACCTCTAAACACCTGCTCATATTTACATTACATTTATTTACGTTATATCCTTACCTAGTTTGAT
This sequence comes from Pseudorasbora parva, assembly GCF_024679245.1. Taxonomy (NCBI): domain Eukaryota; kingdom Metazoa; phylum Chordata; class Actinopteri; order Cypriniformes; family Gobionidae; genus Pseudorasbora; species Pseudorasbora parva. Next base: position 4,003,569 of record NC_090182.1, on the reverse strand, counting down.
ACTCCAGAATAACAGATTATCAGAAATTTTTGAGTTCAAAGTCAACCACCCTTAGCGTCCATCAATGTTTGGTTAGTTTTCCAAATGCACATCCCAGTGTGTCCATAAAGCCAGTCTCTCAAACAATCCTCATTGCACCATAGTGGCACAGAGCGACCTTCATGAGTCAATATGACTTGAGCAAGAGGAAACATGTTTGAGAAGCGATTGTGACCGTGTGAAACCGCCAACGGTACACTTTCACTGCGCCATATAATCACAGTACAGATACAGAAGATTATATAATGTCAAACTTGCAATACTTCAGAGCACTCAAAGGTTCACCAACCCCATATTGGAGAGTTTGTGGAGCTTAATGGAAAGGAACTGAAGACTTACCTGATGAGTATGAGTTGAGCTGCAGTTGGAGAGATGCACTGAGTAGTGCAGGTGATTTCAGCTGACTGACTGTGACACACACACAAACACACTCAGGGGAGGTGTTCACTGTTCACTGACAGCTCACAGGTACGGGCGTGGACACGGACCTGCCCAGCCAGTCGGGTAGGCCTAGCCAACCAAACCTATAGGTGTGTACCTGCATGTGTGTGTGTGTGTGTGTGTGTGTGTGTGTGTGTGTGTACTTCATGTTTTGGCTGCTATGGGAGGTGACACTCTCCCACCTTTATTTGTTGAATTGTTTTTATTGGTGTTTCATTAGAGACAAACTTGGTGGAAGTGATGTCACATCAAGACCGAAATGCATTCCTGTGGGAACATTCTAGAAAAGCTCCCAAAAGTATGGAGTTAATGAGTGTGTTGCAAACCTATTTTACAAAGTATTTTGAACAAATCCTGAGGTTATTGTCACATGTGGTCTGCAGGAGGAGTAACATAACAAACATTTTTGACATTTTCGTTTAGTCTTTATTGAAAATGATCTAAGGATTCTCAATAGCCTGTGTGTGTGTGTGTGTGTGTGTGTGTGTGTGTGTGTGTGTGTGTGTGTGTGTGTGTGTGTGTGTGTGTGTGTGTGTGTGTGTGTGTGTGTGTGTGTGTGTAAGTGTTCACATCTGTGTTGTTTTATTTTCTTTGATTTTTATACGATTTAATTTATAATAATTTCTTGAATTATCATCATTAGTAATTTATATAGTTGCCATTTAAGTTATTTTTTCATATCATTAGATTAACATCAGTATAATTTCATTATTCTATTATTCATTTGTCATTTGATGCGGTTCTATTTGATATGATTATTTTACTCGTTTCCTTGCTCTCTCAATGCATGCTGCTGATGTTTAGTCTCATGAATGTGTAGTTAGTGCGAGATGAGAGAACGTCTCCATTCACAGGTCAAGGTTATGAAGCAGAAATGTTCCACTGTTTTGCTGTGGTATAACAACAATTGTTGGTTTTGTACTGGTCAGGAGAAGCCGTTCGACATTCAGATGAACATACGCAACTAAGGTTATTTTTAAAAAATTGATATTTGGGAGGCTGAGTGGACTTTGTGTTGACAGGTTTTTATGGTTTAGGACACCAGAGAATACGGATATCTTCTGGCAGGGATTCAGTATCAGATATGATATTTCTGCTGTGGATATCCATCCATTCTAACAAAACATGGGAGAACTATCAAACCACTAAGAACTGGACTGAAACAGTATATGTGTGTGTGATATATTATATATATATATATATATATATATATATATATATATATATATATATATATATATATATATATATATATATATATATATATATATATATATATATATATATATATATATATATATATATATATATATATATATTATATACATACACATACATACATATATATATTATATACATACACATACATACATACATACATACATACATACATACATACATACATACATACATACACACATATATACATACATATACACACATATACACACACATATATACATACATATACACATACACACACATACATACATACATACATACATAAATATACACACATACATACACATACACACACATACATACATACATAAATATACACACAATGACAGACCGGTGCAAATTATAAGCAGCCATAGAAACAACCATTTCATTGATAATCAAAGAAGCCAAACCTAAACAAACCAGGGAAACAGGAACTAAAGGATTCAAAACAGAACATAAATCTGGCATGTATTTTACCTGTGAACCTGAAATGACATTCAGAAAATTATCAGTGTTTTATGGCTGTCTTGTCAAATGACAACAACACAGGTTACACAACACTTGTGTAGACTTGAGACTTGGACGCAAATATTTTAAAACAAAATTGCATAACTACATATAAAAATAAAATAAAAATCCTATTTTATTATGATTTTTATGAGACCAGTACATTTTTAACTTTATGCCCCACAATAAATAATTAAATGCAATTAACAAAATGTTTTGTATTTAGGTCATTGTTTGTAAGAACATCATTTTTTTTAATGAATTAATAGGCAAGGCAAGTTTATTTATATAGCACGTCATATCTAAAGTCAATTCAAAGTGCTTTACATAGAAATGAATTACAATAGTGATCGCATATGTATGAGAAATAATAATAATAATAATAATAATAATAATTAAAAACAAGGATAATTAAAATAATTGTAAAGAGAATTAAAAAGGTGATCAATAGATCTGTATCTGCCTGAAACACATCCAATTGAATTTGTATTTAAATTCATTTTGAATTTAAAGAAACTCTCTCATAGACTTAAGAGAGTAACGCCTGCCTGTGTACCAACTGCTTACGTAAACTTGACACTGATAGCTAGTTCAGTGCAGGTGAACACCTGAGTCATCGTCTCTAAATGAGGAGCCAAAGCTAATGAAGTGTGTACGGTCTCTAGGATACTCACTAACCCGATGACCATCACACTCGCTCACGCCCCTGTGAACATCAGCATTCAGCACAGCTGCGGTTTCACAGCAGGTTACACCTACTTCTACAGGACAGGAACCAGTTCGACCGCTGTGAGTCACAGTGATAGCGATTCATATCTCTGAGAGGGGAATGTGAGCTATCCGAACAACACCCCCACCTCCCGTCCAACGCCCGCTGGAGGAATCACAAATATGCATCCCTGATGAAACTCTGCTGTTATAATATGCATCTCTAGAGGATGGCTAGCGTGAAGAAATAATAATAGGAATATTCAATGAAGCTGTTGATGGGAGATATTGTACTGAGAATATAATTAAGTAGGTAGTAGCATCTATTCATCCAACAATTACTCTAACGCATACAAGATTGATCATGCATTGCTATGATTACATTCTTTGGTCATTGTTAACAGCCTTTCGAACATCACATTTTTGGTGTGAACTAACAATAATTATAATGATAAAGAAATAGTCTAGTTTAATATATTAAAGAATAGCAGAGTCCACAGAACAACTATAACGGCACCGAGCAATAATATTGTTGGAATCACTTTCAGAACTACAGCGATCAGGCATAACATTATGACATTATACTGTGTTGGTCCCCCTTTTGCTGACCAGTTGAGGAATGGACTCCTCTAGACTCCTGAAGGTGTGCTGTGGCATCCAGCACCAAGATGTTAGCAGCAGATCCTTTAAATCCTATAAGTTCCGAGGTGAGGCGTTCGTGGATCGGACTTGTTTGTTCGCTCATCCCACAGATGCTCGATTGGATTGAGATCTGGGGAATGTAGAGGCCAAGTCAACACCTCAAACCATTCCTGAACCATTTGTGCTTTGTGTCAGGAGCATTATCCTACTGGAAGATCCACAGCCACCAGAATATCGTTTCCATGAAAGGATGCACATGGTCTCAGCAATGCTTAGGTAGGTGGAGCGCGTCAAAGTAACATCCACATGGATGGAGGACCCAAGGTTTGTCCAAAGCATCACACTGCCTCCACCAGCTAACCTTCTTCCCATAGTGCATCCTGGGGCCATGTGTTCCCTAGCCATCCAGTTGATGTAAAAGAAAGTGTTCATCAGACCAGGCCACCTTCTTCCATTGCTCCGTGGTCCAGTTCTGATGCTCACGTGCCACTGTTGGTGCTTTCGGCGGGGACAGGGGTCAGCATGGTCACCCTGACTGGTCAGTGGCTATGCCGCCCCATACGCCTCAAACTGAGCTGCTCTGTGTATTCTGACAGCTTTCTATCAGAACCAGCATTAACTTCTGGAGCAGTTTGAGCTCCAGTAGCTCGTCTGTTTGATCGGACCACACGGGCCACACGTGCATCAATGAGCCTTGGCCGCCCATGACCCTGTGGCCGGTTCTCCACTGTTCCTTCCTTGGAGCACTTTTGATAGATACTGACCACTGCAGACCGGGAACAGCCCACAAGAGCTGCAGTTTTGGAGATGCTCTGACCCAGTCGTCTAGCCATCACAATCTGGCCCTTGTCAAACTCGCTCAAATCCTTACGCTTGCCCATTTCTCCTGCTTCTAACACATCAACTTTGAGGACAAAATGTTCACTTGCTGCCTAATATATCCCACCCACTAACAGGAGCCGTGATGAAGAGATCAGTGATACTCACTTCACCTGTTATAACATTATGCCTGATCTGTGTATATAGTTGTGAGGTAATGCATACTCTTTGCAAATAACATTTTATTTAGAAATATGCACACATTCACTCGTTTTTATGTCTAATATGTCAAAAATGTAAAAAAACGGTTCTTGCCTCGTCACATTCAGTTAAAGAATGACAATTTAAACGATAGCATATTTTCAGTTGTTTGGTGAAAAAAAATGTCAAAATGACTGTGGGTCATTAAACGTATCCATCATAAAACAGTTGTCAAATATTAAATGTTTCGCTATCTTGTATCTTATCATGCACGCACTTTCACTGTAAAAACAGTGTTGGAATTCACTCTAAGCTTCAGTAAACATTAAGCTCCGCCTTCTTTGATCTGATTGGCCGTCGTTGTGACATTGACGAGCGCTGTTACACTTCATTGTCTGTCATCCTAACAACAAAGAGAGTGCTGCATAATGGAGAGCAGCTTAAGAAATATCATTTATTTGGGGGGGAAATTTGGCCATTTCTAATTATCAGTTGCTCAATGCCTATGGTGGTTATGGCCCTGTAATATAGTTATAGTTCTTGGTGTGAAGGGGCCTTTACAAACTGTTCTCAGGCACAGTTCAGGCACATCAGTACACTGCAGATATCCTCACTGAATATAAACCGGATCACTCAGATCATCAGGATCAAGTCAGTTAAAAAAATACCAAGGGTTCACTTAAAGCAAGCCAAGTCTGCGTTTAGTGTTAATGCCAGCCGCAGCTGGAACCGGCATCCAGAAGAGATCAGATGTGCTCCACACTAAAATCCAGAGTCAAAACACATCTGTGGATTTACTGAATGAACACCGTCTCGTCTGTGCGCCCTTCTCTTTTATTTTATTCTTTTAGCAATTTTAATACATTTGTAATTTTGTTATTTTTTGCTTTGATTGTTATTTTTATTATGCATCTGTTTTATGATATTTTTTTTGTAAAGCTTTGTACATAAAATGTGCTATTACAAACACACTTGCCTTGTCATTCCTAACTATATGACTTTCATTAATCTTCGAAACACACAAGATATTTTTTATATTCTCAGACTCTCATCATTTTTGTCCATTCATTGAAAATCCATGCAAGCAAAACTTTCATGCAAAAAATACAAAATTATATTAAAACATGAATCCTTTTGAACAGAGTGGTTTAATCCAAGTCTGAAGAGACACACCTCGCTTTTATCATGAGCAGATTTATGGTGTGTTCACACTTGAGGTTCGGTTTGCTTGCTTCGGAGCCCCACCAAAAGTCTTTATGAACAATTTGAAGACTCAAAGTTTGGGTGTAATTAACGTTCAATGGAGGGACAAAAACCACTCAGGTAAATCTCATCAGTACTTTTGTTTTGAAAGACGAAGAAAACTCTTAACTCTTTTGGAAAAACCTTTAAAAACCCTCTAAAATCCTTTAAAAAACACCATTACAGAAGCAGGGTTCCCACTCTTTTTCAGTACATTTTCAATTTTACTACAGCAAGGATAAAAGACAAGGATCATGCCCTAAAAAGTCTTTAAAAGGCCCTTTAACTTAACGTTAACTTGACTTAATATATTAAAAATTGATTTGATAGTTTATACATTATGACTAAGGAGGCTTGTTTCCACCACAGTATAAAAAATAAAAAAGGTAATAGCAACTTTTTATCTCGTTATTGTAAAAACAATTCTCGCAATTGGGATTTTCTCAAAAAAGTCAGAGATTTTCCCCTCAGAATTGGAATTTATAACTTGCTCTTGCGTAGCCTGGATGCCAGCCGGACCTAGCCCCGCCCACAACATTTTTAGGTCGGGCAGTTCGGTCTGGCATCGCTCTATAGAGGTGTAATTATCTCCGAACACAAACTGTTCGGACCAATGAAATCATCAGGGCGGGCTTTAGATGATGCTGGACAGATGATCAACAGTAACGTAATCATCACGTCATCAAAGGAGCTTGGATTATATTTACTCGAATCCTAAACGGAGAGCTTGTTTGTATCTGCATTCACCTTCATAATTTCTCTCAGAAATGATGATCATGTTGGGTAAGTACTCTGTGTATCAATAAATTATTTTATTTTTTTACAACACCGGCTAAGATCGTGTATTCCAGCGCGTGTGCAGACAGGGTTGCCAAGTTTTTACAACAGAATCCGCCAACTACTAGCCCTAAACAATAGCTTCTCAGGGAGTTCTCCGTGGGAAAAAATGGTGTTTGGGGGTAAAATGTGTGTTATTTTGGCAAGATTCACTGCTAAAATTCGCACTAATGGGTCTATATATCACATAATAGTCGCTCAACCCTTGGACATATAAAACAACCGCAGAAAGAAACGTGGACTTGGAGTTGAGCTCTGTCTGTTGACATTTGACAAAGCGTCGCTTCGTTGCTTTGATTGGTTGTAGGTCTATCCAATTGAGGTCTTTCCTGGTTCAGTTGAAACACGCCCCATAATCACAGCCCAATGGAGGAGTTTCAGACTCATATTCTGACTAGAATTGAGTATGACCACGTCAGGCTAGCTCTTGCGAGGAAAAGTCAGAATCCGCAATTTTGACTATAACTCAAAATTGTGAGTTTATATCTTACAATTCTTTATATAACAATCATAAAATTGAATTGTGAGATAAAAGACATACAACCCACAGTAATTGTTTTGGGCCAGTGATACACTTTAAAAAAATATTTTTCCAGGACAACAAGTTTTCCAGGACATTTTACATTTTGTATAATTTTCCATGTGTTTTCCAGGACTGGAAAATGTATCATCAATTCAAAAAGTTATGCCATTTTATGTTGCATTGAAAAAGGAAACATGACAATTAGAAACAGCTCTTTACATAGTCTTTTGCACCAAAAAGTCGGAAGAGGCAAATGTCCACATCTGGCATCTGAATACTACATCACTATTGAACCACATGCGGTTACATCCTGGTGAAAAGGTACATTTAGCATAGGAATGATTAAGTGCATTGTGGTATCCTCATACTGTACTCATGTCAATCGACCTCCAGCTTCCCTGTGGTGTCAGGCTCCCTTCCGCAGATGTGGGTAGCTCTCCACAGTGCGCGCTATTGCTTCTTTTAAGGGCACCAGGGGCCGGTAGCCCATGTCCTGCTTGGCACGAGCACAGCTGTAGTAGTGGTGTGTGCCCGCCAGAGCGACTCGCATGGGTGTGAATGTGGGTTTGAGCTGGAAGAGTGGCCGCAGCACTAAGGCCATCAGCCACAGCAGCAGGGCTATCCCATAGACCAGTGTGTACGGCAGGTGATACCGAGGAGCGCTGTAGCCCAGACCCACCAGAACCTGGGACATGAAGTCCCAGAAACGCACCGGCTCGTCATTGGTTATGTGGTAGGCCTATTATATGTGGGAACATTGAAAGTAGTACAGTTTTGGTTTAAATAAATTAATTTAAACTATGGGGCCAATTGCACAAAAATTGGATAAGGGATTAAGCCGGGATATCTTGGTGATCTTGTCATCTGTATGCAAAATTTAGTACATGCTGTCATGTAAACGTACCCTGAAGGCACACTCACACCAAGAACAATAACGAAAGATAACTGTATATTAGTGGATAAATTGAGCCAGGATCACCAAGATATCCCGGCTTAATCCCTTATCCTAGTTTTGTGCAATAGGCCCCTGTGGCCTGTTGCACAAAGCTGGTTTCAGTTACCCAGGTAAGTTCGAGATTAGTTTGAGCAAACTCTGGTTTTTCGGGCTCAAGAAGATGGTTTTAGCGGTGTTTATCTTACACTGCACGGCTAACCTGCTCTGGAGTCGGTTTTATTCTGGGTTTGAGATCACAAACCCAAACTGGACCAATCAGCTACAAGTAAAGACACAATAAGGCCACACCCCCTGTATCTCTCGTTCCAAATTAAAGCCGTTTATAATGAAAAATCTTTAGAAATAAAATTTAGGTGCTAATTCTTTAAATTCTCTAAAATCTTTTGGTGCTAATTATTTATTATATTATATGAATTATAATCACTTTAAAATAAGATAATATGTTCATATAAACACATTGATTGACAAGTAGCCAAATAGTAAATATAATACATGCATTCATAATTCTTTTAAACAACGTGTATTCATTTGAGCTCTTTGTAAACCTATAATTATTAGGCATATTTCTTTAATTCACATCATGCATTGATATTGTCAGATAATCTTTCAACTGCATTCTCAAACTCTCTCCGCATTAGCATCAGTGTTTATTCCTGCTTTGTAAACACATTTAATTTCATGATAATTTTCAAAACGATCTCTCAATCTTCAGAAGAGAAGTGAATCAAACGGACGCTGTGATTGGCTGTTTGCAGCATATGTCACACTTTCAGGTGCATGCGCTTCAGAGTTAATCGCCAACTCTGGATTAAACCTGAGTTGACAGAGAAAGTTTATACCGAGCTTTGAGAAACGGTTGAACTCGATCTAAACCAAGTTGGATTTATCTGGATTTGTCAACTTTAAACCTACTGAAACTCAGAGTTTGTTCAGCTAGCTTCATGCAACAGGCCTCTGGTTTCACAAGGCTCAGATTAAGTCTGGATTACTGTGCGTTCACATCGCCAGCGGCGAGAGCGTCAAAGTGGCCTGAAGTCATTCTTTTTCAATGGGAGCCGGCAGTGTGCTCCAGTGTGTCTTGGACAATTTAGGCGTTGAGGAGAGTTGAAATCAGGTCAACTTTATGGTAATGAGCTATGATGCGGTTTGGCGGGAACCAATCAGATTGTAGAAGTGCTCTGCTTGAGAGGATCCCAGAGAACGCAGGCCAGTAAACTTTGGTTCCAACCACATTAGTTTCCGAGCAAAATGGATGAGCGGTTGATCATTGCTGTGGTGGGATTGATAAGAAGGTGCGCAACACTATTTATAGGGAACATTTTCGCTCTAGAACAATGTTTTCCAGTGGGAAAGCAGTTAATTTGCTCAAAAACTCAGATTTGACCAATTGAATTAATGCTGCACTTCAACCAGGACAGTTTTTGGGGGTTTTTTTGTTTTTAAGACCAAGCATTCAATCTACGTCAAAATGTCAGCGCGTCCACAAATCTTTATACAGCGGCCAATACGGCCAGAGCGAATTTTGACGCTCTAGTTGGTATTTGTGAACACACAGTTTGCCCTTAGTTAAAGGGATTGTTCACCCAAAAATGAATACTCACCTTTAGCCATCCTAGGTGTATATGACTTTCTTCTTTCAGACAAATACAATTGGAATTATATTAAAATACATTCTGGCTCTTCCAAGCTTTATAATGGCAGCCCAGAATTTTAATCCCAAAAAATGCATCTATCCATCATAAAAGTTCTCCACACTGCCCCAGGGGTTAATAAAGGTCTTTTGAAGTGAATCAATGGGTTTGTGTAAAGCAACCAAAACACACGATTGTGCGCGATTTACAATAGTCCTTTCCAATTGTTTCTTGTCAGACTGTACGAACATGATCCTCTCTGTTAGCCATGTCACACTGTAAGATCTCAGTTGTCATTAAATGTCAGACAGTACGATAGTCAAGGAGCGCTAAAAATAGACGCATGCAAGAAAACTCGTCCGGAGTTTTATATCATCAACGAATGACGCGGTCGGTGACAGGGAGCTGCATTACAAGCTGGCTTGAAACGGTGGCTACAAAGAAATCTCAAGTGCTCATTTTGGTCATAGCTTGTCTTGAAAAACGAAGATAATTTGACGGTCATCATATGAGAAGTCACACTGCAGGATTGTGCGCCAAATCTTTTGACTGCCAGAATTTCGTCTGAGGTAAAATTATCGCAGCAGTCATCAATCGACTGAACATGTCAAACTAACATTCAAAGACTTCAGATTTTAGCCTAGGCTCAGAGGAATCTTTTAGGATTTGCCAAATTTGTCTCAGATGGCCAAATCGTGGTCAGAAATCGCACAGTGTGCACCCAGCTTAACACTTACATACTTTATAAAGCAAAATATCTAGCTTCCGGCGGACAGCTGTCCGTATTCAACTTAATAAATAAAGTGTAACGCATTCACTGCCATTATAAAGCTTGGAAGAGCCAGGACATTTTTTAATATATCTCTGATGGTGTTCGTCTGAAAGATAAAAGTCATATACACATAGGATGGCTTGAGGGCGAGTAAACCATGGGGTAATTTTCCTTTTTGGATGAATGATCCCTTTAAATTAGGACATTTAAGTAGCTTTTATAAATGTAAAACAATGGCACGGATATATTTTAAGACATTTAAGTTTGTGTGACTAACACATGTAATTAAACATTTTCACAGAGGAAGTGTTGCTGGCAAGGCTTTGTGGCAGCATTTTTTTAGTAAAGTTCAATTAATGGTTTTAGCTTCAGGGGTTTGTGGTCAAGAAACATGGCCTCTCTCACGATACATAAACATCTCATTAGTTAGTTGCAGAATGTAAAAGAGCATTTATGATAATATAGCATACTACTAGCAGTACATTAGCCAGCTAGTGTGGGTTTCTGCAAGATTCTGATCATACATTCTTGTTGAAATCAGCAATTGAAACAGATATTTTTAGCTGTGCCAAGCTTCAATTGGTCGTATGGCACCTTACAATAACTAAATTAGTCACACATTTCTGAGAAAGCATCTAGGAAATATTCTCATTTTCCAAGACAATTGCGTGACAAAATTCAAGGTCTATGACAGTTTTTTTTGCAATTAAGGCATTTTCCTGGAAATGGAGCATCATTAATGTGGGATGTTTACAGTACAAACACACACACGTGGTGGGACTAGATCTATGAATGCACATCTAGGAACTTATCTCTCACGTAATCTCATACACATTGCATACCTGAGCACAGAGTGGAGAATCAGCCTTCAGGTGTTCAGCTGCTAAAATATGCCCATGAACTACATTCTCCACATAGGTGAAGTCCACAAGATTGGATCCATCTCTGCAGATAAAGAGCAAATCGGCATCAGACAGCACTGATTCATCACATTATGTCCATCACATCAACATGCAACATTGAAAAGATTCAGCATTTACTTTAAAGCAGGAAATAATGCTAAATAAATATGCTTTATTTTATTTATTTATTTATTTATTGGGGGGGGGGTAATGTGTTAATGCACTGGGTCAATGATAAATGACAAAAAGATCAACAAAATTATTCAGATGATCATATTTTCTTGCTTTCATTAAAGCACAAGATTCTTTCGAGATCATTCTTAAATCATGCTGGAGAACATGATCATCAGGTTTTGCTCATGTCAGCTTGAATGCTGTCATTAAAGGAGACCAATTATGCAAAATTCACATTTGCATGGTGTTCTAACAATGTGTTTATGCAGTGTCTGTAAACAAACACTCCTATTTTTAATCTCCATATATCATAAGCAGTGTCTCAGAATAAGTGTTTGCAGATTCAAATAGAGACATCACATATGCTTAGTTCCCCCAATGAATGCTGACAGACTCCGCCCAATTAGCATAGTCCCCTCCCATGAATGCTGACAGACTCCGCCCAATTAGCATAGTCCCCTCCCATGAATGCTGACAGACTCTGCCCTATTAGCATAGTCCCCTCCCATGAATGCTGACAGACTCAGCCCAATTAGCATAGTCCCCTCCCATGAATGCTGACAGACTCTGCCCTATTAGCATAGTCCCCGCCCATGAATGCTGGCAGACTCTGCCCTATTGGCATAGTCCCCTCCCATGAATGCTGACAGACTCCGCCCTATTAACATAGCCCCCGCCCATGAATGCTGACAGACTCCGCCCTATTGGCATAGTCCCGCCCATGAATGCTGACAGACTCCGCCCTATTGGCATAGTCCCACCCATGAATGCTGACAGACTCCGCCCTATTAGCATAGTCCCCGCCCCTGAATGCTGACAGACTCCGCCCTATTGGCATAGTCCCCGCACATGAATGCTGACAGACTCCGCCCTATTAGCATAGTCCCCGCCCATGAATCCTGACAGACTCCGCCCTATTGGCATAGTCCCCGCCCATGAATGCTGACAGACTCCGCCCTATTAGTATAGTCCCTACCCATGAATGCTGACAGACTCCGCCCTCCGTAAACTGTACACAGTCCGCGATGTTTATCTCCTTAAACGAGTGTTCAAGTAAGAAATGTGTTCTTATTAAAGCTACTAAAATGACTCAGTCAAGAGCAGCGAGTGATTGTTTTTCTTTTTTTGTTTGATTCATATTAACAGCAGATATAGCAGTACAAGGAACTGTATATTATGCGTTTATGTTTATGTGTTTACATGAACTGTGTGTGTTTTTGACATGAACTGTTAGACACGCACAAGGTTAAGTCGCAATAAGGCGTGAAAGAGAACTGAGTTTAATACTCACGGGATGCTCCATCTTACACACGCTTTCTGTGCGCATGCTTCAGGTGTGCACGCTCAGAAAATCATATCTCAGAAGTTTAGACTGATATGACTTTAAAGCACATGCAGATCATAAACTCTCATGATGAGAGATGATCATCAAAACCAAAACATATGTTTGAGCCTTTGGCAGTGTATCAGAGGCACAAGCTATACAGGCTCCACCCTCTTCTGGAAAGGGGGTAGAGCAGCAGCTCATTTGAATTTAAAGATACACTACATGCATGAAAACGTTTTCTCTTTCACTCAAAAATGGGCATTTATAACATGATCTGTGGGGTATTTTGTGTTGAAACTTCACACACATTCTGGGAACACAAGACTTATATTACATCTTGTAAAAAGGGGGATAACAGGTCCTCTAAACTTTATTCATTGCATGAAATGCGTAATAAAATTTAAGCTTGTTCATCATCCGAAAAAAGCATGGACTGAAAGATCGATTCTTGGGATTTAAAGGGGTCTTTTTTATTATTTATATGTTCCTTGAGGTTCTCTTGTCAAATGTAATAAAGTTTATTTTCCCACCAAACAAATATATATATGTGGAAAAACAATTATTTTCAACCCTCATTCTGATCTGTTTTTAAAGGGCAACTCCTTTAAGGTTTGCCAGTAAATGGCTATTGTTATACGTGGCTAAAGTCACTGCAGAGGAAACGGTATCAACGCCCGCTCTCTACTGCATGTGGGTACATGTTTAAAAAAACCTCCATATAAATGTAATTTACAGACAAAGCTTTTGATGCAGCTGCTGTCAGATCCAATACAGTCGTTTCTTTGCGAACTTGCCATTGCACTGTTTACACAAAACAGCTTGCAGTCAAATTCTCTGAACAAACATAAGTCATCTGGTGCGAACCAGGGCCATCCACTTGTCCCTGATGCTAGGATCATTCTGAAGTCTGTAAAGAGACACAGACGACCTGTTTACACAGGATACGTCCCATTTGTCCTGATGTTGGCAGACTCAAGCGCGTGGAGTGAACTGGCATCTGTATGCTGTATCAGTGTAGACAGCATCAGTCATTATAATGGAGTCTTTTTGCTTTTGATGCACTCGCATTCAGTGTAGGCAAATGTCAGGTGTTAGCCACTGAACAACAGTGGGCGGGGCCTATGATGACAGTAGGAGGGGCCTATGGTGACATGATGGACAACTATAGGTCAATGTCTCACTCTGGAGGCGGGCATATGCAAATGCATTATCCAGAATGATGTCACAGATCCCGCAATATCAAAACAAGCTGTTTTGCGAGCTTGATTATTTTATTTTTTTATATATATTGGAAGATGATGTTTTAAGCTCTGAGACTTGCAGGATGTTTCAATAGCACAAATACCTCATATGTCAAAAACGATCAATGCTAATTTTATATTTCATATTCTTTTGACTATCCCAAGAAAGAAAAGAGTTTACAGTCATTTATCTTTTGGTTTTGGTACCCCAAATGATTGAAAAGGGATACAGAAGTCATTGATATTAGAGTAATATATTTCAATCTCTGCATTTAGGGAACTAGGGGGTATTTTTATTGCAGCATGTAAATGCTTTAAATAAATGTGTGAGTATTGTAATGTGTTTGTATGTCTTTCAGGAGATTTAGTGTCTTGCCTGGTTAAATAAAGGTTAACAAATAACAGATTTCTCATATCATGATCTTTTAAGAATCGATATTGGTCCTTCAAAATGCCCTATAAAGGTGTAAAACTGCCTTGAGTCAAGAGAACAGTTTACCAAACGCATTATCAATAGATAATCCAAGGGATGTTTTAAAATATTCCTAATTATATTAGATAAATAACTGAAATGTTGTGTAAAACTGTTTAACTAACAGTTGCTTTATTTTAACTGTATTAACGACTTGCTTCTCTAGCCATTGAATTCATCGAAAAACCCAGACTGATGGCAGAAACACGTCTGTCTCAATATCACAATATGCACATTATTACGATGCACATTTTCCAAAACATTGCATACCTGACACTTGTATGACAGAACATAGTAAGCACAGTCTGGCACGTGAGCAATAACCCAAAGAGAGGAAGAGAGAATGTATGTTTTTTTGTTGTCTGTAAGTTCCCCTCAAACTACCACTTAAAGCAATTCTTCCTTCTTGTAACAGCGGTCAGATTGAGGAACCCAAACTCACAGTGTCTACAGACATGAACAAATTAAATGCAAGACTTTTTAAGACCACCTTTTAATACCACCTAATGTGAAATTTAGGACCACCCCTGTGATGGAAATACACATTACATGCAATATTTAATGGAAAAAGAAAACAAAATATCCCCCTGAGACCCAAGCATAGCATTTTGTTAACTGTAGTGGATATTAAGTTGAGATTTTTTTCTGAGACAGTTTTAAATCTGAGTGTCTTGTAAAAAGCATATTCAGAGGTTTCACCATGACCGGTGCTCTTCTGTTTCTAAATATGACTGAATGATCAAAATTAAAAATCTTATGGAAATATGATAATACTTTGCAATTATCATTTAAATCTGACTAATTTTCAAAGTTTGTTGTTAATCAATATCTCAGGAAATTGTTATGGGGTTTTAAGGGGGGGGGGGGGGTGAAATGCTGTTTCATGCATACTGAGCTTTTTACACTGTTAAAGACTTGGATTCCCATCCTAAACATAGACAAAGTTTCAAAAACTAATGTTGGACGTTTGATTTCTGTGTCAAAAATACTCCTTCCGGTTTCTCACAAGTTTCGGCGAGTTTTTTTCGAGTATGGGTCGGCTTGACGTTAATAGAGCGGAAGGTCCTTGTATGGGCCGTACGGGCTCTTCTCCCGGTAGGGTGCGCGCGCGTCACTAGAGCGAGAGAGGAAATGCACGGCCGTAAACACTCGCTCAGGTGCAGATCCAGTCGTCCGTGAACACTTATGTCGGTTATAGTCCGCGCCGCGCTCCACTTTATTCCTATGGGTGACGTCGAGCGACTTCAGCGCTTCAGCACAGCATTCTGGGAAGGCAGCGCTGCATTTGAACCGATTTGAACGCAGAAATGACGGGAAGCTTCACAACATCGCGTCAGTCGCGTCTCAAAGTAGATTTCCACGGTCACTGCTGTCAGGACTTCACAAAATCATACCAAAGAAGTGTGTTTTTGACGGAGCGGTCCCAGCGATAAAGGTTTAAGGTCGGTGAGTAAATCTGCTTCAGATGTCTGTGCTGTCGGCTATCGTCGCGTGAGTAAACATCAGTAAACGACACGATCGCGTGCTTCGTCATTCAAATGCGCTAACGGACTCCATTGCTGTTCTCTGTATAACGTTACACTAGTCTGACGTGCAAAACTGTTTTGCTTGCTACTGCTAAGGTTTAGTCGCATACAATAGTCCATAAACCGAATCATGTCCTCATAAACTGCGAGTCAACACACACAAATGTGGACAGGCCCCTAAATACAGTCCATACCACAGAGACGGACGTCCTGCTGCTGCTGTTTCTCCTGTTCAATTTATTTCAGCCTCCGGATCTGATTCTGGATCATATATCTATTAGCTGAGATTGATAGTCATGGGCTTCTCCACGCTTGAGGACGTCACCGCTTTGTGCGCGCTCGTCATTATTTAGCTCCGCCCACACGATACGCCTCCAGCCGCTCGTTTTTTTCCGGAAAGACTCGGTACAGCCCATATTTCTTTTATAAATATAATAAAACTGAAGACTTTTTTGGAGATATGAAGGATGCAATACTACACTATAGGTACTCAAGATTGACATAAGATTGACTGAAACAGTGTTTCACCGCCCCTTTAAAATCAAAATATGACTTACTTATATTACTTATTGTTACTAAACAGGACCTTGATTTCATACGTCCACTGTAGTGGACATCAGAGCAACTTAAAAGCACATCAATCATGAAAATCAGGCATTTTGGAAGATACGAATGAACAGGAAAATAAATTATAAATCAATATTTTAATTAACATTACAACAGGGGGAAATCTGCAGTTTGTCGAATGATAACAGTCACTGTGTCCGTCAGACTGGAGACATTTTCCCGGTTATGTGACCAAAAATATTTAAGACTCATTGAATATGAATTTAAGACATTTTAAGACTTTTTAAGGACCCGTGGCCACCCTGCAAACTGTGTAGTGCGAGTCTTTTATCTCAACTATAGACTGAACTGAATTTGCTCTGCTGTGCAATATCATTGGGTAATTTAACACATCTAGTGAGTGATGGTGCAGTAGAGATGCTCTCGTTTCTTTTTTGCTGTCAAGAAATATTCTAGGTGAGTCTGCCACCTAGTGGATGAAACCTCTCTGACACCATACAGGAGCTTTCAGTGAAATGTCATCATCTCTCACCCGATGATGAACTTCATCTTCCCTCCGCGGGCTGAATCCACCAGGATGGGCACTAACTGAGGGTCCCGGGGGCCAAAGATGCCGTGAGGACGAATAGCGACTGTAAAGAAACCTCTCTCTTTATTGCAGGCCTCCAACACCAACTGAACAGATGAAGAGTGAGACCACAGATCATAATGGTTTGGAGACATTCAGTGCATCATTGAACAAGACATGATTCATCCATACCTTCTCCTGCTGGATCTTGGTCGCTGTGTAATAATCAATTGGCTTTTTCGCATAAGGCAAATCCTCTTTCCCATTCTTGATGTCAGTTCCTTCAAACACCACACTAGCACTGCTGGTCAAGATTAATTTCTGGAAAAACATGTCGTGGGTCAATAACATCATTGAAAAGAATATGACTGGTTAAATAAAGAATTAATGCGGTCAAATGCCACAGAAAATTATTTTAAATCGCTTGGTAGACAGAGATTATAGAAAATAGAAATCTTTTGTAACAAGATACACTTTAAAAGTTTAGGGTCAGTCTTTTTTGTTCTTTTATTAAAGGAAACTAATACTTTATTCAGCAAGGATGTGATAAAAAGTGATGGTAAAGACTTATACTGTTAGAAAATATTTTTTTGTATTCAATGAATCCTGAAAAAAGTATCACAGGTTATAAAAAATACTAAGCAGCACAACTGCTTCAAACATTTATAATAATCCTCATATTAGGATGATTTCTGAAGGATCAAGTGACACTGATGATTGATGAAAATTCAGCTTTGATCACAGAAATGAATTATATTTTAAAGTATATTGAAATAGAATTTAATCTTTAAAATTATTACAATATTTCACAACATTACAGTTTTTTTCTGTATTTTTTATCAATTTAAAGGGTTACTTCAGCGATTAACATATGGCTTTGTATCAGTAGAAACCCTGGAGTATATTCAAATGATCGTGCTCCCCCCTCTTATATCCCCCTGAGACGAAAGATTTATGCATTTTATTTCTGGAAAAATTCCTCCTATGATGCAAATTGACGATATTTGCGTCACGAGAGGAATGATTGCCCAGAGGCTAAAGACTACAGCCAGCAGAGGGAGCCATTTCCGCATGTTTTCAACTCGTGGATGGGGAATGGCGATCACACTCACAGCACAGCTCAGCTACAGGCATTAATTTAAACGGATGCTAAGCAATGTAAGTGTTTTAACTTCTCAAATTAATTTCTATGAAAGTTAAGCTTCCAAAGGCATGAACTGAAAACGCGTTGTGAATGTATGCCGCGAATGTGGTCGCGTTTACCTCAGCTCTCCTCACGAGAGCTCATCAACTCATTTATGACGTTAAATTAAATCTGAGTCTGCTGTGAGACTCACGCGGCAACTCGATCGTTATATTGAACAGACACGTTCAGTATTTAATTGTAGGAACTCAGTCTCTGTAATCCAGTAGCGGTGGCTTTGTGAATGGCCTCACAGGGCAGTGAAGCATTCTGGGAATTGTATTCTTTCATCCCCATGAGACACAAATACATTTTCTGTCTTTTCTCAGTCTAGAAAGCACCAAATTAAAAAATAATTTCACATTTCTACTACATTAATGACCCAGTTTAAATACAGATTCATCTTCCCAGCGCTGAAGTACCCCTTTAATGCAGAGCAGAAGAGATTTTTGACCGTTTTTCTTGTTTTAAGCATAAACTCAATTAACTTGGTCACTTTTTTTCAGAAAACAAGACTTATATCTTAAGTCATTTTGCTTTTCAAGTAAATGTACATTGTTTTAAGAATGTTTGGATATTTGAACGCGTAATTCAACACGTACCGGATCTGAGCCGACACTCTGTTGCTGTCTGAGAAGTTATATCCAATCTTAGGCCCGATCACAAAGAACGCATTTTTGCAGCGAGAGGCGCCTTTTTTGAATGGATTTCGGTTGGCAGAGAGCGCTATGCGTGTTGCTTATGCACCCTGGGCGCCTCGCGTTTTAACCGCCTGCTGCGGCTCGCATTTTTGAAGGAGCAGTCCAAGCGCATGAAGTTGAAATAAAATCAACTCTGAGCGGAAAAGCACCCAACGTAATCGCGTTTATTTTCTGTTGTCCGATCGAATGAATGGAGGGGCGGGCCTTCCGTTGTGTTGACCGTTACCTTGATTTGACTGACAGGACAGCTGATTCGGGGGTTGCCAAGAATTTTTTTTTTTTTTTTAAACGCAGCGCACTGCTCTTTTCTAAATGAAAAAATGCCAACCGAAAAAGGCAGCACAGTGTGCCTCGCGTTTTCGAACCTGAAAAATGCATTCTGTGTGATCAGGGCAATAGGCATGATGTGGAAAATAACACACACCTGTACTCCGGCCTCATGGCAGGCCTGTATGACAGTCCGTGTCCCATCAATATTGACCCTCTGAAACAGAGCGCGGTCATCGCTGCCCGGAGCCGGAGAAGCGCAGTGAAACACGATAGACACGTCTTTCAAAGCCCCCAGCAAAGCCTGAAGCAGAATAGAGTTGAGCGTAAAGAAGACAGCATAACGGCATCAGAGTGAAACCAAAAAAAAAAAATCCCCACCTGTTTGTCACACAAGTCCCCTTGGTGAAACGTCACTCCTGGAAGTTCATAGGCCTGTCTGATGTCAAACACACTGACTGTGTATCCGCGGTCCACTAAACGCTCCACGAGGTGCCTGCCCAAAAACCCAGATCCCCCGATGACAGCACAGCGCTTGTTGCTCTGTGGAGGAAAACATTCACACACTCAGCTTGCCATTTGTCCCTTTAGCGTGGCAGAAACGAAGACAAAATATCAGATTAACACGAGTAGACACAGACAGGGTAATAAATACAAACTTTGTATTTATTGGGGGGGGGGGGTATTGTTAAAGGCACAATATGCAAGATATCTAAAAAAAACACTAGAACAGTGTTATATATTTTGTTGACTTGTGTGCATTATCCCAAATGTTTCCAAGAATTTTAAAATCCAGAGAAATAGATTTTAACCAGGACACAGACCATCAATGACATCATACCCACGTTACCCTCCGATGTAATTGTGTGGTAACCATGGAAACACTAACGCCACTTTAATATCTGATGTGTTTTATTAGTCACTGTTTGGATCATTGATGGACAGAAACTAATGATTGTTCTCCAGCTCAACACAGTTAGTCTTATTGTTTAAATCTGCAGTTGTTGATTTACCGCACAGAGTGCCATGTTTTACCGCCTAATATGATCTCGCTCACTCCAGTGTGAACAAGTGTCTCATAGTAGCGCCGAGAGTAGCATTTTAACATCACTTTAACACAATCAGATGTGTGTGATATGATAAAACAGCGATGCGTTACCACACACCCGAGCGGAAGAAGCAGAAGCACTCGCGGCAGAACAAAAGCTCCGCCCAATCAAAAGTGAAGACACGCCTTTGTGTTGAATAAGAGATGGAAAATTACATACTGTGCCTTTAAATGACCGCATTTACATTAACTGTTGTAATGCGACTAAAACTAAAAATTTCCTCTCGCAAGAAGTCATTCCAAAAATCATACATTTACGTATCCAGCCACCTATAGCCAAAGGAGATGCAGGCGAAATTGACAAGTTTCCATTGGGCATATATTTTCAATTTGCGCAATTTGAAGGGCAATCGAAACGCAGTGAGTGTGATCAACAGCGAATGGCAAGGATGCACATCATATATGGGAACAGAAATTAAAGCTGAATTAATGTGTTATTTTTCACATTTCCAGGTTTCTCATAAGCTGAACTTCTCATTATAGTCTGGCATACTTCTAGAGGTGAATGAGAGACTAAAGGTGCAGTGTGTAATATTTAGGAGGATCTAATGACAGAAATGCAATTAGGGGTTACGGATTTACACATTCGAATCAGAATTTTCGAATCTCTCTGTGGTCGACCGATAGTCGAATCATCTGTGTGTGTGTAAACCATAGACCGGAAAAAAATAAACGGTATAAAGGGGTTGGGAAGGGCAGGACACTAATCAGCAGGAGGCTAAGACTATTTTTATTTTACTTTACACACGACACACAGCCACCCCTTTTAATAAAGTGATCAAAACTAGGCTACACATTCGTAAATTAACTTCTCATAACATTTAAAAGCCGCGATCAAAACACAGAACATCACACAAATATATAAAAGAACATTTTGATAAATAAACCTAAAAAAATGCCTGCCTAAAGAGGAAAAGAACACTTTGAGTGCGTTTATATGCACGTCCTTAAGCCGACTGTGCCTAAAGGGGGTCGCACACCGGACTGAAGCTCAGCGCCGTGTCTCAGGGATCGCACACCGGACTGAAGCTCAGCGCCGTGTCTCAGGGATCTCACACCGGACTGAAGCTCAGCGCCGTGTCTCAGGGATCTCACACCGGACTGAAGCTCAGCGCCGTGTCTCAGGATCTCACACCGGACTGAAGCTCAGCGCCGTGTCTCATGTATCACACACCGGACTGAAGCTCAGCGCCGTGTCTCAGGTATCACACACCGGACTGAAGCTCAGCGCCGTGTCTCAGGTATCACACACCGGACTGAAGCTCAGCGCCGTGTCTCAGGGATCTCACACCGGACTGAAGCTCAGCGCCGTGTCTCATGTATCACACACCGGACTGAAGCTCAGCGCCGTGTCTCAGGTATCACACACCGGACTGAAGCTCAGCGCCGTGTCTCAGGTATCACACACCGGACTGAAGCTCAGCGCCGTGTCTCAGGGATCTCACACCGGACTGAAGCTCAGCGCCGTGTCTCATGTATCACACACCGGACTGAAGCTCAGCGCCGTGTCTCATGTATCACACACCGGACTGAAGCTCACCGCCGTGTCTCAGGGATCTCACACCGGACTGAAGCTCAGCGCCGTGTCTCAGGATCTCACACCGGACTGAAGCTCAGCGCCGTGTCTCAGGATCTCACACCGGACTGAAGCTCAGCGCCGTGTCTCAGGGATCTCACACCGGACTGAAGCTCAGCGCCGTGTCTCAGGATCTCACACCGGACTGAAGCTCAGCGCCGTGTCTCAGGATCTCACACCGGACTGAAGCTCAGCGCCGTGTCTCAGGATCTCACACCGGACTGAAGCTCAGCGCCGTGTCTCAGGATCTCACACCGGACTGAAGCTCAGCGCCGTGTCTCAGGATCTCACACCGGACTGAAGCTCAGCGCCGTGTCTCAGGGATCTCACACCGGACTGAAGCTCAGCGTCGTGTCTCAGGATCTCACACCGGACTGAAGCTCAGCGCCGTGTCTCAGGATCTCACACCGGACTGAAGCTCAGCGCCGTGTCTCAGGATCTCACACCGGACTGAAGCTCAGCGCCGTGTCTCAGGATCTCACACCGGACTGAAGCTCAGCGCCGTGTCTCAGGATCTCACACCGGACTGAAGCTCAGCGCCGTGTCTCAGGATCTCACACCGGACTGAAGCTCAGCGCCGTGTCTCAGGATCTCACACCGGACTGAAGCTCAGCGCCGTGTCTCAGGATCTCACACCGGACTGAAGCTCAGCGCCGTGTCTCAGGATCTCACACCGGACTGAAGCTCAGCGCCGTGTCTCAGGATCTCACACCGGACTGAAGCTCAGCGCCGTGTCTCAGGATCTCACACCGGACTGAAGCTCAGCGCCGTGTCTCAGGATCTCACACCGGACTGAAGCTCAGCGCCGTGTCTCAGGATCTCACACCGGACTGAAGCTCAGCGCCGTGTCTCAGGATCTCACACCGGACTGAAGCTCAGCGCCGTGTCTCATGTATCACACACCGGACTGAAGCTCAGCGCCGTGTCTCAGGGATCTCACACCGGACTGAAGCTCAGCGCCGTGTCTCAGGGATCTCAAACCGGACTGAAGCTCAGCGCCGTGTCTCAGGATCTCACACCGGACTGAAGCTCAGCGCCGTGTCTCAGGATCTCACACCGGACTGAAGCTCAGCGCCGTGTCTCATGTATCACACACCGGACTGAAGCTCAGCGCCGTGTCTCAGGGATCTCACACCGGACTGAAGCTCAGCGCCGTGTCTCAGGGATCTCAAACCGGACTGAAGCTCAGCGCCGTGTCTCAGGATCTCACACCGGACTGAAGCTCATCGCCGTGTCTCAGGTAACGTTATCTCACACCAGGCAGACGTGAACATTATATACGCTTGAGCTCAATTTTGAATCGCCTAATGACAGAAGAGCTGTACGATGAGTGTATTTTGTAGCACAGGGTGAAATCAGTACATTCACGATTTGAGGGAAATATACATTTAATCGCCGCGGACAGGCGTCGAATACCGCCGTCGGTGTATGTTCAAAATTTAAAAGCGCAACGCATCCGGTGCGAAGCTCATTGCCCTTAAAGGGGCGATCACTCAGCGCCGCGACACGTCTTTATAACACTAATATTGAGCACCCCCATATTGCCAGAATGATATGATCCTCGTTTCATAACACCCGCAAAGATTCGACCATGAGATTAGTGGTCGAATCCGGTCCTGCATATCGATGCATCGAATCTTCGACTATTAGGGGTCACCCCTAAGTGCAATATAATATAATTGTGTTTTCAGGGGTGTATAAAGACCTAACATAATTACCCATTATGTTTTTATTACCTTAGAATGAGCCGTTTCTATCTACACACACCACTGATGTCCTTACAGTGAAGCCGCCATTTTGCACCGCCATGTTTCTACGGTGGCTCTAAAGGGACACTTCTCTACAGAGCACTGTCTACTCTTTGCTCTCTCAGACGACAACATATTTGTCCTGTGTGAGCAGCTGTAGCTTCACTATGTGCTCCGAAAGGGAGGGGTAAGCGGTTGCAATTCACAACCTCACCAGTAGATGGCGCTAAAATTTACACACGGTACCTTTAAATGTGTGTTACCATTTGCACAAAAAGAAAAACTCCACAAGTGTTTTCATAACTTTCAAAAAGAGGGAAAAAAGGACTGATAGCGACAATCAGAGGAAAGAAAGATGTCAACTTTACTGTCACAATTATTTATTTTTTGTAATTTGATGCTAAGTTAATATAATACTAAGTAGGGGTGTAACGATACGCGTATTCGTATTGAACCGTTCGGTACGAGGCTTTCGGTTCGGTACGCGGTACGCATTATGGACCGAACGGTTCTTAGACTAATTAATTAGATTTGGGGAAAAAATAGTGTGTGAAATATAATATTATGCGTTCAACAAGGTAGCCCAATAACCAAAACTACGTAACAGGCAATGCCCCTGACACCGCTGAAGAGAAAAAAACAAAAATATGTTTTAGGCTGCTTAGTCAGGTGCTCGCTTAATCAGTAGGCTACGCGCTGAATGCTCGTCGCAAAATGGCTATTGCGTTTAACAGACCAGAAATAAAAGATCCAATAATGTCTGGTGTTTGGGTGAACTTTGAATTCTCTGTAAGCTATGATGGTGTTGGCAAGAGTGATGGATAAAAACAGGTATGTCGAAGTTGATGGTACAGCAGCGGGAATAATTCATGACCAACTCATTTACGCCGACAACTAGACGATAAAAAGGAGAAACAGGCACAAACTATCCCCGCAGCATTTAGACAGACATTTCCAACTTATTCAAATGGAAAAAGATATCACCGCGGCGAGTGGTCCATTTATAGCCGTGGATATGTCTGCAGTGCGTAGTCTATGCGGTGCGTATTTTTTCCGTACCCCTGTTAACGGTAGCATATGTGAAAGGACAACAGGGCGTGCGGCTCCTGCACCGCATGCGCACTGCAGACGGAGTTTTAACAACGTGCTTAAAGTAATTGAGCCCCGTTACAATGTTCCTTCACGAGCCCATTTCAGCCAGTAATTCCTGCTTTGTAGGCTACCAATAAACAAAAGCCCAAATAGAGAACCAATTGGCCAAAGCAACAGCGGTTGCTCTGACAACAGACGGCTGGACGTCAAGGGCTACACAAAGCTACCTGACTGTAACGGCACATTACATTACCGATGAATGGGAGCTGAACAGCCACGTTCTTCAGACACGCCCCCTTGAGAGTCACAGAAGTGAGGATGACAGAAGCAGTAGTGTGTGAAAAAAGTGTGGAGAGAGCTAATGTAAAGAGCTAATGTGTATTTCTGTAACTACATAGAAGATGGGTAAAGTAGCTATTGCATCATTGTTCAATGTAAAAAAAAAAAAAAAGGTAATTTATCTGCCAATTTTTTCTTTTTGCTGTATCTAAAACATACCGAACCGTGACACCAGTGTATCGTATCGAACCGAACCGTGAATTTTGTGAACCGTTTCACCCCTAATACTAAGTATAGTGCAAGCATAAATGTACATACTTTAAAATATATATATATATATATATATATATATATATATATATATATATATATATATATATATATATATATATATATATATATATATAAAACAACTTTGCAGGATTTACGATATCCAACAACCTGGAACGCGTTTCACTTCCGGTAAAGAAGGTCAATATACACACTCTGGCGTAGTGTACGAGATCACTTCTGGCGTTGGCGTAAACTACACCAGATCGTGTATTATTGACCTTACCGGAAGTGAAGCGCTTCAGGCTGCTGGATATTGCGTTGTATTTGAGGTTAAAAAAAAAAAAAAATCGATTTCTCACACAAACTTATCGTTTTGTGTCTTAAGACAGTGGTTCCCAAACCTGTCCTGGAGGACCCCCAGCACTGCACATTTTGTATGTCTCCCTCATCAGACACACACACTTCAGGTCTTGCCATCTCTACTAATGAGCTGATGAGTTGGATCAGGTGTGTCTGATGAGGGAAACATGCAAAATGTGCAGGGCTGGGGGTCTTCCAGGACAGGTTTGGAAACCACTGTCTTAAGATATCAATTTGTCATCATGAGCCACATGGATTTTTGTGCATGTTTTTTTGGTTTTGTTTTGTTACGTTACCCATTCACATGATTATATGACCTACACACAGCAACGGTTGGAGTTAACAATCTTTATTTGTGTTCTACTGAAGAAACAAACACACCTACATGTTGGACGCACTGGGGGTCAGCAGATAAACATCACAGGCTCATTTTAGTGTGAACTATCCCTTTAAATGCACAGGAATCGAAGCAGGTAAACGTGAAAAGGTTTCAGGTGTTAAATATACTATACTCACCGGTCTGATGCGAGTCGCCATGAGTCTTTCTCTCAGCTCCTGACAGCAGTCTACAGATCAACAACAAATATATTAATCAATCTGTTTAATTACTACTCTTTAAAAATGACGTCACACACCGGCCGACCTTACACCTTCTACCTGCCAAATCAGGTTTTAGTCGGAAAAACTCAAACCAAACTTACTTTTACGAGCTCTTTATGTTCAAAGCTTACAACATACAGTTTGCCCTAGCTCTGTAAACTTTCACTCACCTGAACAACTCAAACTGAAGCCACAGCTGTAATGATTACAGAGGAAACACGAACAGCCGTATGGGCAGAGAGCGGAGAGACATCTGATTGGTCGAGTTAACTATCAGGAATCAACCTGACATGTGAGTCTAGCCAATGAGAGGAGGGCTACGTCAAAGAGCGCCACTGCGCGGCCCAATCAGTAGAAAGAACACTTTTACCTCCCCGTGACGTCACCAATCAAACTCCTACATGTGCTTTTTTTTATTATTTATATAGCAAGTATAGGAAAAGCGCGTCTGCGTATTTATTTATAAAATACATTGAGATATGCAAATAATAACATATATATAACATGTAAAGGTACATACACGCCGACAAAATACATTACCTGATTTATTTGACTATATTTGCTAATATGTTTATAATAAACGTTCGGCAATTTTAAATCAGCGCAGCAAAAGATCTTCGTGTGTGGTAATTTATGATGGTAATTATTATTATTAAATTGTAACTGTTCTCAGTTTGTTGTAAGATGTTTGTAGATGTGTGTCTGTCAATTATGTAGAAATGATGTCTTATTTTGTTGTGTGTTAATGTATCTGTATTGGCAATGTTATTATGTTATTGTTTTTCGAGCATTGCTTTATAAAATTAAAAAATAAATAAAAGGTAGCCTAATTATTGTGGTCAGTCAGATTTACGAATATGTTCGCTTAATAGAGCCCCATGGTATGGGATATAAGTAGAATGTGCACTGTATTATATTCACACAGTTCACTTAAAGAAGCGTTATAATCGAGGTAAGATGCTTTTGTACGAATAGTACGAAATTACGAATGGACTGTTGCTTCCTGCAGCTTCCTAATTAATATTCATAAGACAATGTTTCCGCCCACTTTCAAACGTCTTTCCTTCAGCCAATCAGTCGGGCACACAGACCGAACGTCACGAGGCGTCATTAATATTCATGAGCCAAGCCTTCACCATAGTGTTGTTTATTCTGGTGCTCTGTCGGTGAAGATGGTGAGTCACGACCAATGTCACTGTGTCGCGCAATCTGTGTTTATTATTGCGATTAAATCAAAGTAGTGTCACTCCCTTTTAGTGATCGTTTAATTGCCATTTGTATGTAAATATCTCCTTCAGGTTTGTGAACATATGTGATCGCATGTGTTTTGCTTATTATTGCTGCTGGTCTTTCTTTTTCATCGGGAAAAACACAGAGCAAACTGTCATCATGGCATTTATGAGTGAATTTACAACCACGGATAAAATGCTATTCTTCTCTATTTCTTTCACATAACAATCTTATTCTAACCGTCATCATCTCTTATGTGCTCTGGAACATTTATGTTTACAGGATCTTTTATTATTGATTTACTCCTGTTTTTCTAATCTATTCTATTCTAATATATTCTAATCTGTTCTATTCTCTTCTGTTCTATTCTCTTTTATTCTATTGTATTATATTATATTATATTATATTATATTATATTATATTATATTATATTATATTATATTATAATCTGTTCTATTCTGTTCTAACACAGGCCACTAGTCCCAAAAGACCCTCTCTGGGAGCCGTAGCCCCTCGTAAAAAAACCAACCCGAAGCCTGAACTGACGGAGGAGCAAAGGCAGGAGATCCGAGAGGCGTTCGAGCTCTTTGACACCGATGGCTCTGGTTTTATTGAGGTGAAGGAGTTAAAGGTGAGATATGATGCCGTGCATTTATTAGAAACTCTTTTAAAGAATATCTTTTAAATTTGACTTAAAATGTAAGTTGCGCTAGTCTTTTCTTCTCTTTCATATCTGAGGGAATCGCTTTGCAAACAAGAATAAATGTAGGGCGGGGCTTGAGTTTGTCTGTGGGGAAATGATTGGACGGTTGTGGTTTGCTTTGGTGGATCTCATGTGAGTCATTAGCCACTTCAGCTCTGCAGCACATTTTGCATTTTTTTGAGAATTAGGAATATCTGAATTTAAAAATTGGAGTAAATTGATAAAAATAGTCTCATTTTACAGAGAAAACTAACTTTTAACACAGTGGTGAAATATTGCATATGTTCTATTGTATCTATTCACAATCGTATGATAAACATATATATAAAAAAAAATATTTGGATTTATTTTTAATTAATTTGTTATTTAAAAATCTGTATTTTTTTATAATTTTGGTCTCCAAGCTTTTTGGAAGTTTCTGTTGATTCTATAAATTGGCACTAAACAGGGGGAAAATCATTTTCTTGATATCTCCTTGCAAATAAAAGTTATTGAGATTTATCTGACCAAAGTGTCTAATAACTCCTCCTCATCTGCACTGACATAAACTGGCCACTAGGAAATCAAAAAGAAGGCTCCGCCTCTTCAACTTTTAAAGGGAGATCTCGGGCTCTGATTGGTCTAGAATCATGATCCACATGTCTATAAAGAGCTGAGATTCTCGGCTTTTCTGTAGCGTGATGCAATATGTGATGACATCCTCAAAAATCGTGACTAACATCGACAATCAAAACTAGCAATAATAAGAGTATTTGTCTGCATCACATGTTTTGATCTTGACATCGGTGACATATTACAGTGTCATTTGGCCATGATTGCTCACAGACATGTAAAAATAGTCTCATTTTGAAGCAAACCACCTAAGGAACAAGCTGATATAGCGCTTGAGGCTACTAGCTTTACACCGAGTTTGTGATCCGAGCAGGAATAGGACTCGTGTTTGCTTGTTCAAAGGAGTCATTTCCATCTTTGTGATTCTTTTGATAATAAATTTAATGTAAATTATTGGATCGGTGAAATTAATTGATATTCCTGAGGCCGATAGCTTTCATTTGATATATGACTTGTCTATTTTAGGTGTGTTTGTGTGATAAAAATATGAAATTTTATATTATTTGCATGATTTTCTCAAGGGGGGGGGGGGGTGTCATTGCGGGGGGGTCGAATTCAGACCGTATTATTTTCTTCTATATAATATAAATGCAGAAGTTATTGGGTTATTAAGAAAGCTGAGGTTCTAATCTTTCAAATTATACCATATATGTCTAGTTTTGTGGTGCGCGAGTTTTGCGCAAGCAATTTTGGACCCACGGGTGGGTCCAAGGGGTTAGAGAAGAGAAGTCACTGCAAGAGGGACGGGAAGTTACTCTGATTTAAGATTACCAGGAACATCAGTTTATAAAAATACATCAATGTAAAACAATTATGATGACGACATCTGCAATATTGCATACAACAATTAGAAGTGTCAAATGACTTCTTGGCGACTTTAAATTTAGAAATTTCTTGAATGAAAAATGTATGACTAGTCGAACGTATACGAAATTTAATATTTTCACAAATTATTTTTAATAGGGCCGCAAGACTTTTGGACTCCACTGTATCTCTATGATGTCAAATAGCCGAATGTCAGCAACTGTTTACACTCTATAGTCTCAAGCTTAAAGGCACAGTATGTCATTTTTCGTCTCCTATTCAAAACAAAGGCGTGTCTTGACTCTTGAGTGGGCGGAGCTTTTATTCTGTCAGACGAACGCTTCTGCTTCTTCCACTCGTGTGTGTGTGTGTGTGTAGTAACGCAGCGCTGTTTAATCATATCACACACACCTAAGTGTGTTAAAGTGATGTTATAATGCTCCTCTTTCACTGGATTTAAACATTCTTGGAAACATTTGGGATAATGCACACAAGTCAACAAAGTATATAACACTGTTCTAGTGGTTTTTGGATATTTTAATCCAACAATATTGTGTTATCACAAAAACTAAACGAAAAGGATGCTAGAACTTGGGACATTCTAGAAAAAACGAAAATTGTTTGACTTATGAAACAAAATAATGTTCCATAGCTTCGCCAGCCCGTATCTCTGTATGCCGTCTGAATGTGAAGCGCTGTGTGAGTAATGAAGGACTCTCCTCAGGTGGCCATGAGAGCGCTGGGATTTGAGCCTAAAAAGGAGGAAATCAAGAAAATGATTGCAGAGGTTGATAAGGATGCTACCGGAAAGATCTCCTTCAATGATTTCATGGCAGTGATGAACCAAAAAATGGTATGTTTTTTTTTTTCTAAGTAAGAATATTGTAGAAAAGAAAACTCTTATTACTGTTTGGAAACCTCTAGGCTGAAAAGGACTCAAAAGAAGAAATTCTCAAGGCTTTCCGGCTGTTTGACGATGACGAGACTGGAAAAATATCTTTCCGGAATCTAAAGAGAGTGGCCAAGGAGCTCGGGGAAAACCTCACCGACGAGGAGCTGCAGGTACAGGAGCAGCCTTTTTTTTCTTTTTCTCTTTTTTTCTTTTATCTCTTTAGTTTTTTGGTCAACATGCAAGATTTTAGTTGCAATCATTTTACACAAGATAGCATACATCATATAGATACATACTTACAATTCGGTATATGCATGCACACATACATAACCATAATTTTTTTAAATAATAATAATTAATAATAATAATTAATTAAAAAATAAAAATTTAATGAAAAATTTAATAAAATGTTTACACTCTTATTGAATTTAATTATTTTAACTTATCTTTAAAGCCGCACTTGGCAACTTTTGCTCTCGGGGTCCCCCTACAGTTGGGAAAAAATAATGTCCTCAGCTACTGTCGTAAGCTCTGTCATCCTACATCAGGAGATGCCATCGCGCGTGCATTTGTTGACATGACAGCCCTGATAGCCCTGAACTAGTGATGAGCGGGTCGTCTCATAACCCGCGGACCCCGTATGTCTATTTAATGGCCGCGGGTGCGCGGTGGGTTGTAAAAATATATACAGCGGTGCGGTGCGGGCCAAATAACTCCATAAAAGCGTCCCGCGGGTCGGTGCAGCACTAACAGTTCCCCTGAACACTGCAGGAGGAGTTCACATGCAGGTGTTCTTCTGGCGGCGCGTGTGAAATGTCTTCATCCCAGGTACAGTCAGTGGCATATGTTTCAGCATGTCTTATGAATATAATTTCATGGGTTTTATTTTTTTCAAACGCCAAATAATCACGATGCTCACGTTTACAAGCCAGCGTCATTATAGTAGTCTATTGGTTAGCGTTTTACAGAATCTATATGATACTTCAGTTCAATGTTTGAGTGGTAGCTCACCGTAACAAGCAGGACCGCATCGGTTGGGCACGCCTCCTTCAGCTCACGCCAACGAGCAAACGCTGGTCACATGTTGATCCTCGTCCTGCCTTTAATCACATCACTTTTTCCTTTCCTCTTATTGCTTTCCTCCAACAAAACCTTTTCTTTCTTATTTGTCTCTGCTGCTTCGGACATGACTATATTATCCGACGAACAAAGTTGGGCTCGCACGTCCGAATGTAAGGAAGTGTGTGTGTTGCTGGAAGTGACGTATATGCCGTAAAGCAGTCGAATTTTGTAGTTCTTTTTTTTCTCGGGTGACTACCCGAAACCCGAAGTTTAAAAGTACGATTAAAAGCGATACAGACCCCATCAGGCTATGGCAGACGTGTCATTCAACCTATTGTAAGTCGATGTATCATCACAAGAGTCTTAAAAAATATATTATGAAGGTTGAAAAATTACCTAGTGCTAATTATCTTTAATTATTTTACTTAATTATCTTAACTCCACATTTTCAACCCTCTACACACATCTTGGCAATAGAATCGCCAATTTTAGTTTGTATATATATTTACACTGTAAAAAAAAAAAACAAGTCTCCAATTTGTCTTAAATTTTAAATTTTCAGTTGGCCGAATTGAAATTCTGTGAATTTATGCAATTTAATTAACAGAAATTAAATTCGGCCAACTGAAAAATGTAGATGTGATCAGTGACTAGAAAAATTTCAATTGGAATTTCAATTCAACCTAAAATTTTTTAGAGTATATATACAGGTCCTTCTCAAAAAATTAGGATGAAATATGCTAATTTTTGGGGGTGAGCTGTATGCCAAAATCATCAGTATTAAAACAATAAAAGACCTGAAATATTTCAGTCGGAGTGCAATGAATCTAAAATATATGAAATATATTTAATTTTTATCATTACATTATGGAAAATAATGAACTTTATCACAATATGCTAATTTTTTGAGAAGGACCTGTGTGTATATATATATATATATATATATATATATATATACAGTCTTGTTCAAAATAATAGCAGTACAATGTGACTAACCAGAATAATCAAGGTTTTTAGTATATTTTTTATTGCTACGTGGCAAACAAGTTACCAGTAGGTTCAGTAGATTCTCAGAAAACAAACAAGACCCAGCATTCATGATATGCACGCTCTTAAGGCTGTGCAATTGGGCAATTAGTTGAAAGGGGTGTGTTCAAAAAAATAGCAGTGTGGCATTCAATCACTGAGGTCATCAATTTTGTGAAGAAACAGGTGTGAATCAGGTGGCCCCTATTTAAGGATGAAGCCAACACTTGTTGAACATGCATTTGAAAGCTGAGGAAAATGGGTCGTTCAAGACATTGTTCAGAAGAACAGCGTACTTTGATTAAAAAGTTGATTAGAGAGGGGAAAACCTATAAAGAGGTGCAAAAAATGATAGGCTGTTCAGCTAAAATGATCTCCAATGCCTTAAAATGGAGAGCAAAACCAGAGAGACGTGGAAGAAAACGGAAGACAACCATCAAAATGGATAGAAGAATAACCAGAATGGCAAAGGCTCAGCCAATGATCACCTCCAGGATGATCAAAGACAGTCTGGAGTTACCTGTAAGTACTGTGACAGTTAGAAGACGTCTGTGTGAAGCTAATCTATTTTCAAGAATCCCCCGCAAAGTCCCTCTGTTAAAAAAAAGGCATGTGCAGAAGAGGTTACAATTTGCCAAAGAACACATCAACTGGCCTAAAGAGAAATGGAGGAACATTTTGTGGACTGATGAGAGTAAAATTGTTCTTTTTGGGTCCAAGGGCCACAGGCAGTTTGTGAGACGACCCCCAAACTCTGAATTCAAGCCACAGTACACAGTGAAGACAGTGAAGCATGGAGGTGCAAGCATCATGATATGGGCATGTTTCTCCTACTATGGTGTTGGGCCTATTTATCGCATACCAGGGATCATGGATCAGTTTGCATATGTTAAAATACTTGAAGAGGTCATGTTGCCCTATGCTGAAGAGGACATGCCCTTGAAACGGTTGTTTCAACAAGACAATGACCCAAAACACACTAGTAAACGGGCAAAGTCTTGGTTCCAAACCAACAAAATTAATGTTATGGAGTGGCCAGCCCAATCTCCAGACCTTAATCCAATTGAGAACTTGTGGGGTGATATCAAAAATGCTGTTTCTGAAGCAAAACCAAGAAATGTGAATGAATTGTGGAATGTTGTTAAAGAATCATGGAGTGGAATAACAGCTGAGAGGTGCCACAAGTTGGTTGACTCCATGCCACACAGATGTCAAGCAGTTTTAAAAAACTGTGGTCATACAACTAAATATTAGTTTAGTGATTCACAGGATTGCTAAATCCCAGAAGAAAAAAAAATGTTTGTACAAAATAGTTTTGAGTTTGTACAGTCAAAGGTAGACACTGCTATTTTTTTGAACACACCCCTTTCAACTAATTCAACTAATTGCCCAATTGCACAGCCTTAAGAGCGTGCATATCATGAATGCTGGGTCTTGTTTGTTTTCTGAGAATCTACTGAACCTACTGGTAACTTGTTTGCCACGTAGCAATAAAAAAATATACTAAAAACCTTGATTATTCTGGTTAGTCACATTGTACTGCTATTATTTTGAACAAGACTGTATATATATATATATATATATATATATATATATATATATATATATATATATATACATATATATATATATATATATATATATATATATATATATATATATATATATATATATACAGGTCCTTCTATATATATATATATATATATATATATATATATATATATATATAGAAAGACAGACAGACAGACAGACAGACAGATAGATAGATAGATAGATAGATAGATAGATAGATAGATAGATAGATAGATAGATAGATAGATAGATAGATAGATAGATAGATAGATAGATAGATAGATAGATATCTTTGTAAAATGGCACCACTTTTTAAATATCTGAACGTACTCTTAACATCAGTCAATTAAGCATTAGACTATGATATTATGATAATCAAGCACTATTTAATGATAGAACTTTAGTAATTAGAACTAAAACTGTTAGTTTTAGTAATTCTAAGTTTCTAAGAATTTAGAGAACATTTACTTGCATATGCGAGTGTTTTACTCACATTGTAGAGGGTTGATTTCTGTTCCTGTGTTTAGGAAATGATTGATGAAGCAGACCGAGACGGGGATGGAGAAGTTAACCAGCAGGAGTTTCTTCGCATCATGAAGAAAACCAGTTTGTACTGAATGTTACCAGAAGCACAGGAGTCTGACAGAAATTAATTTATATGTAAACATATATATTTATGTTTTTTTTATTAATAATTTCGCTGTTTTATGCACCGTACCATTCCAAAACCTTGATGCCTGTCAACCCCGGTGGTCAAGTATCAGACCCGTGTGGGTTTGCCAAACGTCAGCTGGATACACTCTATAGTCTCAGATCATATCGGTGAAGATTGAACATAACGGAGGTCGTAGCGATCGATCGCGTGAGTCATACAACGACTCAAATAATTTGTCAATCTGTCATTATGAGGGAATCTTTTTTCAGGATAAGAAAATACATTTTGCATTCAAAAGAAGGTTATTTATTAATATATTAAGTTTAAAAATATTTTAAAAAATGATAATCACAAAAAAAAAAAAGTAAGATGGATGCTTTCCTTGAGATGGGAATTTGGAGGGAAAATGTGCTTAATTTTCCTGAAATAGCTGCGTTTACATGCACACTAATAATCCGGTTATAATCGGGTTACTTGCAGGATATAAAAGTAAAAAAATAAAAAGTCGCACGTAACCCCAGAATGAATCGGCCCAATCCAGTTTAAATGTCATTGGGATTGTAAGGGGTGCTATCTGATCCTTTTCTGATCCGTTCGATGGAACATGTAAACACTTGAGCGAAAACTAAAGAGATTGAATTGAATTGAATTGAGATTGAAAACTAAAACTGGATGCACGATGACCTAGAAATGGCTCACAGAACAAGCTGCTGTCATAAATGAGTGTCGTGTCAATCTAAAAATCTACTTATTCTTTAGGTATAGTGCCTATTCTTTAGATAGTAGTGCCTATTAAATATACACTTTTAAAAAGATACTAGTAGTTATTGTTGTAGTCAAGACCGCCTAATCTGAGACCAAAACTTTGAGGGGTCAAGACCAGACCAGACCAGCACTCCATATATTCATAAAGATCCATATTACTGCCTGAGAAATTATTTATTTTTAATCAAAAAACATAATTAGAATAAGACACCATATAGAGTTGTTACCAATCAAATGAAATCATTAACAACAAAATGCATCTTTGCACTGGTGGTGGTGGTACAGATGCTTTTAAAATGGTAAATTACAAATGTATAAATAATGTTTTTGTTTCAGTATGCAGTCATGTTCTTCAAATGTGTGAAAACAGCTCTCTTGCGATAATGCTTAATTATATCACGTTATAATATAAAAATCCAGATCAATACAAGTACTCTTATACACTCTATAGACTCTTATCAAATACACTACTAGTCATTCAATATATACTATTTCTTATTTTTTAGATACTAGTATTTATTATACACTAGTATCTTTTTTTAATTAAAACTAGTAACATTCTCTTACTAGTCAACTGCTTTTTACTCGTCTTATGACTAGTCAGAATGGCCACTGTAGAGTTCAATTTATAATCTTACTAGTAATTAGTTAGTGTTAACATTTGGAATAAATATTAGTAAAATGTATTTATTAGGTATAGTATCTATTTAGAAGGTAGCCTACTCGTATTTAATGAATAAGTAGTCCTTAATGGAATAGATACTACCTAAAAAAAAAAAAAATAGTAGTAGCATGAAAATAGATACGATGTCTGAAGGATTAAATGTTAAAACGGCTTGCCAGTAGTCCTAAATCCACAGACGTCTTGTTTTGGGCTCGAGAAGGGGCTTTTTTACTGCTGAACAAAGCGCCGAGTGCTCGTCGTCTTCAAATTAGGACTCAAAATAATTAAGTCTGTTTTTTAAAAAAGAAAAATAAGCAGCGATGGCGGGATGACGGTTATTATGAGCCAACAGCCGTTAACCGTGCACATGTCAAGAAAATCAATAGCCTACCAATTTTTTATCGCGTTACATAAATCACACATTAACTTTTATAATAAATAGCGCTCATGTATAAAAAACTGCTCGAAAAACTAAAGGTGCCCATGTAAACGTAGCAAATTGAAATGTCAAATGTATTTTTTTTTTCATATTCACTCATATAGATCGAGGCCTACTTTACATTTTAGTTTCTGCTTTGTGGTTAAAGTATTTATTAATATAGTACATCACTGATTAAACCATCCAGAGACGTGTTGAATGATTATTATAGTCGAGTTTACACCGAACCCCTTCTGTTGGCTCTGCTTTCAGGACTACAGCCCTTCTCTGTGCCTCAGATTTCTGCAGTTTTAGTAAACATATACTGTGATCCTGTGCTTGTATTTTCCTATTTGTATTTCCTTTATGCACATCTACCTTTAAATGAGTTTCATATGTTTTGTATTTGAGATGCTATTAAGTATTATTTAAAATAAATTGTATTAAGCACATTATTGGTGTTGATTTCCAGTTATGTGCACAAAATAAAGAGAGAAAGTAACCCAATTGTTTATTCAGGAAAAAACACAAAAAGATGAGGCATAACGAATCAACATGACATGAATAAGAGCACACACACACACACACACACACACGTTTCCCTTTGATAGCAAGAGGTCGAACTCAAGATTTAACAACAAACTCACAGGACAGTAGATGAACACATGTATACGGCTCATATCATAAGGCTTTTATGGCCTTTAACCATACATTTCACAGTATAAAACATAAAAACTGATCTGATCAAGGGTGACAGATCTACAAAAGTCAATATTTCAAGTAAGTTGTCGCTGCACATGAACAGAACTCAACTAAAGCAGCGGTCGTGATGGTT
This sequence comes from Pseudorasbora parva, assembly GCF_024679245.1. Taxonomy (NCBI): domain Eukaryota; kingdom Metazoa; phylum Chordata; class Actinopteri; order Cypriniformes; family Gobionidae; genus Pseudorasbora; species Pseudorasbora parva. The sequence goes on along the minus strand of NC_090182.1, from coordinate 3,965,826 downwards.
GGAGTTACTGTTGTCAAAAGTGCCGACCTCGATACCAAATCGGTACTGAAACGTATGAATGTGATGCTTTGAGCGCTGCTGAGCAGAATCGTAAACACCTCTGACTGGTCATTGTGCTCACGGGCTCATCAAATATGTCTGTGATTGGCTTCACAAACATGATGTAAAAATACGTCAATGACGCTTTTCACAGAGCGCTTACACAGATACACACACAGCGTCTGAACGCAGGCTTCTATCAGCCTACCGGTCCGTCTACTGACACCTGCTTGTGCTTTTAAACACTCCCAAAACATTTTCAAACATTTCCGTGTTCTTTCACGCTGCCGTCCGTTGATCATTGTAGCCAATCACAGACACATCTGATGAGCACAATGACCAGTCAGAGGTGTTTACGATTCCAGCTCAACAGCGCTCAAAGCGTCACATTTTTAACATTTCAGTACTGATTTGGTATCGCGGTCGTTACTTCTGACAACACTAGTTGAAGGTATTTGAGGCTCGTGTGAGTGTGTGTCTGATCAGACTTCAGCTCTGACTGAGACGGGTCTTGCTGGAGAAGTCGGCGCTGAGCTTGCGCATAACCTCGGCGTGGCTCTGGCCGGCCAGTTCCTGTCTGGCTGAGCCATAGTTCTCCTTCACGAAGCTGGCGAAGGGTGTGGGCGCCCGGGGCTTCGCAGGGGTCAACAGGACCAGCTGTCCTGTGCACAGAGCACACACAAACTTCGTCGTGTCCAGGGACTTGGAGTGGCGGCCGATCCTGAAAAATAACACTGACTATCAGGGACAGACATCTATGTATGTAGTATCAAGTATGAGCGAGAGTAATAGTGAACTGATTTCCACTGAAACAGGAAGACAGGACAGGGCATATCAAACAGCTCCTCCCCTTTTCTAATAGCATTGAGTTTATATCAGAGCTCAGAGCTGTTAAAGGTGCACTATGCAACTTTCCGTCCACTGGAGCGATAGTTATACAAACACACGGCTCGCGAGTACCGGGACTTTTATTATGACGGGACGGTTTCCGCTTTTCTGGTCATGAGTATAAGGTAAAGTTTAAGAGTATAAGCTCTGTTTATCATATTAGATACATTTAAGTGTGTTTAAAATGATCTTATGACTATAGGTCGATCGATTCATCGGATTTGCCGATTAATCGGCACCGATAGCTGATTGGTGGAACAATCGGTTATCGTCAAAAATCAATGCGATAGTTTTTCCGGTTTGCGTCCATTGCGGGAGCGGCTGAGAAGGCTGCTGTCATTACACAGTAGCGTACGAGAGCTCTGAGAAGGGTCTGCTGGCATTATATAGCGCGAGAGCGGCCTCTAGAGGACAAATATAAAACTATCACTTTTTTACACATTAACACGCGAGGACACGTGAGGCTGCACGCTTTACTGCTGCACAGAGCGCGCTGACACATCTGACGCGCGTTTAAAACGGCGAAAGGGAAACGGTATGAACACAGAACACTTCAGTACATGTTGCCAAATCATTATAAAGTATTTTTTTTGGTGACTAGATGCTTTAGCAGGGGAAGAACAGCAGTATGTATGTACTTTGCTTTGTCGTCGAGGCTGAGAGGATACGCTAACATTAGCAGTAACATTTACCTCAAACAGTTAAAGCGATGTAACAACTTACTAGGTGATGTAAGAAACCAGACTGATGGTCCTGCATCCGACAGAAATATAAACACATCAGAACCGCATTTGATTTCAAAACATATTTTGTTATTTTGATAAGAAAACTGTCAAGTGTTCTAAAAAAGCAAACTGTTTGAATTTATATGAAATAACACTTAATATAATACAGTAATCCATTATAATCCATTATATCCAATATTCCATTTGTAACATTAAAGGTGCACTATGTAGTATTTTTGCAGTAAAATATCCAAAAACCACTAGGCCAGTGTTATATATTTTCTTCAGTTGAGTACCTACAATATCCCAGAAGTTTCCAACTATTTGTAAATTGTGAGAAAATTGCTATTTTAACTAAGGACAGGGACGTTTCAGCATTGCATTTGACGGAGTCGCCTGTCAATTGCGTCATATCTGCGTTACCCTCGGTTTCGGCTTTTATTTCGCAGGAGCGCTTTACTCTTAGCAGTGTGAACAAGTGATCAAAGTGAACATCGTTTTAAACACACTTAAATGTATCTAATATGATAAACAGAGCTGCATTACCTCATAATCATAACCGGAAGAGCGGATCAGTGCAGGCGAACAGCGACTGTGTCCTGTCCCGTCATAATAAAAGTCCTGGTATTCGCAAGGCGGGTATTTGTTTAACAATCGCTCCATCAGCTTTGCTCAGGTCCACAACACTCGGTCCTGCTCTGCTTTAGACTACAGTAACGTTAATAACCGCATGCATGAACGTGATTTCTGCCCGAGTCCTATTTTCCACCGGCTGTGATGAGAAGACCACATCTCCCAAGATGCTGCGCTCACACTTTGCGTCATCAAACTACGCATTTGTTTTGAATAGGCGCCCTCCAGTGGAGGAAAGCTGCATAGTGCACCTTTAAGTAAGGTTAATAAATGCTGTAGAAGTATTATTCATTGTTAGTTTGATTTGTTAACCTTTTTTATGCACTATGAACTAACATGAATGATTAAGATACAATTGTATTGCTCAACTATTATTACACGGTGTAAAATGTATATTGCATATCATTCATGTAAGCTAGCTCAATAAGCTAATAAATCCTTGTTAGCAAATGAGACGTGCCATTCACTTACATGTTTCTAGGTTATTGCTAAAGAAACATTTATTTGTAATATTTTAATGTTTTAGTTATTTTCTGTAGATTTTTTTCTGTTAGAGCTTGTCATTTTAATATATTCATATTTACATATGCAATTTAGAATTGCATATGTAAATATGATTAATTTGTTATTATTATTACTATTATTATTATTTTAAACTAGTATCTTTTTTTAAACTATTGGTCGATTAATCGGTTATCGGCAAGCGTGATCCAACCTAGCTATCGGTAAAATCCACTATCGGTCGACCTCTAGTTGTGACGTTCCTCTGTGCGTTCGCTCTGCGCTGCTGTGAGATGTTCACACTGCTAAGAGTAAAGCGCTTCTGCAGAATAAAACCGAGGGGAGCGCAGATATGACGTGATTGACAGGCGACTCGCTCAAACGCTATGCTGACATTGGTTAAAATGGCAATTTTCTCACAATTTACAAATAGTTGGAAACATTTGAGATATTGTAAGTACTCAACTGAACAAAATATATAACACTGGCCTAGTGGTTTTTGGATATTTTACTGCAAAAATACTACATAGTGCACCTTTAAGCTCTGTAAAGCCGCAGTTTCCTCTTAATCTTTAACAGTCTCTCCTCCTAATCTCCTCCATATCGCTATAAAATATCATTCAGCGCAGAAATCAAACAGGTCTGATACATTTTCTGGTCTGTGGCAACACGATCACATGACCCGCTCTGTGCTATCGTGTCTCTGGACTGGAGCTGCAGCAGTTCCCTGACAAGTGAAACCAGACTTCATTCACCCCATTGAAAAGCATATTTACACTGTCTGATTGGTCCTACTTATTTTGATTTCATGAATGTTCAAAATCACCTTTTCCACATAATGTATACTCTATTCCCAAACACGTTTTCTGCAAAAAACCCTTCTTCTAAAAAGCTCAGAGTGCTCTGATTGGCCATGCCAATAGCAGTAAGCCAGGCAGTTGTGTACTCACGTGTTCTTACAGCGGTTACACTGGTACTGGTACTTGTAGTTGATGTCGTAACTGTGGCAGCGGGAGACCATCGGCAGCTCGGGGTGTGCCAGCATTGCTTTACGGGCATAAAGCCTCCAGAACGGCCCGTGCCCGTCACGAACGTTGTTTATGAGCCACGTGGCGGCGTGACACATCTCATGGACTAGCGTATCCCGTAAGCGATCTGTAAATGGAAACACATTGTGTTTATTTCCCAAGCATCAAGAGCTGTTGAGAATTTGAAAGCCGTACTGACTCCTGTACCTGCAGAGTCACACACTTTTTCCGACAGCTCAATGCGGGCGTATCGTTTCCCAGTGCCGCGCTCCTGCCCCGAGACACAATATCCTGCTGTCTTACGCATCTTCTTGTTCCACGTGACAGACATGTCGGTGGGAAGCTGAGGGGGAGGGATTCATATTTGAAAGGCATTGTGTTTAGCAAGACTGTAACCATCCTGATCATAGATCAGGAAAAAAGCATTTACAGCCAAAACAGGCAACTTACTAATGAAATATATGGTTTAAATCAAGGTTGAGACAAAGATATTTGACTAGATTGTGAAAGTAGGTTTTTGAAATAATTTCCAGTATTAACGAACGGTTTGATTGGCAGCGGCAGCTCTATAGGTAAAGTTGCTCAGCATGAGGAGTTCTGGCACACTGTATAAATGTCCTAGCCGAAAAATCACGATATTCAATCCTACACACGTGTAACGAGAGAATCCAGCTTAACAATAGAATTTCACCAAACTCGGTACACATATGATAGGGCTCGATCTGTTGAAATTTTCGACGGGACCATAGACTGTACATAAAAAAAATACATTAAAAAAAACATGGATGTAGTGTCCGTGACGTCACCTATAGGATTCTGAAGAGCAGTTCTGAAGTGTAAAGTAGAGACGAGCTGCCGTCGCCATCTTGGCAGCGCATCACTCCAGGATAAATGACAATGGGCAAAGAAGCGGGACGTGGGCGGAGCTTAGGTGTAGTGATGAATAACATACAGCAGACAAAAGGCTATCCACCTGTCACTCAAAGTGGCCATGACCTTAATTATGGTAAATGGACTGCATTTATATAACGCTTTTAACAGACCCTATGGCCATCCAAAGCACTTTACATTTTTGCCTCACATTCACCCATTCATACACAGACGGCGATGTCAGCCATGTAAGGCGCCATCCAGCTCGTCGGGAGCAGCTGGGGTTAGGTGTCTTGCTCATGGACACCTCGACACTTGGTCAGGTGGAATCGGGGATCGAACCACCCAACCTTTCAGTTTGTAGACAACCTACATGAACCACTGAGCCACTGTCGCCCTGATTATGCAGAACATTAAGGCTTTATATAATATAAACGAATGAGTTATATAAAAAAAAATCACCCCCACAGTCGTCATGAAGGGCAAAATTTGCCGTATAGACCAAAACCAAAATTTGTACCAGAAAAGTTGGCCATTTTTTACTTGGAGCTCAATGAGATTATGCTCCTTCTGGAGCCCGTCCCTAGTGGTCAGTCGATGAATTGCAGTTTAAGTCACTTCTGTATTGGCTTCAACAGAAACTGCCCTTCATTTTTTTGCTAAATTTTTCAGAAATTTTACCCTTCATGACCACTGTGGGGGTGAATTTTTTATACCTCATTTGTTTACATTATATAAGGTTGCTGCTTCAACAGGACGCCAAAACAATCAAAGCTGCCATGGAAACGCAGTCACGTGAAAAAGTACTTCCTGCACTCGTTTGGTCACGACCACAGACCGAGCCCATTCGTAAGTATAGCAGGTTTGATGACATTATCTCAATCTATTGAGACAATGTGTCCTGTCGCGGACGCCAATAATAAAAATAAAATTATATATATATATATTGACAGGGCTAGATCGCAAAAATCAAAAAAAATTGCTAGGGTGATGACTGAATCCAAGACACGTGTTTTGTTCGTCTTGAACTAATGATACACTTGAGCCTGTGGCGAACAGTTTAGGAGCTATGAGCCATTTTGTACTTTTGATCGCTGTAGCGCCCCCGTTAGGCCGATTGGGGCGAGATTTGGTGTCGTTGTAGGCGGTGTGAGTACTACCAACCCTCAAAGTTTCAAGTCTCTATGACTTGCGGTCTGGTCTGCCCAAACATTTTTAGGGGAAAATGCTGATCCTTGGAAACTGTTTCAGCGCTACACTCTTGAACCCCGAATTTCTACAAATGTAACTGCAGGTTTTCAGATGTACCTGACTGTCAAACACGCTGGTGTTGTAGAGATGGTAGAGTTTGCCGGTCAGCTCCTCTTTCTTCTGCTTGAAGCTGCGGCAGAACGACGATCCAGGATCAGTCAGAGACTGCAGGAAGCAGCCGGGAGTTTTACACACCACCACTCTGAAAACCGGAACAGCAGGATATGAACGCCAACCTCCAGTGTTTACGGCAAGTTTACATGTGTACGGACCTCAGGTGATTCAGTACCTGCTGCTGGGTGGAGCTCTGGGTTCAGTTCGGCTCATGGGTCGGCTGCTGGGCGTCTGATGCCCTGGGGTCTGGATCATGGGCGGCTCTTTAAACGGTACTCGGTTACCAGCTTTGTTACTCACGGCAGAAGGTGTCGACAAACAGGGAGCTCGTGGTTTGGGCTCTACATGGAGAGAGAAAAACAATTCTTGCTCGAAAGTTCCATTTGCAATTATAGCTGGTAATTATGCAGAAATAATTTAGCCATGAACTATACACACTTTTGCTGGAAAGCGATGCCATTTAGTGATTTGTTTATCGTTTTCAACTTACACTTTAAAGTTTAACTCATTCGAACAATATAGTTGATGGCATTAGACAAAACTGATCAAAATGTTAACAAGCTAGACTGCTTTACCAATACGAGAGCAAGAGTGCGTCCATCATGGAGTTTTGTTCCGTGTTACAGGAGTCGGCGGCGGCGCTGCCGTTGTGTGTTTACACACAAGATCAACAATGTCACTAAAGAAGTGTGTTTCTGGTGTGAGGGAAAGATCACCTAGTTCAGCTTCCCAAAAAAAACAGCGTTAAGGGAACAATGGATGCAGTTTGTGTTTCTGGAGTTCTGCAAGTGTGTGTGTGTGTGTTTGTTCCCAGTCATGAGTGGGAACCTCAGGCGGTGAGTGAAACTGCATCAGATGTGTGTGTTTTGTTGGGAATCGGCATATAATGTGAACAACACCAACGTATAGTGAATCGAGAGATATCCAGGGATAGATTGTGTGTGTGTGTCTCTAGCTCCGCCCACTGCACGCCTCCACGGACTCGGCTGTTTTCAGGAAGAATCGGTACAGTGTATCTGTCTTCTATAAATATGACAAACTAAAGACTCTTGGGACATATGAGGACCACTCTACTCTATAGATACTCAAGATTGACATGAAACTGTGTGTGTTATGACCCTTTAATGACAACAAGCAGTAAACCGTTTCCATTCATACAGCACATATCAATAAAACCTGCTCTAAACATTAGCTTGTGACCAGTTCTCCGTACCTGTAGGCGGCTTTGGGCTGGCATGTGCTCTGCCTGCTAGACCTTGGTTTTGTCTGACGCGGTCCAGTAAGGACTGGAACTCCTCCTCAGAGCTGCATGTGTCCTCTCGGCCGCTGGGTGTCGTCACAGTGACTGATGGAGGAACGCGAGGCTTGGCCGCCTCCTCTCGGGTTTTACTGGCGCTGTGGAGCTCCTCAGACGGTGGACGGCTGTGTCTGGTCCTCCAGGTGCTCTTAATAACAGCATTACAGTCGTCATCGCTGTCGCTCAGGAAGACTGGAGACTCGCAGCGAGACGGAGGCCGTTTGTCTGTCTTCTGAACTGATTTAGGAGTTCTAGCGGTCTTGGCTTTCCCTGTACAGAAGAATGTGTTAGATGCACCGTTCTTTAAACAACACCAACAGACCAAAAATCGGGTCAGACGTCACTCTTCCGCCGTTACCGGAAGCCATTGTTTATAGTTTATAAAGTTATAAATAAGGATATTTTCCCTTCAGAAGGCCTTAATTAACCCCCTAGAGCCGTGTGGATTACTTGTATGATGGACGGATGCACTTTTTTGGGATTCAAAATCTAAGATACTCTCACTCACTCGCACACGCACGCACGCTCGCACGCATGCTCTCACGCACACTCGCTCTCACACTCACGTACACATAATAATAAGCTAATAGCCTACTGTTGAACATTTTATTGGGAAAAACACACATTTTTAATAATAATATATTATTTTTTATTGTGGCTCTTTTGAAACAAATGCATTAACCAAAAATTGAAAAAATGGCTCTTTAGTCAAAAAGGGTTCCCAACACCTGGTATAAAGTAACGTTTATTTGAATTAATGGATTATAGTGGTGTCTCTTATCTCTTAATGGGGTCTCTTATCTCTTATCAATGAAGATGTGCATTTATTACTTAAAAATAGTGACGTAACTCCATTGTTGCTGAAAAATATAATGTAGTGATCCAGTAGCGTAGCTATTTTATTGTTAAAAGTTGGGGGGTGGCGTTGATAAGTTTCTGTGCTCCTGAATACTTGTGTGTGTGTCTGTGTGTGAATATGTGTGTATGTGCAGCGCAATCTCGTCTTTGTTTCAATGAAAATGCATTAATATACAACGATGATTCAGCTGACTTGGAACTATGTGTGCGTTAAACGATTTTATTGCACACCTTCCAGCCAATCAGAATCGAGTATTTGACAGACCATGGCATAAGTGAATTTAAACAATAATGTGCACTGATAAATTATTTATAATAAAAATACTGCAGTCAACTTTGATATCATTGTGGCGCTAACATACTCAAAGATTACCTTTATTAATGGAAGGCTTCCTCTCCGTGACGAAATCCTCATCAGATGACATGCTGTCCACTATGAAGCGTTTCAAACTGAGGAGGGAAATGATAAATGATGAGTGACAGTCATGATGATTATGATTATTGAGGACGAGCGTCACACTGACCTGTCATCACTGCTGCTCACTGACTGCGACCGCACTTTAGTCTTTGGGGTTTTCACTCGATTTAAAACTAAAACAAAAAATGCACATGTAAGTGTGTGTGACATCTGTCAACATCAGTTACTTGATTTGAAAACAGTTGATAAATAACTTACATATTTCAAATTCATCCCCGCTATCTGAAGACAAAACTTGAACCGGTTCTCTAGGAGGAGAAACAGATTATAGTTCATGATGTTAATATAGTGAATATAAGAAAATTCAAGGACAATAAAAGGCCTATTGTGCAGCACGATTACTAGATAAAACTAATAAAAATAACCTATTATGCCCTTTTACAAACTCTTGATGTTGTTTTAGTCTCTACTAGAGCAGTGAATGCTGATTATTTCCTCATATTCTCCATTGTTGCGGCTCCTCTATTCCCAGTCTGTCAGTAACGTTCTGTTTACTTCCTGTCTCTATGAAGCACACTGTGCTCTGATTGGTCGGCTGGACCAGTGTGTTGTGATTGGTCAGTTTGGGAATTGTCCCACCTCTTACCATAACCGCCATTTTCTACACACCACTAACTGACTCAACCAGGCCCCGCCCCTTTATTTGCATATTAATTATTAGTATAATGAGGAATATTGTGACGAGTTGGTTCCCGGAAGAAAACTCACGACTACAATGGAGAAAACACTGATATAGAGAAGCTCTAACACACTAAATAAAGATGAACATAGGAAAAAAAGACAGATTAGATCCTTTTTTAATTAAACTAAAATAAGATGCCTGTATACTCATAAACTCATGTAAATAAGATGCCTGTATACTCATAAACTCATGTAAATAAGATGCCTGTATACTCATAAACTCATGTAAATAAGATGCCTGACTGTATACTCATAAAATTCTCACCTTGGTTTCTGGGCAGCTGATGCAGACGGTTTAAATGTGGATTTTGGTGTAGCCTTCGCAGCAAGAACTGGAGAAACAAAGATCGAACTCAAAATGAATTCATTCACATACACTATATTGCCAAACCTATTGGGACGCCCCACCAAAACATTGACTTAAGGTGTTCAATCCCTTCATGGCCACAGGTGTATAACTCCAGCTCTCGGCCTGCAGACGCTTCTACACACATTAGTGTAAGAATGGGTCGCTCTCAGGAGCTCAGTGAACTCAAGCGTGGGGCCGTGATAGGTCGCCACTTGTGCAATAAGTCCATTCCTGACATTTCCTCACTACTAAATATTCCACGCTCAACGGGATTCGGGGTGCAACGATACACTCATGTCACGATTCGATATTTATCTCGATACTGAACTCATGATACGATATGAATCCCGATCTTTTTTTATTTTGTACTTTTTTATTATTATATTATTTGTGTATTATTGTCAGGAACCACAAATATTCCCCCATTGCATTATTATACATTATATTTAACATTATGTATAGTCGTGGTATGATTCTATGTAATAAGATTATTCATGTAATACGTCACCGAAACCCACGACAGCATCTCTCCGCATGCTCGCTATGCCCTGCCTCTCTCGCTATTAATGCAGTATGTAAGAATGAACCATCTAAAATGCTTTGAATAATCATACTACTAAAACTTAATGTGATTTGGTGATTAAATAATGTTTGCGTTTTGACTTTAAGGAGTGTGTGTGCGCTTCAGATGATCATTGCAATCTGTCAGCTCTAATCGCAAGAAAGCTCATCAAAATGAACGCTAGTCTCAAAATATAAATGTTAAAAACTTTAAATGGGTTTCAACTACGACGACAACCCAACGCTCTCCGTTGACTTTGTATTGCGTGAGGCTGACTCCTTGTCATTTCAGACTTATTAGAAAAAACAGAACAATGTCTAAAAGCTGAAATGTGACGAGGTGTACAGCAAACAAGGATAAAAAACACAGAATTAAGTTTATAAGCTGTCGACCCAAAAAAAATTGTGTTTAACCACTTCAGCTCCGCACCCGTGGGTCCAAAATTGCATCATAATATTTTTAAAAAATCTCACGCACCACAAAACTAGATATGGTATCATTTGAAAGATTAGAACCTCAGCTTTCTTAATAACCCAATAACTTCTGCATTTATATTACATAGAAGAAAATAATACGGTCTGAATTCGACCCCCCCGCAATGACACCCCCTTGAGAAAATCATGCAAATAGTATAAAATTTCATATTTTTATCACACAAACACACCTAAAATAGACAAGTCATATATCAAATGAAAGCTGTCAGCCTCAGGAATATCGCTGAGCTGTTAATTTCACCGATCCAATAATTTACATTAAATTTATTATCAAAAGAATCACAAAGATGGAAATGACTCCATTGAACAAGCAAACACATGAGTCATATTCCTGTTCGGATCACAAACTCATTGTAAAGCTACTAGCCTCAAGCGCTATATCAGCTTGTTCCTTAGGTTGTTTGCTTCAAAATGAGACTATTTTTGCATGTCTGTGAGCAAGCATGGCCAAATGACACTGTAATATGTCACCGATGTCCAGATCAAAACATGTGATGCAGACAAATCTTCTTATTATTGCTTGTTTTGATTGTCGATGTTAGCCACGATTTTTGAGGATGTCATCACATATTGCATCCTGCTACAGAAAAGCTGAGAATCTCAGCTCTTTATAGACATGTGGATCATGATTCTAGACCAATCAGAGCCCGAGATCTCCCTTTACAAAGTTGAAGAGGCGGAGCCTTCTTTTCGATTTCCTAGTGGCCAGTTTATGTCAGTGCAGATGAGTAGGAGTTATTAGACACTTTGGTCAGATAAATCTCAATAAATTTTATTTGCAAGGAGATATCAAGAAAATTATTTTCCCCTGTTTAGCGCCAATTTATAGAATCATCAGAAACTTCCAAAAAGCTTGGAGACCAAAATGATAAAAAAAAAATATAGATTTTTAAATAACAAATTAATAAAAAATAAATCAAAATATTTTTTTTATCTATGTTTGACATAAGATTGTGAATAGATACAATAGAACATATGCAGTATTTCACCACTGTGTTAAAAGTTAGTTTTCTCTGTAAAAGGAGACCATTTTTATCAATTTACTCCAATGTATGTGGGTAGGGCGCTCTTTTAAATTCAGATATTCCTAATTCTCAAAAAAATGCAAAATGTGCTGCAGAGCTGAAGTGGTTAAGGAGACAAAAGTGGATACAGGCAATAAGACGTGAAGCTTCAGCAGAAGAATGGGTCAATTTTGGGATCCTAACACTCTGTATGCCTCAGTATACCTACGCGTGCAGTAAACATTTAGTCACATATCCAAATGTCAGTTTTATACATTATGTTTCCTGTCTCTGATTACTTTCCCCTCCAGTGGGCGTCGTTCTCAGTGTAATATTACATGTTGCGCTCTGTCTCTATTGCTTGTATGCACTTTTATAGTCTTTAAACGCTTGTTTTTTGGTCAGCAGCTTATAAACACTTCTGGGTTTTTGGTCCTGGGTTTTTTTTAAGCTCGTTTTCTGTACACCTTGTCACATATCAGCTTTTAGACATTGTTTGTTTTTTCCAAGGGGGTAATCCAGCACCCGGAAAGCGTACCTCCCATAGGGGCGGCCATTGCTAACCAAGCCATCACCTGCTGTCAGCATCCCATTGACTCCCATTCATTTTTGAGTCACTTTGACAGTGAATAACTTTACATCTGAGGCGTTTAAAGACTCCATTTGTCCATTGTTCACTTCTAAAGAAACATGACAATGTATAAAAGTCGTATAGAGAAATTACCATATAGAGAGGAGATGCTCGCAGGAAATCTTTTACTGTCTACGAGACAAAGTCTGATAAAGTCAAGGCAGACGCATGGCGAGCAGCCCATAAAGAGCCAAAAGCAACGGGATAAAATATTTCAAGATTCAGATTTCACTTTCCACAACTACTAGTAGACTTACAGCTGTCAGACAGGAGGCTCACGTCACATCTACGTCCTCAAGCTCAGTCTGAGCCTGCGCAGTTCGCTCAGCCATCAGGAAGTGAGTGCTTCTAAATGGCTTCACTTTTCGCCGTTGAAGTCTACGGGGTCGCTGTGTCCATTTTACTGTCTATGGCAGAGATGCCCAAACTAGGGCCCGCGGGCCAAAGTTGGCCCGTGGTAACCTTTGATTTGGCCCACCGAGGTCCGAGAGAGAGAGCCTACATTTTAAAATGATAAACGCTCAAACATAATAATAAGCATGCATGTTTATTTTCCGTCAGTGAAACAACTCACTGCAGCCTGTAAAACAATTAAACAATTATCAGTAAATAATGGTAACCCAAAGAGTATAAGAAAATTAATTATTAGTTAAAAAAAGATTTGTAGATAGATTCCTAGCCTTTTCCCCCTTAAAGATGCGTCCTATGCCGGGCTGCGCTTTGAGATGAATGTGGGACATGAGCTGGATAGACACCTTTTCTAATATCTTTGTCAGGGCCAAGACATTTAGGCTATGTTTGATTATGCATCGCTAGAAAAAGCGAAAGTAAAACCGCTGGGTGCACGTGAACTGCGCTATTCAAATAAACTTGACGCGCCTCAAGTCTAATAACAAGCACAAACATAAAATGTAATAAAATAAAATTTGTCAAAAGGTATTCGTCCTACAGTCTTTACCATAGATGTGAATGGGTATAATATACTTAATTATACGCAAACGAAAGGAAGAAGCATTAATATTTTCCTGTGAAAATGAGTGCGACGCGAGTGAAGATTTGAGAAAAGAAACCAGATGTCCATCAAATCGGGTGACCAGAACGCAAAACAGAATTAAAAAGCTGGCAGATCTTAAATTGGGCTCAGCCCACCTCTCTCATCCAGGGCTGCAATGTTACATCTGCGAATTTATTTCCTTATTAAACAAAGTTTTGTGCTTTTACTCCTGTGGTAATATTCACGTAAAACAGCATTCACATACCAAACACTGGGTTAATGACGAAGATAGAGCTTTAAGTAGAAAATAGTTTTTATGTAAAGAGATAAATTAAAATAAAAAGTGCACAACTCTTCTTAAGTGGAAGGAAGCTACCTTTTTTCCCCATCACGTGGAAACTTGTGCGGGTGAGTCCTTGGGTTAATAAAATAATGAAATTATAGTTTTTAAGTAGAAATTAGTATTTATGTAAAGAGATATAATTTACTATACTCTGTATTTTATCTTTTTATAAAAATAAAAATAAACGACGATATCATCGTCCATTGCGATGTTTTACTGTAAACATTGTCAACTGCCAATTTAGGGGATATCGCCCAACCCTATTTGCAAACAGTCTGTTCCTTTTTTAAAAGAGTAAAATATCCCTCAACATTATGAATCTGGATCATTGTGTATTTGACATCGAACCGTATTTTACATTGAACACTTGGGGATTGTTGCCCATTTAATTGGTCATTAAAATGCAACACTTTACAAATAAAACTGCATTAGTTAATCAGATTACATTTGTTTTATATTTATTGTAAACATTATGAAATGAATAAACCCATAGCAACTTTAATGTAGGCCTAATACAGTTTGATTTATGATTTTTTTTTTAATTACTTTCGGCCCACGTCTCTCAATCAAGTTTGATTTTTGGCCCTTCATAGGAAAAAGTTTGGGCACCCCTGGTCTATGGTTTTTTCATAAGTCAGAAATAACAAGGTGGCCACTTCACGCAATATAAAGTCAATGGAGACGGTTTGTTTGTGCCCCCCCCCTCTCCCTGGTGGGAGTGGCTTTCAGATTATGCCAGTTGTCGCTCTGTCTCGATGCAGACGTAATGTTTTTTGCCTATACAGTAGGAAAGCATGTGATTTTGGACACAGCCTTACACTTATCAAAGTCGTCATCATCTGAAGTCAACAGCACTTGTTCCTCTTGAGACTTATTCTCTTTCCCCGAGCCGTCGGAGTCAGAAAGCTGCCATCTGTGAGCTGGATCCGAGTTAAAGCTGCCCAGAGCCGGACGTCTGCTCTTCTTCAAGCTCTTCCTCAACTGCAAACACGAGAGGCATTTGAAGGACCGGCTCTAATGAGGCATCATGGGCAGAGGCGGACAGTAGTGGAGTATCTTTACTTTCTACTCAAGTACATTATCAAGTATACTTTATCAGTGTTTTCACTGGAAAACTTTTATACCAGGGCCCAGTTTTTCAAAAGTAATCCACTAGGATTTTGGATAACGGATTGGATCAAATCTTGAAAATGTGTTTTTCAAAAGAAAAAACGGATTGCATAATCGTATTAGATCACGTAATCCAATCTGGGGTCAAACCTTTAGTTTGGGTTTTTCAGAATTTTTTTGTAGGATTTGGATCACTTTGATCCCAAAAAATCTGGATTAAGCTGATCCCAACAGAAGGGTGGATTCAGCGTGGATTTCATACCCAAAATGTGATGAAAACTTTAAAAATGTATCAAATAATGCTATATTTGGATCATGCAGTATCCTACAAGATATCCTATTTATTCATAAGGTTTTAATTGTATCAGTTCATCCGTCAGGCTAAAGTGATTAGGTAGGCTTTAACGTATTCAGCCTTTCAGTAAAGGCCTACAGCAAAGTAGAAAGAGTTTGGCCTCATAAACTAATCCCCCAAACAGCTGTCAAAATTGACCAAAAACAATACATTTTATTCTGTCACTAAAGCCCCTTTCACACTGCACGTCGGACCCGCAATATTCCCGGAGCATTGCCGGGTCGCCTTCTGTGTGAAAGCAACCACGTCCCGGAATTGATTACCGAATTCGTCCCGGGTCGGGGACCTAGTAACATTGCGGGATTTGACCCGGGACGAGCGCTGTGTGAACAAAAGCCGAAACTAATGCCGCAACGTGTGCGTAGTTATCGTGCGACTCCTAGAGCTTGTGTTTTCAATAACACAACCCTGCAGTGCCAGAAGAGCTCGTCGGTGTTTTAAACGCAGAGAGTGTTCGTATACAAAAGAAACTAAAATTAAACAAGCAGAAATGAGCGCAAACTGGACACAAGTCGAGACCACGGAGCTCCTTACTATCCGCGCTGAAGCTGAGATCGCTCGCCGTTATACGTCACATCAGGATGTCACGTGTCAACTCGACCCGGGACCGTTACGGGTTGTGTGTGAAAGCGCACATATTACGGTATTTCGCTGGCAGTGTGAATGGACCAAATCTAGCGGCCCGGGAACAAATGCCGGGTCGCATTATCCGTGTATTTGCCGGAATCGCAGTGTGAAAGGGGCTTAAGTGATATATATATTCATCACAATCGAAAATATTTTTGTTTTTAGAATATTTATTAGTGATGCACGCAATGATTACAGAATAACCAAAAAATGCAAAGAATGGCAATCACTGATTTTTGTTTTGTTTAGTTTTAAACAATTTTTTTTAAATGTGTGTGTTTTCATTTCAAATAAAAATAACCTTTAAAATATTGACCCCACACTGGCTATTCTACGTGTTGCTCTTTACACATCTATAAATCTACATTGTGATTTCCTATCCTGTTTGAGCACTGGTTATCCAGATTTAGTGATCCTGAAAAGTTCCTATCCAGATCAGATTGATCCAATCCGATGTTGCTTTAAAAAACTGGCTCCAAAAGTAAGCTTAAAGCAATCTTTTACTGTCTACGAGACAAAGTCTGATAAAGTCAAGGCAGACGCATGGCGAGCAGCCCATAAAGAGCCAAAAGCAACGGGATAAAATATTTCAAGATTCAGATTTTTTTTTTTTAAGCTGGATTGCGTGATCACGGATCGCAAAAAAAGGATTACTAAATCCGGATCAATTTTATCCGGATTAAACTTTTTTTTTTTAAACCGGGCCCAGGGGTCCTCCAGAAGGTTATAAGGGTCCCCAGAAAAATTTCAGATAATTAAAAGACAAAGCAAAAATGGATAAAGTCTACCTAACAATCTAACGTTTTAATCTCTACACTTTTCTCACTTTGTCTGCCAGATACATACCTCTCAGAATTGTATACGTTTGCTTTGTATCTTGCTAGTGAGTTTTTCTCACTATAGTCCCCTTTATCTCGCTCACTGGGTTCGTAGAGCAGAATTCTAAGGGTGCGTTCACACTTGTAGTTCGGTTCATTTGGTTCGTTTGGTCCGGACCAAAAAACAAAAACAAAGATAATAGTCCTGGTCCGCTTAGCGTTCACACGGGCATTTTTAACAGCGAACCTAAAGTTACCGAACCAAAGGCACAGGGAGACGTCACAACCTGATTGGTCGGCTTATATGACGTAGGAGCTCGTTTACCGAACATGCAAAACAATGCTGTGTGCGGATTACACGCGCGGGCATTTTATGCGTGTACATGGTATTATTTTTTACCAGAGAACTCATGAAGAGCTCATGAAATGTTCAAAACATTCAAAACAGCAGCAGGATTTCCTCCGTTGTGCAGAAAAGAGACGGCCGTTCTGTCGTCTGCACCTGCTAATAATGGGCAACACAGGAACTTTGATGAGAAGAGCCAGGTATGCTTTTTGTGTGTTTTTTCTAGCATTTTCGAAACATGCTCGTCTGACCAAATATTGATTAGGCTCTTCCTCGTTGCTCCACGTTTGCCCTCTAACGTTAAAGTTGCTCATTTTGGATACACCGATCTTTCCGCGTCGTCCAATCAGCTGCATTATGCGTCGCATCTTGTGACATCACGTCCTGTTTTTGGTCCGTTTACATGTCTTTGGTCCGCTTGTTTGGTTCGCTCCAGGGTTCGGATGGCAGCGTTCACATATGTTCAAATGAACCGCACTAACCGAGCAACCGCACCAGGGTTCGTTTTAATCGAACCAAACATGACAAGTGTGAACGCACCCTTAATGCGGTACGTAAGCTGCCTACCGGTACATACATTTATTGAACACCTTCTTCAGGTGTATATATATGGCCAACATTTAAGTATATCCAATTTAAATTTGGAAACAATGCTGTACTTAAAATGTCACACTAACTATTTATCTAACAGTTTTTTCATACATAAAAATATATAGATAGATTTAAGGGGGTTCCCCATAGAGGTGCATCGCATTTGGGGGTCCTTTGCATCTAAACCCCTGTACTAAAGCATGTGTCATAATTTTTACTGCACTATATTTCATTAATTAAAAGTTGTTGTTTTCTCACCTTGAATACTAAAATGTAGTACTTTCTTACTTGTAAAACTTACTCAAGTAACACTTTGAATTACTTTTACTTGAGTAAAAGTATACAGTACTACATTCTTAATGTAATTAAGTATTAAATTATATTCAATATGAAATGTATTACAGTAAAAAGTAAAATATTATGTTTGGGAATGTTGTGAAGTAAAAGTTTTCCAAAGAAGAACACTGATAAAGTACATATACTTGAAAAACAAAATTACTTGGAAAAGTAAAAATACTTCAATACTGTCAGCCTCTGATTATGGGATGGGTTGTAAGCGAGTTATCCGAATTATTATAATTATAAGTACTACAAACCTTCTCTTCGGCGTCATCGAGACCACCATCTCGGTCCCAGCCCAGCTTTTCTGAGACTCTCTGAAACAGGGACACAGTGCCAGGATCCATCGCCGCTTGAAGACTGGACACTTCACTCTCCTGTGGTCACATGACAGATCAAAAATGGGCTGTTTTAGAGAAAACGTGCTCTCTTGCTGTCTTATTATAGTGTATTATTTGTGCTTTATAGTGCTTGCCTTGAAATAGATTAATACATATGATAAATGCAATACATGAATGTTGAAAAACTATAGTAGTATTAAACAATGTAGCAATTATAACTAATATAACGTTAGTTGTTGTTGTTTTTGACATAGGCTAAGTTCTGCCAAACCTGGAAATATATACACAAACAGATAATGTACATTAATATATACCTTAAATATAACCTAGCATATAAGAAATTTCGACATTTGCGAACGTTTAATATTTGTGTGAATGTTTAATATCTAACTTACTGATCATATTTATTGACGTTTTGTGTCTACGGTTCACTAAACAACCGATCATATGTTAAACTCGCACGCTCACTAACAAACGGAAGTTTAGCTTTAGCCACAATGTGTAGTTTGTCCGGCATACCTTGTAAAAGCGAGTTAGATCGAGTCAATCGAGCGGATCTGTGAGCTTTAAAGTAAACATCCGCGACTGTGTAACGACGTTCAAATTTCGCCAACCGGAACTCGTCATCAGTGTGAGCAATGAAAACTTCCGGTCTCCGCTGTGCTACCAGCGCTACTAGAGAAATCTTTCATTGTTTGCAAAAAAGCCCTAATATTTGATTAATAATGAATTTAATAAATACATAAATTATTAACATCATAACAATACTTTACTGGATGTCTATAAACAGAGGTTTATAAATAAATAAGCTGTTTTCATAAATTTGAACGCAGAAAACCCCCACAGATGTGGCAGAAAACATCTGGCTCATGTTTGCAATTTGCTGGCCTTAATTAATAATGTAAAAACATATGAATACCAACACTCAGTATTGACATAAATACTTCAGCTATGGTAATATATTTTTAATAATATCTAATACTTTACTCTTTTTTGTTTATTTTGATAAAATAATACATTTTTGATCAATATTTGAAAAGTAACGATTCCGAAAGCATAGGAGATCCAATTATAATTTAATATAGATTTACAGTAGTAACAATCATTTATATTTTATTAAATATGATATATTTAAATCTGATGTTTTCATTATAAATATGGTGATCATCTCTAAGGTGGACATTATCATATCTTAAATATTCAGTGGGTGTAAATAGTTACTGTAATTTAATTACTTTTCCAATGAAAAAGTACAGCAGTAATGGATAACTCATTTTCCCTGCAATGTGTAACTTCTGATGTAATTAAACTAAATACTGTCTTTAGGTTATAGATAATACAATAGAGGAATTACCATCAACATTTAAAGTCTAACTTTTAAATGCATGTCTTTATCCTCACATTTGTAATACTTTTGTTCAGTTCATTAAAAATATTTATGTAAATAGTTGTACATTATTTATTTTAAATTAATAGACCCGTTTTATGTTTATCTTCGAGAATGACTTATCTAGTCGAGGGAGAGAGTAATTTGTACAGTAATCTAATTACACTACTGATGATGTAATTAGTAGTAATAAATAACTTTTTTAGAGTAACTTACCCCAACACTGATAATATTTCCCATCTGAATCTAACCGTGTCAACAAATGTTAAAGTCAACAGCTTAATATTGTGCCTTTCACCCCCAACTATCATACTTCAAAAACTGTTGCTTTAGTTACCTTGAACAAAACTGAAAATCATCAAGACCTTTGTCTCAATAATTGTTTCAATCTACAACATCAAAAGTGCTGAGAAGTTGTTTTTTTTTTTTGTGCATCTTGTGGTTTAAATAAGAATACAGTCAAATGCGCCTTTATCCACGTCGCACCCTTGTGATATTATGCCATCGCCAGCAGCCATATCACCCTGTGGCCCATGACTGTTTTCCCACTGAAGCTACGCGGTGCTGAGCCTGGTCAGTACCTGGATGGGAGACCAACTGGGAAAACCAGGAGCTGCTGGTAGAGGTGTTAGTGAGGCCAGCAGGGGGCGCTCACCCTATAGTCTGTGTGGGTCCTAACGCCCCAGTATAGTGATGAGGACACTATACTGTCAATGAGCACCGTCCTTCGGATGAGACGTTAAACCGAAGTCCTGACTCTCTGTGGTCGTGTAACCCCGGCATCCTGGTCAAATTTGCCCATTGGCCTCCTCTCCAAATCAGCTGGTGTGCGGTGGGCATTCTGGCATAAAATGGCTGCCGTCGCATCATCCAGGTGGATGCTGCACATTGGTGGTGGCTGAGATTCCCCCCTTCCATATGTAAAGCGCTTTGGGTGTCTAGAAAAGCGCTCTATAAATGTAATGAATTATTATTATGGAACTATGAAAGTTCCCATGAAATCTAAATATTTTTGGGGGGCTTTTAGAAAAAATATGTTAATCTTACTGTTATATATAAGCTGCTCCAAAACATTGACACATTTAGACATAATGATTCTGATGACATCACTCTGCACTTCAGCTCATCAGATATTCCATCCAATCAAATGCTCTCTAGAATCTGAAGCCCCGCCCCCTATATTATACTTGCTCACACATTTACTGTTTTCCTAGAGGAACACACAGCAGTTGTTTTCACATTCATAAACCTTAGAGAAAGTAATGTATAAAATACATTTAACATTTTAATACAGTTTCTCCATCCTTAAAGGTGTTGTTTATTTATTTTCAATTAATGTATTTAAATCGATGCACACGCTTTGGAAAGTTTTTCTCAATTAAACTCATCTCGCAATTTAGTTCTTATGTGAAAAAAACAAACATCTTAAATATTGGATTCAATGCAACGGTCGTAGATCTGCAAGTTGACCACAACTGCATACACCAGTAACAAGACTCACACATTAAGTTTTTTCACACATTTATTAGCACATTTAAATCTCAATACCATCACTTATGATAGTAAACCCCACTGAAAGTAGTTATTTTAGTATCTAGTATTGGGACACGCCCTTTGGATTTGTGATTGAAGACCAATGTGAACAATCTAGCACACGCAACCCAAGTGTAGAAACATCTTTAGCATTTCTTTATTGAACTAAACTGAATACAGCGATCAAATTTACAATGGGTGCACATCACAGTTCAGTCAGCAACAACAATATAGATCACAATAACCAGTATGTTACTATTATTAGTTTCATCGCGTGTCGGCTCCTAAAGAGAATGGGGGGACAAACTGCAGCCAAATATGTGCAACTCTCCTCAAGGTTTGCCACATATCTTTATTTCAGTTTATGCAAAGAGCCTCGCAGAATTGACACCGACAGACCATAAATAAAACGGGTTAATGGGAAGACAGTGTACAAAACCAAAAACAGCTTAGAACATACTTACCTACACCTTTCCTGGTAAAAACCATAAAAAAATAAAGAAAAATCACGTGAGCAGTTTTGCAGGCCTTTCGTCAGTGTGTAATAAGACACTCCTCTGTTTAGCATGTTCTCAAAAAAACAAGAGCGGGATTATTCTCTATTGACCGTATACAGAAACAACGTTCAGAAGATCCCATGGTATGCATCCGTCATGATGACAAAGCTAAAATAGGTCAAGAGCAGAACCTAACTACCTAAAAAAACAAAAAAAGACCCTATCTGTGTTGATTATGTTACATTTGCAGGATTATTCTCTCGTCCCTTATGCATTTTAGACCTCGTTATCCACTTTTTCCAGAAAGTCCACTTCAATTACAGAAAACAAAGAAAACAGAATCAGTGGAGCCAGATGATGGGAAAAGGGTGCGATGTCTCCGTGGAGCAGCTTTGGCTCATGGGATCCTGGTGACGGCGCTCACCTGTAAGCTCCATAGAGTCAGATGGGATTGGGGTGGAGTGGGGCATGCAATGAGTTGTCCAGTTTAGGTGCTCTCGCTGCTCTCCAGAGACTGAATCTTCACCAGGTGGTCCGGTTTGCCCCCGGCCGCGTGATGCTCCCACATCTGCAGGTACAGCCGCTCCAGCTCCACGGTGTACTGTTTGGTGTTGAAGAGCGGGCTGCAGATGCGCTGCTTCCAGACGCGGGACCGCACCTTCTTCAGGCTGTGCGGGATGAAGGAACAACAGGTTTTAAGGTGCACTTATCCAGTTGGGCATTATGGGGGATTGACACAAATAAACATTTTCCATCTTGATTTAGTATCAATTCATATTTATATAGCCTACTGTACATAAGTGGGAAAAGTGTTGAATGCACTTTGCCTTTTTAGCACTATTTTAATCTTTTCCTGGGTTAAATTCAGTATTATTTACTTGTGCGCTTGTAAGAGTATCATTAATATCTATCTATCTATCTATCTATCTATCTATCTATCTATCTATCTATCTATCTATCTATCTATCTATCTATCTATCTATCTATCTATCTATCTATCTATCTATCTATCCATCCATCCATCCATCCATCCATCCATCCATCCATCCATCCATCCATCCATCCATCCATCCATCCATCCATCCATCCATCCATCCATCCATCCATCCATCCATCAGGATGCAAGTTATTAAAGGTGCACTATGTAACATTTTTTTCAGTAAAAAGGCCAGTGTTATACATTTTGTTCAGTACTTGCAATATCCCAAACGTTTCCAACTAACCGGCTTGCGAACATAGTGTTATTTTTCAGGTTAAAAATAACAAATATTGTTGTGTTTCTGTCAGAAACTGATCATTTCGTGTCTTAAAACATCAATGTGTCTCCACGAGCCTCAGGGTTTAATATGGACTCGTATGCCTGTGTGTTTTTTACTCTCATAGAAATACACCCCATTGACATGCATTATACGAGCAACGGCTGAGTTAAAAATCTTCATTTGTGTTCTCCTGAAGAAACAAACACACCTACATCTTGGACGCCCTGGGGGTCAGCAGATAAACATCACAGGCTCATTTTTGGTTGAACTATCACAGTAAAGCCATTTAAATATACCGACAGCGCTGGTTTGTTTTTCAACAAGCAAAATTTGTTTCATATCAAAATCAGCGTTGCCAATTTGGCTTGAGATTAACTGAGAAAGAGCGCGAGACAGAGCATGAACGCATCTCATACCGAAAGCGTGAGAGTTGGCAACCCTGGCTTATCTTAAAGGGGGGGTGAAACACTCAGTTTCAGTCAATCTCATGTCAATCTTGAGTACCTATAGAGTAGTATTGCATCCTTCATATCTCCGAAAAGTCTTTAGTTTTATTATATTTATAAAAGAAATATAGGCTGTACCGAGTCTTTCCGGAAAAAAAACGAGCGCCTGGAGGCGTATCGTGTGGGCGGAGCTAAAGAATGACAAGCGCGCAAAGCGGTGACGTCCTCAAGCGTGGAGAAGCCCATGGCTATCTCAGCTAATACAGATATGATCCAGAATCAGATCCGGAGGCTGAAATAAACTGAACAGGAGAAACAGCAACAGCAGGACGTCCGTCTCTGTGGTATGTAAGTTACTGTATTTAGTGGCCTCTCCACATTTGTGTGTCTTTACTCGCAGTTTATGAGGACATGATTCGGTTTTATGGACTATTGTATGCGACTAAACCTTAGAAGTAGCAAGCAAAACGGTTTTGCACGTCAGACTAGTGTAACGTTATACAGAGAACGACAATGGAGTAACCGTTAGCGCATTTGAATGACGAAGCACGCGATCGTGTCGTTAACTGATGTTTACTCATGCGTCCGTAGCCAAAAGCACAGACATCTGAAGCAGTTTTACTCACCGGCTGCTTCCAAAGCAGGACCGAACCTTTATTGCTGGGACTGCTTTATCGCGCGCACCCTACCGGGAGAAGAGCCCGTACGGCCCATACAAGGACCTTCCGATCAATTAACGTCAAGTCGACCCATACTCGAAAAAAACTCGCCGAAACTTGTGAGAAACCGGAAGGAGTATTTTTGACACAGAAATCAAACGTCCAACATTAGTTTTTGAAACTTTGTCTATGTTTAGGATGGGAATCCAAGTCTTTAACAGTGTAAAAAGCTCAGTATGCATGAAACAGCATTTCACCGCCCCTTTAAACGTGTCGTGTTTTGAAAGCAGAAATTAAGCTTACAATTCCATATCAGTGCCGAGCTTCACAGCAACCTCCTCGTACTCCTGCCGGCTCGGAGCGATGAGTTCAGGACAGCCGAGACAGGTGAGCTGAGAGGCGGCCACTCGGGACGCCAGAGTCTCTCCTGCAGGAAACACACACGAGATACATTTACACACGTTTACCTGTGCAAGCCTCACACTTGGCTAGTTGTCCTAAGTTTATGTGCAAGTATTTTCACTTTGGGCTTCAATCACAACTCCAAAGGATGTGTCCCAATACTAGATACTAAAATAACTACTTTCAGTCAGGTTTACTATCATAAGTGTGGTATTGCGATTTAAATGTGCTAATACATTATTTTTTTTTACCTATATCAGACGAATCTCATCTAGTGTTCCCATCTGCTATTACTTCCGTCTAGTAAGGTCAAAACTGGTGCGATCATAGATATATATGTAGATGCCTCATTCGACCGATCCGCACAGGCACTAATGAGGATTCTATATATATATATTTATATATCAAATAACAAATACTGTTGTCTTTCTTACAGAAACCGATCGGTTCGTGTCTTAAGACATCAATGTGTCGTCACAAGCAGTAGGGTTTTTGTGCAAGTTGTCTAAGCATGTTTTTTATTTTACTCTCATAGAGTTGTTACCCATTAACATGCATTATGACTGGTGGACTGCAACGGTTGAGTAAAAATCTTCATTTGTGTTCTCCTGAAGAAACAAACACACGTACATCTCGGACGCTCTGGGGGTCAGCAGATAAACATCACAGGCTCATTTTTGGGTGAACTATCCCTTTAACTCTTCTGCTTAGTGTTTAGTGCACAGTGGAAGCAGATCTCTGCACTATGTGCTTTGTTCTCTGGTAACATTCTTTGGGAAATTATGCCTGAATTTGAAATATTCACATTTTACATCAAATGATCGCGATAATATCGCTAATATTCGATATATCGCCCAGCCCTAATTCCACTTGTGCCCACACTAATAATAAGAAAGGGGTTGATGCCAGTGAATAAGGTGTACGGTAGCTTGTGTTACCTGGCATGGTGACCATTGGGGTTCCAGCCCACAGCACGTCCATGCCGGTGGTGTGTCCATTGCAGAGCGGGGTGTCCAGACACACATCTGCCAGCTGTCCGCGCCGCACATGCTCCTCTTTCGGAGCCACCGGGGAGAAGATGATTCGGGCCGCGGGCAGGCCCAGGTTCTGCGCATACTGCTGGATATTAGGCTCGCCTACAGCCGGGAAACGCAGCAGCCAGAGCACGCTATTGGGCACACGCTTTAGGATCTGCAGAGCGGAGAACACACTGGGTACAGCTGACTCAACTGAGTACAGTACATGTTCATAAACATCACCTGTCTTTAATATGTGTTACTGATTAATTGAGCCGCTCAAAACAAATGATCTTGGGGGAAATATCACCAATATCTAGATTTAGATGGGTCAAAGCTGACCGAGCACTGATGAGAATATCGTTTCAGAATAAATTACATTTACAAACACACAAAAATACACTTCTTTACTTAAACAATGACCGGGTTTACTTATCGGAAAGACATTAACGGGACGATGCTTATGACGAGCAATACTGTAAATTAACAAATAAACAATACATTATTTTTTTTCTGTTAACTGTACCCAGATTTCCTTTTATATTATTATACCCATATATTATTTTTAGGAAAAGTCAGTCGGATGATGAAGGAAAAAAAAGAAAAAAAAAGAAAAAAAAAAGTCGCCTTTTGACAACTCTAGGGCTTCTGTTAAACCTACAGATTGAACTAGTGCATTTTAGTATCCCTGTCATAGACAGTCGGATACACAAATGGATAAAAGTGCTTTATGGGTACTAAAATTATGGATGTGCCACAGCTCTCTTTGTCTGTTTTCTCTAGTCCAATCTGCATTTCTACTACATAGACAGCAGAGTGGTGTTAACAAGTCCATCTTTCAGTAGTGAACCTTACATTGGCCCACATCTGCAGGGTGGGAGGGTCAATCTTATAGAGCTGGTTGAAGTTGCAGTAGACAATCGAGTCTTCAGGAAGGCCATATTGCGAGCGGGTGGTCACCACGATCGTCCTGGGAACTTCTTCTCCCGTTGCTGCCTTGTTGTTAATCTAAACAGAAAGTTAAAGAACACATGAGCTTCTAGTTTAGGCACCGAAGAGACAAGCATGTTCCCTAAAAGTGTCGCCCATCCCTAGAAGCAGTTCAACTTGTCCGCCACCATGTCTGTGCCACCTACAGCAGTGGTGCGAAGGCCCAAGTGAAGGGGAAATGCCTATTGCACATCCTGTCTCAAAGCGTGCTATTCTCAGCCAGCTTAAATATGCCATACCTGCAGGGCTACAGTCCCAGATACTACAACCTCCTCCAATGTAAAAATCTGAAAAACAACAACATGTGGTAATATTCTGACTCTGCCTGCGATCAAATCGCCAGATCTTCTCTTATAGGAGGAGTCGATCAGGAGATGAGCGAAGGAGAAACTGATCGGAGGTGATTGGAATCATTTCATCCCCAATCTGAGAGAAATCACGTGCCAATACAAATGCAACTGTGTTCGATAGGGTTGGGTATCGTTTAGATTTTTTGTACCATACCGGTGCCAAACCGGTACTTTTAAAATTGTACCGGTGCCTAAAATCGTTAATAAAAAAAGAGCCACAAAACAACACTGGATGACATTAAAGAATGGCTTTTTATTGATTTTTTTTTATTATTCTTTAAATTTAACAATTTATTAAAAGTTTAAAATATACGTAATATATAAATAGACACAAAACACAAGTTACTTAAATTCACAGTAAAACCTAACGCCGGTTTCACACTGCACACGTAAGCAGGGCGTATTTTTTTCGGCGCTCATGTTAACAGATGAGTGCATTCACACCGGCAGCAGAGGCAGCGCAGCAGCGCGTAGCAGGAGCAGAGCAGAAGCGTCAGGGCCGCGATCGTTTCGGCGACGGGTCTATTTTTGACGCACTGCTCACGATGAATTAAAGCCACAGTACATTGTTCTGATCAAAATTAACCTGGTTAACATGAAATATAACACATTTAACCACGAAATAATTTGGTGAAGTGTTCCGTGTGTTTCTCAGTCACCATATGACATACGGCGCGGTGGAAAAAAAAAAAAAGTTCTACACAAAAACCGAAGTCACTGCCATAAGTTTTTGCCTGATCTACAAAACTAATTTTAAATAATTTATGCCAGTTTAGCTTAAATTAAATATGAATAAAATTATGTATATATTATAACTATATGCTGGCATAAAAACAGAAACAATAAACAAAAGCACGTGGTGTCACAGGCAGTGTTCTTCAGAGTGCACCTGGAAAGAGCAATGGACGACACTCGTCTCATCGTGGAGGTTGAGAAGCACTCAGTTCTCTATGATCCACACAATTTGCTTTATAAAGACTTGCAAGTGAATGAAAAGGCATGGGAGGAAGTTGGTGAGCGTGAGCGGCTCTTGGTGCTGATGGTAAGCCATTTTAAAGTGCTTTTGACAATCTTTCGTTGCCTCACGAACGAACTAAATATGGATAAGTAAATAGAATAGACACACATTAATATAGCACACATACAGTATAGACATGTAGATAGACAATGATGTGCGTTATTTTGTCATTTAAAAAAAATTTTTTTTAGATAATTTGCTCATTTAGCCTACAATATATCATTAAGAAGTTTTCTCTTAGTTATTATGATGGGTAATGCATGTAAATTTGATGCCTATCCAATATTAAGACAATTTCCTGAAGTTTCTCTTTTTAGCAGTGTGCTTTTCATGGACATATAGTGCGATGGCCTTTCTTCTATCTAAAACTCGCACTAAACGAAATAAAAAACCTCAGAAACAAGTGAAACGATTTTTTAAAATAAAATTAGCTTCACGATAAATCTTTGCTTTATTTCCATTTCAAATACATTAAAGAGAAATGCAAACTTATCCATTATAGAGTACTGTGTACACAACTGCGCATGACAACAGCGCGCGACAAACGCTGACTGTGTGAAAGCAAAAAGTGTGCGCGCTGCTACTGCTTTACACAAACTGCTTCGGCGCTGCCTACGCCCTGCTTACGCGTGCAGTGTGAAGCTGCCGTAAGCCACCTAAACCAACTACAACAGGCCTATTTTAACACTAAATAACAGTTACAGCACTAATAACAGCAAAGTAGTCTGTATTCTTTGGTATCCTACAAACCAGCTTCAGTTCAGCTTTATTTGGCAGAAATATGACCATATTATTCTCTGGATATATATCTACGAATGCATCACCTTATTGTTTCGACACAGAGCTTATCATGACACAGAAGCCGCAATCGCACTGTATCACAGATGTAGGCTATTATTCCGTTTTTGTTCTTTTTTTATTCAAAATATTCACAAACTTGTTACCTATGTCAAGAACTATCTGATATTCTGTTTTTCAAGTATGTGTAAGTGAATGCGTTGTCATTTAAAACCCTTATAATGATCATGTTAGTTGATCTATAATGCGCGATGGCCGCCACCATGTTAGTTTGCGGCTCAGAGAATCGGATCTGTCGGATTTACATCACGTCTCACGAAATACACGAAAGTGACCGGTGAACTCTGGGAAGAATAGAGTAAACTATAGAGTAACTTATATAATGTGTATCTGATATGAATAAAACACAGTCAAATTATAACTGTCTGAAGGGATTGTCATTGCCGCTATAGACATCACGTTTTTGCTGCTACTTTAGCATTTAAATGTCTAAAACCTAAAATAAACATGATGTGGTTGAAAACACTGAATAGTTGTGATACGTGACGAGCACTGAGCGTGTGTGTGTCTGGCTCAGCACCAGCCAAAGCACGTTTAAACTTAAGTGGGCGGTACCGAATTTTGTGTTCAGAATACCGGTACATACTGGTTATATAGGTACCGGTGCTATATTGGCTTTATCTCGGTACCCAACCCTAGTGATCAATGAAAACACCTCCACACTGCTGAATCCCCATAATTAGTTATACATTGACAATTTGGGCATGGAAGACCACGTTCGCATTCAAAGACATTGCATTATTAATTAGAAATGTATATTTTCTGAATGTGAGCATGTAAACATGGCCAATTATCCACAGATCTGTCATGCTAAGAACGAAGAACAGGACTAAATTAAAGTCTGAGAGCAAGCCAGGACCCTCACAGCCAGGAAAAAGAAGTGAAATCAGAGAAATAGCAGTGAAATCAGTTCCTCAGCCACGTCTGAGATCAACGGTGGGCCGTACCTGTGTGGTGGCCAGGCCGTTGCTGACGGTGAAGCCGTTGATGGTGACTTGGATCTGGCCTTGGTTGATCATGTTAATGATGGCTTCGGCAGCCGTGTTCATCGGGATGATGGGCATTGAAAGGGCACCGTTACTGTCAGCCACCTCTTGACCATCACAGTCCATCTGAAAGCAGGGGAAGAAACATTAGCATGTCTGTTTAACAGGGTAACGGAATTAAAGCTACACTATTTAAGTCATAAAGTTGTTGAAATATTTTATGTTTAAGTTACCAATTGATTATTTTGCACTCCTGAAATAAATTAACGTCACTGCAACCTAGTTTTATCATAAATCAGGGCTCGACATTATCACTTGTCCGGGAAAAGTGGATTTTTTACTGACTGTAACAAGGTAGAGCTGTAGACACTTGTGCAGCATCTCGGGAAATCGAAACAAATGAGCGTCGCTCACACAGAGAAACTGCAGTAAACACTCAAAATGTGAAGGTTTAATATTGATAACATATGATACAGTTAAACAATATCACACAACCAAGAGTGTGTGTTTCTGAATACCATCACGACTGAAGAAAACAAAACAAAAAAAACAATGATTTCATGTGACAGTTCAATAGACAATTAATTAACATTAAGTCACTTACATTTTAGATGCAATATTGACTGTTTTTGTTCTATTTCAGCAGCGAAAATGTGTTACTGAATGATTCAGCGTTTGAATGAATCATTTGGATGAATTGACTCACTCATTAAGACTCACCTACTGGTGTTTTAGGTTGGTAACAGCCCTATAGTGTCTTATTTTAAGGTATAGATCAAATTTAAGAATATATGAAACCTAAAGCATAGACTACATATAATAGGATTAGGGGGAAAATGCCCTTTATAAAAGGTACAAATATTACTTAAGTAAGTGACTGATTTACTTATCCGAAGGACAAGCACATAAAAAGGCTTAATGTTGAGCCCTGATAAACAGGGTTCAATTGTTGAAACTGGAGTCTTAAATCTTTCTTATGATACACAGTTTATACCGATCAAGTAAGTGTGATGTTTAAACGAGCAGTGAATGTTGCACAACGCTAATCTTGGGTTGCCGACCATGCGGGTTAAGGAGTTAAAGCAGTGATGTCTTCACTAACCTTTACAACTTTGACATCCGGCAGGCTTTCCAGAAAGGCTTTCAGATCGATGCCATTCAGCACGATGCGATTGTCAAAAATGTGTCCATTTGACTTGAAGTCTATCACTGCTTTTTTCTATCGGGTACAAAGAAAACCATGAACCTTCTTTTCTGTAAAAGATCAATTGAATCATGCAATAAGAGACTTAATCTTACCTTGAGGTGAGGGAACATGTTAGCATGATCTCCAATGAAGAACGTGTTGGGCATGTAGGCCAGTTTCTCAGAGTATTGCTCCGCAACCTCAATGGGCGACGTCTCCTTATCGCTGATAATGTAGTCCATGAACGGAGCTCCACTGGTGCCTGGGTATCCAAGCCACATGGCCTAGGGCATTGGGAAAAATACAATTATTATTTATCTTTATGCATTATCGGATATATCCTGTAAGCAAGGAAGGACACATTAAATTGATCAAGAGTGTCGGTAAAGACATTAATAATGTTAGCAAACAAGCCATTTTATTTTAGAAAGAGAATTTATAATTTTGAAATAGAGTTTACTCTAAAGATAAATCAGCACAAATATGGCCATTATATTAACTTAACGTTTAACCAGGGCTCAACATTAAGCATTTTTAAGTTTAAAAAAAAATGTGTGTGTGTGTGTTGTAAATATGATTTATTCTGAAGCAGTATCCTCACCAGTGTTCATTTTAGCTTTAACATATTTAAATCTGAATATTTGTGATATTTTTACCCTAATCTTAATAAACATAGTCTATGCTTCAGGTTTCATATTATATTCTAAAATTTGATCTATACATGAAGTTAAAATAAGACACTATAGGGCTGTTACCAATCTAATTAAATAATTTACAATGAAAAAACACAACTGCATAAAATAATGTTGAGATTTGTATTTTTGAATAGACATTTAGTTTTAAACTAATTCTCTTTTACTTGTCCCTTCAAAAAAATCCACTTGTCCCGGACAAGTATAAATATCGAGCCCTGATTTAACCTGATAACCGTCACGAGGACGAGGACGCACTGAAGGTCTCTTTGTTTAAATTAGCTCAAAATTACTATCAGATGTAAGTAATTACCTTGACAAACTATACATCATTAAAAAGATCTAAGACTAAAGTTTAATTTTTTTACCTCTGTTTTATTCTCAAAGTCTTATAGTGACCGTAATGTGTTAATATGTTCCAGGAGTTATGAATATGATCTTGGGCGTCGCTACCTTTTGATTGTAATATGCGCGTCATTTGCTCCCATTCATAAAAAAATCCTCCTTGGTCGTCATTAAGACACTCGACAAAACAACTTCCCTCAGGGCTTTTACTTCAAAAGTGTGCAGATGTGGAGAAATATTGATAGATTCTCACACGTTTGAGTCAAATTTCTATACAGAGAAGTATTATTTATTCAATCTTTATCCAAAATCCGCGGATGTATGATTATGATAGCAGTAGGCTGTGATATGCTGTGTTTTCAATTCATTCTGGCAGCCGGAGGGCGCTGGAAAGCTGTACTACTGAAAATTCACCCCATGGGGAACACATGAAGAACAGACACACCATGTGACATTCAGGAAGTATCTGACATATGGACATATCCACACAGCTCCCTGGGATCGTCAGATCGCTATTTTATGCAGATAAACACGTTTTAAGACAATAAACACACAATCGCGGCAATATATGGTTGGTCTGTGTTCTTTATGCCATGTTGGGTGGTTTCATAATAGATGATATTTATAATGCAATGCTATTCCACATAGCTTTTAGCATTGTATATTTTCTGTCAGATTTTTTGACCCGAAGCTATATGAGATCACATATTGTTATATAAAACACTCTACATATAAAATATAAAGTGATATGAAGCAAGTTTTGAATAAAACATGATTTTAATCGTATAAATTGTTGTTTTGCTGGTGTGCTAAGCTAACATGCTAGCTTGCCCTAGATGCACCTGCCACTGAGTAAATACTTTATTTTTATGAACATTTTCTAAATGTAAAACTACTGAAATGCTTATTTGGACGAAATGCATTCAATAGAGTCTCAGTGAGGGTAAAGTGAGAGGTTTGATTTAGAAATGAGGTTTGAATAGAACAGTTTGAATAGAGAATCGTTAGTAATTATAATGCAGACAAAAGAATAATAATTGGAGCCATAACCAGTCCGCAGAAGTGTGAATATGTGTTGGGGAGACAAACTGAATGGGGCAGTTTGCACCTCTAAACAATAGAGGCAATACAGCGACTGAAAGCTGAGAAGATGTGGCAATAAACATCAGTTGATATTTCAGCGATATCTCAAAATAAAATCACATGAAACGATCTTGTAAAACGTTTAATAAAATTCAGAGTTTTAGACTGATCATCTTCAGATCTGAAATATAACATGGTCAGACTTGTGGCTTTAGCTGTAGTGCATTTCTAGATTTCTCCAAGGCCCACTTCAATTTTATTTTCATAAAGATATATCATACAAATAAATTTCTAATAACTTTACAAAACTTTGAAGCTTATTATAGCTTTTTTTTATTATAAAAAATATTATCATTTTGACTTTACAGTAAACTGCCAGGTGTCTGCTTTCAAATGAGACCATAATTATGCTTTTAGTGCAAAGGATTCACAAACTGTATTTGTTTTAGTCTGAGTATACATTTCTTAGGATTTTTTCAAAATTTAGAAAT
Organism: Pseudorasbora parva; assembly: GCF_024679245.1. Classification (NCBI taxonomy): domain Eukaryota; kingdom Metazoa; phylum Chordata; class Actinopteri; order Cypriniformes; family Gobionidae; genus Pseudorasbora; species Pseudorasbora parva. The sequence continues at coordinate 3,932,361 of NC_090182.1, read as the reverse complement.
CAGCTTAACAGGTTAACAACTATGTGGATTTACACAGATGACACCCCGTTAGCTGGACTCTCAAATCTCACCTGAATGGGTGCCGGGCGCAACGCAAACAGCTCATTGCGTGCTCCTTTAGTGTAACCATTCATGTTGACCAGGATGTGGACTCCATCTTGATGGATCCTGTCTGCTGCTTTTCCATTACAAGGGATCTATGGAGACAGGACACGTGAGGAAATCAAAACAGAGCCCTTGATTGGATGAGGAGTAAGAGCCTGTGATGTGTATACTCACCTGTGAGAGGTCGATGAAGTGATGAGTCTCTGCCATGACTTTAACTCTGAAGTTGGTGCTGTCGTCAGGGCTGAGAGCATAGCAGAACACCTGCACAAAACATAACAGTATATTAGAAATACAGCAGACTATCATTAGAGGAGAAGCATCGGTGCAACTAACCTGATGGTAGTTCATTTAATCATAAAATCACTGGGGGGTTTTGCATTAATAAGTGCAGATACTAATATTACTACATGTTTGTTTATTGGAAATTGGGAAAATGTAAATATTATACTCTTATAAAATGAACCATTTACGTTTCTTCAAATTGTGACTGAATTACACAGAAAACATTGTTTTTCATTAGACTGTGACTAAAAACTATTTTCTTATATTAGGGACTGGAATTGGGTAACAAGCCAATAAGTGCTCCCCTGCCATCATCTACTGGTTATAGTGGTTATTTCATGTCTTAATAACATGAAAATAAATAAATGTGCCACAGTGTTTTGCTAAATACCTTTAATATACTTATTACATACCATATACTTTAAACTTTTGAGTTTTACAAATCATCACATTAACAATAACATTAAAATTTGATATTGAGCTTTGAAGTGCTGGAAAAAGTGCGAAACGCTTGAATTTCTGACGCAGAAACCAGGGGAAACATTGTGCCATTTCATTCAATACGGTTTATAACAGAGAATAATGTGCCGAATATTTTAACACTTCTCACTAGATCTCACTGTGATGTTTAACCCATTGGAGTCGGCCGTATCGCTAGATTAGCTTTTTTTTTTATCAGTGCCAGAGACTCAAATAACTGTCAATTTTTATAATTCATGCAAGTGTTATTTATACATTTTAATCTGTGTACAGTCACAAAAACAGATTGTTGTGCTTTTTGCAAACTAAAAAAAAAAAAGCAAACATGATGCGGCCTCTGATCAAAGACGTTCATTCAGAAAGTCTTCAGAAAAGGAACTCATGTTTGTGTGATAAGTGTTCACTAAATTAAAGACATATGTCTAATGAAGCTTTGAAATGCTAGGTTTTAAATAATGTAAATCGAAAACAAATATTCTGTGTTAATGTTATCTGTTTGAAAAGAGAGCGATGTAAGTCGTTTGCGAGTGTATTAGATTCTGTACCTCAAACTTCTCAGAGTTGTGCATGCCAGGGATGGACTGCATCAGGTGAGAAGTGGGATGGTTGCCAAAATCTGAGCTAACGTAACCCACACGCAAACGTCCTGCACTGGCCTTCAGGTCCTTTGGATGCTCATAGGGAGGTTTGTGTAGAGCATTGATCTATAAAACAAGAGAAGTATTACATTGATGCTCAAACATTGACAAACCTACAGAAATGACTAAAGCTACCAGCTAAAATCAGAGAAAATATAGCAGAATTGGCTTGTGTAAGCATAATATACACACCTTATCCAGGCACAAGTTGCCATGTCTCTCTGCAATGGCCTTGCGGAAACCGTGAGAGAGTGGGTACAGCATGCTGTGATGGGGATGAACGGAGGGCAGACGGTTCTTATCCAGCTGATCCGCCACAATGCTCACCAGCTTCTTCATTCGCTCATCATAGTCGGTCCAGTCACATACAATCTGAAGATCAATATGGTATCACACAAATGTTCCCACCTGAGTGCGAAGTGAGCACATTCACGATGTTACATACCTGTAGACAGTGAGCCAGGTTACAATATGCATCAGGGAAGTCGGGCTTGAGCTTCAGGGCAGTGCGATAAGATGCAATCGCCTCAGGAATGTTCCCAGAATCCTTTAAGGGAAGAAGGTCGCCATTTGAATTCTAAAATAACACTGAAAACCACTGAAAGAAAGTGTATTAATCTTCAGATTCATACCTTGTGAATGGAAGCCAAGTTACTGTGAGCATCAGCAAAAGCAGGGTTTATCTGAATGGCTCGAGTGTAGCACTGCAGTGCTCCTTGAACATCCTGCATCTCTTTAAGAGTGTTGCCCATGTTGGAGTAGGCATCAGCAAATGTGGGGCTGATTCTGTTCATTGGAGTACAAAGAGACGGTGAGATTTTGAAAGACACCAAAAACATAAGAGTGTGGCTAAAAAACAAGAACATGCCTGATGGCCTCCTTATAGTGCATGAGAGCTTCCTGAAGTTTCCCCTGCTGCTGCAGGACACTGGCGAGGTTGGAATGGGCCGCAGCAAATTCAGGGAAAACCTTTTCAACAAAGAAAAGCAAGACATGCGACTCAAAACCCAGGGTTCGTACAGATACTGTGAAATGAAAACGCACAGATCTCTGCGGAATGAGTGGGCAAGAGTTTGATGCAAAGTGTGGGATTTACCAACTTGTACTTGTATGTAGAAATCTGTGCAAATAGAAGCCCACCTCTGGGCATGCTTACACAGATAATCTAGTGGTAGAATAGCGACACTACACACAAAAAGCATTTAAAGGGATCCCCTGGTGATAAAATTTGTATGGCTTTATATAACACAAATGATGCATCTTTCTAAAATATGCAGTAGAAAATCCATGAAAGATCTACGTTATTTAAAAAATCTATTTTATATTTGGACCATGGGCGGCGTCATTTTGTTTTGCGTCCAAGGGTGATGACGTAGAATGGTTGCACTCGGCAATCACTTGGTGCTACCCCTAGCTATTTTTACCACAACGCAACTCGAAAATTGTTTCAGAGTTAAACAAAAAAAATTATTTATTGCTTTGTAATTGTACTTAAAACACATGTGCACATACCCTGAAACCTATACCCTGAAATAGGGTGTTATTTCAAGGGACAGCCATTTGTAGTGGTGTCCGAAACCATAGTGGACTTCTTCGAGTGCACTCATTCAATCTGACATTGCACCGCAATATAGTGTAGTTTTTAAGTACACTTTCATAAATATGTCTGTTTTCAAAGGTTTTCCAGGACTTAAATTTCACAATCAAATTTAAGTACTTTAAGCACCTTGTATGAACCCGGAAAACCACTTTGAACATGCATAGTGACGTGTTTTCAGTGGACTGCATGGGTCCCCTCACCTCCAGTGCTTTCCTGTAGAGCTGCACAGCCTCCTCAATGTTGCCCTGCTCACGCTTGATGTTGGCCAGATTATTAAGGGAGTCGGCATGAGTCGGGCACAGACGCAGAGCCGTGTTGTAACACTCCTCCGCTTCAGAAACCTAACAGGAAACATGCAAATTAAATCGACTCTAAAGGCAGTGTCACATTTACCGCTGTTCGGCAACATTTTCAAGGGTAAGATCATTGACTTGAATTCTAAAATATTAAATAACTTTTCTCTCATATAAATGTGCGTCCATAAATCTTATATCAGTTCTGTTACCATACCATAATTTGTGTTTAAATTGTGGAATTATCTCCCACAACTATGTAAGATACAGAGTTCACAAAGTGGGTTTTAAGACTTTTAATCATGATTTTATTAGTGCCACATGCTCTTTGCATTTATGCTAGCAAGTGGAGGTTTGGGCTAAAAAGGTGCCAAAAAATGTCAATCCTGTTATCAATGTTATTTCTACACATGATACTACTTTTTTTGTTAAAGTAAAAAAAGGGGTAACTTTTGCAAGCACTGATTTATTTGAGATAAAGATACTGGAAAGAAGGTTAGTGGAAAAAAAAAATTCCCCTCGACTTTTTGAAATGCAAAATTATCTGCAATTATATAAATCACTCACATAACAAGAAAAGTTCAGACAAACATTGTTTTTTAAGGTTTAAATGTTGAACTGCACTACTTGTGGTGGTTTTCAAAGATGGTAACAGACATGCGCTACTTGTGTGTGGCCAGTGCTACAAAATGTTCAACCTCTGTAGCACCAGTGCTATGTGCAAAAAAAGGTTAACGTACAGCCCTGATGTAGGTTCTTACATTGCCCTTCTCCTTCAGCGCATTAGCCAGATTGCAGTATGCATCGGGAAAATGTGGCTGGAGCTCAATGGCACGACGGTAGGTGTCGATGGCCAGGTCGATCAAACCCTGCTCGTAATACACGCAAGCCAGGTTTCCATGGACAACAGCGTGGTTCGGGCTCAGGCTGAGGGCACGCAGATAACCAGCCACGGCTCTGGAAGTGGGGAAAAGACATTAATCAGATTGGCTGAAAAAGACTGAAGCAAAATGTAATGACAGAGGAAATGATCGTTTACCTGTCAAAGATACGAGCCTCTTTCAGAACGTTGCCCAAGTTAATATAAGCATCCAAAAAATTGGGGTCCAGGGTCACTGCCTGTAAACCCATTGAACAGCCATTGTGAACATTACATTCATTCATATAAATGTACCAAAGAGGGATTGACATTAGGGATGTTAACGATAAATCATTGATTAAGCCGGGTTATGTGGGTGTGTTCTGCTCAACAACAAAGACACAAGGAAAAATTAACCGAGTGTGCCGGAGTTATGTTTGGGACCATTTCACCACTACAGCTACACTGTTATGATGGCGGCTTACATGTGCATTCACAGACTTTTGTTTTGTGCTAAAGATGTAATGAGTCTCCTCTCCAATCCTATAGGTCTCGTCTCCTATCCTATACGTCTTGTCTCCTATGGTACTCTATATGTCTCCTATCCTATTATATAGGTCCCCTATCATATTCAATTGGTCTCCTGTCCTATTATATAGGTCCCCTCTCATATCCTATAGGTCTCCTATCTTATAGGTCTTCTATCCTGTATGTCTCCCATCCTATACATCTCCCATATGTCTCGTCTCCTATCCTATAGGTATCCTATCCTATTCTATAGGTCACTTATCCTATTCTGTCTCCTAACCTATAGGTCTCCTATCCTATATGTCTCCAATATGTCTCATCACCTATCCTATAGGTCCCTTATCCTATTCTATAGGTCCCTTATCCTATAGGTCCCATATCCTATCCTATAGGTCTCCTATTCTATTTGTATCCCATGTCTTGTCTCCTATTCTATAGGTCCCTTATCCTATCCTATAGGTCTTTTATTCTATCCTAAGGTCTCCTATCCTATATGTATCCCATGTCTTCTCTCCTCTCCTATAGGTCTCCTCTCCTATAGGTCTCCTCTCCTATAGGTCTCCTCTCCTATCTTATAGGTATTCCATATGTATTATCTCCTATCCTATCCGATAGGTCTCTATCCTAAATTGTCTCCCATGTTTTGTCTCCTATCCTATATGTCTCCCATATGTCTCGTCTCCTATCTTATAGGTAGAAACTGTGTGTGTTATGTACCCTTTAAGGCTAACGATTCATCAAGTCATTGATCATGAATTTAAACGACAATTGATCATGGGAAAGTGTGTAAATTGACATCCCTAATAGTCATACAAAACCAACCTTCTCAAAATGATGTATAGCCAGCCAGATCTCTCCCTGGGCGTTAAACACACAGCCCAAGTTACTCCAGGCCACGGCGAAGTTCGGCTGTGTTTCAATTGCTTTCAGGTAACAAGCCTTGAACAGGTTAAGAGTAAAAAAAACAGAAGGAAGAGGAGGTAGGAGAAAGGAGAATGGAGAGTAGACAGGGGAGGGGTTGTAAAAGAAAAGAAACCAGAAAGTCAAATAAAAAGGAAGAAAAAACAAAAAGGGCAGAGAGAAAAAGAGTTAGCATCTGTTCTCACGAAAAGCAAAAAGTGAGTCTGCAGCGTGGGCTCGCGTGCGCGAAATTCTGCTGCGCTAAGCTGCACACTTTTCCTACGCTGCGCAAATCCAACCAACACCTATACTCCGACTTACATTCTGCAGTTATGCGGTTTCAAATTAACTTTATATAACTTTATCCGGGGGCTCGTACGGGATATTCCAAGAAATACGGCACTTTTAGTGCCAAGAAAAGTCAGCTTTAGATCATTGACCTCAGTGAATACCACAACCTTAAATGCAAGTGCGGTATGCAGGTGGAGGTCCCTGTAATGCAAGCGCAAAAAGCCACGCTGGCAACCCGCACTGTGATTGCCGCTTGCGCAGTTTTCGCTAGCGCCCGCATTCGCCTGCGCTAACGCCAGCTCAGGGTGAAGACTGCAGACCTGGAGCGATCCGACTACCCACCAGACTGGCACACGAAACTATGAAACTCTCTACCCTTTGGGCTTTCGACTGGAGTTAGTTCCCACGGCCAAATCCACTCATACCAGCTATTCGTTGGAGAGTTAGCACTATAGTCATTGCCAATAGAGTCATGTTTAGGGCTGTGTAGCCACTGGGTGCCACGCTAGCAAGGAGGGGGCGTGCAGGTCTGCAACCCGTGAGCCAGGGGGTCGAGGGAAGGGGGAGTGCGGTTCAATCGCGCGTTTTTTGGGTCGCGGTTTTGTCGCTGCGCAGCCCTTGCGCCACTGCAGACTCACAGCGCATCATCTGCTCAGCAGAACGCTGCAACTCCAAATAAAAGGAGAAAAAATAAATCATAATCCAAATGAACAGGAAAAAATTAATCAACAAGTAAGAGTTAGAGGGTTCTTACTGTGCTTTTTGTTTTGCTTACAGCATCCAATCAATTTTCTTTTTAATAAAACTTGGGCATTACGCTTTACTATGGTTGTATTTGTCCTTGTTTTTGTTCTTCAAAGGAAGCCACAAGACAGAAGAACTCAGGCATTGGAGTAAGGTGTTTTTCTTTCTGTTTTGTTACAAACCCGTTACCATATTTTTGGACTTTGTCTGGGGGGGGCGGCCGCAGCTGGAAGAGAAGACGACTGATGCTGCCCTAGTGTTCCTGTCCACCGGACCGCACCTACGCAGGAATAGTGTCACCCACCTGAAACCTTCTAAATCACAATATCAGTGGTGGAAAACCAAAAGAGACAAAATAAGAAAACAAGAGCGTTAGTAAAAGTTTGACATTTCATATCGATATCAAAACTTGTATTGACAAAGCAAAACAAGTAAGACAAAACCAAAAAAAAAGGAGAAAAGGAAATATAAAATGACCTAACATCAGTTTAAAAACCCATGCAATGAAAAGGGTTTTACACTTTCAGAAACAGGAATATATGTTCGCAAGGGGTCGAGAGTGAAGAAAGGCTTCGAGTTGAGATTTACACACACTTTTCATGTCACATTTTCAAATACAGGTTAAAAAAAAAGAGGGAGGCGAACTGGCTTGATCTTACCCAAATGAACTGATCACATTTGCTCTGGGAATATTATTGATAATCAGAACATACAAGGGGGAAGAAATGTAATCTTTTCCTTTGTTGTATTCTGTGTTTACATGGTTTGCTTTATCCTGTCCTGCCTTCTTGACTCCTGGCCAATGGATAAGGGAAAAAAAGTCTGGGGTTTAAGGACTTCATAATCATCTAGAAGCCTCCACAGCTCTGAAATAAAGAGGTCAACGCTTGTGTCGCGCGTGTATAATTCTCTCTCTCTATCACGGTATCTGACGCGTGCAGTGGAGTGCAAATAGCGATCTGTCTGCCTGGCACAGCCCAGGGCTGACACACACACAGTGTTGGGAACACAAACCCTCCCCAACCCAGATTTTAAAGGGGGGACGTAAAGTTGAACTAAGGGGAAATGAGGGCCCAAAAGGATTTTGGTTTTAAATGCACTGTGGCGCCCTTGAGAAGCAGCTTTTGGCTTGACTGAGGGGTCAGGCAGACAGTTCGACGCGCGCACACTCCACGGGCCCTAAAGCGAGCGCGCGGGCGACGGAGCGACAGAGCAGGTGGGGGGCCGCTGGCGCCCTCGTACTCTTCCCCACTCCGCCCCCCTGAGGCACCAAATAAGAGGGCTTCAAACCATCAGGAAGAGAACTTTCTCTGCAAAAATCAAGTCAAAACTCCCAAAAAACCCACCCCAAAAAAAAGGCCACGCTGCCTCAAAGAAGGCCTCGTAAAGCTGGAGAAGTGAAATCTGAACTTAGTAATTTTTGAAGGCAATGAATGGTTACCTAGAATTACATGCTTACAGGTTAGAAGCCATCTTATTTTTTGCACAGCAAAAGACCACTACCTTTATCAGTTCATTTATTTCCACCCCTCAAAAGACCGAGCCAGCGAAATCCCTCCAAGAGACTACAGGGAAGAAAAGCATGCCAAAACTGCAGCATGTGTTTTAGGACCCCCGTTTGGTGAGACACAGAAGAGCTCAGCCTTTCTTCCTGTTGTGTGTTTGTGTGTGTGTGTGTGTGTTCGGGGGGGGTTAGCGGGGGCTGGCCGGGGCCAGAATGAAGTAGAGATTAGACTGAGAGAAGCATTGGAGTGAAAGAAGGGATGAACAGAGGGGGCGTGTCTCTAATCTAGCCATCCAAATGAATAACGGAAAACAAAAAAGAAAGTGAGAAAAGGGGAAAGGGGTCTTAACCTTATTGAATACAAGAAAGAGAAATAGTTTTTGGCTAGGGAGGTGATTTGCAGGTGACTTTGGTACACTCTGCTGACCTAATGCTGAGGCTAGTCCTGTAGGATGGTAAAGAGTGCTGATGTGGGGAGATAAAATGAGCACCACACTCTTGCTGACAAACTTAGTTGAGGAGGGCGGGGTTTGGGCAGGGGGGGCTAATGCTCACACCCCAAGATGGCTAGGTGTCTGACGGGGGGTGGGGGGGGGGGGGATTATGGTCTAGAGCTATGAGCTTATAATTAAAAAAAACAAAAGAAATCATTATGTACACGTGCAAGGGCCGACATCTTTAAACATACCTTTGCCTCTTCAAGACGCCCAAGCGCCTTCAGCAGGTTACCCAAGTCACTGCGTACACAATATAGATCCTGTAATAAGAGAGAGAAATTATCAATAATCAGCACAAAACACATGAAGGCTGGGCGATGTATAGAATATCAGTGTTTTCCATTCATTGATTGATATGTGGCAGACCGCCACAATATTAACATTCGTAGTTTTCAGTCACGTGACTGTCACGGCGCCACAGAGGGCAAAACCGTCATTAAACTTTCTGTTTGCGCTGCGTAAAGTGAACTGAACGCGCACTTCTCATGTACTGAGTTTAGCGTGCATTTGGGAACGTAGCGGGGCACCAGTTATGTATTATTTTATTTTCTCATTTGCATGTTGCATGTATATACTACGGTTGCGCAATATATCGAAATATCGCAACGACTGTATGTATGAATGCAATATCTGAATGATTTAAATAGGCTACTTCAACATTGTGAAAAGTGTACATTTTAGGTCTAAGGTGTGACGCATATAGCAGAGAAAAGACTGGGCACACATGGGTTACTTATGTGACTTGCTTGATGTTAAAAAGAGTTATTAAACGCAATAACTTGCGAAAAAACAACTCCTTGCAGTCTTGTACTGTCTGACACACACCGAAACAAGCGCACAAGCCGCCTCTCTGCATGTGATCCCTTCAGTTTTGTTTCATGTTTTGTTACACACTCAAGCTACAAAATACACACACAAATTTAACAGTTTTTTGCTAAAGCACAGCTAGTCACTTTCAAAAGTTGTAGCGACACTTTCTTTTCCCAGATACAATTTAAAACACAAATGGTATCATTTTCAGTTTTAGATTTAGAATAGATTTCACACACTAAAACAATATCGAATCGAATATCGCATTATTTAACAAGGTATTGCATATCGTATTTTTCTTCAATATCGCACATCCCTAGGACCAAAACCACAATTTGTACCAGGCTGTTAACTGTTTTTTTTCTGCTGTAAATTTAGGCATTTTACATGGGGCTCTGAGATTCTGCTCCTTCTCTTTCATATTGGCTTTTGCCACTTGCATCCAACTGATAAGAGCTGCCATTTCTGTTACATATAAGAAACATATGGCGAACAGAAGGTGGTACACTTTAAAATACCAAGATATTGCGCATCAAGAGAGATCATTTCTAGGGCTGAACTCACAGGGTTGTACTGGAGAGCGGAGACGTATGCTTGAACGGCTCCCTCCATGTCCCCTGCTGCCACCAGCGCTGCTGCCAGGTTGATGTATCCATCGATGAAGTCCGGTTTGAGACGGAGCGCGTGGCGGTAATGCTCGATGGCCTCCTGTAGTTGACCCCGCTCCTTGTAGACATTGCCCAGGTTAGAGTAGGCCTCAGCCAGCATGGGGTTCTGTTTGATGGCCAAAGTGCTAAAGTGGGCTGACCTGCAAACCAAACCACATTTAAGAGAATGAGACTGGACATATTCATGCTCTCTTAAAGAAACGGTCCAGGCCATTTCTGGACAGGCTACTTTCCGAAACTTTTTTTCAAACTACTAGCCACGAGTGTGTTCCTACAAGTGTGCTTTCCATTCATCGTACAATGTGATGGATCACAATTATTGCCTGTGGAAACTTACAGCAAGCCTACATTGTGTTTGAATTGTCATAATTATTAGAGCTGCAACACTAATCATTAAAAATTATAATTCGTAATTGACAGAATCTGATTATCGATTAGTGTCATCTCCACACCATCAGTTACGTCACAGTAGCGAATAACACATACAAAGTGCCTATGGAAAATAGCAGAGGACACCCAGTGATCTGCCGAAACATGTAAATGCTTACTCAAAAGCGCTTCAAATTAAAGCATAAGCATTTACAATGGCTGGCCCTGTCATGCTTTGCCAGATGCATTTGCCGTTTAACGCTCAAGATTAATTATCCTCATTTTACTACAGTAATGTGATAGACTGGGCAAACCCAGCCTGATCTGCCTGATTTGATTTCGCCCTGCAGCTCAGTCTGGAAACCTGTACATTAATTTCTACTGCTTTTGTTACACTTTTGCGGGAACCAATCACAGACTGGCTTATCCACCTGGCGCACTATTAGCGGGTTTAACACGATGACGGATAGAGAAGCAACGGGTCACTGCCCGTTGATCAGGCCTCTTGTGGTCTGACTGGTTGAAGGACAATCCAATTGCGTACAGAGTCATTTGAATAATGCCCGTTGATCACGCCTCTTGTGCAGTAGAAATTACAGAGCAGACTCCTCAGACCAATGTTCAGTCTTAAATTGAGCTTGGTCTGGTGATAGCCAGACAAGTTATGTGACGCATATCCAAGTAAATCAGAAAAAAGGAACATTGTTTCAAAGGCAGAGTCGTCTGTTTAATTCTGATAAAAGATTACAAAGACAATTTCTTTTGGAATAATGTGCACAATAACCTCCAGAACACAGGGTGCTCAATTCTCAAATAGATGCTCCTCTGTCCTCCAGCCTGTGCCCCGAAAACTGATCGTACTCAGCCATCTTGAAGAACATCCAAATTCTCAAATCACACCGCGAGGAGGCGAGGAATGAGCAGTGAGGAAGTTTCCAGAGGAGCGAGGATTACACAGATCTATCCAATGCGTCTTGTTGAGAAACCTAACCCACGTGTAGATTCATGTGAAACTGAGACGCGATTAAAAGGAAGTGAGGAAAGGAAACGAGGATGCATAAATAAGACTGGACTGAAGTAAAATGAATTTTGGTTTCATATTGGCTCTTTTTACTAAAAGGCCACAACTCTTATTTTCAATACAGAAAGTATTACTATCACTATGTTAATTTCATAAATGACACTTAAAACGTGGTCCTAAACTGCAATTTAGGTCCACTTATAAATGTTATCAAGATTTTTAAAAAGTAATGAGCTCTTTTTTAAATTGTTTTTAGCCCCACTTTCAAACACTTTTTGATGGGTGTGTCGCATTTAAGATTTGGGAGGCAACCGCCACCTTTACCTTGCCGGATCATTACAGACGAATTTCCAAACTTTCGGCATTGGCCAAAGTATTGGAATCTTTGGTTGGTGAACAAGTGAAGGAGTATTTAAATGCTCAGTCAATTTTATCTAAGTATCAATTTGGTTTTAAGAAAAAAGACAGCACTACCACTGCTGGTAACACTTTAGTATGGGAACACATTTACTATTACCTACGACTTTTGCCTCAATAAACTCCTAATTTACTGCTTATTAATAGTTAGTAAGGTAGTTTTTGTAGCGTTTAAGTTTAGGTATTGGGTCGGATTAAGGGATGTAGAATAAGGTCATGCAGAATAAGGCATTAATATGAGCTTTATAAGTGCTAATAAACAGCCAATATCCTAGTAATATGCATGATAAGCAAATAGTTAATAACTGAACCTTAAAAATAAAGTGTTACCAAAGTAATTAATTATATAGTCAAAGCGCTGGATGAAAAGAAACACTGTCTCTGTTTATTGATTTGTCGAAGGCATTTGACACAGTTGACCATAGCATACTAGTTCAGAGACTGATAAGTATAGGCATGTCTCAGCACTCTGTGGACTGGTTAATCAACTACCTCGCTGACAGGACTCAAGCTACACAAGTTAATGGCCTTACGTCAAAATATGTATCAATCTGTAAAGGGGTCACACAGGGCTCCATTCTTGGGCCACTTTTATTCACTATTTATATAAACTGTCTGAGGGAAAAATGTCCAACATGCATTTTTCCATTTTTTGCAGATGATACAGTTATTTATTGCTGTGCAACTACCATTAAGAAGGCGTATGAATGCTTGCAAACTTTCAATAGAGTGCAAGCACCCCTTTATCAATTAAAGCTTGTGCTAAATGCAGAGATGACCAAAGTAATGGTCATTTCAAACTCAAGGAAATTTGAAAATGAGTCAGACCTGAATATTGTTACTGATCAGGGTAAAACAATTGAGGTAGTTTCATTTTAAAATTTAGGATTTGTAATTGATGGTGACCTCTCTTTTAACCTTCATATACAGAGTCTAGTGAAAACGTTGATATTAAAGCTTTTCTTTAGAAACAAATCTTGTTTTACTTTTCCTGCCAGAAAAAGGCTAGTCGATGCCACATTTCGCTCTATGATTGGTTATGGTGATCTCTTGTATGAATGCTCCATCAAAGTGTCTTCAGATGTGTGATTGTGTGTTTCATGGAGCTTTAAGATTTATTTCAAATTGCAGACCCCTCACTCATCACTGTACACTTTACTCCACAGTGAATTTGCCCTCTGTCAAGCCGTCGGCTTACTCACCTTTATATCTTTAAATATAAGGGTATCATAGGCAGGCTACATATCCAAAAAAAATTATTTTACACAGAGTACTTATGGTTTAAATTAATTTCATTGAATGTACCTCAAGCCTGGACCGAGTTTTTCAAAAAGGCTTTCAAGTTTGTTGCACCTTCAACTTTGAATGACCTACAGAAAACACTTAATGGGTTAGTTTACCCAAAAATTAAATGTCTGTCATTAATGACTCACCCTAATGCCGTTCCACACCCGTAAGACCTCCGTTTATCCTCGGAACACAGTAGAAGATATTTTATATTAAGTCTGACAGCTTATCTAAGTGTAGCCACACTATACTGTCCATGTCCAGAAAGGGAATAAAAACATCATCAAAGTAGTCCATATGAGACATCAGTGGGTTAATTAGAGTCTCTTGAAGCATCGAAAACACATTTTGGTCCAAAAATAGCAAAAACTACGACTTTATTCAACATTGTCTTCTTTTTCCGTGTTTGTTTTCAAACCTCAAATAAAGACTCAAACGGTCATGTATCAGCGTATTGATTCATGATTGGGATTATACCCTACTCGTGGGCAGTCTGCTCATCAACATGCTTGTTCGCTCTGCGGCCTCTTTAAATACAGTTTAATAAACGGCCAAGTATTCGATCTACGTCACAGCGGCAGCATGTCCACAAATCTTTCTGAAGCGCCGTTGGCAGGGCGACAAAAGCGAATTTAGTAAGTCACTTCCATATTGGCTTCAAGAGAAACTGTGGGAGGATCCGCTTGGTACAACCTGGCCTTAAGGCAGGACTGAGAGCACAGCCTAAAAACACCCAATCAACAGACCTCTAACACCACCACCATCACCGTGACCCGCAGACCGCGCTCCATGAAGCCCATCTCACCTGTCAAGCCTGCGACACTGGAAGTGGATGGAGGAGAGCAGCAGCAGGACGCCAGTGTTATCTGGCTCCTGCCTCCACAGCTGCATACAGTGGCGCTCCGCCGCCTCAAAATCTCCAGACTGATACTCCCGGTGCGCCAGCTCTGCCAACCCTTGGAAGGAAAGCATACGTTTGGTTGGTTCTGGAGCACCAACGCAACCCAGAGGAGGGGGAAACAACATGTTAGAAGAAATGAAAATGAGGTCGGATAAAAAAATAAAAAAAAATAAACAAGAACAGTGGTGCTGTTTCAACCCTCTACAATACGAGTAAATCACTCGCATATGCGGCCAAATTTCATGCTAGGCAATGTCTTTAATAGCCAATGGCTAATACATTAGAGGCAAAAAGTTAAGCGTTAATATAACATGGTATAATTAAACTTTTACTGATCATTTCCTCACCCCCGTCATCCAAGATGTCCGTGTCTTTCTTTCTTCAGTCGAAAAGAAATTAAGGTTTTTGATGAAAACATTCCAGGATTTCTCTCCATATAATGGACTTCAATGGGTCCAAAAGAGTTTCAGTGCAGCTTCAAAGGGCTTCAAACGACACCAGATGATGAATAAGGGTCTTATCTAGCCAAACCATCGCTCATTTAAAAAAAAAAATTATAAGCACAAATGCTGGCCCTGCTCTGTTCTGAAGCGTGTTTGTGACGTCACGTAATACGCAATTGCGCTGAAAAGGGTCACGCTTGGCGTAGGCGGAAGTACCGAGTCAGTGTTTACAAGTGTTCGTAAAAACGCTTTAAGCAATAAACTGACCCAAAGACATCTGAATGTGTGTATGGTCCTCCTTACACACACTTGTGAACACTGACTAGGTACTTCCGCCTACGTCACGCGTGACCTGCATTTGTGCTTATAAAACTGTAAAAAAAAATATATAAATATATTTTTTTTAATGAGCAATCGTTTCACTTGATAAGACCCTTATTCATCGTCTGGTGTCGTTTAAAGCCCTTTGAAGCTGCACTGAAACTCATTTGGACCTTGAACCGTTTGGTGTCCATTGAAGTCCATTATATGGAGAAAACTCCTGCAATGTTTTCCTCAAAAACCTTCATTTCTTTTCGACTGAAGAAACAAATACATTGACATCTTGGATGACATGGGGGTGAGTAAATTACCAGTAAAAGTTTATTTAAAAGTGAACTAATCCTTTAACTGTATGTTTATAGAGTTTTTTTATTTGTCAAAATGTAAAAAGCCTGGCAAGTAAACTAAACTGGCCAATGGCAACTTTAGCTTCAGAGTGTCTGTAGAGGGTTGTGTTTTAAAATAAACAAATAAAAATTGTGTGGAACCTTTTTTTATGCTGTGTTTTTAATAACCATCACTGCATAAAACTGCAAATTGTCTAAAGCTGGCACGGATGGTTCCTGTAATGATAGCACTTTTGATGCCATTTAAAAAAAGAAAAATTATCAAAGAAATTCTGATCTAAACTAAGTTAATGATTTAGTAATGTTTCAAAATCAATTAAAAATGAAAAGTTCTACATTTTAAAGTTCAAATGTAAGAGGTTTAAAAGAAATGAATTGGGATAAAAATGGAAAAGAGAGATGAGGTTTGGTATGAAATAAGTATGATATGATATTATGAACGTGCAAAGGACAGATTGACATGTATGGGTTGGGCAAAATTCAGAGTTTAAGAACTGGCTTCCTTTGGAAAATCAGTGTACATTTGCTTCAAGAGTGTCAGACAGAAGAATTTTCTTTAAGTTTATAATAATTCAACACAAACCACAAAACCAGGGAATATCTTTACAGGGATAGTTCCCCTAAAAATGTAAATTAGCCTATGATTTACTCTCCATCCTAGGTGTATAAGACTTTCATCTCTCAGACAAACACAATCAGAGTTATATTAAAACATTTCTTGGCTCTTCCAAGCATTATAATGGCAGTGAATGGATATGATGTGATTTTTGAAGTCCATAAAATTGCATCAATCCATCATAAAAGTACATTTATCCATCCTAAAAGTGCTTCTATCCATTATAAAAGTGTATCCATCCATTATAAAAGTCCATCTATCCATCATATAACTGCTCCACACAGCTTCAGGGGTCAATAAAGGCCTTCTGAAGTGAAGACATGCTTTTGTGAGAGAAAAAAACATCCATATTTAAAACTGTATACACTATAACTAGCTTCCGACACATTTGCGCCACAAGAGTGACTTCTGATGCGGTTCATGATGTAGGAGTAGCGTGAGCTTTGGCCCATCTCGTGGTCTAAACAAATGGTGTTGGGCAACAAAATCAAGCCCATTTTCTCTTATATCGAAATATCCTCAATGTTTCTCTTTAAAAATTCACATTTTAGACTTCTAATTGATGATGGATGTTTTGTTTTTCTTTATCCTCTGCGTTTCTACGTTCGTCAATATGTCATGCGTCAGGTCAGAGGTCACTCTTCCGCCAAAACTAGACTTGAGTACAGCCGTTGGAAGCCAGTAATTATAGTTTATAATGTGTTTTTTTATCGCTTCACATCAGAAGGCCTTTATGAACCCCCTGGAGCCTTATGGATGTATTTTATGATGGATGGATGGCCGGCCATTTTTGGGCTTCAAAATGCCATCCCCCATTCACTCCCATTATATAGCATGGAAGAACCAGGACATTATTTGAAATTTCCAAAATGAATTCACCTGAAAGAAGAAAGTCATGAACACCTAGGATGCAATCGGGGGTTAATAAATCATGAGGTTATTTAATTTTGGGGTGAAATAACCCTTAATCCAAATAAAAATCTTATTTTGTTGCAGCTATTCTATGTTATTCGTTTAACGCCATTTAAAATTAAAGGATTCTGGGAAATTAGGTATCCCCCATGGCTCATAAAATTCTTCTTAATCCTATATACACAAAAGAGGAACAGAAATCTGCCATTTCAAACACTGAATATTAACATATTTAAGAGTTTTCACAATGAAAAGAAGAACAATTATGACTACACTTTGCATCAAGTTATTTGAATTTCTTCCCATTTCAATACTTTAAATGTTGGAATAGAAAAGCAATTTTGGTACAATCCTGATTTGCACGATGTAACTACTGAATATCGACTATTATGAGATATTATGACTAAAATTATCAAATTACAAGCATCCAACAGTAAAAGGAGCTGGAAGACGAAACCTGACTGGCTCGCCATCATAACAAGGTTAGTTATTCCCATCTAGTGTTAATGAACAAAGAAAATACGACTTTAATTTCACTAGTGCTGCATAACTACCATTCATATCTACGTATAAATCTACACGGACAAACTACTTGAAGATTAAATCATGAAAAGCATGCAAAGAGGTTAGTATTACAGAAATATTAAAC
Organism: Pseudorasbora parva; assembly: GCF_024679245.1. Taxonomy (NCBI): domain Eukaryota; kingdom Metazoa; phylum Chordata; class Actinopteri; order Cypriniformes; family Gobionidae; genus Pseudorasbora; species Pseudorasbora parva. The sequence continues at coordinate 3,914,876 of NC_090182.1, read as the reverse complement.
CTGTCAGAATAAATAAAAGCGGGAGATTGTAATCATAAAAAGCGTTTAAATGTCGAGCCAAACGGCCGTTATTGTCATGGTTACCTGTGCTGTCCGCCACGTTCCCCACCGAGCTCGCCATCTCTCCTTCACTCGTTTCTGGATCCTGCGCAGCGGCGGACAGTGTCGCGATTTAATACAAGATGTAAAATATAAAGGTCTTGAATTCGTTTAAAACTAGATTGAGATATTGTGCCGCAAAATCGTCGATAAACAGCCTGCGGTCTTCCTGCTGCTAGGCTAACACACTACAGGAGAACACGGACAAATTCACGGATACTAACGCGCACGGCGAACTTACTGAATCGTTTTTATCTACGTTAGATGCTCAAAGAATATATACCTATGAGTCTAAGACATAGAATATAGATAGCTAATTAAACAGTCGAATTTATATTCGATACTTTCACCATGGCGGAATTGTAGCTAACAATGGCTTTCCAGGCTCCACCGAAAATGGCGGATGTGACCGGAACTTCTTTTTTGAGGAGGAGGGGCGTGAATTAAAAAAAAGTAGCGCCATGGGATAAATGTAATATTAACTAATATGAAAGCAAATATTGACAATATGCGTTGTTCCATATATCAGAAATAATAAAATAATAATTTTTAATCCTCTATATCCGTTTTTCCTCCACATCCTAGTACTGTTTGTGTGCCGCTGTATCATTGCGCGAGCAGCACAACAGATCAAATTGCGGTAGATTAAATATGGCAGCAACCGGGTGTGGGTGTCCTGCAAACAACACAGTTTAGTTTAGGCGGGAACTGTTTGCACTATATTCCGTAAAACAACATTAAAGCAAGACACCACAGGTGAATAAGGTAAATATTTAAATAACAGTGGAAAAATATAATATATATTGCCAGTCACAGTTAGGGGACAGTTCACCTTAAAATGAAAAATCTGTCATCAACCAAAAAATGATGGGCCACTTTGACTAATGGGAAATAGGCCTACACTATGGAAGTCAACTGGGACCCATCAACTGTTTGGTTGCCCACATACGTCATTATGGCTAAACTGAATGCATTTCATAATTGATTACTTTTACACAGTTACTGAACCGAATTAAATCAACACTGAACTGATTTCAAATGACTGTTTACCAGGGGTGGTAAGTAATCAAGTAAAAATACTTTGATACTTTACTTAAGTATTTTTTTCGGGGATCTGTACTTTACTTGAGTATATTTTATTTGCATCTACTTTTACTCTTACTCCACTACAATATTAAAGGCAAAGTTTACTTTTTACTTCAATACATTTCCCCATGCCCGCTCCAAGTATTAAGTATTTATTACATTTGATTTCCAAACCGGTCTGGTCGGTCATGGATGATCCAGTCGGGTATAGACTTGGAAAAGCTGACAAGTCAGGTTTGCCACGCTAACGTTAGCTCAGTGTTTCCCCAACTTTTTTATTTTGCGGCACACTATTTACTATGAAAACATCGGTAACATTTTACAATACAGGTGCACTATTATAATTCATGCCTAACTAATGCACAGATAATCATGAGTTAATGTATTACTAATGAAGAACTAAACCATTTATTAATGATTACTGCAACAGCAACTAATGAACATTCTCTATGATTAATAGATTAAGTAATATATTGTAACATGTTCTAAATGTTATTGTGTTTTAGTGGACAAGGAGTTTAATGTTTATGTGACACTGTTCATTTTGGTGTTGTGGACTGTAATCATACTTCATTACCTGTTATTGGAGGTTCGGGTTAAATATGCGAAGAGGCTCCACCCCCTAGGGGTTTTTTGGGAGAAAAGCGGAAATAAAGGGGAGAGGAGTGCCTCGCTGTTTCAAGTGCGGTTCTCTGTTTAAGTCGGGGTGTGTACGGCGTGGGTTGTGGCCGACAACAGCCCAAATAAACACCCCTTTTCACCAACACGTCTCATTATTGCCTGAGAACGTTACAACTGGTGTCAGAAGTAAAAACGATCGCAGACAGCTGGAGATAAAGTGTCTGATTTGAGTCCTGATTGTGCGTGCGTGATTCAAGCAGCTGATCTTCCGCGGGTAAGAATGGATAATACCGTGCGCATTAAGATGGAGGAAGATGACGGTTATGCTGGGGCAGCAAATACGTTTGGTGGGCACACCGCGTCTGTAACCAGTCACTTTAAGGCGAATTTGGTGAAGAAAGAGCCGGGTGAAGCCACTGATGCAGGCCAGAAAGCGAGCCGCCATTATCCGCCGCTGCCGAGCGGCATCGCCCGCCATTGCCCGCCGCTGTCGAACGTCATGACGTCAGACGCCGACGCGTTGTTCTCGCGTGAAGCGAGGGGTCAAAAGGTAAACAACAATGGCGGCGGCCATGAATCGAATATGCCGGTTGGAATAAAAACACCTAAATACTCTGGCAAATCGGATTGGGAGGCTTTTCATGCCCAATTTGAGCTATTAGCTCATGCATATGGTTGGTCAGAAGAACAGAAAGCCCTTCAGCTCGCTCTTTGCTTAACAGATGATGCACTCTCATGTTTGTTGCTGCTTGACACTAGTGAAAGAGCTGATTATGATGCATTGGTTGGTGCATTGAGACGCCGCTTTGGACAGTGTTTCCGATCTGAGCTTCTCAGGTCCGAGTTGCACAGCCGTCAAAGAATTCCAGGAGAACCACTGCGGGCTCTGGCCAACGATATTGAATCTCTAGCAAGGCGAGCTTATGCACATATTCCACCATCAGTGCAAAGCGAGTTGGCCCGTGATCAGTTCATCAGAGCTCTTTCTCCAGCAGAACTGCGCATACATACACAGCTGGCACGCCCACGTGATTTGGCTGAAGCCTTAGAGTTGGCGCTGGAGAGGGAAATGGCGGTTGAAGCAGCAATGATGGGGTCAGCACTTGACCCCTCCCCCACCATCAGGGCAATGGGAGGGGGTCAAACAGCTTCACCAAAACCTGAATGGCTGGACGAGATTACAGAGATGATTCGCGGGCTAGCCTTGCCTCCTCCCAGACGGCAGACACAGGCCCGACTTTGCTGGGGGTGTGGTCAGCCGGGGCATTTGGTTAAGGAATGCCCTGTGCTAGCTAAGAATTCGGGAAACAGGAAGGGGGCGCAGTAGGCGGGACGCTGCAGACCCCCAAGCCCTTGTCCCGCTCAGCGCCAGTGCAAGCAGACAGGCCAACTATAAACAACGGGACGAATGAACTAGGGGTGGTGGTAGTAGGAAGGACAGCTATATCAGATTTTTGCCATATTCCTATTGGTATTGAGGGAGTTGAGTGCACTGCCCTGGTAGACACAGGGTCTACAGTGACTGTGGCTCGTCCGGAGGTGGTGCCAGAGGGAACACAGCTGGAGAACACAACAGTTCAGCTGCGCACAGTGACTGGGGAGCTGGCACCAATGAAAGGGAAGGGGCTGTTGACACTGACTGTCGGGGGCGTGAGCGTGCAGCATCCTGTGTGGATAGCTAATGTGCAGGACAGTTGTATCCTGGGTCTGGACTTTTTGAGGGACCATGGCTGTCAGTTGGACCTGTCTAAGGCCACGTTGAGTTTCGGTAATGGTCAGGTGGTTAGGATGAGGCCTCCAGGAACTCGTCACACAGATGGGCCGGCGGTTGGTTCTTGGGCATGTCACTTAAATGACGGGGACAGCTCAAGCTACACAGTACCACCCAGTGAGTCCCAACAAGAGCCCCCGTTACAGTGCACCTGGCCTAGGACTGCTCCGGGAAGAGAGGGGGAGACAATGGGGGTGCTACGGGAAATAATGCAGAGGAGCTCCGGCGGCTTGGACAAGCAGCAACAAGAACAGTTGTGGGAGCTGCTAGTGGAGTTCCAGGACTGTTTTGCCTGTGATGAAGGGGACCTGGGTCAGACTTCCCTGGTACAACACCATATCGACACAGGGGATGCAGCGCCCATACGTCAGCGACCAAGACGCATGCCCTTAGGACGGCAGGAGGCTGCGGAGCAGGCTTTAGTGACGATGCAGCGCGCCGGTATAATAGAACCTTCTGAAAGCCCCTGGGCATCCCCAGTAGTCATGGTCCCGAAGAAGGGGGGGGAGTGGCGCTTTTGTGTCGATTACAGGAGGCTCAATGCAGTGACACGGAAAGACTCGTACCCTCTTCCACGTGTGGATGAATGTTTGGATCATGTGGCTGGGTCTTGCTGGTTTTCATCATTGGACTTGAGAAGTGGGTATTGGCAAGTGCCACTGACGCCGGAGGCCAGACCCAAGACGGCTTTTTGCACGGGTAGGGGGCTGTGGCAATTTAAAGTTCTCTGTTTTGGTCTTTGCAATGCCCCTGCCACATTTGAGCGCTTAATGGAGAGAGTACTTGAAGGCATTCCGCAGCAGCAGTGTCTGGTGTTTTTGGATGACATACTGGCACATGGGAGCTCTTTCAATTCAGCTGTTACAGCCTTGAAGGCAGTGCTGGAGAAAATTAGAGCAGCAGGTCTGAAGTTACATCCCAATAAATGCCGGCTGTTGAGCAGGCAGGTGACCTTCTTGGGGCATCACATAGGCAGTGAGGGAATTGGCACTGCTGAAGACAAGGTGACAGCCGTACGGGAGTGGCCTGTTCCGGTGAGCCAAAGAGAGCTAAAAAGCTTCCTGGGTTTAGCGTCATATTACAGGAAGTTCGTACAGGGCTTTTCCTGTATTGCTGCTCCCTTGTACAAACTCCTACAGAAAGATCAGTGCTTTGTCTGGTCAGAGGGCTGTCAAAAAGCTTTTGATACTCTGAGACAGGCCCTGGTGTGCGCGCCCATTCTGGCACCTCCTGACCCCCACCTGCCCTTCGTTCTGGACACTGACGCGAGTGGGGATGGAATAGGTGCAGTCTTGTCCCAGGTGTACCCAGATGGGGAAAGAGTAGTGGCCTATTTCAGCAAGGTGCTCAGTAAAGCTGAGAAGAGATATTGTGTCACACGACGAGAGCTGTTAGCCGCTGTCTCCGCCATCAGACATTTCAAGTACTATTTATGCGGTCGGCATTTCATCATACGCTCCGACCATGCCTCCTTACAGTGGCTGATGACGTTCAAGGAGCCAGAGGGCCAGGTGGCTCGTTGGCTCGAGCAATTGCAGAGTTACGAGTTCACTGTGACACATCGTGCGGGGGAACGGCATGGTAATGCAGACGCCCTGTCGAGACGGCCATGTAGTACGCAGGGATGCAAGTATTGTGAGCGCAGAGAAGCCCGGGAGCTGGAACTTAGCCAGAAAATCGACTTGGTCTGCAGGGAGCTGCAAGAGGTGGATGTCACTTTATGGGCAGAGAATCAGAGGCGGGACCCAGACCTGCAGCCTGTGATGCTGTGGGTAGAGGCACAGCAGCGACCACCCTGGGAGGAGGTAGCAGCCCTCTCCCCATTTACCAAGGGATTGTGGGCCAAGTTCAGATGCTTGCGGCTAATGGGGGGGGTTCTCCAGCGAGCATGGGTGGTGCCAGCAACCGGAGAAAAGAGATGGCAAGTAGTGGTTCCTGGGGGCATGCAAGAGACAGTGTTGACGGCCATGCATGGCTCTGCAGGATCTGGCCATTTTGGGGTGACAAAGACACTTCGACGTCTGCGTCAGAGCTTCTATTGGGGACGGCTGAGGCGTGATGTGGAGGACTTTTGCAGGCGCTGTGATCTTTGTACAGCACGCAAAGGGCCACAGGGTCAGTCCAGGGCCCAGCTACAGCAGTTTCCAGTGGGGGAGCCAATGCAGCGTGTGGGGGTAGACATCATGGGACCATTTTCTCGCACCACGCAGGGGAATCGCTTTGTTTTGGCTGCAATGGATTATTTTACTAAATGGCCTGAGGCCTTTGCACTGCCTGACCAGGAGGCTGTGACTGTTGCCAATGCTTTGGTGGAGGGCATGTTTAGTAGGTTTGGGGTTCCCCAGAGTATCCATAGTGACCAAGGTAGAAACTTTGAGTCCAAGGTATTCACTTCCATGTGTGAGCGGCTAGGAATCAACAAGACCCGCACCACCCCACTCCACCCTCAAAGTGACGGGCTCGTAGAACGATTCAACAGGACACTAGCTGAGCAGTTGTCCATCTTAACATCCACTCATCAACACGATTGGGACACTCATCTGTCGCTGGTATTGATGGCATGTCGCTCTGCTATTCAGGACTCTACCTCATGCACTCCGGCCCTGCTTATGTTGGGTAGGGAGATTAGGACCCCTGCAGAGTTGGCCTTTGGTCAGCCCCCAGATGCTCCACCTGTTCACGCAGGACCGGAATATGCGAGACAGCTCCAAGATCGTTTGGACTCCGCCCATGCATATGCCAGAAGGCAGTTGGTGACTGCTGGGGTGAGGCAAAAGAGAGCTTATGACATGCATGCCCGGGGGCGTGACTTTGGGGTGGGAGAGCTAGTCTGGGTCTACAGCCCAGTGAGGAAGAGAGGGAGGTGTCCGAAACTGGATAGCCACTGGGTGGGACCATGCCCAATATTGGAAAAGCTGGGGGAGGTTGTATATCGGGTGCAGTTGCCTCCTCGGGGGCGCAAAGTGGTGCTGCATCGGGATAGGCTGGCCCCTTACCGGGGTGCTGCATCACCGCTGGCCAGCACAGTGCTTCCTCCACAAAACGCTGAAACCCCGAAGGGGCCAGAGGGGGTAACCGATTTAGCAGAGATGGCCAGTGGTGGCCAGCAAGTGACACCGTTAACTGACACCCCTCTGGGCAAGTCTTCGAGGGGCTCTGAGGAATCAGTACCTGGAGGCCAAGGTCACACGCTCCTCAGGGGGCGTCCAAAGAGAAGGAGGAGAACCCCAGTCAAGTTTAGAGACTTTGTCCTCGAGGTCGAGGACTTCAGTAGAAGGAGGGTAGTGTAACATGTTCTAAATGTTATTGTGTTTTAGTGGACAAGGAGTTTAATGTTTATGTGACACTGTTCATTTTGGTGTTGTGGACTGTAATCATACTTCATTACCTGTTATTGGAGGTTCGGGTTAAATATGCGAAGAGGCTCCACCCCCTAGGGGTTTTTTGGGAGAAAAGCGGAAATAAAGGGGAGAGGAGTGCCTCGCTGTTTCAAGTGCGGTTCTCTGTTTAAGTCGGGGTGTGTACGGCGTGGGTTGTGGCCGACTACAGCCCAAATAAACACCCCTTTTCACCAACACGTCTCATTATTGCCTGAGAACGTTACAATATGAATTGCTATTAATTAAAATGACATCATTAATTCCCTAATAACATATTACATTAACTAATAATGTAAATGTATGTATTCAAAGCCATGCATTCCGACTCTCAGTTGTCTGTTTAACTAATCATTAATCATAACAATTGGCAAAATTATAGTATGACTTTACTTGTTGAGGCACATGACTATAATTTTGAATTAGTTAATAGTATCTTGCTCCTCATCTGTTTTATGGAGCTAATGTTATGGAACATGTCTATTTTAAGTTTAACCCCTATACTGTGTTAAGGTGCTTCATTGTCTCGTATTATTGCAAATCTAACAAATTCTTAATTGCAGTATCTAATCTTATCATTTGTTCAATTAAAGCATTGCATATCAGTCCCAAAAGATTTGATCTGCTTAATTATTGATATTTACAGTTAATTTGAATATTTACTTTTTACTTTTGGTACTTGAGTACGTTTTAAATCTGATACTTTTGTACTTTTACTCAAGTGATGTTTGAATGGAGGACTTTCTACTTTTACTGGAGTATTTTTTTATTTAGGTATATATACTTTCACTCGAGTATAACTTTTGAGTACTTTTACCACCTCTGCTGTTTACGGTTGTCTTTTTAGAGCTGCTTTACAGCTGAATTTAACTCTGTTGGCAAAACTTTGAGTTTGCAAGGGCATTTAGAATTTATTGATTTGTTTTTATGTCTTGACTTGACAAGACAGTGTCTTGATTTTGACATTTGATTTACTTTTAATTATATAAACTGTATAGGGGGCAGTTAGTAAAGAGTTTAATCTGAACCAGAATGATCTGGGGCCTGTTTCAATAAGGAGGTTCAACCAACCAAGTTTAAACTTGAACTCTGAGTTGACTCCCCTGAGATGGGAAACTGTTTAAGTTTAATTCTTATGCCAGAGGTGAAATGGCAGAACGGTAAGTTATTGAAAACTAATATTCATTTTGATATCCCAGGGGCAAAAAAAGAAGGTGGCAGCAGCTAAAAAACAAAGTATAAAAGCATAATTAAATCGAGTAAAGATCTAAGCATAAAAGGTTCATGGGTGTTTCATTACTTTACAAACATTTTACATATTAAATAAATATCATGCAATATCGTGTCTTTTTCAATATGCAATAGCTTTTTCCTCATAGTCTAATGCTCTTTTCACAATGTTCTCTAATCCAACCTGTTACATTTCTAAATTAGGGTAATGAAATTAACATTTGACTTCTACTCAGGCCAACAGCAGGAAGAGGTGATGATGGAGGACCTGCACCAGCACTGACAGAAGAAGAGGAGCTGGAGGAAGAATATTCAAATCAAGCAGGAAAAATAACTGTTGCTTTTGTATTTAGCAAATAAAGATGACCAAATAAATTGTGTGTTTATTAAACACCTGTGGTGTATGGCATATATTTCAGACTATACCCTTGCTTCTGGTATTCTTCCATTCCACACAGTAATCTATTTCATTTTCAGAAGGTGTAATGGGAATATGCGCACCCAACCACATTGGAAATCCTAAAGGAAATTTGTATTATTAGATTTCTTTCAGAGGTTGCAACAAGATATCTAGCATCATTTCACGAGCTGACACTTACATCAAATTAAATAGAGTAAAGATAATGCCTATTTGGTGTGCTGTCCAGGGGAGGGCTCCGGCCCGGGAGTATCCCATTTGGCATTTTCTACATAAAAAAAAAGACAAGTTTTTATTCTAGTTTCCTGGGGAGACAAAAAAAAAAAAGCTAATTTAAGTGCATTTTTCTTATTTTGTAAATTATCTGCCAATATGGTAAGAAAAAATACTCAGTATGAAAAAAACCTGCTCCAGACCAGGTTAGGTTCACTCTGCTTTCTCAGGTTTACTTACCTCCCTTTTTGAAACGGGACAACCCTGAGTTCCCCTCATTTCAGAATGTACATATTCAGAGTTTTCACTTAACCTCTTTTCTGAAACGGGACAATGGATTTGGAAATCTAATGTTTTGCGAAACCATATTACTTTTGTGCTATTTTGTGTGTTTCAAAGCAAAATTGAATTGGATCACCCTGATCCAGATACACTCCTTTTCATCTTACCAAATCTGGATTACAGTTACATGGTGACTCTTTGGAGCCCCTAAAGAAAAATGATAATGGAAAAAAAAAAAAAAAAAAAACATTGCAATGCTTTTGCGCAGCGTTCACCCGAGAAACCTTGTGTTCGCTTGCAAAGAACCTGGTTCATCTCTTATGATTGTGCCTGTAGTTTATAAACAGTGATAAAAACCCACTTTGAATTAAATATAATATTTTTGATATTTTGATATTCACAGCGGTTTGGGGGTTATTTTACTTTTACTGTACCGGAAGTCTTAGTAATGTCTTATTCTAATGTATTACTTTAACAGATAAACCTAATCAAGAGCAAAGTAAAAAAAATATGTGTGTATGTATATTCTAAGATAAAATTTTTGTATTTTTTGAACAGTTTCAAAGCTTTATTACATTTTTGTTTGTGAAATTCCACCCTTCTGGGTAGGAGGGGACGTACTCTAAAAGTTCTCTAAAGGTGACAAAAATCCCGAACCTTTATAGAACATTAGAGACATTCCTAAATCGTCCTCTTTTGGTTATGAAAGTGCTGGGGGACTTGGTTATATGGTTATACAACAATGTTACAAAGAGGATATTTGGGACATTAACAGAACGTTCCCATACGGTTCCCTGTGATCGGGACGTTTTATTCAGGACTGCGCAGCAACATATCTTGTTCAGTGTAGAGTGTTTTTGGATCAAAGGTATCCCAATCTTACTAAAAACTGATTTGATCCAGTTCAAAAGCAAGATTGGATTTTGTGATCTAATCGCATTTCAGAATCTTTTTTATCTTTTTGAACAACCAATTTTCTTAAAAAGATTTGATCCAGTCCGATTGGCGAAATCCCATCAGATTACTTTTGAACAACTGACCCCTGATGATTACTTTGTGGGAGTGTAACAGCTTTGCATATTTATGAACACAAATGTGTGTATGTACAGGCCATAAATCAAGAACTATTTGGGCACTTGCTATGATAAAGTAGGCTACTATACCAAACCTGTAATAACTGCGTCACTCAGCAGAGGGCATGATACACACACAAGTTCATCTGCATTCAGAGCAGAAAGCATTGTGCAGACAGGGTCAATTTGATCAGAGCTTACTTTAAACGTTTTTCAGTCAATCTACCATGTTGATTTGCCCCTATAAATCTTGTGTGGGTAAGTTGACCCAATGCCCATGTCATCCTGTATTGCCGTTCTCAAGGCTTCATGTCTACCAAAAGCAAGAGAAGTAAACACAGCCGAATCAATTCAGCCTTGCATCCTGCCCCAGCCTCTCTGACTGACTGACGGGTCTAAAGGCCTGAGCCTGTGATGTGAGGCTCATTAACTTTTCTCTCTCAAGAGCCGATCTGTATGGGAAAGGGTTGACATCACTGCTCGAAAGGCTGCTTCAGAGTGTGTTGGTTCAGTGTGCGAGTTTGCCCCACTTACCCTGCCATAGCGCTTGGCTGTTGCCTTGGGAAAAGCTTTGCGCACGAGTGATGTCATGGCCGTGTTTTTGGCGATTGTATCTGACATCTTTTATCTTTGTGCAAGCCCGGCTCTGGCCGAGGCAGGTTAGATCTCCTGTTGAAGGGTCCGGTGTCACTTATCCACAGGCTTTCACACAGCCTCTTGCTATTTTAGGAAACACGTGAATAGAAAGAGGGTCACTCGCAAGTCGTCCATCAAACCGGCTCATTGAGAGCGGAGGTTTAGGAAAGCAGAATTTGTTTTGCCTTGGACTTCTCTCAGATCTGGCGACCCACATATTTCAGGTCGTATCAGCTCAGTGTGCCCATAAAACAATGACCATCTATTTCAGTTTTGGACTTCTTAATCAGCCCCCACTTTTTATTGTGCTTCAGTGGAGTGAGGTAAACTGTTGGTTTAGAGTTTGATATTTGCATTGTCATGGTTACTATGTGAGCAGAGCAAATGTGTGCTACCAAAACTGAGCGTTTCTCACCATTACAGCCTTATATCTCCAGACCTCTGCTAAACTACTGTGTGCTTTAGATCTTCGTATGCATATTCCCATTGCTGCACATGTTTGCATAGCCTATAACAAAAAAATCTGTGAAATAATGGAAATATACTGGCTGCAGAGAAGACAGTAATCGATAGAAGGCGAAGCATACTTTTATCTTAGTGCACTGTCTGATGGTTCCCTATCCCCTATATAGTGCACTGTCTGATGGTTCCCTATCCCCTATATAGTGCACTGTCTGATGGTTCCCTATCCCCTATATAGTGCACTGTCTGATCGTTCCCTATCCCCTATATAGTGCACTGTCTGATCGTTCCCTATCCCCTATATAGTGCACTGTCTGATCGTTCCCTATCCCCTATATAGTGCACTGTCTGATCGTTCCCTATCCCCTATATAGTGCACTGTCTGATCGTTCCCTATCCCCTATATAGTGCACTGTCTGATCTTTCCCTATCCCCTATATAGTGCACTGTCTGATCATTCCCTATTCCCTATATAGTGCACTGTCTGATCGTTCCCTATCCCCTATATAGTGCACTGTCTGATCATTCCCTATCCCCTATATAGTGCACTGTCTGATGGTTCCCTATCCCCTATATAGTGCACTGTCTGATCTTTCCCTATCCCCTATATAGTGCACTGTCGGATCATTCCCTATCCCCTATATAGTGCACTGTCTGATCGTTCCCTATCCCCTATATAGTGCACTGTCTGATCATTCCCTATCCCCTATATAGTGCACTGTCTGATCGTTCCCTATCCCCTATATAGTGCACTGTCTGATCGTTCCCTATCCCCTATATAGTGCACTGTCTGATCATTCCCTATCCCCTATATAGTGCACTGTCTGATCGTTCCCTATCCCCTATATAGTGCACTGTCTGATCGTTCCCTATCCCCTATATAGTGCACTGTCGGATCATTCCCTATCCCCTATATAGTGCACTGTCTGATCGTTCCCTATCCCCTATATAGTGCACTGTCTGATGGTTCCCTATCCCCTATATAGTGCACTGTCTGATCATTCCCTATCCCCTATATAGTGCACTGTCTGATGGTTCCCTATCCCCTATATAGTGCACTGTCTGATCGTTCCCTATCCCCTATATAGTGCACTGTCTGATCGCTCCCTATCCCCTATATAGTGCACTGTCTGATCGTTCCCTATCCCCTATATAGTGCACTGTCTGATCGTTCCCTATCCCCTATATAGTGCACTGTCTGATGGTTCCCTATCCCCTATATAGTGCACTGTCTGATCATTCCCTATCCCCTATATAGTGCACTGTCTGATGGTTCCCTATCCCCTATATAGTGCACTGTCTGATCGTTCCCTATCCCCTATATAGTGCACTGTCTGATCGTTCCCTATCCCCTATATAGTGCACTGTCTGATGGTTCCCTATCCCCTATATAGTGCACTGTCTGATGGTTCCCTATCCCCTATATAGTGCACTGTCTGATCATTCCCTATCCCCTATATAGTGCACTGTCGGATCATTCCCTATCCCCTATATAGTGCACTGTCTGATCGTTCCCTATCCCCTATATAGTGCACTGTCTGATCGTTCCCTATCCCCTATATAGTGCACTGTCTGATCATTCCCTATCCCCTATATAGTGCACTGTCTGATGGTTCCCTATCCCCTATATAGTGCACTGTCTGATCGTTCCCTATCCCCTATATAGTGCACTGTCTGATCGTTCCCTATCCCCTATATAGTGCACTGTCTGATCGTTCCCTATCCCTATATAGTGCACTGTCTGATCGTTCCCTATCCCCTATATAGTGCACTGTCTGATCGTTCCCTATCCCCTATATAGTGCACTGTCTGATCGTTCCCTATCCCCTATATAGTGCACTGTCTGATCATTCCCTATCCCCTATATAGTGCACTGTCTGATCATTCCCTATCCCCTATATAGTGCACTGTCTGATCGTTCCCTATCCCCTATATAGTGCACTGTCTGATCATTCCCTATCCCCTATATAGTGCACTGTCTGATCGTTCCCTATCCCCTATATAGTGCACTGTCTGATCGTTCCCTATCCCCTATATAGTGCACTGTCTGATCATTCCCTATCCCCTATATAGTGCACTGTCTGATCATTCCCTATCCCCTATATAGTGCACTGTCTGATCATTCCCTATCCCCTATATAGTGTGCTGTCTGATCATTCCCTATCCTCTATATAGTGCACTGTCTGATCGTTCCCTATCCCCTATATAGTGCACTGTCTGATCGTTCCCTATCCCCTATATAGTGCACTGTCTGATCGTTCCCTATCCCCTATATAGTGCACTGTCTGATCGTTCCCTATCCCCTATATAGTGAACTATGTGCTATTCTCCATGTAGAAAATAGTACAGTAAAAAAGTGACTGATTTCAGCAGCTTCAGCACCTGCTTATAATTGTAGGGGGCGGGGCTTCAGATTCTAGAGAGCATATGATTTGACAGAAACTTATGAAAGCTTGATTGACTGCGCAGCAAGTTACAAAACTGTGTTCTGATTGGTCAATCGCTGTTATTTATAGTTTGTAAATTATATCATAATGAGAATTTTTTTAATGTGTTTGCACCGTTGATCTAAATGGGAAGGTGGCTATACAGAGGGGATGCGTTTTGTCAGTTTTTTTATTCTGAAGATCCTCTGATTCATCTTTTTGCAGATGTGTCTGCTGCACAAAACCTGTTATTAAAGAGCCCTCTATTCCTTGCATGCATTTTTGGTGTTGGCAACAAAGGGACTATTGAACATACCCATAATAACCCCCCAATCGAATCTACAGTATTAATAAAATCCACAATAATTCTAATGTGGGCATTTTACAAAATAGGAAATGGATCTGTTAACAAACTCTTATTTCTTTTCAAATGATGTCCCGTTCATGAAATGCAAGCTTGCAAGCATTATGTATAAGTATGTCTAGGCTTTAACCCCTAAAAGTCATTTAGGCATCTCAGTGGTTGCAGTCGCTCACATCCGGATATTGCGGTGTCTATGTAAATTTTGCAAACGATAGCATGAATGAAACCACTAATAAAACCCTTCCTCATGACTTCATGCTGGAATGTCTTGGGAATGTGTCCTCCTCCCAATGTGTGTTCCATCAGGCTCTTTCATATTGGACAACCCTCAAGAAAACAGATTGATTGTTGAGTAAAAATTTCAGCTTCAACGTTGATTATATGAAAAGCACAATGGCCTGTTCTCTGCTCATTATGGTAATGTTTACAACACAGACAACTTGAACTTGTTCATTAGCACGACTCTCAGTCAGCTAAAGGTCATGGCTGTAATTCTGCTGTCATGCTTTGACATATTGCATTATATCTGTGCTCATTGTGCCAAACGGTTACTGGAGGAGGAAGAAAAAATTAAGCCAAAAACCACAGCAGCTGCCAGCTGCAAGCTCTTAAATATCAGGTGCTCGTGTTTGATTCATGCCTGTGGCCTCTAGTTAATGTACATGTCAGACAGTCGACTCGTTTTATAGCCTCTTATTTGGTGGTTGGATTTTGTTTGCCCGGACAGCACAAGTATGTGGAAAAGCTTTTCTGAAGCCCCCCACACTTTTGGGAATGGGAAGCTGTGTGATGTTAGATTCATAAGTTATAATGTGCATTTGCCTCGAGCAGTTGTTCAAGCATGCATGTTTGTCTAGACTCCAGACGTCTTTTTAGGTGAACTTCTTTGACTGGTGTGTGCTTTGTCTGCTCCTATAGTGCTCCATGACTGATAATGTATGAAAAATATTTTACTTTATTAAATCATCTTTCATGTCAAATTCGTACATTTGATCATTCAATTATAGGGCCGTGCCCAATCAAATTAAATCAATAATGTAATGAGATTAAAGGCACTTATTCAACACAAAGGTGTCTTGACTTTTAATTGGGCAGAGCTTTTATTCTGCCGCGAGCGCTTCCGCTCGTGTGTGTGTGTGTGTGTGTGTGTGTGTGTGTGGTAACGCAGCGCTGTTTTATCATATCACACACATCTGAGTGTGTTAAAGGGATGTTATAATGCTACTCTCGGCGCTACTATGAGACACTTGTTCACACTGCAGGGAGCGAGATCATATTAGGCGGTAAAACATGGCACTCTGTGCGGTAAATCAACAACTGCAGATTTAAACAATAAGACTAACTGTGTTGAGCTGGAGAACAATCATTAGTTTCTGTCCATTAATGATCCAAACAGTGACTAATAAAACACATCAGATATTAAAGCGGCGTTAGTGTTTCCATTGTTACCACACAAAAACACCGAAAGGTAAAGCCTAAGGTAATAAGGTAAAGGTAAAGGTAAAGGTAATAAGTCGTTTATTTCCCTGGATTTAAAAATTCTTGGAAACATTTGGGATAATGTACATGTCAACAAAATATATGACACTGTTCTAGTGTTTTTTGAATATTTTGATCCAAAAATCTTACATGTTGTGTCTATTTAATGTAGAAATGAATGTTGAAATGCAATGATACTTTTAAAAATTAAACTAAATCCCGGCAGGACACTTAGTCATTGAATCATTCACTCAACCGATTCGTTCAAAGCAATGAATCGCTTAGTAACAAAACACTATTATTTCATATTGTGTCTAAAATTTTTCATTAATGTTTAATGAACATTTGCAATTGTGATAATATTCAGCAGAACAGCTCCATTGGTCATGTTATGTTACTTAACTATATCAATAAACTCAACATACATTTTTTAACTCAGTGTGTTTCTTCAGTGAGTTTCTTTATGTGTGCTGTTACGCTTATTTGTTTTGATTTCTCCATGAAAGTCTCTCTTAAAGAGAGAGGTTAGCAGAAATACACTATCCATCATCAATAACTCTATACACTAACAAATCAGAATCAAGCAGACAAGCGTTAAGCAATTTCTGAGAAAAGCTGTAGAAAGCGAATCGGAGCACCAAAACACACTTGCAGCCAATCAGCAGTTAGGGGCGTGTCCATTCATGAGGGGGAGGTGCCTTTCTGCTGCAGACCGTGTTTGTTTGGGGGCGGAGCTATCAAGATAGAAGTGTCCTTTTTGGGCGTGTTTGCATTGAAGATTTTGAAACATCAACAGTGTTTGAATAAAAATTATCAAATGTTTGTCCACCAGCATTAGGTCAACACAAGTACATAAGCTCCATTTACTCATGTTATAATGTACATAGCATTCATAAAAGCTCAGCCATTAAACAAAAATAAATATGGGAAACAAGCATATGGTGGATAAACAAGATTTTAGATTTAGTTTATTGTGAGTTTCAAGCCCTTTTTTTTGTACTTGTCAAAACTGATAACACTTCTTCAGCGAGTGCCAGGAGTTAAATATTTTCAGTCGACTGTCTGATCCTCCTTTATTGCACCTTTCACCCCTGGACAAAACTTATAAAGGTGTAAGAGATGTAATCGTGGGTGTTTACTCTCCTAGTTACATAACTCATCTCCACCCAATCCTAATGGCTTCATAACAATTATAGACACATTTGCCGCTCCTGTACCTGAGGAAAAACTGTTAGGGCATCAAATTTGTCATGTTTAGATTGGAACATAATGTTTACGCCAAAGTGTCTCCACAATTGCTGGGTTGCATAACGAGTCATTAAAACACTAATCTTCCTATTTAATTTTTCAGACTGCAAAATACACTGCAAGTTTTTTTGTCTCCTCGTTCTTTTTGTCTGCATCTCTATTGTTTGTGTGAGACGCTTTGTGAGAGATTTGTCTTTCTGTCTCTTGACTGTTTCACCTGACGTGCTTTCAAATGAAAAACTCCTCTGATCCTGGCTTGGGCACATATCATTCGAGGCAGTGTGACGGGTGAACTGCAGTGAAAGCACAGAGAGATGTGAAGTCTGTTCAGACAGGATTACAAGTGCTGACTAGAGCTTTCAGCGTCTCCTCTGACACCTCCGTAGACATTTCCTGAATGATCAGTGCTGTTTTATTATGGTCTTAAATCATTTCAGGGAAAGTTTTAAGTAGAGATTGGGCAAAAGGTTCCTTTAGATTGAAAAAATTACCAGTTTACTCTGTGCAGGGTTTGTATCTGCTCATTTGAAAGAAGGTAAATACTGTTATACCCCCTTTGAGGTCTCGGGCGTCCTTGTTAGCATGCCTGTCTCGCACATTTGAGACAATGGTTTGAATCCTGCTCTGAGCGAGTTGAGTAGGAATCGTAAAATGTGGTGCCATGACCCGGATGGGAGTGAGGTTGGTGAGGGGGGTGAGTGTAACATAGGCCAGCAAGAGCTGTGTGTGTAAACCTTACTCCCCTGATCTCAAGAGGCATGCTAGTGACTGTGTGCTCTTTAGCATCCTTGTTAGCGCACCTGCCTCACTCGCTGGAGACCCTGGTTCGAATCCAGCTCGGAGCGGGTCGAGAAAGACCTGAGGACGTAGACCAGTAAGCGCTGTACATGTAAACCTTACTCCCCTGACCTCAAGAGGCACGCTAGTGACTGCAGCCTTTCGCATCCTTGTTAATGTGCCCACTCTCACGCCGGACAACCCGGTTCGAATCCCATTTGGTGCCGTGACCTGGATGGGAGGGAGTTTTTGGGAAGGGAGTGTAATGGACATAGACCAGTAAGAGCTGTGTGTGTAGACCTCACTCACCTGACCTCAAGAGGCGTGCTAGCAAACAATGCTAATGGCTGTGGTATTTAGCATCCTTGTAAGCACACCCGCTTTCCACACTGGTTCGAATCCAGCTCAGAGCAGGTTGAGTTGGATTGGTTTTGATTTGGTGCCGTGACCCGGGTGGGAATGCGGTTTAGGGGAGTGAGTGTGACAGACATAGGCCAGTAAGAGCTGTGCGTGTTAACCTCACTCCCCTGGCCTGAGAGGCGAACTATCAGCAGGAGTCATGGAATATCTGAACCACGTCCAATTCTGGGCAAACATGCCAATGTTGTGCCTCATTCCCATCAGAAAGTCATTCACTTTGCCCCTCTTCCCGAGAAAACCTTGCCCGTGGCCCCCCTCTTCAATGCAGTTACATAACCAGCCCACCTTGTAAGGCAAAAGCACCAGAGGAACAATGTGTTCAGTCAGTGGCTCATCCCAATACCGCCTGCTTGCAGAAATCACCCTGTTTATTTGCCCAAAGACAATACTGTGCTGTTCAGTCTTTTCAGGCGCTAACTATCTCCCCTTATCACATCTATTGGTTGCAGTTTAAGAGTATCACAAGAACTGTAGGTGCTCTAAACTACACTAGCCCCCTATGTAAACTACAAAAAAGCTTTTTTGTTATGACTGTCATGCACGCAGTGGCTTTCTCTGTTTCTGAATGTGAAGACTGAAGCATTGATTTGGTTTGCATTTGGTGTAACACACATGTAAACAGTTATTTGAAATGGACTGCAAAGTGTATGGTACATAACCAATACTTTTGAAATCTGCAATTAGATTGGATTCATCTAGACTGCTGAAGGGTCGGTATGTTTTTGGGACCAGCATTGCTGGTTTTCTAATTTGCTGGTCATGAAAGCGGGAGTGCTGGTGGACCATTTGCTGGTTAATGCTGGACTCAGGGTAGATGAAAATCTGTGCATGTAAAATTAGTGCCCACCCACTTTTTAAGTGGTACCGGTTCAGAAAGCATATTTTGCCTTCATTAAGGTGTTATAAGCCATGAACCAAACCAACCAGCAATGAGGGAAAGCATAACATTACAAATTTTGGTTTGAAGCAAAAAGTATTTGAAAATCAGACAGAAATACAAAGGTACAATGATAAATGAATACAATGAGCATTAGGTCTCATACCTGGCAGAAGCGTGAAAGGTTGTCGAGTGAGAACAACAGAAATGTGAATGGGGAAGTTCACCACACCTGACATTAGACGATAGACTGCAAACGGGTGTTTACAGGGCAAGACAACATTTTATTAGCATCTTATCAGTCTTCTCTAAAAACACAGGGAGATCGACTTCATTTCCGGCAGTGGGTGGAGCTAAAGAGCTCTTTGGTACATTTTGCCTGTTGCGACTCTCAGATTGGTGGAATTTTATGTACAGCATTATGGGTAATGTAGTTTTTCACCAATGATTCCACTGTTAAGCACACTTATTTATAAAAATAATAATGTGGGATTATGGCTTCAACAGAAGGAAATGCCATCGTAAAAAATAAATTTCCCGATAGAGAAAATGAAAGGAGATTTACAGTTGTGTTCTATTGTACAATGCATGCATCATTGGAGAAATTAACTTGCTAGTCATAACTGTTTCTCAGAACTGTAACATCGGTTGGTTTAACAATAAAGGACTGTTGTTAATGACATCCTGTGCAGGTAATAACTCCTAAAAAGTCATTTGTTCGAGAACAAATTAAATATCAGATTAGTGCTGTCAATGTTTGCATACTCCATAGCATGTGAACTTTTATTCTCCTGACAAACTAAAAGAATGAAATTGATTGGAAGGAAGGTAGATTGTATTGTATCTATTTACGACCAGATTTTAAACTAACAAGTAACTATATGCTGTTTTCTGTAAAAAAGAAAAAGAAAGAAAAAAGAAAAAAGGAAAAAAAGAGAAGCTGTTTGCGACTGTTCAATGGAAGTTTTGGGAAATACTTATTAAACAATGTTTGCAACAACGGAACTTACGACCATAGTTGGTTGACAATACTTTGGGAAATCCCAGAACACCTTACCAATCATATTGTAACCCGTTTTGCTCAAGCAATCACCCCAAAATGTTTATTTATTGTCCAAAATGTCCATAATGTTGAGTAAATCCACTGTCATGGATGATAAAGTTTACCTTGGGGTCCAACCCTTTTCCTACTAAGGTATCCTGTTTATGTTCCTCAACACTGTAGAAATCTCAGGAAATAGGGTCATATTTACAACAGCCAATACAGGCAGTAATCTATTGTCAGCAGATGAAACACTTACAGACCAAGTCCATTCCAATTGTGGGTCAAGAAATTAAAACAGAGCACATCTGCTGCCCAAGCTCATGACCCCCTCGGCAGAAATCACGTTCCCATCCGCTACGCCGCTGAGTGTGACCTGTATCAGTTTCCTCTGAGGATTGTCTCGGAGTCTGTGTGGTGTCTGACTGATGTTCTGTGTGTGTGTTGCCTTGATTCACAGCACAACTCTGGCCTGGTTTCGTGCGCCTATGAGAACGGAAGAATGAGGAAATCGGGTTTGGCTGAAGGCAACCGTGGAAGTGCATGGAAAGGAAGCCAAAGGAAAGGGCGTTATAACAGCTCCATCACAGACTACAATTAAAACCCCTGGAAGGTTCATAGTCCCTCATAAATCTGACAAACATCAATCTTTAGACCTCACTTTTAGTATACCTTTGTACAGACATAAGCGGATAAATGGATGGATGGATGGATGGATGGATGGATGGATGGATGGACAGATGAATGGACGGATTGATGGATGGATGGATGGATGGATGGATGGATGGATGGACGGATGGATGGACGGATGAATGGACGGATTGATGGATGGATGGATGGATGGATGGGTGGATGGATGGATGGATGGATTGATGAATGGATGGATGGATTGATGAATGGATGGACGGACGGACGGACGGACGGACGGACGGACGGATGGATGGATGGATAGATGGATGGACAGATAGTGTTGAGTCAAGTCACTTTTAAAAGTAATGTATTACAATATTGCGTTACTCCCTAAAAAGTAACTAATTGTGGTACTTAGTTACTTTTAATGGAAAGTAATGTGTTACATTACTTCTGCGTTACTTCTCACCTGGGCTGGGCTTGTTTGTTTTTTAATTACAAAAAACGTTATATTTTGGACAAATGTAAAGGCCCTTACCAAATGGTTAAATACAAAAGGAAATGCAAGTTCACACCTGTGAAAAAGTTCAACACTCTTGAATTGAATATGTTTAAATTGGGATATTGAAAGTCAGCAGCAAAGACATTGATTAATAAAAGGAGATAAAATACATAAAGTGCATTGTGTAACTATTTCAGTTTTGCATAATATTCTGAGTTTGCATTTCACTGGTTTGATTCATTTTGAGAAATACACACAACACACACAATGCCTCTGTACATATGCTGTGCACCAGACAGATCGGAAATTGGGAATTTTCCCACCGCCTTCTAGGAAATAACGTCTGGAGCAACACTCAATGTTGGACATTCGGCGTGTGAACTCGGGGAACATTGATCAACACCGACCTCAGCGAGACACGTCATTTGACGTCAATTTCAAGATGTTGGCAAGTCCTGCTTCCAGTGAGCATAAACGTTAGCCTGACAAGCCAGAGCCACATCAAGATGTTTGGTCTGGAAACTCACCATTGACGGCTCAATCTGAGGGGTGGATAAACGGTTGTCTTTCAAACTCCCTCTGCACGCGATAGGACAGCGCTACACCAACCAGAGCAACGAAGTCGCCCAGCAACTCTCTACAAGATGTGATTGGCCCGGCAAGAGTTTGGCCTTTACAGTTCAGAAGGGTATTGAGAGTTGCTAGATGACACTCGCGGGCAGATTAGATTTGCTGTCGCTAGAGTGTGTCTAGATTTCTAGGCTACATAAACGTAAAAGTAAACATTGGTTTATGTAATATGCCAAGGTTTTTGCTTTTCATCTGCTGTTTTCGAAATTATTTTATGTTTTTTTTCTTCTGTTTTTGCGATAGTTGACACAAAAACACGAAATCATGTGGTCAACATGTGAATGTGACGTCTGATACCCTGGCACTCACTGAGGTCTGAAGCGGGACATTTAATTTGGGATATTCTCATGTCCAACCTCGTCTGGAACGCAACATTATCCCTGATTCCTCTCAACATGGGGACAGGAGCTGTCAGTCAGTAAATGGGAAAACTAAGTAACTTGGGGTTAATTTAAATGTAATGCATTACTTTAGTTACTTCAAAAAAGTAATCTGATTACCCAACTTGTATTACTTGTAATGTGTTACCACATCAGTAGGCCAATCAGGTGAGTATGGTAGAGTGGTCAGATGGAAGTCACTCCTCAGTAAAAGGCACATGACAACCCACCTGGAGTTTTTTTTTTTTTTAAAGGCACCTGAAAGATTCTCAGACCACGAGAAACAAAATTCTCTGGTTTGATGAAAGAAAGACTGAACTCTTTGACCTGAATGGCAAGCATCATGTCTGGAGGGAACCAGGCCCCGCTCATCACCTGGCCAATACAGTGAAGCGTGGTGGTGGCAGCATCATGCTGTGGGGATGTTTTTCAGCGGCAGGAACTGGGAGACTAGTCAGGATCGAGGGAAAGATGGATGCAGCAATGTATACAGACATCCTTGATGAAAACCTACTCCAGAGCGCTCTGGACCTCAGACTGGGGCGAAGGCTCGTCTTCCAACAGGACAACGACCCTAAGCACACAGCCAAGATAACAGAGGAGTGGCTACGGGACAACTCTGTGACTGGCCCAGCAAGAGCCCAGACTTGAACTTGATTGAACCTCTCTGAGAAATCTGAAAATGACTGTACACCGACGCTCCCCATCCAACCTGATGGAGCATGAGAGGTCCTGCAAAAATAGGCGCGCCACGTTTGTATCATCATACTCAAAAAGACTTGAGGCTTTAATTGGTGCCAAAGAAGCTTCAACAAAATATCAAGCAAATGCTGTGAATACTTACTATGTACATGTGATTTGTTTCATTTTTTATTTTTAATAAATTTGCAATGATTTCAAACAAGCTTCTTTCACGATGTCATTGTGGGGTATTGTAGAGTTGAGGAAAAAATGATACATTTGATCCATTTTGGAATAAGGCTATAACATGACAAAATCTGGAAAAAGTGAAGGGCTGTGAATACTTTCTGGATGGACTGTAGATAGATAGATAGATAGATAGATAGATAGATAGATAGATAGATAGATAGATAGATAGATAGATAGATAGATAGATAGATAGATAGATAGATAGATAGATAGATAGATAGATAGATAGATAGATAGATAGATAGATAGATAGATAGATAGATAGATCAGCTGTTGTGTCTGAGATACGGTCACTCTCACAGGTCAGATCTGGCGCCACAGTTTGCTCCTATTTTTATGCATCTTTGAATTCCAGTACAAGCTGACATCTCTTTTATAGAGCTTGCTCTGGAGGAAGTCATATTTACATGTATTTGCCATTTGACATCACAGATCCCACAACATCCAAATGAGCCGTTTTTGTACTAGATTAAAAAAAGGTTAATTTTGTACTGACGATGTTGCATTTTATATGTCAAAATATCAGGGAAAAATTAGTTTTCTCATGTCAAACTGCAAAAAATGCTCTTTTTATTTAGATTTGTTTTTCTTGCTTCCAGTCCAAATATCTAAATATTCTTAAATCAAGATTCCTTTACTAGATAAGTAAAATGACATAAGATATTTTTGCTTGTTTTCTGGGGAAAAATATCAAAATGAAGTGAGTTTTTGCTTAAAACAAGTAAAAGATTCAATCAGAAACAAGATTATTTTTCTCACCCCATTGGCAGATAATTTAGCTTGTTTTAAGCAAAAACTCTCTTCATTTTGATATTATTTTTAACAAAACAAGAAAAGAATTGTTCAATATTTTGACTATAAACAAGACAAAATGACTACGTAAGAAGAGCATTTATTGCAGTGCATAACCCCTTTAAAATCTCATCACACTAAAAGAGTTAAACATGTTATTAATATTGTCTGAAATGCAAAGGATTTGTGGATTAAATAACTGCTGCCCAATGTGTGAGTGTTTTAAGCATTTGTTGAAACAGGATCAGTTGCGTAACTGTTTGGGTGGGAGTGAAGTTTGTCAGGAAACTGGCAGGATTGTACCCGTTTCTGTCATCTCAGGGCTGATAGGTGCTTTCCTTCTGGTCTTAATGGCCACTTTCACTATTCTTTTATGATTGCAGCATCCCAGGGTGTTTATCAACAGACTGAACAACATTAAATCCTCACGCTGGTAATCATGAAACACCAGATAGCACTGAATGCTTTACACCAGCTCTGATCTTGATGTTGCATTGCCGGTCTGCAACTGATTTGGGTTTTTAGCGTTTGACAGACAGATTTAGAGGCAACACGAGAGATCGTAAGTGATCTCTGGACCGTCCAGGGGTCAAAGAAGCATTAGTAGGAGGTCATGAGCTTTAACTTATCCAGTATCAGTTTAGCAGACAGGGTGTCTGAGCTGAAATAGCCGTTTGGTGCTATCTCTCCTTCCTTTATTCAGTTTATATTCAGATTATTCACAGTTTACCTATAATACCTATTATAATATTGAGTTATAATTGGTTAGTCTTGATTTATTTATTTTACGAATCACCATGCTTTTAGTAAAAAACAACAAAAAACAGCCATAATACTGCAAGCAAATCACGAACTGCAATCCTGAAAACCACTATTTTGTTCAGAAGATTTTCTCAATGGGTTAAAATTATACTTGACTGAAATGCTTGTATTAAAAAGTATTTTATATTCTACCGATGATAAAATGTGCTAGATGATGAGTTTTGGTTCAGATTACTCAAAATGTGTCAGTTTAGAGAACTCAAACGAAAAAGAAAGTTATAAATACTTGTAAAAGTAATTAGAACTGTTTCATTGTCTTGCACAAAAACATTTAATTTTGGCATTTACTCTTTCTCTTTTGAGTGTCATGGCAAAGCATGCTGGGAAATAGAAATCCCAGCCCAGTTTTGGTTAAATTTAAGTTAGTCTAAATTAACAGAAACAAGTTCATTAAAATCAAAACCATTAAACAGTTCAGATTACTCAAAATGGCCCTCATTTATCAATCTTGCGTAGAAACAGGTGTATATGTTGGCGTAAGATTATGCTTACACTCCTCTCACCGCCTGATTTATGAAGCTGTGCGCACCTCTGCAATCCAGGTGTACGCAATACCTGCCCTTGATAAATGCGGCGGCTGAAAACGATCGTCATTAGAATAACACGCCCCTATATATTCAAGTCTCTGCCTCCCCCACGCCCTCATTTTACGCCATGGACACACGGAAGACGGCAAAGAAGCGAAACTTCTCCAACGTGGAGTCAGGGCACTGATTAGGACAAAAGTTAATGGGCTGACTCCCTGATCAGTGCCCTGACTAGTGGACTAGTGAGATGATTGAGACGACCATCACCAGGGAAGTGGAAAAAAAACCGAAATTGTTTTATTTGGGAGTTTAAAGAGTGCGATTAAAGGCACCCACAAAAACCAATATGGACCCAAATTACGAGTACTGGTAATAGTGTGGATGTTGAGAAGCGCACTCCAGCAGTTTAAAGCTGTTTGGATGATAAATTACCTCACAATGCATTATTTCACAGCACATGTTTTGAAACAATTAGCATTTAATTTCGTATCACGGCACTGGGCTGTGCGATATGATGATGATGTGATGTGGAGTAGCCTCCCATTCATTCACATTAATAATTGCATGACAATTTGTAAGATTCTTTTTATTATTATTATTATTATTTGTATTATTATTGACACTTATTGTTATTTAGAAGAAGAATGCCGTTATTATAAGATAATTTTTAATCTTTTGTCAGTCTGAATTATTCAGTCCCAGTCCTTGCGCATCCAGGCTCGCAACTGGATGAATACATGCCTCAAATGCTTTGGTATAGTCACACAAATTAAACATTAAAGTCCATGTTGCACAAAAATAAACACTGAAGTTTTTAATTACTATGTTGTTGTTGTTTTTTACAGTGGGTCATAATATAGCATATCTTTGTCAGTGTGTTTTGTGCTGTTAGGAATAGTTTTTCTGTGTATTTTCGCACTAACTCAAAGATGCGTACACCGCCTCCTGAGCTGGCGTAGGATTTGAGCGTGCCGAACGCCAACGTCCATATTGATAAATCTCAAAGTCACCGTGGGTTTGGGTGTACGCTGGAAATTTGGTGTACGCACTTTTGATAAATAAGGGCCAATGTGTCCATTTTGAGAACTCAAAAGAAAAAGAAAGTTCTAATTACTCATGAGAGTTCATTTGATTAAACTAATGTGTTTAATTTGAGTTTACTCTACTCAAACCAGTTCATTATTTTGAGCGTTAGGTTTACTCGTGGGTTAAATGTGTGACAAATTATATTTGACTCAAATACTTGTATTGAGATATTTCATATTCTCTTCATTTTATATTCCAAAACTGTGCTAGATTGTGAGATTTGTGAGTAATGGTGCCTTTAAGCTCCTTTTACGAAAACAGACTGTGTTATCATTACCAGTGATTTTCAAGGTTCATTTAAAGTATGCATGGGAGTGTCATATTTTGAGTTTTGATATTTGGCAGTGGGTCATTTGGGCTGTATTTGATTAGGTTTTGTTATATAGACCAGGCAAATGTACACAATAAAAGATTGTCTCTAAAACAGAGAGATGGAGACCACCCTGCTGAAGCGGAGCTCCTCTCTTGCTTTGGTTTAATTGGCTTGTCAAACGAACCTGTCCCGTTGTCTGACGTCCCATTGGGCTGTAGAGAGGGTCTTTGATGTGCACTGAATGAATACCAATAAAGAGCTCCGTCCAGGGAAGCATTCATTCAAGTGAAACGTTATTTACCTCATTAATCCAGATAAAGTCGGGTTACGGTTTTATGGGGGGTCTTTTACAGATAACACATGAATCTTTCTTGGCTTACCTTTGTCTGAGGAGGAACTTCCTCCTGAAAGCATTAATCACATCCTGTCACAGGTTTGGGTCGGGCGGCATTAGTTTGGCATTTATGCTGTATAGATTTGCACGTCCTGTGTTTCTTGCAGAATTATTAGATTTACATTGAAAGAGGGACCCAAGCCGTATAGAGAAAAGACACTTGAGGGAGGACTCTTTTATCTTGAGCCAGCGAGCCACCACCCCGAGCATCCTCTTAAAAACACAAATTTCACACCGAAGGAAGTGCAGGTTGAAAACACATGCCTAAAATGCCTCGTTTGTAGTCTTGCCATTATTTCCATGACACTGTGTTACACATTTGCATAATGCCCGCCTCCTTAAGCGTCCCGACCCCTTTTATTTCCGTTCGTGTCCTATGTATTCAGTACTCCTCCTGACCCCCATTATCTGACAATGTTTATTGAAAAAAAAAAAAAAAAAAAATAAAAAAAAAAAAAAAATAATAATATATATATATATATATATATATATATATATATATATATATATATATATATATATATATATATATATATATATATATATAAATATAAATATCTATAAACCATGTAAATGATTACCCTTCATGATTGCATTCGTATGTATCTTTCTTGTTTTGATAGTGGTATATTGTCAGTGTGTTTGTATGCTTTCTTAAATGGTTTAATGTTCTTTTTCTTTTGTTTTTGGACATTCCGTTCTGTACTTAATAAAACATAATGCCCACTTCCGCCCTCAAAGAACCGCTGTGTGAATGCTTTCTCCACGTCGAGCAGACTTTTTGCCCTGCTGCACTTACAATAGTTACAAAAATTCTTTTTCAGCTGCTCATGAATCCTCTGAATTTTACTTTACATTTCGAACACGTTCTAAAGGATTGGCCAATCAGAGCAGACTTTAAAGGGTTAAAGGGACAGGAACTAAAGCACAGAGTGAAAAGAGCCAGAAATATTTTAACGGATTCTAACAATGCGATTTTGTGAGAACATAAATGTGAATGACGCGGGTTCTACATCTTCACGAAAGTTTTAGCCTTTCCGATTTATTACAATAAAATAAAGTAGGCTAGAATTTAATAAAGTATCATTATATTGTACTCTACTTTATTCTACTCTATTCTGCTCTAATTCTGTTCTACTTTGCTTTATTCTAGTACCGGCATACCCTATTCTATTCTGGTCTACCATACTTTATTCTATTCTATTCTATTCTATTCTATTCTATTCTATTCTATTCTATTCTATTCTATTCTATTCTATTCTATTCTATTCTATTCTATTCTATTCTATTCTATTCTACCATACTTTACTCTATTCTACTCTACTACATTATACTTTATTATACTCTATTCTGTTCTACTCTACTCTATTCTGTTCTATTCTAGTCTATTAAAAAATCACAAATACTCTCTTTCACTTCTTCTTGGGCTAGCAGACATATTCAAACAAAATTATGTCAAAATGGCCATCTTGGCAAGTATCCTCATAAACACAGTTTAAGTGAATGTAAACAGTTGAGAAAGTAAACGTGTGTGTATCAGTGTATTTGATCTGTGCGTTTGCTCTTAAAGTGACAGCAGCCTAATATCCCTGCTGCTGCTTTTAATATTAATCAAATAACAGAATACAAATAAAATCACTCACTGTTCTAAACTGAATAACTCTAATAAGGATTCATCTGTTTCATGGCTGGTAAAAAGTATTTATACATTTTCTTAAGTCACCGGTCATTGGCAGGTGTGGAAAAAAGTCACTTTTAGGTCTTGTGTGAAATGTATTAGCAGAACCCAAATAATCGTAAAATGATGGGCTTGTAAATGAGCAGTAAGAGGCTATAATAAGCCGATGGCTGTAGATGAGCTGTGTAACATCTGCGGTATCTCCTGTGTTTGTGGCAGATGTGTGGAGAGCGGATCCTCCTCAACACCTACACGAGGGCTTTATTCATGTGGATCTGGTTCCCTTTAGAGGTCCAGCATGAGCACATGTGCAGCGCAATTACTGATCTGTGTTTTGTGCAATCTGTAGTTTGAAAACTCTCATCTGTAATGCATCTTAAACACACTCCATTTAAAGCACTATATGTCTGTTTTGTGTATTTCTGTATTCCATTAAAGACCCAGGGGATTTTTGCTGCCAGTTTTTCTGTATATCTGGTGACAAATGTTAAAATAATAAAAGGCATGCCTAAATGTTATGATTAGTCAGTGGAAGCTCACCTTTACAGCCCATGGACTTCTTCCTGTTGTGACTCTGATGTCAGCTTTATGTGCACACCAGTTTCCACAGTTTTCAACATTGATATTTTTGTTATTTTAAATGGTTAGCCTTGCTGACCATTAGAGACTCTACAATGAACAGTGTTAATGGCAGTGTCTGACATGTGACAGTGAGGTGTCAGGATCAAAGAGCTGAGGCAGAGGCTGAGATCTCATAGATCTCGTGCTCAATCTGTGCTCCATGTGAATGAACTCATTAGGACTGAGATATACGGGGTAATCAAGCATAGCCTGTTTAAATGAACGCCTCAAGCATGACCTCCGTGTCCTGTGTGTCTGTTTACGGGTGAGTGGAGCTGACTGTACAAGCCCAGAAAAGAGATGGTTCAGCTCTGCTCTCCTCACAGATTCCTTCCAAAACATTTAAAATCTTACAAAAACACAAACCTTTAAATGATACTGTATATGCACCAGGAGGAATAGCTCAATGTTGCTACAGTATTTTGTGCTATGATATAAATGCCCATTTCTGAGAGGAAGGAAAAACATGTGAGTGGAAATTATGCTGATAGGGCATCAGCAGTCGTGGGCGGGGTCTATGCTAATAGGGCATCAGCAGTCGTGGGCGGGGTCTATGCTAATAGGGCATCAGCAGTCGTGGGCAGGGTCTATGCTAATAGGGCATCAGCAGTCGTGGGCGGGGTCTATGCTAATAGGGCATCAGCAGTTGTGGGCGGGGTCTATGCTAATAGGGCATCAGCAGTTGTGGGCAGGGTCTATGCTAATAGGGCATCAGCAGTCGTGGGCGGGGTCTATGCTAATAGGGCATCAGCAGTCGTGGGCGGGGTCTATGCTAATAGGGCATCAGCAGTCGTGGGTGGGGTCTATGCTAATAGGGCATCAGCAGTTGTGGGCAGGGTCTACGCTAATAGGGCATCAGCAGTCGTGTGCGGGGTCTATGCTAATAGGGCATCAGCAGTTGTGGGCAGGGTCTATGCTAATAGGGCATCAGCAGTCATGGGCGGGGTCTATGCTAATAGGACGTCAGCAGTCTAGGGTGGGGTCTATGCTAATAGGGCATCAGCAGTTGTGGGTGGGGTCAGCAGTTGTGGGTGGGGTCTATGCACCTGTTTAGCTGTGCATTTACTGAATGAGCACTGTGCCACTGTACGTCCGACTGATTGCACCTTATCTATGCATCATTTTTTAAATAATTTTTTATAACTGTTTTAGTTTACCTGTTCTTTTCTTTGGTTATCATCATTTTATTATTTTTAATTCTCTTTACATTGTATTCTTTTTCTTATGCATTTTTAGCCCTATTTTAATTCCTTTCTAATGAAAAGTACTTTGAATTGCCATTGTGTATGAAATGTGCTATATAAATAAACTTGCCTTGCCTTGCCTAATAGGGCGTTAGTAGTCGTGGATGGAGTCTAAGCTAATAGGGCAGAGTCTGTCAGCAGTCATGGGTGGGGTCTATGCTAATGGGGCAGAGTCCTTTAGTAGTCGTGGGTGGAGTCTATGCTTATAGGGCAGAGTCCATCAGCAATCGTGGGTGGTGTCTATGCTAATAGGGCAGAGTCCATCAGTACTCGTGGGTGGAGTCTATGCTTATAGGGCAGAGTCCATCAGTACTCGTGGGTGGAGTCTATGCTAATAGGGCAGAGTCCATCAGTACTCGTGGGTGGTGTCTATGCTAATAGGGCAGAGTCCATCAGTAGTCGTGGGTGGAGTCTATGCTTATAGGGCAGAGTCCATCAGTACTCGTGGGTGGAGTCTATGCTAATAGGGCAGAGTCCATCAGTAGTCGTGGGTGGGGTCTATGCTAATAGGGCAGAGTCCATCAGTAGTCGTGGGTGGTGTCTATGCTAATAGGGCAGAGTCCATCAGCAATCGTGGGTGGAGTCTATGCTAATAGGGCAGAGTCCATCAGTACTCGTGGGTGGAGTCTATGTTAACAGGGCAGAGTCCATCAGTAGTCATGGGCAGAGTCCATCAGTAGTCGTGGGCGGTGTCTATGCTAATAGGGCAGAGTCCATCAGCAGTCGTTGGTGGAGTCTATACTAATAGGGCGTCAGCAGTCATGGGCGGGGTCTAAGCTAATGGGGCAGAGTCCATCAGTAGTCATGGGTGGTGTCTATGCTAATAGGGCAGAGTCCATCAGCAGTCGTGGGTGGAGTATATGCTAATAGGGCAGAGTCCATCAGCAATCATGGGCGGAGTCTATGCTAATAGGGCAGAGTCCATCAGTACTCGTGGGTGGAGTCTATGTTAACAGGGCAGAGTCCATCAGTAGTCGTGGGAAGAGTCCATCAGTAGTCGTGGGCGGTGTCTAAGCTAATAGGGCAGAGTCCATCAGTAGTCGTGGGCGGTGTCTAAGCTAATAGGGCAGAGTCCATCAGTAGTCGTGGGTGGGGTCTAAGCTAATAGGGCAGAGTCTGTCAGCAGTCATGGGTGGGGTCTATGCTAATGGGGCAGAGTCCATCAGTAGTCGTGGGTGGGGTCTATGCTAATAGGGCAGAGTCCATCAATAGTCGTGGGTGGGGTCTATGCTAATAGGGCAGAGTCCATCAGTAGTCGTGGGTGGGGTCTAAGCTAATAGGGCGGAGTCTGTCAGTCATGGGTGGGGTCTATGCTAATGGGGCAGAGTCCATCAGTAGTCGTTGGTGGAGTCTATGCTAATAGGACGTCAGCACTCGTGGGGGGTCTATGCTAATAGGGCAGGGTCTGTCAGCAGTCGTGGGTGGGGTCTATGCTAATAGGGTAGGTCTGTCAGCAGTTATGGGCGGAGCCTAATAATATGTGACGTCACTGCTAGAATCTGCAATTGCATGTTCTGAGACACTGCTTATGAATTATGGGGATTAGAAAAAAGAGGAGTGGGTGGATTTTCACTATTATAGGGTAGTTGTGTACACACTGCAGACACACATTTATGTTCAAACACTTTGTAAAACTGATTTTTGTATAAAATATCTCCTTCAATACATTTTCATTGACCACTACAGTAAAAAGTTTGATCAATTACAACAACAAAAAAATTGAAACATGCTAAATCAGAAGAGGCTGAAGTTCTGAATGTAGCTTGAAAACTCATTACAGTCAGACTTTGATGGTTTGTTATGGGTTAGGAAACACAAACCAGCTTGATCTTTGTCAGGTTTGATGAATGAAGCTTGAAAGTTTGGAGGCCTCTGTTTAGAGATGTGGAAAAAGTTGTTACAAAAGTAGTGTTATTCTGGTCAAGCCAGCATCCATCACTGCCGTGGACACACTCGTCACTTCCTTAATCATTCATTAAGCCTAAAGTAAACATCAACTCTACTAATGTCCCGAACAGTCTCTTAGATGACCCAAAGACAACAGACAGGTGTGGACCGTCCACAACAGGATGACTGAGCTCAACACCTCCACGCCCCCCGCTGAGCTCCTCCAGCCCAGCCACACAGCCTCCTGCTGGGGCAGAGAGAGGGAGGAGCCGGCCGCCTCTGTTTCTGTTTCAAACACACACGGCTGATGTTTACATAGCTGCACCCACAGAACCAATGCATGAGCTAAAGTTACCCGTGATAACCTGAAGCCTGCCGGCTTAACCTTCACGCTGGAGCGCCGGCTCAAGTGGGAGTGTAAGGCCAGAGAAGAGCTTTTTTATTTATTTATTGTTCTTCCTGACTGTGGGCGTTAAGGTTTGCTGAGTGATGGTCATTCAATCTGCATGTGTTTGAGTTCTGGACCAACACTGAATTTTCACATCAGATTGCAAAGGGACTACCCACTGTGTGTGTGTGTTTGCGCATGTTTTTGTGAAATATCAGGACACAAATGTGTATAATGCCATGGGTATGACACAGGTATTACAGGAGAGGGTGAAATATGAGGACATTACCCATGTCCCCACTTTTCAAAAGGCTTATAAATCACACAGGAGGAGTTTTTATGAGAAATAAATTGCAGAATGTTTCCTGTGATGGGGCAGTGTGTGTGTGTGTGTGTGTGTGTGTGTGTGTGTGTGTGTGTGTGTGTGTGTGTGTGTGTGTGTGTGTGTGTGTGTGTGTGTGTGTGTGATGTAAACAAGGACACATGGCTCACATTTTACAGTCTTCTTTAGCAGTCTTGATCTGAGTTTTAGGGGAGACTGGGTTTATTTTTACCAGATCAGTGTTGACGGCAAAAGTACAGATCTTTTTTTATTATCTCAATAGTTTTGTAAAGAAACTCAGAACAAATGGAGGCTTTCACTTGAGGCCATTTTCACACTTTGAACCTCAAGTAATTTCTAAACAACATGTCAGACTGTGCTCAGACCCCAAAGATTCACAATGATTTGAATCTATTCACATTCACTGTATTTAAACATTTGCATCCTGTTTTTCTGGGCCCTTCTCCTTCATGTCCCTCTACTTTGCAACGGTTGAAATACACTTTGTAAATACCAATATCATAAAACATATGCATATTTGTATTATGTAGTGTGAAAACAAAATATTTAAAGGGGTGATGAATTGAGAAATCAACTTTTCAATTTGACTAAACTTTATTTAAGTTGAAACAGCCATTTTTTACAGTGTATTATTATTACATTTCTTTGTGATGTTACAAGAAACAATGTCACACTTTTAAGTTTCATGCATTTATGACAATTTCATGTGTCCAACTTTAAGTGATGTTACACTGACAACTTACAGATGTGACGTATTTTATCTAATATTTCCAAAATTAATAATTTAAAAATCCAACTATTCTTAAGCTTACATTTTTACTTAATATAGAATATTTACATATGTATTATTTACAAAAAACAAGCATTTTTTTCTCTTCTATTTGATTAGTGCTGAGGAATTTTAGGAGAAAAAGAAAAAAGTAAATTAAGTAAATCATCTCCAAACTCCATTAGGTCAACCTGTTAGCAATAAAATGCCCTTCTACAACAGAGGAGCACTGAAGGGTCAAGTGTTGAACTGTTTTCATTGGCTTCAGTCGAATTCGCCTTATTTTAGCAGATTCTCCAGCATTATGGCCAAACAAAGAGAGCCAGGCAGGAGTCTGGGCATTGTTCCTAATAATGCTAATTAGCATTGATTGGTTTCTTTACTGTCTACAGGGCTTTGCAGCGTCCAACTAGAGCTTAGTTTGTGTGCTCAGCCTGACAAAACATCTTGGCAATGACAGATTGCGTCTCTGTGCAGACCACCCTTCCCCGGACACGGCTCCCTTTCTTATTCTTTCTCTTTTCTGGCCAAACACACTGCATCTCTTTGGTCTGTTGGGAAGATCAGTGTCCTCGGACAGAGCTCGACATAAACACACACACACGGTCATAACACACAGTGCTTTCATGTTCTTTCATTTTCATTTTTGGTGAATAAGGTGCGAATCTGTTCAGTGTATTTCCCTCTTATTGTATTGATTGATTGTTTCTGCAACACTTTCCTTCGTCGCTCAAATCTCTTAACACAAGCACATATTCAGACTTACTGTGTCAGGATGCATTATGTCAGATTTGATGTAAATTATATGAAAATGAGACTGGTTTGAAACCCAACATGCCCAGTTTGAATATGTGTAAGTGTGCATGACATTTGAGCATTTCAATGAATTAAAACGATGCTTTAATATAAACATTGATGTTCAAAGAGCATTGTGTGTTAACCATGTTTAATGCTCCGTGTATGTGCATTGGTCAATGTTGATATGTCAATAAAAAGCTTAAATTACCCCTCTAGTCACATGGTGGTCACATTTTTTTATTATTTATAATAAAAAAATAATGAGTGCACTATTTGTAGTTTGATAGTGTTTTTTTTTAATTTTAAAAAAAAATTTTTTTTGTTGCATTTTTAGGAGATTTGATGGTACTAAATTATATTCCATTTGTTGACTTTAAGCAAAAAACTGAAAATTAAATTTCCAAAAGGGGTGATGAATTGAGAAATGAACTTTCACTTGAGCTTTTGATATATAAAAGGTCATGGTAATATAAGAATATCCTCAGAGCTGAAAACAAAGAAAAGCTTTTATAGACACCAGGCCCAGAAAACGAGACTGTCAAATCTGTCACCTGCGTATGTAGCCCCACCCACCTGCATATGTAGCCCCGCCCACCTGTATATGTAACCCCGCCCACCTGTGTATGTTGCCCCGCCCACCGACTCATGCAGCTAAGAGCAGTAAACATTCCGAAGATAGCAAGATAATTGTTTGTAAATAAGACACAGGTCGACACTGGATTAGCAGACATATTGAGATTAAAACACAATGCTGTGCCTCTATATCGGATCCGCATGGTGCAACACACTTATGTGAGCAAAACACAGTTTTTATATGTGACAGTATTGCATTGTTACAGATCGTTTTGATTATGTGTACGTGTCTAACAGAACATACCTTAGCATGCTGTCACAGGCTGGAGAATCCTTCATTTGTTGGATCATTGGGATTTGGGATCAGACTCGGACATGTATGGGCCAGGGCTCGCAACGCCCAACGTCCCGGGGCTGTGTTTTCCAGACCAAAACGTAAGCCCATTGGCAGGCGGTGAATCTTAAATTGTAAAATAGCATTAATTTCTTGATCTGCATTGTTTACTCTCTTGACTTGATATTTGATCGGGTGGGCCAAGTAAAAAAAAAAGTATCAATCGCGGGTGGATGAGAGAAAAATCATTGTGTTTGTTTGATAAAGACGTTTTGAGAGTCGGAGAATTATACTGGTTGCCGCTTTCAAAACAATCCCTCCCTCATGTGAACTGACAGGAGAGCTGAAGCTCATTAAATATGCAAATCTTATCCAATCCTAGCCGTGGGCGTTTACTTCCAAGTCGCCAGTGACACAAACCCAGCGTTCAGGAGAGAGCCTCAAAACCAGTGTAGAAAATAGACTATTACTGATTAGTTATGATGTTTCTGAATGTAAAAACAACAAAAACGTCATTAGTTGACCTCAACAGTATAAAAAATAAAAAACTTTAAACTGTCATAAATCTTGAAAGTTTTGGAGCAAAGTGTAACAGAATTTCCACTGGAGGCGAGTTTCAGAACCCAAGTGCAGTTTTTTCCCAAAATTATAAACAAAACAAAGACTTGGCTTGGCAAAGCTATAAACAAAAGACTTGGCTTGACTAAACCAAATTTGACTTGATTTGATTTGACTTGATTTGACTTGACTTGACATAACATGAACAGACGACTAAACTTGACATGACCTAGACTTAAGCAGAAACAATCTCACCAAACAATAGGTTACAACGTTCAATACCAGACAAGGACACATGGCAGACATGAGGGTTTAAATACACCGAGACTAATGACTGGAGACTAATGACTGGACAACGGACACCTGTGAACAATCATTAAACAATGAACCAATCACATGACAGAAGAACGCATGAGGGCATGGGAATCACATGACAACCAGGAAGCCTGATGGACGGAAGGATGAATGGAAGGACAGATGGAAGGAGGGAAGGAGGGATGGATGGATAA
Organism: Pseudorasbora parva; assembly: GCF_024679245.1. Classification (NCBI taxonomy): domain Eukaryota; kingdom Metazoa; phylum Chordata; class Actinopteri; order Cypriniformes; family Gobionidae; genus Pseudorasbora; species Pseudorasbora parva. The sequence continues at coordinate 3,878,267 of NC_090182.1, read as the reverse complement.
ACAGAAATAGGGACGCATTGATAGACGGATGGAAGGATGGACGAACGGATGGATTGATGGATGGACTTTTAGACATCCAGACAGATAGACAGATAGATAGATAGATAGACAGATAGATAGATAGATAGATAGATAGATAGATAGACAGACAGACAGACAGACAGACAGACAGACAGACAGACAGACAGACAGACAGACAGACAGACAGACAGACAGATAGATAGATAGATAGATAGATAGATAGATAGATAGATAGATAGATAGATAGATAGATAGATAGATAGATAGATAGATAGATAGATAGATAGATAGATAGATAGATGAGTTTAGTGGATGTAGCTTGAAAATCTAGAAGTAGCATTTAAAAATTTAGTCTAGAAAGAATAATAAACAGCTTAGATCTGCTTTTTCAAGCCAAATGACGACAGAATGTTAATTTTTGTGGGCGAACCCTTCAGTGTGATCTTTCTCATGGCTATAGTGTGTGTTTTTCTCAGAGCTCCTGGTCACTGTATGCTTTCATTATCTGCTAGGCTTTTGTGTTTTACGCCATTTTAATTTTTGGTTGAACTGTTCCTATATGGAGTGAATGCATGTAAAGGACAGCTTTATTGTTTCAGAGTCATCTGATATCCACAGAGCCGATGCTTCTGGGAATTCAGGATTCGGCGGAAAGCCTGTCCCAGTCCGTCAAAGGTGCAGCGGCGTCTTGTTTAGCCAACATCTCAGCAGTCCAGGCAGAAGGTACGGCAGCATTGTTAAGCCACAGTTTAGTGCGGATGAATAGAAGGCCCGGGGAAAGACTGGCGAACCGCATACGGAAGGGCTGGAAATAATGGAGGGTTAATCCCAAAAGCAGCTCCTCCGATGCCCGCCTCCCAGACCCAGCATGTCTCCCATTCAGTCCTAAACACAGAGGACCTCCCCGAGCCGAGCCGGGCTAAAAAGAGCCTTCCCGAGGGATGAACTTTCTGATGGGGCCCTCAACTCCAGGGGCCAAACGAGCCCCCCTTCTCAAAAATACAGCCTCCCCTATACGAGGGCCATGAGGATGACATCATCAGCTGGCACAGGGAAAGGGGTGTAATGAGGCTGATATGGCACACAAATGAGTGTGTGTTGCTGAATACACAGAGTGTGTCAGCGCGAGTAATAAGAGTTACGCCACACGAATCACGTACACTCCATTCCCACCTCTAAAATTAGGAATGGGTTTTGTTTTGTTTGGTTTTTGTGTATGGCACAGAACACAGCGATTCACACTCCTAGGGCACTGAGAGGAATCCTAACAAGCCCAGCGTGGAAAACAATACGACGGTGAGCTAATGAGACGGCTAAGAGTTAATAAATCATCACATTAAAGAATCGGGCCCCCTTTATATCAAGAGTCTTAACCGTGTATTATTTAAATAAATCACTAATTGTGTACATACATGTTTTTACATTTTACTTATATTAAAAAAAATATATCTGCATGTAATTACAGTTACTTTCACAGACTTTCATTGAAGGGGTCAAAACTTTTGTACTATAAGACTTATAGCAAAGCTCAATGACTATCTTAGGACCAAATGTTAATTAATGCTAGCAAATATGTAAATTCATAATAATAATGTGCTAATTCATGTTAGCAATGTGTTAACCATGCTAACCACATGCTAAAACATGATAATTCATGCTAGCAAAAATGCTAATTAATGCAAGCAGTGTTTAAAATCATGTTAGCAAAAATGCTTATTTACAGGATGGACAGACTGACGGATGGACGGATGGATGGGTGGATGAACGGACGGATGGATGGACAGATGGACGGACAGATGGACGGACAGACGGACGGATGAATGGATGGACAGACTGACGGATCGACGGATGGACAGAGGGATGGGTGGATGGACGGACGGATGGACAGATGGATGGATGGATGGATGGATGGATGGATGGATGGATGGATGGATGGATGGATGGATGGACGGACAGACAGAGAGACAGACGGACGGACGGATGGATGGATGGATGGATGGATGGATGGATGGACGGACATATGGATGGATGGATGAATGGAGAGACGTACAGATGGATGGATGAAAGTATGGATGGACTGACTGATGGATCGACGGATAGATGGGTGGATGGACGGACGGACGGACAGACGGACGGATGGATGGATGGATGGATGGATGGATGGATGGATGGATGGACAGATGTACGGACGGATGGATGGGTGGATGGATGGATGAATGGATGGACAGATGTACGGACGGATGGATGGGTGGATGGATGGATGGATGGATGGATGGATGGATGGACAGATGTACGGACGGATGGATGGGTGGATGAATGGATGGATGGATGAATGGATGGACAGATGTACAGACAGATGGATGGATGGAAGGATGGCCAGATGGATGGAAGGAAGGACAGACAGAAGGATGAATGGAGAAATGGATGGATGGAAGGAGGGATGGATTGATGGACGGACGGAAGGAGGGATGGATGGACGGATGTTTGTTTATGCTAGCATAAGGCTAATTTGTGTTAGTAATGTACTAATCATGTTAGCAACGTGTTAATTTGTGGTGAGAAAAATAATCTTATTTCTGAAATCTTGTTTCTTGTTTCCTTCCCAAACAGAAATAAGATTATTTTTCTCACCCCGTCGGCAGATCATTTTGCCGGTTTTAAGCAAAAACTCACTTCATTTAGATTTTATTTTCCCAGAAAACAAGCAAAAATATCTTATGTCATTTTACTTATCTAGTAAATGCATCTTGATTTAAGAATATTTAGATATCTGGACTGGAAGCAAGAAAAAAATACTAAATAAGAAGAGCATTTTTTTGCAGTGTATAAGTTCACTGATGACCCTTAACCCTTCCCATTCCACCTGACCTGTGCTTGACCTTACCCGTATCCATCTCATTGCAAGTATAGAAAGACACCCAACAAAAAGTGCAACTTTGAAATAAACAAATAACACCTTAAAAATAACTTGATCTGTGAAGTCCCCAGTTCAGTGTGTATTGTCTGATGTGGAGTTGAGGGTGGGAAGGGCCGTGTCTATGTAAATGACTGACTATACATGACCCGCCCTCCGCGGTCCTCCCCGTCCCCGCAGTATACATCGCCTATTTAGTCATGTCCCTTTGTGTGCCGGCCACGCTTTGTCAGAGACTTTAAAAGACTTCCTTTAAGAGGCATTGGTCTTTGAATATTAACTGTGTGATCACACAAGGAGCATTCTTCAGACGTTCTGTAAAAACAGCTGAGAGTCTCTTCCCTTTGAGAGTCCATGAAGCCCCTGCGTTCAGATACACTGAGACCCTTGAGTTTGCCCGGTGGTCCACAGCAAAACTCTGCTTTTGAACACAAAACACATACAAATTGATCATATGACGTGTGATTGTTCCCTAGCGGATGATGGAAACCAAACATTCCCATAGACTTGATGGAGACTACTCGAAGTGACCCTATAGTGACCATTAGGGATGCACAATGTGATCATTTTTAATGTTATTGTTATCTAAGTTGCGCATTTGTGGTTACAAAGTGTACACATTTTAGATTATTTTTCCGAAAATGTCTGATGGTTTGTCTGGATTCCTCTATTCCTTGGAATAGTGATGGTTTGAGACTCTATTCCTCCTCTGGGAGTCTCTGAAGCTCTACCTCTGAAACTGAATTGATTTGGATCTTCAACCGTTGGTTCCCATTGAAGTCCATTATAAGGAATGTTTTCCTAAAAAAAAAACTTAATTTATTTTCGACTGAAGAAACAAAGTCATGAACATCTTGGATGAGATGGAGTGAGGAAACTGAAGTGAACTAATCCTTTAAAGGTGTCATGAACTGGCTTTTAAAAAAATTGTATACTGTTGTCTGATGGATGGATGGATGGATGGATGGATGGATGGATGGATGGGTGGACGGACCGATGGATGGATGGATGGATAGATGGATGGATGGATGGATGGATGGATGGATGGATGGATGGACGGACCGATGGATGGATGGATGGATGGAAGGAAGGACGGACAGATGGATGGACGGACCGATGGATGGATGGATGGATGGAAGGTTGGATGGAAGGACGGACAGATGCATGGATGGAAGGACGGACAAATGGATGGATGGATGGATGGATGGATGGATGGATGGATGAACGGACAAAATGGATAGGTGGATGGACGGACCGATGGATGGAAGGATGGATGGATAAATGGACAGACGGACAGATGGATGGATGGAAGGATGGATGGAAGGATGGACAGATGGATAGATGGATGGATGGATGGATGGATGGATGGATGGATGGATGGATGGACAGAAGGACAGATGCATGGATGGAAGGATGGACAGATGGATGGATGGATGGATAGATGGATGGATGGATGGATGGATGGATGGATGGATGGATGAATGGACAGACGGACAGATGGATGGATGGATGGATGGATGGATGGATGGATGGATGGATGGATTGATGGATGGATGGATGGATGGATGGATGGATGGACCGATGGATGGATGGATGGATGAATGGACAGATGGACAGATGGATGGATGGATGGACAGATGGACAGATGCATGGATGGATGGATGGACGGACTAATGGATGAATGGATGAATGGATGGATGGATGGATGGATGGAAGGACGGACAGATGGAAGGACGGACAGAGGGACGGATGGATTGACAGACGGACAGATGGATGGATGGATGGATGGATGGATGGATGGATGGATGGGTGGATGGATGGATGGAAGGATGGATGGAAGGACGGACAGACGGACAGATGGAAGGACGGATGGATGGCTGGATGGATGGATGGATGGATGGATGGAAGGATGGATGGAAGGACGGACAGACGGACAGATGGAAGGAGGGATGGATGGATGGATGGATGGATGGATGGATGGATGGATGTTCATTAGGCAACTAATGACGTTTTTGTGTTTTTTACATTCAGAAACATCATAACTAATCAGTAATAGTCTATTTTCTGCACTGGTTTTGAGGCTCTCTCCTGAACGCTGGGTTTAGATGGGCGTGTCACTGGAGACTTGGAAGTAAACGCCCACGGCTAGGACTGGAGAAGATTTGGAAATAAAATCAGAATGAAGTGAGTTTTTTCTTAAAACAGGCAAAATGATCTTATTTCTGAAATCTTGTTTCTTGTTTCCGTCCCAAACAGAAATAAGATTATTTTTCTCACCCCATCGGCAGATCATTTTGCCGGTTTTAAGCAAAAACTCACTTCATTTAGATTTTATTTTCAACAAAACAAGAAATAATATCTTATGTCTTTTGACTTATCTAGTAAATGCATCTTGAGTGGTGAGAGGGACGTCTGAGAACTACATGTTCATAATTAATGAGTGTAATGCATAATGTACATTAATTCTAAAGATAATCCACTAGTCATGACTCAAGTATTACCAAATCCTTCAGAAGGAATTGGATTTATTCTAAAGTGAGAGGCATTAAAATTGACTGAAGACTTTGCAAGCTTTTGCGGTTTCATAAACTGTAGCTCATTAGTCTTACTGTAGGCCATGAGCTCACCCAATCAGAATACAGAGTCTGTTTTATAAATCTAGTTTCACATGCTTAGATAAAGGCGTAATTTAAATTGAGATGGGGTTATTGTGTACATGGGCGTGATTACAAAGCCATGACTAGGAACAAGGCGAATTTAACAGGTGTGTGAGCAGCAATAATCCCTTTCATTACGGTTATGGAGTCGAAATATGAATAATCCCAGACCTCCCGTGAGTACATCCACCGACATCACACCCAAAAATAAAATAAGTCTGTGTTTCTACGGCATGCTTTCAGACTTTTTGCTTAGCTAGAGAAACAAGAACATACTTGCTTTGGCAATACACTGATCAGGATCTCACAATGCGTCGCAGCGTACTATATTATGTGGGAAATGCGGGATACAATGTCCTCACAATAGGGAGGAGAATAGGAACTCTCTCTTTATCGGCTTCCAGTTCCCGGGCCTCATGCCAAGAAGAGCTCATTCAAACTGCAGTGTATGAAAAAACCTGCTGGACTCACTTCAGCTCTGCCTATATTTAGATGGTTTTGTGAGCGATGGTCAATCTGTTTTCTCTTGAATGATGTCTCTCATGTCACTTGTTTTTCGCTGGTTCTTTGTCTTGTTTTCACATGAATGCTTTTGGACACCTGGGGTCCATTAAAACCCCAAGAGCCTGTGATCAAATGCAGGTGTGTCTCTGATCTTCAAACACTTCCAAGAAGGATGCAGTCACCATATTACAAACAGCTCCCCCACACAATCAATGCTGCTGCACAACGACTGCACAACACTTCTCATGGGTCTTGCACATGTTGGCATTTCATGCAGGTTTGTAAAAGGGAACGCTTGAGTCAGCGACTTTGCATTCTTTAGTGTGTGTTTTTGTTTTGTTGCTGGCAAAGAGGGACCAAATGAAATTGGATAAGTTCATGTAATGACACAGAGGACTGGTTTGTACGGTATAGTGTCAGACAGCACGCCCACGCTCCGCTCCGCTCACAGTGTGTGGAGAAATGCCAAGCTTCAGTCTACACTGCAGAAGAATCCTCTCCTTACTTATAATTGTTTTCTTGTTTCTAGTCTAAATATCGAACAATTCTTAAATCAAGACGCATATAAGTATAACAACGTAAGATATTTTTTCGTGTTTTGTTGAAAAATAAAATCTAAATGAAGTGAGTTTTTACTTAAAACAGGCAAAATGATCTGCCAATGGGGTGAGAAAAGTAATCTTATTTCTGATTGAAATCTTGTTTCTTGTTTCCGTCCCAAACAGAAATAAGATTATTTTTTTGCAGTGTAGCTGTGCAGTTTCCAGCTGAAAACGCCTAGTTCTTCAGTTTAGACGCTTTTCTTGCTATGATACAGAATATCCACATAAATGAACACTCGTCAAGTGCCAAATGCAAGGATAATTCAGCATTGACGAGTAGATGAAACATGAGAACAGTGTCACCCGCCAGTTGGCCGGTCACATTTTTGATAAATCCTAAAGGACTTTTTTCAACGGAACGATTTACATGCGTGTTTATCGGCGACGTTTAAAGGTGCCATGTGTAAAAATTGAGGTAAAAATATCCCAAAAATGACCTACACGCATCAAAAGATTCAGAAGAAATAAGGGCGAGGATGTCATTAAAAAAATGTCAAGTTATGGTGCTGCAGAGATATCAACCTGAGGCTACGTCTACACTAATCCGGATAAATTTAAAAACGTTTTCCTCTAAAAACGCTCTGTGTCCACACTATCATTTTCAATCGTTTTCCAAAAAATGTTCATCTACACTGAAACGTCTGAAAACACTTACATCCCCGTACTGCGCATGAGCAAATCCAAGACGCTTCGACTTGCGTCATTTCCGCTACTCGTTTATTTACTCTTTGAAATTTTGCGACAATATCGAGAAAAGGCACTGAGTTTTTTAAATGGGCAGTGAGGTGGAGTTGTTGCTGCGAGTAACACATGAATATAAAGTGTGAATTGGTAATATGACTGCATCACATGGCTTAAAAATGCGTCATCGTATTAAAAAGCCTCCGTTTTCACAGTCCACACTACGACGCGAAGAGGACGTTTTCAAATTGATCTGCTTTGGAGAGCGTTTTCAAAACGATACGTTTTCATTGACTTAAAACGCTGTCTCAGTGTGGACGGAAGGCCAAAATGGAGAGAACAATATACGTTTTCAAATGAAAACGTATTAGTGTGGACATGGCCTTATTTAGCAGTAGCATTACTAGCCCCGGCCCGACAGGTGTCGTAATACCAGTCTCGGCCATGGGAGGCGGTATGCGGCCAACATAACCACCAGCCAACCTGCAATACACGAATAACTCGCACAGCTTGTGGGCGTACTTGAACCTGATGTCAATCGTGTGTAAAGTACAACCCACTTCTTTATTTCAGTTAAGGGAAGAGAGCAGACGGATGGCCGAAGCCCTTGGCCCCTTAAATGTATCTAATATGATAAAAATAGCTGTTTTACCTGACCGGAAAAAGCAGAAGTCCGTGCGCCCGGCGACTGTGTCCCGTCCCGTCATAATAAAAGTCCCGGTACTCGCGAGCCGTGTGTGTATAACTATCGCTCCAGCGGCCGTGCTCAGCTCCAAAACACTCGGTCCTGCTCTGCTTCACACTACAGTAACGTTAATAACCGCATCTATGAACATGATTTCTGCCCGAGTCCTATTTTCCACTGGCTATGAGGTGAAGACCACATGTCCCAAGATACTGCGCTCACACCTGGCGTCATCAAACTACGCCTTTGTTTAGAATAGGCGCCCTCCAGTGGACGGAAAGTTGCCTAGTGCACCTTTAACACCCTGTGTTGCCAATTTGAGTGTGCACACCAACACACAAAACAGCAGGCGTAAAAGCATAAATATTATTATTTTTAAATCCCTTGGGTTCGTTTTTTTTGTTTTGAAGCGGTGCGTCAAAAACTGTCCGACCAATGAGATCAGCGCTTTTGTTCACGTGCCAAGAGCTGCTGAAGTTACAGTAAAACACGACATGGTCGCACTCAAGCACAAAACGAGCACAGAGCACACACTAGCTATATTTCCATCCATCTATTTGTATGCGCATTTTGGGATATTGCATCAAAAAAAGCTGAATGGAAACGCCAAGATGCGAATAAAAACGTATGCCGTGTTTCGGTAGATTCGAATACATTTTCCATCTGATACGAAAACACGCATAAACTACGATGGAAATGCATTTACCGAATATATGCCGTCTCATGGCGTATCCTCAGTATAAACAGTAAAGTTAGTAAACGCGTGTGTATCAGTGTATTAGATCCGTGCGTTTGTTCCTAAAGTGACAGCAGCCTGAAATTTTGAAAGTACAATCAACTTGGAAGTTTAAGTTTTTTCAACTTAGATTGTGTTAAACTGACTTAAAAAAATGAGTCAGATCTTGTATAACTTATAAAAAAAGTTTTTTCATTTCTTAACTTATTCTGATGAGTTAAAACAATGTAAAAACACACGTTGTCATAAATTATTAAACATATTAGTTTTAGCTGATTGTGTTTAATGTCAATCAAACAACAGAAGACAAAGATAAAATCACTCACTGCTCTTGATTGAATAACTTTTGTAACTTTAATAAGGATTATTAAAACGGAAAAACTGTGTGAACGGCTCCTTATGCTGCCTTCAAGTGTCATCAGTATAATCATAAATACGAGTTTCCTCAAATTGGACGTGGACGTCCTCTAAAGTCGTAATTACCTCTGGAAAGCTTGGAGATATTTTGATACTCAAGTTTCTGAGATGGGCCATAAACTTTAAACATAAACTGACTGCTATTCTTTATTAGTTGTTTTTTATATCTAGGCTACACTGCAAAAAAATGCTTTTCTTACTCAGTATTTTTGTTCTTAAAATAAGAAACATTTACTAGACAAGTAAAAATTATTGTCTTGTTTTGGGCAAAAAATAACTCAAAATGAAGAGAGTTTTTGCTTAAAATAAGATAAATAATCTGCCAATGGGGTGAGAAAAATAATCTTGTTTTTTGTTTGAATTAAGATTATATTTCTCACCCCATTGGCAGATTATTTATCTTATTTTAAGCAAAAACTCTCTTCATTTTGAGTTATTTTCCCCCAAAACAAGACAATTACTTTTGCTTGTCTAGTAAATACTTCTTGTTTTAAGAATTTTTAGATGTTTTGACTAGAAACAAGACAAAAATACTGAGTAAGAAAGCATTTTTTGCAGTGTACTTCACCCTATCTTGTCATTAAAGTGCATCTTTACATATGAATAATCATTTGAGGCGTGTATTGTATGTTTTACACACAGCAGAACTTGACCAAAATTCCAGATACGCTGCCTTCATGTGCAATCGGAAATTCCCCGCTCTCCCGCTTCTGAACTCCTGAAGCCTTTCAGACGCAGTATTTATGGGAGGAGAGTATTAAAGGCATCCTGACGGGATTTACTCAGGTTTGCGCTCGTCGATTTACTGGAGTTTGGGCCTTTATTTACAGAATGGAGTAATGCTGATGCAAATTTAGCTTCAATCACAGGAATAAATTACAGTTTACAATACATTTCAATAACTGTACGAATATTTCACAATGTTACTGTTTTTACTCTATCTATCTATCTATCTATCTATCTATCTATCTATCTATCTATCTATCTATCTATCTATCTATCTATCTATCTATCTATCTACCTATCCATCTATCTATCTATCTATCTATCTATCTATCTATCTATCTATCTATCTATCTATCTATCTATCTATCTATCTATCTATCTATCTACCTATCCATCTATCTATCTATCTATCTATCTATCTATCTATCTATCTATCTATCTATCTATCTATCTATCTATCTATCTATCTATCTACCTATCTATCTATCTATCTATCTATCTATCTATCTATCTATCTATCTATCTATCTATCTATCTATCTATCTATCTATCTATCTATCTTTTAAACATCAAATGTCCATTATATTTGTCTGTATTTGTTACTTTGTATCAGTCTAAGTGGCTGGTCCAGCAAACACAGCTAACCATCTCACTCAGTTAAAGTTACAGACGTGAATTAATAATCTGTCCTTTATCTCTCTCATGAAAGCACACCTAGAGGGTGTCAGTGAACTAATATTTATGTAACCATCCCAGTACATCAAAGCAAGATTAACATGTCAGACTAAGCCTTTTAGACACCTTCTCAGTGCAAAGCCGTTACACAAACATCTCTCTGTGCTCATTATTCCACATTTTGAACAGGCCATATTTTTTGTGAAAGCAGTGCATGTAGGAATTAATTTTTGCCCCTTATTGCATCTGAGCTGAGATATCACGAGTGCAGTTATGAATCCTGAATAAAAAGGGTTTCCCGATACAAAGATCCTGTTCTGGCCGGGCAGTGCTGAGGGATCTCACATGCCGAGCTTTCAGCGTGAGCTTGAGTTCATCTGGGAGAGGAGCTGTTCAACACTTGCTCCGTCACCTGATATCCTCTCATGTTTCTCCAGGTTTGAGGGCTCGTGTTTTTTCTCGCTGGCTGAAGCTCCGGCGCTCATTTTGTGGTTTCCCATGAGCAGTTCTCGGCTCACTTCATCTCGGGTTCTCATCACCAGAACTGATCAAAGCCTCTCAGAGATTACAGCGCCTGGGCCTGATAATGGACATCAGAGGACGATCATATGAATGTTCTCAGGGTTGGAGAACCGATGCACGATCAATTTCACCCTTTGTGTCTCAGAGGAGCGTATTTTTACCTGTGAGGAAGCTGACCTGAGATCAGTGCCGTTACACTGAATCTATCTATCTATCTATCTATCTATCTATCTATCTATCTATCTATCTATCTATCTATCTATCTATCTATCTATCTATCTATCTATCTATCTATCTATCTATCTATCTATCTATCTATCTATCTATCTATCTATCTATCCTTCTGTCCGTCCCTCCGACCTTCCGTCCGTTCATCCATCCATCAATCCTTCCTACCATCTCTCCATACATCTGTCTGTCTGGCCATCCATCCATCCATCCATCCATCCATCCATCCATCCATCCATCCATCCATCCATCCATCCATCCATCCATCCATCCATCCATCCATCCATCCATCTATGAGATCAGTGCCGTTACACTGAATCTATCCATCTATCTATCTATCTATCTATCTATCTATCTATCTATCTATCTATCTATCTATCTATCTATCTATCTATCTATCTATCTATCTATCTATCTATCTATCTATCTATCTATCTATCTATCTATCTATCTATCTATCTATCTATCCTTCTGTCCGTCCATCCGTCCGACCTTCCGTCCATCCATCCATCCATCCATCCATCCATCCATCCATCCATCCATCCATCTATCTATCTATCTATCTATCTATCTATCTATCTATCTATCTATCTATCTATCTATCTATCTATCTATCTATCTATCCTTCTGTCCGTCCGTCCGTCCGACCTTCCGTCCATCCGTCCATCCATCCATCCATCCATCCATCCATCCATCCATCCATCCATCCATCCATCCATCCATCCATCCATCCATCCATCCATCCATCCATCCATCCATCCATCCCTTTATCTATTTATCATCACGTGTGTAGCCATTATATAACATACAAATATTTAAATTTAAAGATTGTAGATTTTAATTGAGACATTATAACATCTGTCTTGCACATATCAACAAAAATTCTGTTTTGGTATCCAAATTAAAATCCTACCGCGGAGAATGTCTAACTAATGAACATTAATTAGGTCACGTCGACGTTTCTTACCAGTCCTGGAGCGTCTAACGTTATTTTCAGTTTTTCTCAGTCGCTTTGGTTCATTTCTCAGATCAGAATTGAAATTCTCAAAACTACCTGTTCAATTCTCACATCTTTGTGTCACTTGTTGCTTCTCATTTCTTTGAACAAGTTGTAAATGCTTTGGTACATCCATGCCAATGATTATGTCCAATTCTCTGTCGTTTCCTACATTATCAGTTGCTTCTGTCATGTTGATCAGAATGTATTACATCGGGTCTCTGTTGAATAGTCTCACCTCCACAACATTTAGACACAAGCTCATAGCATAAGTCTTTACATGCAAAATGGTTGAACAAGTTATCATAATATGTCAAGCATATTTCTATACTTTCCATATTTCCAATAGACTTTTTTTCTAAATCAGTTATTCAGTGCTGTCTTTTCATTTCTGTATCTCAAAGACATGTTCTGTCATTAAAATACAGGACAAAAGTGTAAATTTGAATCTTTTCCATTCTCTTGCAATTACACTCACACATACACTAAGATATAACTTACAATTGACAATAATTGTCATAAAAACTTTAGCCGTAGTTTCCATCAGAACATCCCTCCAGAGTAAACTGTTATATTGACAACATGATTGAACAATCTGACTGTCTTATCCGCACACAATGACACAAGGACTTGTCATTCTGATGGCACTGACATGTTCATTGACACAGATATTTACCTTTGAGAGATGAACGAAGGATTTAGAGAGAGTGGCTTTTGCAGGTTATCCATGGTGTTTTGCTATTTGTACAAATTGTTTTGAGAAATGCACTTACTGTTTTGCAAAATGTGAGTTTGATTCGAGAAATGTACCAAAGCGACTGAGAAAAACTGTAATATTTTGTAATAATGTAAGTTGGACTATCCACTTACCAGTGCGCGCTTCAGCCAGGAGAGCCGCGCGTTGCGTCATTAATATTCATGAGATAATCCTTACCCGTAGTAGGATTGGTAAATTCCAGTAGGGGAAACCCAATGAGCGCATCAGGCGCATGCGCAAGCGAGAGAGCGCACCAAAAGTTTGAGAAGTGTTCTTCAGTCTCCCGAGTGTGCCGATGGGACTCCCGGCGTTTGGAAGAGTTTGGCGTTGGTTTGCCTTCATATTCCCTGAGTGAGAATCCCTCACAGTGGACTGGAAATTATTTTACAGCTATTTCACTCAGTTCTAAATTGGATTACACCCGTAATGATACGAAGTAAAACGTAAGTAGTGTTTTATCTGTGTGTTTTTCTGCACAGTAGCCTACAGCAGACTGACCTCTCGTTAAAGTCTTGAGTTTATACTGTTTCATTTCATTATCGAACGGTATATCTCCTTTGACATTTTAATTTGCAATTTATTTTAAAGCAGTTAATTTTTGACACCACTTTGTGTCCTATGTTTGGGAAATAAAAAAAATCTGTTCTAGTCATATATCTGCTGTTTTTGAATAATTGGCTTATTTCCAGGATCTTTCAAAGTAACAATGTGTTCAATAAGCAAACAATGTTTAAGTTGATTAACTGAAGAAACAACCATAAAGTGACTCTTGAAGCTTTAATATTTCGCCAACTGACTGGTTAGAAGTTTTGACATTATCTTTAATTGCCGTTTTGATCATTTGCTGTTTTTCCCCCTAATGATTTGTTTTGTAGAGAGTTTGATAGAGCGCGCTCAGGTGGTATTGAAGAGAATTAATGCTCTGCTTGCGTTTCAGGTGAAGATTGACATATAATACACATATAATGTTGTTTCAGGTGTCTCTAGACACAAAAAAAGTCGTGTTTTTGACTGAACGCAAAGTAAAGTTCAAATCCTTTTGTCGGTTCCACTCTATTTTGGTTTCACTTGCATTGTTACTGATCTATATCGATTTATGACTCATTACGCTGATTAAGTACAATCGACTTGAATGTTTACTTAATTTCAACTTAAATTAAATTAAACTGACTTAAAACACGAGTTGAATCTTTATAACTTGTATTTGGATATTGGTTAACTTGTTTTGATAACTTAAAGCAATGTAAAAACACATGCTGTCATAACTTATTGATTTTTACAGTGTTGGGGCTTTTTGAAGTGACTGGCAATGATGATGATCAATTCTTAAAGGGACAGTTCACCCAAAATACAAATTGATTGTTGATTTTCATGATAAACATGGACACCATTTAAAAAAAAAATGCTGGACGTATGACGAGTATTTCTGTGTCAGATACACTCCAGCAGGATTCAAAGTTTCAGAAAGTTTTTTTTCAGAGTATAATGTGATTGTGAGTGTGTGTGTGTGTGTGTGCGCGCGCGTGTTTGTGTGTGGTGTGTGCTCTCTTCAGCTCCGCCCCCTGCACGCCTCCACGGACTCAGCTGTTTTCTGAAAGACTCTGTACTGTGTATCTGTCTTTAATAAATATGATAAACTAAAGACTCTTCTGAGATATGAAGGATCAACACTACTCTATAGATACTCAAGATTAACATGAGACTGGCAGAAACTGTGTGTGTTATGACCCTTTAATTCCTCACCCTCATGTCGTTTCAAACCCACAAGACTTTTGTTCATCTTTAAAACATAAATGTTTTTGTGCAAACAAAGCACTCGCGTCGCTTCATAAAATTGAGGTTAAACCACTGGCGTCACATGGATTACTTTAATGATGTTTTTAATGATGGTAGTTGCGTAGACTGTCAATGGAGTGACAGAAAGCGCTCAGATTTCATCAGAAATATCTTCATTTGTGTTCTTACGGGTTTGGAACGACATGAGAAGGAGGAATTAATGACAGAAATGTAATTTTTGGGTGAACTAACCATTTAAATATACATCTACCGATTGCTTTGCTAGTTGAAAACTGGACATTTCCTTCATTTAAAAACAAAACAAAAAAACATACATATCCAGAACACATGAACTCCTTGAATACTTTTTAAAAGCCTCCCATTAAATTGGTTAAGAGCATGAACAGTGTCTAGACCATTTTGGCTCATCTCTCCCATACTTTAATTTACGTTCTATCATCGTTTTGATTAATAGTGTGGAAAATGGTGCAGAGGATCGTATTTGGAAGTGCATGGATTACAGCATGCTCATGTTTCTGGCTGCACAACGTCTTGTGTGCTCTGCCAGGAATCCCGAATCTGTGTCAGCTTCTCTTTTTCTCTTTTTTTTCTGTTATTGTCCTGTGGCCTCATTCGCATTCATTAACTGGACCGCAGGAAGGAACATCACGCAGGGTGTGTGTAGTAGATCCTCGGAGCGCAGGAGCTTCTCGGAGGAGGAAGAAAACACAATGTGCTCACGTGCTGGGATCTCACAGCACCTTGGACCCTTTTGAAAGTGTGACCTCAGGTTAAACACTTCACTTCGCTGAGGGGAAGCTCATACTCATTACAGACACCCTCGTGTTAATTGGGCGACAAGAGCTGCCAGGTGCCTGACCTCATAGGCTCACTTTGGGTCGCCCAATGGCGGTAAACAACCTCATTGTGTGTTGATCGGTGCTTGTGTGTTTAAAGCACGCAAGTGAGGGCGAACTGCATGAAGTCATCTGATTACCGCGGTACTGTTTGTTGATCGCGCTGGTCTTGAAGCCTCTGGTAGCATTCAGTATTGGGTCATTCGGCTAAACATTTGGATTTGAAGAAAAAAGAAGAAAAAAGAAAAATATTAAATGTCACAGATGTTTAATATTTAATACTTCTGGAGTTACAGGCATGCAAATTTGAGGCAAAAACACAAGTGCTTTCCCCCCGTTTTTGAACAGTCATGCTTGGGATATAATGAAACAAAGTTTAACATATTTGATCTTGACTAATAGATCTACCAATCTCTGTGTGAAAATTAATTGTGATTTTGACCCTCCTCTACAAAACAGTGGATTATAATCCACAGTTTTGTAGAGGAGGGTCAAAATCACAATTTTCACCTGAGATCTGGAGCCAAATTACAGGGGTGTAAAAATGACTTTAGAAAGATGGCAGCATCATTATTTTATTTTCACATAGAGATTAGTAGATCTATTAGTGAAATAAATTGACTTTATTAATCTTTGTCTCATTATATGCCAACGGTGAATGTTGGCAAAAATGGGGGGAAAGCACTTCTTGTGTTTTTGCCTCAAGTTTGCATGCCTGTAACTCAAAAAGTATTAAAGATATCTTAATATCCTTTCAGATTGTGGTTCTTAACAATACGTTCTTTTGGTATCCTCATTTTAAAGGCCCTCGATGGTTATTTCCCAGAGATATGGGGACCTCAATGTGTATAATTGAGCAATTTACATATTCATTGGTCAAAAATCAAATGTGGTTCACTTTGTATGCAGTTGATTTTTTTTTAAGAGGAATATCTGAAGAACAAATAATGTTGAAACTAGAAATGTATCTTGTTTTTTCTATCAACACAATTGCATGGAACATACCTGAGTGCCAAAAATGATCTTTCCAAAGTTTGCGTGCCTGTACCTCTAAAAGTGTTCAAGATATCTTAAAATAAACTTTTCTTTTGAAATCTTCATTTTCAAGGCCCTATATGGTTCAATCCCAGAGATATGGGGATCTCAATGCGTCTCCATGTTCAAATAGTTGTATTTTACCCATTTTTCAATGGTCAAAAACCAGATGTGGTTCACTTTGCACACAGCTGATACTTATTGCATTTACAGGGGAAATGTCTGAAGAATAAATAATGTTAAACTAATCCTGTTTCCCTCAATTAAAACAACTGCATGGAACATTTGAGCTGGAAAAGTTTCTGAAATCGGGTTGATTTGACAAGGGCATTGCGAGCAGGTTGGCTTTTGTTAAATGGCTTTGGATTTGTGACTTTTTGCATCAGATCAAGATGATTTTTGGGTAGTTGAAAAGTATTTTTTAGGTTAAAATGTACATTGCCCGACAAAGAAATAAGTCACTGCTCGGATTTAAATAGGCAAATGCTTGGATTGGATCATTATTGCAGTGATTTATTATGTTTCTAGCATGTTATATGTTTGGCAACAGATCATTCCCATGAATGTCAAGATTCATCAGGCTCAAATTGTGAACGAATGGTTGGGAGGTAGCATGTAGGATCATTTTCACTCATGAATTGGCATCTTAAATTCATTGAAAGCCTTTGGGATGTGCTGGAGGAGACTTTACAGAGTGCTGGACTCTTACAGTGTCAATACAAGACCTGGACCAAAAATATACCTCTTGATTAAACCAAAAAAAAAGACACACTGCAAAAAACGATCTTCTTACTTGGTAATTTTGTCTTGTTTCTAGTCTAAATATGTACACACACACACAAAAAAACTTACTTTCCCCCAGAAAACAAGCAAAAAAATCTTATGTCATTTTACTTATCTAGTAAATGCATCTTGATTTAAGATTTTTAGATATTTGGACTAGAAACAAGAAAAACATACTGAATAAGAAGCAATGCAAGTACTGTGTCAATCCTCCTCCACCTCCATCCCAAAGACTCTCAATGAATTTAAGGTCTGGACTCCGAGGGTTTTCAGTGTAAAGGTTTTTATTCCAGTCTGTCGTTCTTCTGTCCCACTGCAGATACACATCACAACCGTGAGGAGCTTGAGCGAGCGGATGCCATCTTTCTCCTGGACATTTATATAACTTCTCCGAAAATTAAAGTCATTAACTTTTCACGGAAAATACTTTGATGACACCCAAGAACGGGAAGTGAGATTCATGGCCTCCGTCCCCATCCCGCCTGCACCGATTCCTCCTCCTCCTCCACCTCCGCCTCCGCCTCCACCTCCTCCTGCCCCAGCCAGCGACCTGACCCGCGCTGACTCTGGCCGAAAACACCGGCTTCGCAATCTGAACTGGGAGCGCATCCCTAAAGAGCGCGTGGAGGGCCGTGCGAGTGTGTGGAGCGGCTCTGTGGATGAGGACCGGGATCTCTCCATCGACCTCAACTCTCTGGATGAGCTCTTTGGGCAAAAAGAGGGCGGCAAGCCCGACCGGGCCAATGCCATTCGGCGTAGTTTGCTGAGGTGCAGATCTCCACAAGAGATGAGTGTGGACAAAGTAAGAGCACATTTTTTTCATTATCTGCCACACTGAATAAGCTTTGAATTCGTCTTGAAAAAAATCTATTTTTAGGGTCATGACCAGGGCTTGACATTAACACCGGCCAACACGCCAAATGCGGGTGTATTAAATACTTCTTACTCAGTATTTTTGTCTTGTTTCTAGTCCAAATATCTAAAAATTCTTAAAATAAGAAGTATTTACTAGACAAGCAAAAGTAATTGTCTTGTTTTGGGGAAAAATAACTCAAAATGAAGAGAGTTTTTGCTTAAAATAAGATTAATAATCTGCCAATGGGGTGAGAAAAATAATCTTAAAACAACATTATTTTTCTTACCCCACTGGCAGATTATTTAGCTTATTTTAAGCAAAAACTCTCTTCATTTTGAGTTATTTTTCCCAAAACAAGACAATAACTTTACTTATCTAGTAAATGTTTCTTGTTTTAAGATCTTTAGAAGTTTGGACAAAAATATTAAGTAAGAAATGCTTTTTTTTTGCAGCGCAGGAATTGTCTTAAATTAATGTTGAAGATAATGGATTTCTTGCAAAACGTCACCTTGCTAACTTTTGCTAAATGTATAAGCTTGCATGATAATCAATTATTGTCTTAATTTATTGTTGAAGGCAGTGGACTTTACTCTTACTTTTGGGTTTGTGAGCTGATTACCTTTTGTTTGTGTTCACAGGTTACACTACTTGACTCGAAACGCAGTATGAATGTTGGGATATTTCTACGGCAGTTAAAAATGTAAGTTTTGGTCTAATTTTAACTAGTCATGGACAATATATATATTGGCCTGGCCAATTAAAAGGATTGACTTTTCGTTTGAAATCTTCATTTTTAAGGCCCTTTTTATGGTTCAATCCCAGAGATTTGGGGATCTCAATGCGTCTCCATGTTCAAATAGTTGTATTTTACCCATTTGTCAATGGTCAAAAACCAAACGTGGTTCACTTTGCACACAGCGGATACTTATTGCATTTAAAGGGGAACGTCTGAAGAATAAATAATATTGAAATGAATCTTGTTTCTCTTAATTAAAACAATTGCATGGAACATTTGAGCTGGAAAAGTGTCTGAAATTGGGTTGATTTGACAAGGAAATACCCAATAGGCATTGCGAGCAGGTTGGCTTTTGTTAAATGGCTTTTTGTTTTGCATCAGAAGATGATTTCTGGGTAGTTGGAAATTAATTTGAATAAAATATACATTGTCCGGCCAAAAACTTATCTAATAACGCAGCATGGATGTTGGGATATTTCTGCAGCAGTTGAAAATGTAAGTTTTGGTTTAATTTTAACAAGTCATGGACAATTTATTGGCCTGGTCAATTAAAAGGATTGACTTTTCTTTTGAGATCTTCGTTTTCAAGGCCCTATATGGTTCAATCCCAGAGATATGGGGATCTCAATGCGTTTCCATGTTTAAATAGTTGTATTTTACCCATTTTTCAATGGTCAAAAAACAAATGTGGTTACTTTGCACACAGCGGATACTTATTGCATTTAAAGGGAAATGTCTGAAGAATAAATAATGTTAAACTAATCCTGTTTCCCTGTATTAAAACAATTGCATGGAACATTTGAGCTAGGGAATTTTCTGAAATCGGGTTGATTTGACAAGGAATTACCCAATAGGCATTGCGAGCAGGTTGGCTTTGGTTAAATGGCTTTGGATTTGGACTTTTTGCATCAGAACATGATGATTTCTGGGGGTAATTGTTTGGTTAAAATATACATTGCCCAGCCAAAACTTGACTCAAAACAAAGCATGAATGTTGGGATATTTCTGCCGCAGATGAAAATGTAAGTTCTGGTTTAATTTTAACTAGTCATCATGGGCAATGTATATTGACATGGTCGATTAAAAGGGCAATATTTGGAGTAAATATAGTTTTGTTGGCCGCCCTGCTTTCTAGGCATTGTATTGGCCATTTAAAAACGAGGGCAGTGATAAAGCCCCATTTGTTACAGACAGGAAATGAAGGTGTCCGAGAGGAAGTGTCTTAACACTTTAGACAGGCGACAGTGCAGGCTGTGTTTATTTTTGAGTCATTGATTGTCCTCAGACGGAGGATGTATGTGTGAACCCCTGGGGGCAGATGACAAGTGTTCAGAAGATGCCGTCCAATCAGAACAGCTGGGTTTGACGGTCAGTGAAGGTGGTCAAAGGTCACACCTGCTTTGTGCCCAAATGAGCCTTGATGAGGAACCTGATCTCTACAGCTACTTTTCAAAATATGCTCTGAGATTATATATATCCATGCCAATTCAGTGTTTCCAACAAAATGGGATGCAGCTCATAAATCATTATTCAGCCCTTTCAATGCAATGGCCATTGTTTTATGAAGAAAAGAAAAAAGGCTTGCGTTTTCATGTCAGCACTTGCTCTCTGAGTAAATATATGGGTGCAGCAGTTCCCATTTGAGTTTGAAAAGCTCTTCCATGAGACTGATATCTGTCAGAACATGTGGAGAAATTACGGAGAAGTGCTCATGCAGACAAACACATTTCCCCGTGTGTGTATCCTCACATAAGTGCACACTTTTGAAGTGCAGGAGATTGAATTATACTCCGCCGTGGCCATACCTTTTCATTATTTCATTTTGAACACCATGAAGAAACCACACGAGCCTTCAATACTCTCTGACATTAACAATGTCATAAAAGTACAAAACATAAAGCTAGTTGGGTCTTGTAAACCTTTTTTGAGACAAGCAAAAGACCAGCTGTGTGTCCACATGTCCTCCATTCTCCTGGCTCGAGGAACAAAGTGAAACTGGATTGACCAGCAACTATGACCTCATTTAGGTCATCAGGACCAGATGTCAAAATGATGCAGATTTGTTAAAATGGAAAATCATGTTTACAGTAATGCAGTAATACAGTAATGTTAAAGGGGCGTTTGACTTGTTTAACATTAGTGAGTGTGTAGTGTCGCTCTAAACAACATCTGCAAAGTCACGCCGCTCAGAGTTCAAAGCAAAGGGAGATATTTTCTTTAAAATAAATCTCTTTTAAAGGACTACAACAATTTCTGGTAGGGACTACAATGAGCTAGTGACATCACTAACCCTAACATTTGCATAACCCCGCCCCCGGGAACATGTGGAGAAGACAAGTTGCTGTAGTCGAGCACATTTGGGAGTCGCTCAAGCTGTCGTCCGTCTTTCACATTCATTGATACAGTATGAACATAAATGCAATCGCATGTCATAAAGCAAGATGACAACATCAGTTATAACCGTAATTAAACTAAACAATCACTGTTCTCTCTTCATCTCATAAATTCATCAACTATCCCTTCAGAAACGTTCTGTCTCATTCTACATGTCGTCTCTTATTCTGGAGCCTTTCCATCATTGTCAGACTCTAGTTTGAACATAAAAGGCTGAACAGTTTCTGATATTATCAGTGTGTGTGTGTGTGTATGAGAGGTAATCAGAGATGCTAACATGAGCTCTTAAAGCTCCGCCCTCTTCCTGAAAGGGGGTGGGGAGAACCAGCTAATTTGCATTTAAAGGCACACACAAAAACTGTGTATTTTTGCTTACACTCAAAAAGTGACTATTTTGACATGCTATAAAACATGATCTGTGGGGTATTTTGAGTTTAAAGTTCACATACACACTCTGGGGACATCAGAGACTTATTTTACATATTGTAAAAAGGGGCATTAAAGGATCCCTTTAAAATGCATTGATTAGAGATTGCATTTTTTGTCTAGGGGGGTCAGGATAAAAACCGGAACCGTTGATTAGTCCTGATGCAACTAAGACTACTAAATATACTACAGATGGACAGAGAAAATGCTTGAAAGTGATGTAATGTTCGCAGTTATTTCCTCTTCCCTCAGTTCTGCTGAGGAGATCGTGGAGGACGTGAGACGAGGAGCCGGAGAGCGCTACGGGGCTGAGAAACTGTCTGAACTCTGCAAGCTGTTACCTGATCATGAAGAGGTATCACATCTCTGACACATGCCACATTTCACAGAAACAGACACTTCTGTCCTTCAACACATTAGAGAGAATTAGACGTGATGCTGCGTGTCCCTCCACACGATCTCCAATCACAACACTTTCTGTTGGACTGAGTGCTGTATAGACAGGACATTACACATATACAGACAGGCGCCATCTTGAAAAACAGTATCGACGAGTCGAGCCACGAACGCTGTGCTAAGTGAGCTGGTTGCGTTCAGTTTTTAAAAAAACTATTTTTATTTATTTACTTTCTCCGTTGCGTTCAGTGCTTTCTTCCGGAAACAACGGACCATATGAGATTCCAAGTCATAGTTCATCACTTAGACCAGCGTTCGTGGCTTGACTTGTCCAAGATGGCTGCTCTCTGTAAACGAGTAATGTACTGTCATTATAAAGTATCTTATTATTAAACTGTTTGTACACTTACAAAGTTCTCAATGCTTCGGTTTGCATGTAGGGACGCTCATTATGCTACCGTGTTCGTGTGAGGCTATTTTGAGCCTTGTTAGTGGTATTAACTAGCGACTTACTCTGTGCTCCATATACTAGCATTATAAGCTAATCTGTTTTAGAGATAAAACTCTTTACATTCGATTTTCATGAAAACGCATCCCAGAGAACGATCTACTCGGTAGCCATCTGTTAATTACCCCTAGGGTCATTTCTCACCGGAGTTGTCCTTTAAGTCGCTGTATTTCCTTTTGTCCAGGAGGCCAGGCTGAAAAAGTTCAGCGGTGACCGTGCTTTACTGGCAGAGCCGGATCTCTTTATTCTCTTACTGGTGGAGTTACCCAGGTAAGAGTTCAGATCCAGTGTAAACACATCATGATGTCTATCACCGAGCACTGATTAATCCTCATTATCACTAGCTTTCGCATGCGTCTGGACGTCATGATCCTCCATCAGGAGTTTGACCCCGCGGTGACCTCTCTCTGTGTGGCGGCCAGATGTCTGCGGGAGGCGGCTCGAGGTAAATAGTCCGCCTACTTCCTCTCACTGGATGGGTTTGAAGCTGGCGCAGCTCTGAAAGCTTCAGCTCGCCTCCTAAATCAAGCTCACACGTGAGGCACAACGTTTCAGAGATCTTGTACTTGGCCTTTTCTTTGATATCAGGGCTCCAGACTAACATCTGAGAGCAGGAGAACCGGTGACACTGAGCTCTACAGATGGAGACACCAGCACCTGATTTGGTGGCGCTGGTGGGATTTAATTAATTAAAAAAAATTGTTTTGCATTAATAAGAGCTGCTGTTACTAATATTATTACATTTTTGTTTGTTTGTTTGTTTGTTTATTGGATATTCGACAGTAAAGCACTGAGCTTGAATTGAGATGCAGATCAAATTAACTTTTATTAATAACAGAAACGTGCAAAAACTTGTATTCATAGGGAAAATATAAATATTCTACTGTTATTAAATTGTTCTTCTATAGTCTCACATTAAACTGACCGACAGCTTCAGTGATTATAAAATGAGCTCTTTACTTGTTTCCCATGTAATTCAGTCACAGTTTGAAGACTTTTCATTAGTCTTTGTGACTCTTTTCCATATATTAACGAGTGGAAATTGCTAAAAAGTCAATAAAGTGCTCCTCTGCCGTCATCTACTGGTTATAATGTCATTTCCTGTCTTTTTTTTTTAAATAAAAGTTTGTTTGCCACGCATTTTTAGTTTCCATCTTTAAACATTGAGTTTTATAAATCATCACATTAAAAAATAACATACAAATTTGATATATAGAGCTTTGAAGTGCCAGAAAAAGTGTATTTTGAATTTCACTCTCAAAAGGTTGTACTATTCTGAGATGATTAATGTAAAAACATTCAACCATTTCTGCCACAATCCCCTGGTTACAGTTAGCGTTACTTCTTTAAATCCATGGCGAATGTTGGTGATTGGTGGATTGAAAAGCCTTCTTTAACTTGTTCATTCATGGCACAATGTTTCTCCTGGTTTCCATGTCAATGCCGTTTCATCCGATACGGTTTATAACATTTCTCATCTATCTCACTGCAAAGTTATTAATAATGCAGCAAATTTAAACGCTTTCCCACTGGATCTCCCAGCGGTGTGTAGTAACGGCGTTGTGTGATCAGGATCGGCCCGCGAGTAAACCTGTTCTGAGCTCGAGATTGCAGTCTATTAATCCCCGAGCTAATAAATGGTATTTTTAATTTTTATGTTTCTCGTATGCAACAGAAAAGCAGCTCTTATTAGTTGCGAAATGTGGCGGTGGTATAGTGCGACCTCTAACAACATTTAGTCGCACCGGCACAAAAAAACGGTAGCAAAATGTGACCATTTGGTTGCAGTCTGGAGCCCTGGATATGATATTTGATGGTGTGGGTGGAAGCTGGTGGAGGCTTTGATTGATTGACGTATCAGTGCTTGATACTCGTGTTGTTTGTGCAGAGTTGCTGAGCTGCCCCGAGCTTCACTACATCCTGAGACTGGTGCTCAAAGCTGGAAACTACATGAACGCTGTGAGTCTTTGATCTGCCGCACATCTGTTATGCTGTTTTTGATAAGCCATGTCCTCGTATGAAGTCGTCTGAGGTCTCTTGTTCTCTCAGGGTGGTTACGCTGGGAATGCTGCTGGATTCAGGATTTCCTCTCTGCTCAAACTGGCCGACACCAAAGCCAACAAACCAGGCATGAACCTCCTACATTTTGTTGCCATGGTAAGTGTCGTGTCACTCACTCTCATTATGCCACTTCACATGAAAAGAATTGAATCAGTTGGACAGAATTCAGCATGAGTGATTTATTTTCTCTGACTACAGGAAGCTGTGAAGAAGGATAAAGACTTGCTGATGTTTCCCAGCCGCTTGAGTCACGTCGGCCCAGCTTCAAGGTCAGGATACAAACAAACCTTTTGAGAGTTATCTGAGGCTGTGTACAGCTGGTATTGAGATGCGTTTGGATCGGGTCTCAAGTGGAGACTTTAATACAGGTGTGAGCGCGTCTGAAACGCTTGTCCACTTTGGTCCACTTCCAGAGGGAGTTAAATGCATTGCTGTCATAGTGTAGATGTGGTCAAAGAGTGTGTGAGACTCTCATGTGGTCAAATGTGCTGAACAGCCATAAAGACCCGCTACTCTCCGCCGACTGACCGAATGCGGAGACATTATGGGACGGGATCTAAACTCTCGGCCGGAGACCCGAGTTTGGTGTGAAGATGAGAAGCGTGCTGAGCACAATGTTCTCTCTCCATTCCTGATCTCCAACACACACACACACACAAGCAATGTTCGGCTGCTCCTGAGTCTGTCAGAGCAGAAACTAAAGCGGATACTCTACGTGTGTTTCTCCGGCCGTTCAGAGGACAAGTGTATGAGTTTATATCGTCTCTACTTGTGATCCGATCCCTCTTGAAGAATACCCGTGGATAAATATCATGAAGCGTGTCTGGGTCATATTTCCCCCCAAAATACATTTAATGTAGAAGAAAATGGTATAAAACCGGCTTTGTGTTTGTTCAGCTTTACAGGACACCGTGTTCCTCAGTGGATAATATTAGAGAGTTATAACGGTCAGGCTGTTTTTGTGTTCAGGTTGTCAGAAGAGTCCGTGGTGGAGGATCTCTCTCGACTGGAAAGACGAGTCTCGGAGCTGGAAGTCAGATCTCAGGCGGATGCTGAGCTCCAGCTGCAGACCACAGCGTTTCTCGAGGTGCGTGTCCTTCCAGATCATCTTCACAGACGCTCATGTGTTCAGCGTGTAACTCCATCATGTGTTCCTGCAGGCGGCGGAGGTGAGGCTGAAGGAGGCTCGGGATGAGCTGGAAAGCCTACAGAAGAGCAGCAAGGCCCTGGTGGAGTTCTTCTGTGAGGACGACCGGTCCTTCAAACTGGAGGAGGCCTGTCTGATCTTCCACGGGTTCTGCCATCGCTTCCAGAAAGCCGTGCGGGTGAGCGGCTCTTCACACACACCACCAGATGCAGTTTCAAAGCACTGGCCTGAACCTAGAGCTGCACGAATCTGAAGCTGACAGTGCTGTTACAAACACACACACACACGGTTTAACTTGACACTGGCCTGAACAGCAAGAATCTGACATTATTATTACACACACACACACACAAACAGTTTAACTTGAAATTTAAATGTGATTATTGGCATCCACTTAACTGATGTTTAATTGGGTAGGTTGTTTGGAAATATTATTGATAATATAAATATTATCCAGTAACCAACGGGAAAACTATGGAAGCTTGTTTCCAAACCTGAATAACATTTTTATTCAACTCTCACAATTCTGACTTTTCTCTCAGTTCTGACTTTTCTTGCAATTTTGACTTTTTTTCTCTCGCGATTTTGACTTTTTTCTCACCATTTTGACTCTCAATTCAGTTTTTTTTCTTAATAATAATAATGCATTCGATTTATATAGCGCTTTTAAAGGCACTCAAAGCGCTTTTACATAGAAGGGGGGAAATTCTTCTCGCAATTTCTAAGAGAAATCTTATTTTCTTATAATCTTACATAAAACATATTTTTATAGCAATTCTGACTTTTTTTCTCTTTTTTCTCTCGCAAATTTGACTTTCTCAATTTGGATTTTTCACATTTTAACTTTTTTTCTCTCCATTTTTTTGCAATTCTGAGATGTAAACTCGTAATTTTCTGACAAAAAGTCTTGTGAGATGAAAAAGTCACCATTACTTCCATAGAAAACATTCTGTCAGAATTGCAAGACTTGTCCTCCAATCAGAAAAACCATCATTTCAACCACAGTACAGTCATTCAAATGTTAAATATGAAATTTGAAATGTTTAATGTAAAGCATCTTAATAAAATAAAGGTTAAAAGGCCAAATAAAAGCATGCATTTCCCTCAATAAAATGTAATGCTATCTACATGAACAGTATGTGGTTATGTACACTAAATATTTTGCATGTACTAAACATTTTTATACATGGAAAAATCTTCCATGAGCACTTTATTCACTCCATTCAATGGTTAAGAAAAGAAGTTTACAACTCTGACTTGTTTCCTGACAGGAAAACACAGAGAGGGAGTTACAAGAGCAGCGGCGCGTGGCTCGCGAGCGTGAGAATGTGGAAAAGCGGCGTTCCCTGGCTCTCTGCACCGGGCTGGAAGCGGAGCGCGAATCGGACGAGCTGGAGCACGCGCTGCAGAGGAGCTTAAGCTACACCGGCAGCCGCCGCAGCCTGAGAAGACTCTCACAATTCTTCCTCCGCTCCGGTGAGAGAAACATCACACCTGACGTCCCACAGAAGCCAAACCTGCATCCCGAGGGATTCAGCAGAGACTCGGAGCATAAGAGCGATGAGGACAAGCTCAAACAACCTCCGTGTTTAAGCCTCCAGCGAGACGCAAACACTCTGAGAGGCAACTGCAGGTTGAACACAAGGACAGTCCCCAGTGATAACGCTTTTGTTGCTTTGGGACAAACGAGTATCACGTCACATCAGCAGGGGGCAGTGAATGTCTTCCCGCTCACAGGACTATCCCCTAACAATGTTTTGAAAGTTGAGAAGCTGGTTCAAGACGCCTCTGAAAGGCTGACTGAGATGGCGGATGCTGAGAAGAAGGATTGTGTAAGTGGCAAAGACTCCCGGAGAGGAGCAAAACCACAGACTGAAGCCGAAACGAACACTACTTCATGGGAAAATGCGCCCCCCGCTGTTGAATCTGGCCCCCCTCTCTCCCAGGATCCCTGCGGTTATCCGCGCGTCGGCGAAACGCTGGAGTGCCATACGCTAGTGAAGGGCCTGCGCTCCTACGAGAGCCTTTCGCCGACTGTGACGCGACCAGCCACCAACCACTGCTCCAAATGGAAGAAAGAGCAGGAAGCCGAGGAGCGACATGGCTCGCCGCATGCGAAAGACGATTCCCGGATGCTAAAATCGCCCAGTCGCGGACCAACCAAAAGACTCCTGGTGCCCCGAGGAGCGCCGTCCAACTTTAGCGGGATCCCAAGGGTGCACTCGAAGGCAGAGCAAACCTCTTCTGATAGCATTTCAGCTAGTCCCGTATCGCGCCCATCGCTAATGTCTCGCTTTAGCGCCCAAAATGAACTCAAGCTGAAAAAAAAGGTGTGTTGGATTTACAAGATTCAATCATGTACATCAGTTCCACATGATTTAATTAAGTTAAACAAACATGATTTGTTCACATAACTTCAACATTATGGAATTAAGTAATTTTTAAGTAACCCAATTGCCTAATCTCAAAATGATTTTAATATGGCTTCCTAACAACAGTGGTGTGAGAGGGGGGCTGAAGACCCTTCCTCTTTAATCGAATCACAAGCTTTGTGGTCACTTGACTGATTTATAAGACTGCACTATCTAGCTTTTATTCTGTTAGTCAGCAATAGTACATAATGACCATGTCAAGTGCTGTGAAAGTCTCTTTAATGACATGAGCCGTCTCAGTCCACAGCCTAAGCAATCACCCTACTCTTCTCCACTACGGTAACCCAGAATAACTAAATGGTTCTAATTATTGGAACATAATTAAACAATAAACACTGTTTAACAATATAAAGTCTCCCCCTCATCTAATTTTGCCCAAAAAACACATAAAATAACACGTAAGTTCAACAATCTTCTCGTCAAGTCTCAAGCAAAGCATGCTGGGAACTACAGTTTGAGTAAAAATCATGTTTGAGTACTTAATTGGTTCGCATTTACCCCAAATAATGTAATCTAGTTGATTGCACATTTAAGAGAATTACAATAATCGAAAGCAAAGAAATCACGTTTAGAAGAGAAACACAATTTTGTTGCGTAGATCGCAAATAATAAGATTAAATAAATTGGACAATGTGTGTTTTCCTTTTTTTTTTCAGTGCAATGGTGGTGTGCGACAGAAGATGAACACCCCGCCGTCTGATCCGGGGAAACCGAAGGCTAACGCTCCGGAGAGGTCGAGGCCGGACGAGGATAAGCCGTTTGTGAGAGGGTCGCCACTTCGCGTGTCCAAACGGCTAGCGCCCAACTCTGAGTCCGCGGCTCCACACCCCATACACAGTCCCACCGCGGCTACGACTGCTAAGACGATCCGCACGGCCATCATAAGTGCAGCCAAAGCCAAGACCAGCAAGACCCCCGGATCCAGGATCCCAGGTCCCAAGATTCCCAGACCCGCCGCACAACCCATGTGGAGATAACGTCCGGTTTCCTGAGCTCAGGGCGCGAGTCTCAATAAAAAGTGCCTTTAAATAAAGCCGGCAATTACTCGCTCGGCCCAGAATGGACAGTCCACAGGCGCTCACTGCAAAAAATGCTTTTCTTACTTAGTATTTTTGTCCTGTTTTATGTCCAAATATCTAAAAAATTATTACATTAAGAAGCATTTGTTACATAAGCAAAAGTTTTTGTGTTGTTTTGGGGGAAAATTACTCAAAATTAAGTGAGCTTTTGCTTAAAATAAGCTAAATAATCTTGTTTTCTGTTTGAATTAAAGGGATAGTTCACTAAAAAATGAAAATTCTGTCGTAATTTACTCTCCCTCAATTTGGTGAAACAACCTTTCACTACCATAGCAGGGAAAAATACTATGTTAGTCAATGGTTGTTCTCTTTGCTTTGTTACAAACATTCTTCCTAATATATATTTTTTTGTGTTCAGCAGAACAAACCCTACAAAAAATGCTCTTCTTACTCAGTAATTCTGTCTCGTTTCCAGTCTAAATATCTAAAAACTATTAAATCAAGATGCATTTACTAGATGAGTAAAATGACATAATATATTTTTTCTTTTTTTTCTTAAAAATAAAATCAAAGTGGAGTTTTTACTTAAAACAGGCACAATGATCTGCCAATGGGATGAGAAAAATAATCTTATTTCTGATTGAAATCTTGTTTCCGTCCCAAACAGAAATAAGATTATTTTTCTCACCCTATTGGCAGATATATTTGCTTGTTTTAAGTAAAAACTCACTTCATTTGGATTTTATTTTTAAGAAAAGAAAGAAAAATATATTGTCATTTTACTCATCTAGTAAATGCATCTTGATTTAAGATTTTTTTTTAGATATTTGGACTGGAAACAAGAAAAAGAAAACTAAATGAGAAGAGCATTTTTTGCAGTGAAGAAACTCATACAGATTTGGGACAATCTTAATTTTGAGTAATTTCCCCTAAAACAAGACACAACTTTTTGCTTGTCTAGTAAATGCTTCTTAAATGTAAGAATTTTTAGATGTTTGGACTAGAAACAAGACAAAAGTACTAAGTAACAAAGGTGTTTTTGCAGTGTAATAGATCCAAGAGGAATGACCGCCACTTTCAGGTCACTGTGAGTTTCTCCTCCTGTTTCAGGACAGTCTCTACCTCTGAAAGCTGGAGAGCTTTGTGCAGAGAACAGTGAACATCAGGCGTTCCTGCCAGAGCCTTCTTTCAAAATGACCGCAGTAAACCAACACTCATGTGACCTCTGGTCCGGCTGACTTTAAATGACCCTTTGAGTCAGGACAGATTGACTGACTTGGTTGCAGGTACAAAATAATGAGGCAAACGAATAGGTTATATAAATCAAGATCCCAAAGCCTTAATGATGATGAAGAGTTTCCGTTCGTACATGTTGAGTTTCTTCCACTTTGATGCACTTTACAGATGAGAGAGATCTAATGCTGGCAGGTCTCTGTGTTAATCTGCTGTACATGTGTGTGTTCTGTATGTCAAATGTTAAATTAACAGAATCAAAAAGCTTTGTAATATTTGTATTTTGTAAATAAGAATTTGAAATAAAGGATGAATTGACTGTTCAGATATTCTATGCTTCAATTCTGACTTTTCTTGCAATTCTGACAAGACATTGCAATTTTTTTCAGACAATTTAGAAATCTCACAATAAAAAAAAAATTGCAATTCAGATGTATTTTACTTCACAACTTTGACTCTTTTTGTTGCATTTCTAAAGAAAAATCTGCGCAATTCTGAAAAATTATTATTAAACTCTGAATTAGCGTGTTTTGCTAGCATGAGTTAAAACATTGCTAGCATGTAAGATGTAGGTGTGTTTGTTTCTTCAGGAGAACAAAAATGAAGATTTTTAACTCGACCGTTGCTTGTATGATGCATGTCAATGGGGTGTCTTTCTATGAGAGTTAAAACACACTCTAAACACCTGCAAAAGATTCCTGAGGCTTTTAAAAACTCCCAGCCTGGTTCATTACTCAAAACCGCAATCATGGGTAAGACTGCCGAGCTGACTGCTGTCCAGAAGGCCATCATTGACACCCTCAAGCGAGAGGGGAAGACACAGAAAGACATTTCTGAACGAATAGGCTGTTCCCAGAGTGCTGTATCAAGGCACCTCAGTGGGAAGTCTGTGGGAAGGAAAAAGTGTGGCAAAAAACGCTGCACAGCGAGAAGAGATGAGCGGACCCTGAGGAAGATTGTGGAGAAGGACCGATTCCAGACCTTGGGGGACCTGCGGAAGCAGTGGACAGAGTCTGGAGGAGAAACATCCAGAGCCGCCGTGCACAGGCGTGAGCAGGAAATGGGCTACAGGTGCCGCATTCCCCAGGTCAAGACACTTTGGGCTACAGAGAAGCAGCACTGGACTGTTGCTCAGTGGTCCAACGTACTTTTTTCGGATGAAAGCAAATTTTGCATGTCATTCATAAATCAAGGTGCCAGAGTCTGGAGGAAGACTGGGGAGAAGGAAATGCCCAAATGCCTGAAGTCCAGTGTCAAGTCCCCACAGTCAGTGATGGTCTGGGGTGCCATGTCAGCTGCTGGTGTTGGTCCACTGTGTTTTATCAAGGGCAGGGTCAATGCCGCTAGCTATCAGGAGATTTTGGAGCACTTCATGCTTCCATCTGCTGAAAAGCTTTTTGGAGATGATTTCGTTTTTCAGCTCGACCTGGCACCTGCTCACAGTGCCAAAACCACTGGTAAATGGTTTACTGACCATGGTATTACTGTGCTCAACTCTCCTGACCTGAACCCCATAGAGAATCTGTGGGATATTGTGAAGAGAAAGTTGAGAGGCGCGAGACCCAACACTCTGGATGAGCTTGCGGCCGCTATCGAAGCATCCTGGGCCTCCAGCACACCTCAGCAGCGCCACAGGCTGATCGCCTCCATGCCACGCCGCACTGAAGCAGTCATTTCTGCTAAAGGATTCCCCACCAAGTGTTGAGTGCAGAACTGAACATAATTATTTGAAGGTTGACTTTTTTTGTATTAAAAACACTTTTCTTCATCTTCTGGACTTGTCCAAAGTTAAAACCATTTTGGGAAGATGTTTATAGAGTACTTAGGGATATATTCAATACCGATATTCCCTTCGACCCCATTGTGGCTATTTTAGGGGCAATACCGGAGGGTATGAAGGAAAGAAGATTGAATTACTTACTTCAAATACTACTTTCAGCAGCCTTGAAGTGTATTACGTTCAAATGGCTAAAGCTAGAACCGCCCACACATGAACAGTGCATCCAAAGAGTCAGAGATATTTATGATATGGAACGAATAACTTACTCACTTAGACTTAAGTTGAATATTTTTGAGGCAAGATGGAGCCCAATTTCAAGAATATTACATAATGATTAATGAACCACGCAGAAATGGATAGAAATATACTATGGCAAACCTCGGTCTTGTTTGTTGTGCTTGATTTAAGAATGTGACAATCTTATTTTATTTTGATTTTTTTTTTGTATATGTATTTTATTATTATTATTTTATTTTTTATTTATTTTTTATTATTTAGATTCTGTTAACTATTGTATATGCGCCCCTATTGTCTATTATTGATGTATATTCGTTAAGACATGCTGGTTCTAATAAAAAATTAGTTTGAAAAAAAAAAACACTTTTCTTTTATTGGTCGGATGATATATGTAAATTTTTTGAGACAGGAATTTTGGGTTTTCATGAGCTGTATGCCAAAATCATCAGTATTAAAACAATAAAAGACCTGAAATATTTCAGTTGGTGTGCAATGAATCTAAAATATATGAAAGTTAAATTTTTATCATTACATTATGGAAAATAATGAACTTTATCACAATATGAACATTTTTGAGAAGGACCTGTAAATATATATTCCTATATAATCAGTTGAATTAGGCATCAATGTTAATATATATCTATGATCGCGCCGGTATTTTGACCTTCTCCGCTGGAAATAATGGCACTGGGAATACTAGATGAGATTTGCCTGATATGAGGTATAAAATAACAGAAAGCGACATCAATGTGTCTCCACGAGCCTCAGGGTTTAATAAGGAATCGTATGTCTGTGTGTTTTTTACTCTCATAGAAATACACCCCATTGACATGCATTATACGAGCAACGACTGAGTTAAAAATCTTCATTTGTGTTTGACTCGGATGCCCTGGGGGTCAGCAGATAAACATCAGAGTCTCATTTTTCGGTGAACTATCCCTTTAAATAGTAGATCGGTGTGTAGTAAACCATAACTGTAAGAAATCTGTAATTAAACACTGATTTTGTGGTTTCATGCTGGTGGTAATATGGCAGCCCTCTCACTCTCTCAGTGACTTGTGCCAGAGCTATAAGGTCAGGGTGGGCGAGTTAGGCAGAAGGTCCCGACCCCTCCTCTTATAGCAGTGCTCATTAACAGCTCATTGTTTCGTGGCCCTCGCTGCACCCAAAGCCCCCGTCCCCTCATCCGCATCTCTTGACACAGTCACTCCCAACTTGTAAACGTTGCTATGGTGATGCTTCAGGCATGGTCAAGAATCCACAGAGGAACAGTGGGAGACGGAACGGGGGAAGATGCGAGTCCCAGTGGGAAAGATCCTTTTACAGGACACAATGACGCCAGGCCGCTTGGGAAAGGCAATAAAGTGCGTCTGTATGTGCTCGCATGTCATTCAGCGCGTCGCTGGTCTGATTCAGGCTCGTCAATGACATCATTATCCTGTGGGAAATGTAATGACGCTTCAGGAGAAGTCACGACTTGGATACAAAAGGCCTGCTAAAGGCATTAGATTAGATAGTTTTGATTCATAATATGTGCAAACAAGTTCTCCCTTAAAGGGGTAGTTCACCCAAAAAGTAAAATTTGATCTTTATCTGCTGACCCCCAGTGCATCCAACATGTAGGTGTGTTTGTTTCTTCAATAGAACACAAATGAAGATTTTTAACTCCAACCGTAGCTGTGTGTAGGTCATATAATGATGTGAATGGGTAACAAGTCTATAAGAGCAAAACAAACAAACAAAAAACATGCACAAAAACCCACCCCATCGACTATTACTTCCGTCTGGTAAGGTCAAACTGGCGCTATATTATCTATATTCCTCATTAGTGCATGCGCGGATCAGCCGAATGAGGCATCTACATAATATATATCTATGATCGCGCCAGTTTGACCTTATTAGACGGAAATAATAGCCAATGGCAACACTAGAGGAGATTCGTCTGGATATGAGGTAAAAAAATAAGATATACTGTTGTGTGTTTCTCACAGAAACTGATTGGTTTGTATCTTTAGACATCAATGTGTCGTCAGGAGCAGCAGGGTTTTTGTGCGCATTGTCTAAGCATTTTTTTTTTTTTTTGCTCTCATAGACTTGTTACCTATTCACATGCACTATACGAGCAACAGTTGGAGTTAAAAATCTGCATTTGTTCTACTGAAGAAACAAACACACCTACATGTTGAATGTACTGGGGGTCAGCACATAAACATCGAATTTTCATTTTTGGGTGAACTATTCCTTTAAATGTCAAAATTGAAGCGTGTCCAACTTTTTTTTTTAAATGGCTGTTTTTTTCTAATGTATAACACAAATATATAACACACACATAGTGGTTTTTGGATATTTTACTGATGAAAAAATGTTACATAGTGCACCTTTAAACGCAAATAATTTGCTCAGTATAGGCCAACAGTATATTCTGACTTTTTTAGCATCTTTTTGA
Source organism: Pseudorasbora parva (assembly GCF_024679245.1). Lineage (NCBI taxonomy): Eukaryota > Metazoa > Chordata > Actinopteri > Cypriniformes > Gobionidae > Pseudorasbora > Pseudorasbora parva. Next base: position 3,843,023 of record NC_090182.1, on the reverse strand, counting down.
GTCATTATTAAGACAAACTGCCAAGATTTTATATATATATATTTATTATATATATATATATATATTTAAACAAGATTGTTTTTGTCCATTGAAAAGATGCATTTTATTTTTTAAACCACGTTGCTACCTAGACACCATGTAGTCCTATAAGAATTTTCTGAAAATAATTTAAATTGCTGATTTTAATAAAAACGAAGCTGAGTCCAGACTCAACCATTCCACTAAGCACTCCTGTGTGCATCAAGGTGTTGCTCACACTAAGCTCTGTTAGAAATTCATAATTTCTCTGCCATATGCATTACATTAGATTAAATGGGATAATAACTTCAAAATGCTACAGAGTAAAATAGTCTGGTGGTGACAGTGACATGCACTGGAAATAAGGCCCCAGTGCAACTTTCAACACACCCATAAAGTCCCCTGTGTTACAGCGCCTCTAACTGGGCCAACAGTGCAATGGCTGGTCTAACTGTATTATCACATCTGTCAAATATATGGCTACATTACCTAAATATGCTACTGTAAAATGTCTGGAATTTAGCATGGTGACAGTCAAGCGCACGGTATAAGGCCCGGGTGCAACTTTTAACCCCCATCCCCAAATGGGCCAACAATATGATGGCTATTCTAACTGTACTGCCAGAGTCCAAAACTTCAACGTGGTACAGTAACCAACAATTCAATGCATACATAATTAATTTGCATAATGCTTTTCATAATACATATTTCATGTTTCTATGTTACAAAACCACAACAGTGTTTTATGAGATATCAGAAAGTTGTAAATAGTACTATTTATAAATATCATATATGCATTTAAGCTAAATTAGTGTGCACTTTAAAGCAATGATAGCATGGTCTTTTTTTAATAAGCATCCATATTTGATGTTCTGGAGTCCCTGCAGGGTTATCTGAAGTCCTCATGAGAGGCTGGAGCTGGCAGAATCTCCTTACCTTGTGATATTGAAATGTGTAATTGCTTTAATTAGCATTTGTATCTTATTCAATTGATTTATTAATGCATTCAAAGCATGATGTGTAATAATTAATGGAGTAATGATGTAGCCTAATTATATTTTATGGTTTTTTTTTTTTACAGTAATTTCTGTTTTACTTTTTTAATAGTTTATTATTCACAGTAGTAACATGGTCCCTAAAATGTGTGAGTAAGAGAAACACCACATGGTCCATAAACTGAGCATGTACAATATCGTAAGAAACGTGAAGCTTATCCACTCACACTCTGCTCGTCTACACTCCCGACGAAGGGCACGGAGTCGTTTAACCATGGTCCTAATTTTGGTTTAATTTTGGCACACATCTGGTCTTCAGGCATTAAGAGTCTAAAATATTGGAGCACGCATAGAAGAAGAGAGTAGCTCAACCACAAACAAGTGCGAAGGTGAACTTTCATAACACAAGAAACAACCTCATTAAACACAATATAACAATCCTCAATAGTGTCAGAGTTCATAGCACGACACCTACGAGTGGACACACATGATTTCTCCACAGGGTATGAAAGAGAAATGTTGAAAGCATAGGCATTATTAAGGTAATGAGACAGCTGAATATAGTCAAGCATAATGAGTCCAGGCAGTGGGTTATGGGTAATGTAGTCCATGATAAGATAGCACAAGGAGTCTGGAGGAGAGCCCCTAGTGGAGATCATGAGCACTACAGCTGGACTATCAGTTTTTTTTGTCGTTTTTTTGTTGTTGTATAAAATTATGCCAATGTAAATGTTTATGTAACTGACTTAAAGTTATGAACAGTTTTAAAGAAATAAGAAGATGACTAACTTGTGACTAGTTTTAGTGATTTATGTAACCCCAGAAACTCCACCCACTTACAAAACCTTTCAGGAAGTGACTAGTGTTATTATTTCTACTGAAAGCTAAAACGAGTCTGTGTTGTGAAGAACAGAGGACACATTATAATGGGATTATTGTGTATTTCTGAATTTACCAAGATTATAATTTGATTGTTATCGTTATTAACTTTTCAAAGCAACGTTCAGAAAGTGAAAGATAATTGTAGATTATCTTTTACAAGACGAGGGAATGGATTCAAAATCTGTTGAAGATCCTACTTGTCCTATTTGCTATGAAATCTTCAAGGTTCCTGTTTTTCTGTCCTGTAGTCACAGTATTTGTAAAGAGTGTCTACAACAGTTCTGGAAAACTCAGGGAACTCAGAAGTGTCCCGTCTGCAGGAGAAGATCCTCAAGAGGTGATCCTCCAGTTAATCTAGAGTTAAAAAAGTTGTGTGAATCGTTGATAAAGGAGAGAAATGAGAGGCGTTCATCAGAGTCTGAGGAGATCTGCAGTTTACACAGTGAGAAACTCAAACTCTTCTGTCTGGAGGACAAACAGCCTGTGTGTTTAGTGTGCAGAGACTCAGAGAAACGAACGAAACACACATTCAGACCCATCAGTGAAGTGGTTTCATCTTACAAGGTAAGACAAATGTCTCTTATTTCATGCTAAATACAGTGACAAACACACAGTAGCTACTATTTGCAGGGTTGCCAACTCTCACTCATTTGGCCTGAGACACACACGCTGGCTCGGTGTCACGCTCTCATGCTGCCCAACTTCATCACACGCCAAATTACCAAACCTGCTTTTGATATTAAACAAAGCTAGGCCTATAGATTTTGTATTATTATTATTAATTTTTAATGCGAAATTCAAACAATAAATAGCGTTTTGGCGTTGATGTTAAAGCCAGAGGCATTTAAAAGCGAGTTGCAACATGTTCTCATCCGGTGTTACGGGATTTTTGGTTTCTGGGATTTTTGGCAGCATTGCCAACTATTTTCCAAGGAAAGTAGCTTCTTCTTCTTCTTCTTCTTCTATTTTTTTCGGGCAGGCTATACGCTATAAGGCGCAATGCTGCTCTACACAGTTATCCAGCTATCATCAGATTCTTGCATATACAGTATTGTTCAAAATAATAGCAGTACAATGTGACTAACCAGAATAATCAAGGTTTTTCTTATATTTTTTTATTGCTACGTGGCAAACAAGTTACCAGTAGGTTCAGTAGATTCTCAGAAAACAAACAAGACCCAGCATTCATGATATGCACGCTCTTAAGGCTGTGCAATTGGTCAATTAGTTGAATTAGTTGAAAGGGGTGTGTTCAAAAAAATAGCAGTGTGGCATTCAATCACTGAGGTCATCAATTTTGTGAAGAAACAGGTGTGAATCAGGTGGCCCCTATTTAAGGATGAAGCCAACACTTGTTGAACATGCATTTGAAAGCTGAGGAAAATGGGTCGTTCAAGACATTGTTCAGAAGAACAGCGTACTTTGATTAAAAAGTTGATTAGAGAGGGGAAAACCTATAAAGAGGTGCAAAAAATGATAGGCTGTTCAGCTAAAATGATCTCCAATGCCTTAAAATGGAGAGCAAAACCAGAGAGACGTGGAAGAAAACGGAAGACAACCATCAAAATGGATAGAAGAATAACCAGAATGGCAAAGGCTCAGCCAATGATCACCTCCAGGATGATCAAAGACAGTCTGGAGTTACCTGTAAGTACTGTGACAGTTAGAAGACGTCTGTGTGAAGCTAATCTATTTTCAAGAATCCCCCGCAAAGTCCCTCTGTTAAAAAAAAGGCATGTGCAGAAGAGGTTACAATTTGCCAAAGAACACATCAACTGGCCTAAAGAGAAATGGAGGAACATTTTGTGGACTGATGAGAGTAAAATTGTTCTTTTTGGGTCCAAGGGCCACAGGCAGTTTGTGAGACGACCCCCAAACTCTGAATTCAAGCCACAGTACACAGTGAAGACAGTGAAGCATGGAGGTGCAAGCATCATGATATGGGCATGTTTCTCCTACTATGGTGTTGGGCCTATTTATCGCATACCAGGGATCATGGATCAGTTTGCATATGTTAAAATACTTGAAGAGGTCATGTTGCCCTATGCTGAAGAGGACATGCCCTTGAAACGGTTGTTTCAACAAGACAATGACCCAAAACACACTAGTAAACGGGCAAAGTCTTGGTTCCAAACCAACAAAATTAATGTTATGGAGTGGCCAGCCCAATCTCCAGACCTTAATCCAATTGAGAACTTGTGGGGTGATATCAAAAATGCTGTTTCTAAAGCAAAACCAAGAAATGTGAATGAATTGTGGAATGTTGTTAAAGAATCATGGAGTGGAATAACAGCTGAGAGGTGCCACAAGTTGGTTGACTCCATGCCACACAGATGTCAAGCAGTTTTAAAAAACTGTGGTCATACAACTAAATATTAGTTTAGTGATTCACAGGATTGCTAAATCCCAGAAAAAAAAAATGTTTGTACAAAATAGTTTTGAGTTTCTACAGTCAAAGGTAGACACTGCTATTTTTTTGAACACACCCCTTTCAACTAATTGCCCAATTGCACAGCCTTAAGAGCGTGCATATCATGAATGCTGGGTCTCATTTGTTTTCTGACAATCTACTGAACCTACTGGTAACTTGTTTGCCACGTAGCAATAAAAAATATACTAAAAACCTTGATTATTCTGGTTAGTCACATTGTACTGCTATTAATTTGAACAATACTGTATGCCAGACCGGTGAAGAAAAGAGAGCACAGCTTTTTCAACTTGCTTTAAACATGAAAAAATCATGACCTTATATGAGAAAACAGTTATGCCTAGACCAGCTAGCTCCTTAGAGAGCCGCCTTCTCTCTCTGCTGTATTTACTGCATGACAACATGACATGATTTACTTTTTCAGGATTTCCACACTCATAAAGCCCACTAGGATGTTTTCCTATTCTAAACAAGTAAGCTGCAAGACAGCAATGCCCAAGTCTCATTCTGGTTAGAACAACTTCATCCCTGCGACTAGCATTTACAAAACCATCATTATTTACAACTGACGGTTGACAAGAATTATAGTGCCTGCCTCTCCTTTCTCCCTCCCATTCCTTTTGCTACTCCTTAATAAGAAAGTATTTGCAGATACTGTAGGCTTCCAGCTTTGCCAGTGGCCGAACAAGATCTACATGCTATCGTTGCAGTGATTCTTTGGCCAAAGTATTGCCAAAGTATCAAAGTACCACCACTTCATTTCCCATCACCCCAGCATGCCCTGGGACCCAAACAAACAAAACATTAGATCCCATATCCTCAATTTGTTTAAGACAACATAGCATTTCAAAAACAAAATCCAAGGAAAGTAGCTAAAGCCTGCTAGCCTAGAAATGTAGATGCACCCTAGCGGCAGCAAATTTAATCCGCAAGTGTCGTCTAGCAACTCTCAATACCCTTCTGAGCTGTATTCCCCTAACTCTTGCCGGGCCTATCACATCGTGTATAGAGTCGGTGGGCGGGGCCATAATGACGACGGCCGAGTTGCGTTTGCGTGCTTCTAGTAAACACAGAAACTGGCGAACGGCGGTCTTTCGAATCAGCTTTGACCGCGACTCTGAAAGACTTTGAGTTAAGCTTTTCTCTGAGAAAAGAACGCCACCGAAGTCATTCTTAAAAAGGGAAGATGTGTTCTGAGTTTAGCCGACCGGATACGGTGAATGTTTAATCATCAGCGAGCTCCGCTTCACCTTCGTTGCTCTGGTTGGTTGTAGCGCTATCCTATCGCATGCAGAGGGAGTTTGAAAGACAACCGTTTATCCGCCCCTCAGATTGAGCCGTCAATGGAGAGTTTCCAGACCAAACATCTTGATGTGGGTCTGGCTTGTCAGGCTAAAAGCCTGCCCCAAAAGTCGCTAAATGTCGCTAGATGACGTCATGCGTCAATTAGCATACCCATGACGCCATCACGCCGTCCTTGCGTTCAGTCTGCCTGACGTGTTTTCTCTCCTAATCCGTGCTCATTTACTGTATTTTAAAATAATATAATACAGCCGACTGTCCAATAAATGTTTTAATTTCCTATACCTTTGTCATACAATCGGAGTATGATGATATAGTGAATTACAAAATTTTATATGTGTAAAATCTGAATTGAGAAACTGGATGAAATAAAGCTCTGTGATAGTAAGTAATATAAGCAATAAGAACAAGAGAAGAATGGAACTCATCATAACTAATTTCTTTAGATATAAAACAAAAGAAGCAGATATCATTAAGTGAGAAATCCGTGGCAACCCTGTGTGCTCATGTATAGCTCGCTCATTCACGTCTGTCAGCTGCTGTGTGTGTATGTTCACCGGCATGCGTGCAGCTCCTCTCAGCCATTCACTGACCAGGGCAGACACAGAGAGAGGTGTGTGACGGCAGAGGGGGAAAAAAAGACCTCGCGCTCGCAGGATAAGTACTAGCTTTTTAAAAAAAAAAACGCTAGAGGGGTCTAAAAAGGCGCTAAATTGGCAACACTGATTTTCGGTTTCACTGGACGGAGCTGACATGAATATTCATAAGATTCTTCCGCATGCGTGCCGCGCTTGAAACTGAAAATTTTAGTTTACACTTCTCAAGCTCCACACGTTTTCGGATTACTGAGAAAACAATTATGAGAAAAGGTAATCAGGTTTCAGCGACGAACGACGTAACAGTAGTACAACTGTTATTGTTAAACAGTGGTGTGGGGTTGATTTCCAGGGTTTGGGCTTGGCCCCTTAGTTCCAGTGAAAGGAACTCTTAAAGCTTCAGCATACCAAGACATTTTAGACAATTTCATGCTCCAAACTTTGTCGGAACAGTTTGGGGACGGCCCCTTCCTGTCCCAACATGACTGCGCTCCAGTGCACAAAGCGTCGGTCCATAAAGACACAGAGTCCTGAGCTCAACCCGATAGAACAGCTTTGGGATGAATTAGAGCGGAGACTGAGAGCCAGGCCTTCTCGTCCAAAATCAGTGCCTGACCTCACAAATGAGCTTCTAGAAGAATGGGCAAAAATCCCCATAAACACACTCCTAAACCTTGAGGAAAGCCTTCCCAGAAGAGCTGGAGCTGTTAGAGCTGCAAAGGGTGGGCCGACTCCATATTAAACCCTACGGATTAACAATGGGATGGCATTAAAGTTCATGCGCATGTAGAGGCAGGCGTCCCTAAACTTTTGCCAATATAGTGTACTTTCACTTCCTGTATTTGCATTTGTACAACCACAAATTTACAACTGCATGGATATAATAATTAAGAATTGCAAATAGCAAAAAACCATATTTGTTTGGTGAAAACATGATTTCTTGATGTTCATCTTTTGTAATTAAGCATTATATGTCCTGCCATTTTCAGGCACAAATGCTTCTGAGATTAACACATTCAGCATAAAAATATGAATATAACAATAAAAACATCCAGATACACAATGTTTAAACCTCTTAAAGCTTCATCAGTTTCACAGATTTTCATCTTAACCTGTAGGAGAAATTTAATACAGCGCTGACGTCCTTACAAAACAAGCTCAAACATGGAGAAGAAATGAAAGGAGAGTGTGATAAAACAATCCAACACATCGAGGTGAGGATGTGTAAAGAGTTAAACACTCAACATTCACACACAGTTTATTATTGACATTAGTGGAGTGTGTGTTCACACAGAGCTGACTGAAGTGAATGTGATGTGATTTCAGTCTCAAGCTAAGCACACAGAGCGTCAGATTAAAGAAGAGTTTGAAAAGCTTCATCAGTTTCTCAGAGACGAAGAAGAAGCTACAATCACTGCACTGAGGGAGGAAGAGGAGCAGAAGCAGCAGAGGATGAAGGAGAAGCTGGAGGAGATGAACACACACATCTCAGCTCTTTCACACACAATCAGAGACATGGAGGAGATGATGAAAGCCAATGACGTCTCGTTTCTAAAGGTGACCAATCAATCTGGCTTCATTCTTTGAGCATAAAACAACTTGAGCCCCACTGACAATGAGAGTGTTTGATAAGATATTAACATGTTTTCAAACTCTATATTTTCCAGAACTTTAACGCCTCAATGGAAAGGTGAGTGAGCTGCTCGTATCTCTTCTCTCAGTGGATCTGAACTCAAATTCACTGCAGTTCTGACTCCTGAATGTTCCTCCAGAGTCCAGATCCCACAGCCGGATCCACGGATGAGTTCTGGAGCTTTGATTGATGTGTCCCGTTATCTGGGTAACCTGCGGTCCAGAGTCTGGAAGAAGATGCTGGAAACTGTCCAACACAGTGAGTCTCAGCAGATCTGACACCAGTGCAAAACATCCTTCAGATAGAAACACACACAACATTAACATCTGATAGAAATATATTTAATAATCACTTGAGTTTCTAAATGAATCTGAACTGTATTTCAGAAGATCATCAGATCATACAGTGAACTCATAATGACTACAGAAGTCTGTTCCTCATGGTCTCTGCTTATGTATTAGGATACTGAAGGGGGGAGTGGGCCGACACCCTTGCCTCTTCATCATATGCATCTTATCCTTTTGAATGATTTTTAATAACCTCATGAATTAAATAATCATTTATTATCCTTTCAAAATAATGAATTATTGACAATCAATTTTATGTGATCATTAATACATTTAACTATTATTTAATATGATTTTGACTCTATGTCTGCAGTATGGTGTCTAATTTGCTTTCCAGAGACGGTCTGACAAAGACAGCCTAACCTCTATCTCTGGGTCCTGACCAACAGGGCCTTGGAGAGAAGTTTAGAACTTCCAAGAGGTGAATCCTGCCTGTTGTTAGTAACCCCAGGACAGGAAGGGGTGGGAGGATTTGAGTCTCCCAATTGTGATTTCTTCCCATTTATATATTGTGATTTTTCCCATTGATAGAAGTACATTTTTGTCTTTATATTTCTTTATAGAATGAGGTAGATGACATGAGCCATACTTTTCTTTCTGGAGATCCGTTTGTCATGTGGTGTTGATATCTTGTCCTGTTGATAAGCTCACTGCTGCCCTAACCTTGGAGGAGAGATGTGCCCTAGAGTCTTGTGTGTGTGTGTGTTACATGTTCCGTGCAGGTCTTCCGACTGGATTGGACCGCTTTTCTCACACCCTAGACCTCTTGGCGTCTTTCTAGGACTCCCCTGAAGTCAACACTATCCCAATCTTGGGATTGTCTGATGTATACATCCTGATTAACAACAACAACAACATCTATCTATTCTCGCGTGACACATTGTTTAGACTTTATGCCAATCAGTAATATTCCACGTGTTTGTAATGATGTAAATCATGCCCTTGAAATTGGTATAAATGGTGTGGTAATTTTGTGTAGAGTAGAGTCTGGCCTGACACCGCCCTGAGAGACTCTGAAGCTGACTCTACTGATGAAACTGCAAAATATTCTTCAGTAAAATTCTCTCCGATGATTGAAAATCTTGACTCCTGGTCTTCATTTCGCATATATGGTCTATGGGTCAAAACTGTGAACCCCTAACAATACAATAGTGTTCCCTATCTCGAGGGAACTTCGAGCTGCGTCGAAACGCTAGGGGACGCCTCTGCGTGCCATGTCATGAAGCACTTGTGTAATCAGTCCAATAGCGGGACGATACGTCACAGGCGGGTTACGTCATCAACCAGGAAGTTATAAAGCATACCCGGACCAAACAGTCACTAGCTTCTGTGTCTTCACAAAGCGCTCTGTGTGATATTGTATGTCCATTTATTGTGTGTGTGTCAAAAGAAAAAGAGAAAGAATGTCTAGTCAGTTCAGGCGATGTGTCACTCCCTGCCCTCGTTACAACACGGGTGGGGATACACATAACGGGTGGGGATACACACTAATGTGTTTGGGGCTCGAGCATGCCCAGTCAGCTCTCGAGGGGATTGGCTGCGAGCATTGCGAGAGACTTCCAATGCGTACATTAAGATCACGCCGGGCACTCTTCGAGGAGAGTGCTTTGGCTTGCGGTCCTCAGGGCTCGGGTCCCGCTGTCGCCGAGGCACAGCGAAGGCTCGCGTCCTGGGGATCGCAGTTAGATCTAGTGGCAGGGTTAGAGACGGGTGATCCCCTATCTCTGCCCTTACCCACTGGATCTCAAGCCTCAGTTCGTGAGTTGGAAGCACGCCCTGCGGTTTCTTCCGCTCACGCTGAGGCTCGTGATCAGCCGCAGCATTCCAGTTCTGAGGAACTGGATGTTGTTAGTGTTGAAGAAATGACTGACGAATTACTTCTACCACTGCACACATACGCACAGGAGGAGCTTATGGAGGTTGTGACTCGTGCCGTTGCCAGATTAAGCTTAGACTGGCCGGCCGAGCAGTATGAAACACGCCAACAACAAAGCAGGCTAGATGAAAGATTCTTACCGTCATACACACAACCTCCTAGGTGGGGCTTGCCATTTTTCCCGGACCTCCACACCGAGGTGTCAAGGTCCTGGGTTAGACCAGCGTCAGCCAGAGTTTTCAACCCGTCCACATCAGAGTATTCAAACATAAGCGGGTTGAAAGCTCATGGTTATGCGGCGATGCCGCAGGTGGAAGTGACGCACCCGAGGTATCTCTCCCCCGAGTCTGCATCGTTGCTGCAAGCCCTGCAGCTGCCCACCAAGCGTCTAAGAACGACATCAGCGCTGGTGGGCATGGCGTACTCGGCAGCCGGGTAGGCGGCCGCCTGTTTACATACGGTGGCCGTGCTGCAAGCATATCAGGCAGATTTATTGGGGGATATAAATGAGGAAACCGAAGAAGTGGGGAGAGAGACGATAGCTGAAATTAGGCGGGCGGCAGATTTGTCTCTTCGTGCCACCAGGGAGACGGCCAAATCCATCGGCCTCAATCCATTCTGGAAGCTGAAAGCTAGGCCAGTCACTCACTGTCAAACACTTTCAAAGAGTGTTGGGTTTGATGGCAGCAGCGTCCAACGTGATACCTTTTGGCCTGCTGTACATGAGACCCTTACAGTGGTGGCTCAGGACCAAGGGGTTCTCCCCGAGGGGAAACCCTTTTCGCTTAATCAAGGTCACGCGGCGCTGCCTACGTGCCTTGGTGAAGTGGAAAGATCCTTAGATCCTTTCCCAAGGTCCAGTTCTGGGTGCTCCTTGTCGTCGCGTAATGCTAACGACGGATGCCTCCCTAACTGGCTGGGGAGCGGTCATGAGTGGCCGCTCGGCCCAAGGTCTGTGGAGGGGCTGTGTTTCAAGCACTCAAACACTTCCTCCCAGACCTGCCGCCATGTGTTAGTTCGGTCAGACAACACTTCGGTGGTCTCGTATATAAATCGCCAGGGGGGATTGAGATCGCGTCGGTTGTGGAAGCTCATGCATCACATGCTAATATGGGCCCAAGGCAAGATGCTCTCGCTCAGGGCGATGTACATCTCGGGGGTCCTGAATGTAACGGCAGACTCCCTGTCGAGGCAGGGAGTGGTGCCAGGGGAATGGAGGCTCCACCCCGAGGTGGTGGAGGAGCTGTGGATCCACTTTGGGCGAGCCCAGGGGGATCTGTTTGCGTCTTGAGAGACGACACACTGTCCAGCATTCTTTTCCCTCACACATCCAGCCCTGCTGGGGCTGGACGCAATGGTACAGACGTGGCCGAGGCTGCGTCTGTACGCCTTTCCCCCTCTGGCGTTGCACCCTGGAGTGCTGGAGAGAGTCCGCCGGGACGGGGTTCAGCTCTTATTGGTAGCCCCGTTCTGGCTGGGCCGAGTATGGCTCCCAGACATCATGTCTCTCCTAGAGGGTCCTCCCTGGGAAATCCCAGTCAAGAGGGATCTTCTTTCGCAGGCCGGGGAGTCAGTACTGCACCCGCGCCTGGAACTGTGGAAACTGTGGGCTTGGCCCCTGAGGGAGCCCAGTTCATAAACACGGGTCTATCGACTGAGGTGATAGAGACCATGTTGCACTCCAGAGCACCATCCACAAGGAGACTTTACGCACTCAAATGGAGAGTTTTTGTCGCCTGGTGTACGCACCAGACTTTGGACCCTGTTAACTGCCCAGTCGGTTCAGTTCTCGAGTTCTTACAAGAAAAATTCTCCGCAGGGTTATCCCCGTCGACTCTGAAAGTGTAAGTGTCGGTGATATCTGCGTATCATAATCCATTAGATAATGCATCATTAGGGAGACAACCATGGGTCACGCGTTTCCTCCGTGGTACCTTGAGGCTCAGACCTGCGGCACACTCAAGGGTACCGACTTGGGACCTGGCCATAGTGCTGGAAGGCCTTATGTTGGCTCCCTTCGAGCCATTAGAGGAAGTGTCAGAAAAGTTCCTCACACTAAAAACAGTGTTTCTTCTAGCGATTTCATCACTGAAAAGAGTAGGAGACCTACAGGCTCTATCAGTAGCACCCTCTTGCCTTGAGTTTGCACCAGGAATGGTAAAAGCATTTCTTTTCCCGAGGGAAGGATATGTTCCCAAGGTCCTGACCAACGTGCCGGGACCAGTAATGCTGCAGGCTTTCTGTCCGCCTCCGTTCACTAGTCAAGACCAAGAGAAGCTAAATCTGCTATGTCCGGTCAGGGCTCTAGATGCATATGTCCACAGAGCTGCCCTGTGGCGAAAGTCAAAACAGTTTTTCATGTGTTTTGGGTCCTCGAGCAAGGGAAAATCGGCTTCAAAGCAGACGCTTAGCAAGTGGATAGTCGAGGCTATTTCGCTCGCTTATAAGTTGGCCGGACATCCTTCCCCTATGAGGGTTCACGCCCACTCCACTAGGAGTATGGCTGCCTCTATGGCTCTTATTTCGGGAGTTTCACTGTCAGAAGTTTGTGATGCGGCTGGGTGGTCCTCTCCGCATACATTTGTGAGGTTTTACAATCTAGATGTAGCCTCTACTCCGGGGTCCCGTGTGTTTCTGGGTTGAATCACACATACAGACATTTGGGACTCGGCGTGGGTATTGAGGTCCCCTAGCGTTTCGACGCTAGCGAGTTCCCTCAAGATAGGGAATGTCTCAGGTTACGTATGTAACCATGGTTCCCTGAGAGGGAACGAGACGCTGCGTCGCTATGCCATACTCCCGGCATGCCTGTGATCGATTTGTTCGACTTTTCCAGAAGCTAGTGACTGTTTGGTCCGGGTATGCTTTATAGCTTCCTGGTCGATGACGTCACTCACCCGTGACGTATCGTCCCGCTATTAGACTGATTACACAAGTGCTTCATGACATGGTACGCAGAGGCGTCCCCTAGCGTTTCGACGCAGCGTCTCGTTCCCTCTCAGGGAACCATGGTTACATACGTAACCTGAGACGTTTATTGAATATGATATTAAACCTGAAGCCTCATGTAATAATAGCAGGACTTATAGAAAGTCTTTATATGTGTTTTATATTTCATCCTGTAATCTGATGTTCTTCTCTTTGCAGCTCCGTTGACTCTAGATCCAAACACAGCACATCCTCGTCTCACACTCTCGTCTGATCTGACCAGTGTGTGTGTGTCGGTCAGTGATGAAGATAAAACACTTCCTGATAATCCAGAGAGGTTTCACAGGTATCCATGTGTCCTGGGATCTGAGGGCTTTAACTCAGGAACACACTGCTGGGATGTGGAGGTTGGTGACAGTACAGGCTGGACTCTTGGAATAACCACAGCATCAAGCCAAAGGAAGGGAGAGGATTTCTTTGACTCTAATTTCTGGTTTATGCTGCACGGGAACAGCAAATACTTCTCACAATCCCCAGATCAACCCTTCACTGTCTTTCCTGTTGAAGTGAATCCTCAGCGTGTGAGAGTTCAGCTGGACTATGACAGAGGAACAGTGTCATTCTCTGATGCTGTAACTAACACACATTTACTTACATTCAGGACGTCCTTCACTGAGACTGTGTTTCCATTCTTATGTAATTGCTGCACAACTTCCCCTCTGGGGATCTTACCAGTTAAACTGATTATTACAGCAGAAAATCACAGTTAAATCTGCTTCTGCTTCCAGATCAATGGGTTATTGATGTGATATGATACAAATTAATATAATTAGTAATGTCATAATTTAAAATGCAGTGAATGGTTAAGTATTTCTTTTCTTACATGGACCTGTTGTTATAAAAACTGCTTTGTCTTTTGATTCTTTACATTTTTGAGCACAATTTCAGAACCAATCAGAGCAGCGGAGCGACGCATAACGTTAGTTGTCAAATGTCAACAGATCTCAACTGCACTGTGTTGTCAAGTCCGCGTTTTTTTCCGCGGGTTGTTTTCTATGTCCACGGGTTGAAGCGACTATTATGTGATATTTAGATCCATGAGTGCAAATTTTAGCAGCAACCTTTCCAAAATAACACACATTTTACCCCCTAAACGGCAATTTTTTTTTCTGGAGAACCCCACCGAGAAGCTATTGTTTAGGGCCAGTAGTTGGCGGGTTTTGTTGTAAAAACTTGGCAACCCTGTCTGCACACGCGCTGGAATACACAATCTTTGCTGGTGTTGTAAAAAAATTAAAGAATTTATTGATACACAGAGTACTTACCCAACATGATGATCATTTCTGAAAGAAATTGGGAAGGTGAATGCATAAACAAACAAGCTCTCCGTTTAAGATTCGAACAAATATAATCCAAGCCCCTTTGATGACGTGATGATTACGCTACTGTTGATCATCTGTCCGTCATCGTCTAAAGCCCGCCCTGATGATTTCATTGGTCAGTTTCTGTTCGGGGATAATTACTCCTCTATGGAGCGAGGCCAGACCGAACCGACCAACCTAAAAAAATTGTGGGCGGGGCTAAATTCGGCTGGTATCCAGGCTACCCAAATTATATTTTACATTAAAAATGTGCGTTAAACTACATAATCATGGGAAACTATGCAAATGTGTCTTGCTAACTGCTAATGACAGGTTATCAAGATCATGAACGGACTCAAACGGCTGAAACATCCTTTGGTGTGACAGAGAATGACAAAGACGTCACACAAGAGGACAAGGTCTCTTTAAAAAAGCATTTAAATCATTAAATAAGATTTTTAAATGCAATAATTACATTGAATACATTATTTGTTTATTATTATACAATAATATGTATTTTTGCTGTCACACCACAGGACACATTTACAGTTCAGAAAAATGTTAAAGAAACAGTGAAAGAATTGATAAAGTTAGTGACCCCTTATATTTCCTCATACATCAGACTTCACACTACAGAAATATATGTATTTTATCTTAAATTAAAAAAAAAAAAAAGCATTTTACTGCCCATGTCAACTGCTTCAGTAACAACACTATAATCACCTCCGCCATGTCTCGTTCATCGCTCACTCTTACATATAACATTAGAGTCAATTTAACCCTTGAGTGTCCTTCAGAGCATTTCTGTCTCTTTCAGTTTTTAATAATAATTTTTCCCATGTTAAGCAAATAATTTATAACTTTATAACAATATACTTATAATTGTGTGTGTGTGTGTGTGTGTGTGTGTGTTGCTGTGAGGTTTGTATGTATGTACTAAAACAATATGTGTGTGCGTAATATTTGATAAAGAAACTTTCTATTGTAGAAAGTCTACACGACTTGTTTAGATTAATAGCTTTGAGTTTATTCCAGTTTTTGAGTTTGACATGTTTTATTAACACACATTTGATATGAACTAATGTTGTGAGTGCAACAAGCTTACTCACTAGCTTAGGTCTTTAAAGTTATTTTGTACTCAACACAAAAGGTCAGTGAATAAAAGTCTTGAATCCAAAGTTCTTCATTTGACTGTTTAATTATGAATCGCAAAACATAAAAAATAAAAACTGTTCTTACAAATTAACTGTGCCGTTCCTTGTAGGTCAAAAGACTGTGTTGCTCCAAAGTCCAGTCGCTTCTGACTAATTTGCGGGGTTCTATTTCCTTCATGCTAAATCTAACACCCAATCAAATTACATTATACTAGATCACTGGTTAACTGTTTACATTACAATTTCTTTGCAACACAGGTTTTTTCAGGTTTTACTAAATTAACTTAAAATATTATTGCTTCCATAGGCTTCAATAAATGTTTCTGAATGAGGAGCGAGGGAATGAGGAAGCATCAGGACTCTGAAGCTGACTCTACTGATGAAACTGCAAACTATTCTTTAGTGAAATTCTCTCTGATGATTGAACATCCTGACTCCTGGTCTTTATTTTGCATATCTGGTTTCTGGGTCAAAACTGTCAACCCCTAACAGTTTTTGGGGGAGGATTTGGCGGGCAATTATTCCTTGGTGACACCCTGGCAAACCAACAAATAAGGTAGTATTTATTTATTTTATTGTTTGGTTGGGACTGTCTGACTGGAAGAGTTTGGGTACGGGGAGAGAGAGAGCTTCATTTCAATAGGAGTGGGGATTAATTATACTAAGTGTTTGTTTTTATGGGAACAGCATAAGGGTATAAGAAGGTCGCTGATAGCACGCCACGTTACTACGGGCAACGGCTTATGCGTAGCAGACAGCGCAAGACACGTGTCTAATACAGGGGAGAGCCCATTGGGGGCCACTGGTGTAGCACCACCTCTACAGGGGCACGTCTCTCTGGTCTGTGATCTGTTTGTCTGAGTTAGAGTCTTAAGAGACGGTCACACGGTCCAGGGGGCATCGCAAACCTGCTTTCTCTCTTCCTTCAGACAGGGGTACCCTGAACTCAAACAAATAAAATAGATTCAGGAGTTGTTTGCCAGGGATGCACCTAGAACGATACCGAGTAGAATAAAATAAGACCCAAATTGGTAAGGACCAGCATCTGTGTCCAGGAGTAAAAAGTTACTTTGTGTTTTCATGAGTAGAACTCACTTCTATTCTATTAAAAACTAAATTTAGGATAAAAATGAGATTCATTCCCTTACGCTGCTAAAAACCTTCTCTGTGATCAAGAAAAGATTGTTTAGAAAACAAATAGGCGTCAGATAAACCCAAATTTATAGCCATTTGCGCTCGCTGTAAAATGGGAGGTGTACCAATGAAATCAATCCCTAACAGGGCTAATGGGTGGTATGACCTGGATGCATGTGACAGAATAGCAAAATTAAAGGAAGTGCTGGTGGGCCATGATCTGGGAGGTTTTAATAAGGGGCTTGGAATGATTTGTGTCAAAGTAGAAAATGCTGCCAAGTCTCTTTCTCCCTCTATCCCGACTGACTCTTATCAGGAAGTGCAGGTGGCCCCCACTCAGGAATCCTCCTGATAACAGAGAGGAGGATCCATATGCAGAGGCCCGCCCAATATTGAATGCACAGGTTGAAATCCCTCCCCCATACAACCCAGAGGCCAGAGGCCATACCCCTGGACCAGTGTGACCCAGGTCAAACAGAGAGTAGGGGAAAGCCCTTTAGAATATGCTGACCATTTTCACATAGCCTATGAAACTTACTGTGCTGTAAACCGTAGCCCTGAAGATTTTGATTGCTCCATTGTTCTTGAATCTGCCACAGACGGCCTGAACGTGCTCAATCTGGCACCCATTGTAAGATGAGATGCACAGTGGCTGATGTTGACAAAGAGACTGAAACTCTACCTGAGTGGAAGTTTTTGATTTCTAAATTTCCTGATGTTTGGGCAAAAGATACATTTGATTGTGAGCTTGCCCAAGTTCAGCCACTGAGCATCCCAGGACCCATGTATATAGCCAAACAACAATACCCGTTAAGAAATGAGGCAAACTATGGTAGACAAACTATGCAAACGGGGTATCATAATACCATGCACCTCTCCGACAAATTCACAGATGTGGCTCATGAAAAAGAGCGACAACTCTTGGGGTCTCCCAATAGACTGCACCGCGTTAAATGCAGCTTCCAAAAAGATGCACCCCCTTGTCACAAACCCCGCCACGATCCTTTATGAAATAGGGTCTGAACACTGTTATTTCAATGCACTGGATATTTCTAACGGTTTCTGGACTTGCCCTCTAGCCAAGGAGGACCAAGGGAAGTTTGCTGTCACCTGCAGGGGTCGCCAATGGACATGGTGCCAGTTGCCACAAGGATTCTGCAACTCTCCAACCCCGTTTCATCAGGTACTGGCATCCTTCATTGATCCGGTAAGAAAGACTGTTGAAAATGATGGATCGGTTGTCCTACAATATGTGGATGACATTCTGATTGCCAGCCCAAGCACATTCAAACATTTAACTGCTGTACGAACTGTTTTGAATGCCCTGAAAAATGAGGGATTCAAAGGCAACTTGAAAAAGGCACAGCTGGGACTGCCCGAAGTGACTTATTTAGGGCAGATTGTTGGGGTGCACAGCCGACGAATCACTCCAGAAGTTTCAAGGAAGAAACTCCTACAGAATGGTCCCGGGGACCCGGTCCCGCCGGTGCGCGCATGGTTGGCTGGCTGCACCGTCCATCAAGAACCCCCCAGATGTGTTGATTATTACTTTTAGTTAGAGCTTTCTGACTGGAAGAGATTGGAATAGGAGAGCAGTGTACTTTGCTTCTTTCTGCTAGTGGTAGCAGAGAGTGGTAAGAAGCGGACTCAAGAAAGGGGAGGCCCTGCGGGGCAAAGGTAACTTCCCCTACTGGAGCCCGTCTTGGGCCGACTTGTAATGTCCAGGAGACATTGCGAACCTGCTCCATCTTTTCCGTCTTAGATAGGAGTACCTACATTTAGAATCAGGCAGATAGGAATCTATCTGGAATCTTTTTTTTTAAATTATTATTATTTTATTTTTTATTCTCTTTACAACTGTTTCTATTTTAATTTTTATACATTGTATTATTTTTCTTATGCATTTGTTATCCCTATTTTAATTATTCCTTTCTATGTAAAGCACTTTGAATTGCCATTGTGTATAAAATGTGCTATATAAATAAACTTGCCTTGCCTTGCTGTGCCTTGCTTATTCGCGAAGGCTCAGCTGGAGGATGACTGCCTAAAGAACTGTTGGGCTCAGGTCCGAACAGGCGATGGCCAGGACCATTAGCCAGCACCCCATCCTCTCCTGCACTTCATCGTACAAAACGGCCTATTGCACTGTCACGCCCAGCGGAGGGGGGAGGTCAAAGAGCTCCTCGTGGTGCCAAAGCAGAAGGTAGAGATGGTCATGGAACTAGCCCACGGCCATCCGATGGCCGGTCACCTGGGAGTCGCCAACACCATCCAGGGCATCCGGGACCGTTTCCACTGGCCAGGTTTGGATGGAGATGTGAAGCGGTTGTGAAGGATGGAGATGTGAAGTGGAAGACCATACCACCCCACCCCATCTGCCCCCTGGCTATCTGATGTTCAGACATCGTGACCATCGCTCTGGACTCAGGGCGGCAGAGAGGAAATGGCGGAAATCTAAAAACTATACTGACCTTACCTTGTATCAGTCTCTTCTCTCTTCTTTCTCTACAAATGTCTCCACTGCTAAAACAACATACTACCACAACAAAATCAACAATTGCTCTGACTCTCGCACACTCTTTGAAACATTCTCCTCTCTCCTTTGTCCTCCCCCTCTCCCTCCTTCATCAACTCTTACAGCTGATGACTTTGCATCATTTTTCACAAACAAAACATCTCTCATCAGCAACCAGTTCTCCTCACCACAATCTGACATGCACTTCTCAACAACTAACACGAACATGCTTCCATCCTTCTCTCCGCTCTCCGAGGCAGATATTTCTAAACTCATCCTTTCCAATCACCCTACTAGCTGTCCTCTTGATCCTGTACCCACTCACCTCCTTCAGGCCATTTCTTCTTCAATCACTCCTGCACTCACTCACATTGTCAACACTTCTCTTCACACAGGAACCTTTCCCACAGCATTTAAGCAGGCTCGGGTAACCCCACTGCTTAAGAAACCCTCTCTGAATCCAGCACTTTTAGGAAACTACAGACCGGTATCCCTTCTGCCTTTCATTGCAAAGACACTTGAGCGAGTTGTGTTCAATGAACTCTCTGTGTTTCTTGAACAGAACAACCTCCTGGACAACAACCAATCCGGCTTCAAAAGCGGCCATTCGACTGAAACTGCCTTGCTCTCGGTAACTGAGGCACTGAGACTGGCAAAAGCAGCTTCCAAATCCTCAGTGCTCATCCTGCTGGATCTGTCTGCTGCTTTTGACACAGTTAACCACCAGATCCTCCTGTCAACACTTAAGAAGACGGGGATCTCAGGAACTGCTCTCCAGTGGTTCAGGTCTTACCTCTCTGGTAGGTCCTACAGGGTGTCATGGAGAGGTGAAGTGTCTAAGTCACATCATCTAGCTACTGGGGTTCCCCAGGGCTCAGTGCTTGGACCACTTCTCTTCTCCATCTACATGTCATCATTAGGCTCTGTCATTCAAAAACACGGCTTCTCCTATCACTGCTATGCTGATGACACTCAACTCTACTTCTCATTTCAACCAGATGATCCTACAGTCAGTGTTCGTATCGCTGCCTGTCTGACAGACATTTCTGACTGGATGAAGGAGCATCACCTTCAACTCAATCTTGCAAAGACAGAATTACTTGTTTTCTCAACCAACCCAGCACTTCATCAAAATTTCTCCATTCAGCTTGGTTCATCAACCATAACTCTATCCAGGACAGCCAGGAACCTTGGAGTTGTGATTGATGACCAGTTAAACTTCACTGACCACATCACTGCAACAGCCCGGTCCTGCAGATTTGCTTTATACAACATTAGAAAAATTATACCCTTCCTATCAGAACAGGCTGAACAACTCGTGGTTCAAGTTCTTGTTCTCTCCAGACTGGACTATTGTAATGCTCTTCTAGCTGGGCGTCCAGCATGCACTATCAAACCCTTGCAGCTGATCCAGAATGCAGCGGCGAGAGTGGTCTTTAATGAGCTGAAAAGAGCTCATGTTACACCTCTCTTCATCAGACTGCACTGGTTGCCAATGGCTGCTCGCATCAAATTCAAGGCACTAGTTCTCGCCTACAAAACAACCACGGACTCTGCACCAGTTTACCTAAACTCGCTTGTTCAGACTTACACACCCTCCAGAAGCTTGCCTTCTGCGAGTGAGCAACGCCTCGTGGTTCCATCGCAAAGAGGCATAAAATCGCTCTCACGGACATTTTCCTGGACCGTTCCCACCTGGTGGAACGACCTGCCGATCTCAATTCGTGCTGCCGAGTCTGTAGCCATTTTTAAAAAACATCTTAAGACACATCTCTTCCAATTGCACCTGACCAATAAAGAATAGCACTTAACAATCGAGTAATTTTTGTTTGTTTGTCCAAAAAAAAAAAAAAAACGGTGTACTGTGCTAATTAACTGAGACTTCTTACAGCTCTTACAGGTTGTTGGCCTTGTTTGTTTCGTTGCTTCTATTGCTCTCCTTTTTTGTAAGTCGCTTTGGATAAAAGCGTCTGCTAAATGATTAAATGTAAATGTAAATGCGGTTCTGTCAAGCCTGTCTGACCTGCCAACAAACCGTACCAAGAGCTCCTCCCCCCAGCCCACACATTCCGCTTCCCATCATCGGGGTACTTTTCAAGCGAATCGGAATGGACCTGGTGGGGCCGTTGCCTAAATCTGCCCGAGGACACGAACACATGCTGGTGATAGTCGACTACACCACTCTGTGTCCAGAGGCAGTTCCCCTGCGGAAAGCAACGGCCGAAAACATCTCCCACAAGCTTTTCCTACTCTGCACCCGAGTTGGCATCCCAGCGGAGATACTGATGGACCAAGGGACCCCCTTCATGTTCCGGCTGATGGCTGACCTCTGCCGGCTGCTGCAGGTAAAACAGCTCCGCACCATGGTCTACCATCCGCAGATGGACGGCCTCGTAGAACGCTTTAATCAAACCCTGAAACAGATGCTCAGGTGTGTGGCAGCAGAAGACAAAAGGGACTGGGACTTGATGCTCCCCTACGTTCTGTTTGGAGTTTTCAATGTCCCGCAAGCATCCACGGGATTCACCCCTTTCGAGTTGCTCTTTGGACGTCAGCCGAGGGGCCTCCTTGATGTGGCCCGTGAAGCCTGGGAACAGTAGCAGCCGGCACCTCTCCACTCCGCTATCGAACACATCAGGGAAATGCGTGAGCGGATCGAAAGGGTCATGCCATTGGTCCGGGAGCATCTTACCAAGGCGTAAGCAGTCCCAGCAGCAACGGTATGACCGGGCGGCGCAGCCCCGAGACTTTCAACCAGGGAACAAAGTCCTGGTGCTGGTCCCCACCTCCGCGTGCAAGTTCCTCGCGACCTGGCAAGGCCCTTTCACCGTCGGGGAGCGGGTCGGTCCCGTCAACTGTGTTGGCCTCCGTCGATCCCCTGGTTGTAGACATTGGCGACTATCTGGCAGCTGCCCAGAAGATGGAGCTGAACCATCTGGTCTGTCAGTTCTCTGATGTGCTCTCCACCCGTCCCGGGCAGACCAACATAATCCAGCACGACATCCGTACACGACCAGGAGTCATCATGAGGCAGCGGCCCTATCAGGTCCCAGAGGCTCGGAGACAGGCCATTGAGGATGAGATTTGTGAGATGCTCAAGTTAGGGGTAATCGCGCCTGGTCCAGCCCAATTGTTCGAGTTGCTCTCGAATTGCAGTAGCCTTCGTAGTGTCGCTGTGATGCAATCGCACTTCAGATGCGGCCTTCAGGGTGCAGCCTTCACATTGGGACAGCCTTCGTAGTGCTGCTGTGATGCAATTGCACTTCAAATGCGGCCTTCATGGTGCAGCATTCAAATTTGGACAGCCTTTGTAGTGCCACTGTGACCCAATCGCACTTCAAATGCGGCCTTCAGAGGTGCAGACTTCACATTGGGACAGCCTTCGTAGTGCCGCTGTGACACAATCGCACTTCAAATGCGGCCTTCAGAGATGCAGCCATCACACTGGGACAGCCTTTGTAGTGCCGCTGTCACGCAATCGCACTTCAAATACGGCCTTCGAAGTGCGTGCCCTTCATTTTGGGACACAGCTGTTAAAAGCATAGGCAGAGTTAACAAGGTAATGAGACAGCTAAATAAATGAAAGTATAATGAGTCCAGGCAGTGTAATGTAGTTAATGTATGCAATGTAGTCCATGATAAGATAGCACCTGCAAGAGTCTGGAGGAGAGCCCCCTAGTGGAGATCATGAGCACTACAGCTGAAGGATGAGAGTCTTATGGTATGCGACACTAGCAGTTCATCAGGGAGTTTTTTGTTTTGTTTTGTTTGTTTGGGGGGTTTTGCGGCGGGGGGGGGGGGGGGGGGATCAATTTATGCCAATGTACATTTCTATGTAACTGACCTAAAGTTATGAACAGTTGAAAAAAAAAAGAATAATTTGTGACTAGTTTTAGTGGTTTATGTAACGCCAGAAACTCCCCCATCTTCCAAAACCGTGATCAGGAAGTGACTAGTCACATTATTTCCTTTCGTTTTTACTGAAAGCTGAAACGAGTCAGTGTTGAGAGGAACGGAGGAGGACACATTATATTAGGATAATTGAATATTTCTGAATTAGATTTTGATTGTAATGGTTATTTACTTTTCAAACCAAAGTTTAGAAAGTTAAAGTAAATTGTAGATTATTGGATCTTTTACAAGACGAGGGAATGGATTCAAAATCTGCTGAAGAGCTTTCTTGTCCTGTTTGCCTTGAAATCTTCAAGGTTCCTGTTTTTCTGTCCTGTAGTCACAGTATTTGTAAAGAGTGTCTACAACAGTTCTGGAAAGCTAGAAAAACTCAGAAGTGTCCCGTCTGCAGGAGAAGTTCCTCAAAAGCTCGTCCACCAGTTAATCTAGAGTTAAAAAACTTGTGTGATTCATTGATAAAGCAGAGAAATGAGAGGCGTTCATCAGAGTCTGAGGAGAACTGCAGTTTACACAGTGAGAAACTCAAACTCTTCTGTCTGGAGGACAAACAGCCTGTGTGTTTAGTGTGCAGAGACTCAAAACAACATGACAATCATAAATTCAGACCCATTAATGAAGTGGTTTCACCTTACAAGGTAAGACAAATGTCTCTCATTTCATGCTAAATACAGTGATAAACACACAGTACTATTTATGTGTACAATAGACTATGAGCCTATTTACTTTTGCTCAGACTAAAGACTTACTACTGATATACAATTCTCCACTAAGCTTCAACTGCTCTGATGTTCATATCTTGAATGTAACAGCATTGGCATAAAAATGTTTTGAAAAAATAGATATGTTATGGGTTATTAATATTTCTTTCAATAATAATATGTGATTTATTACAAGACAAACCCAAAAGTTTTTTTCAGGGGTTGGCCCCTCAGATCCAATGAAATGAACTTTTAATAGTTCAGTATATAAAGACATTTCAGACATTTTCATGCTCCCAACTTCATGGGAAGAGTTTGGGGACGGCCCCTTCCTGTCCCAACATGACTGCGCTCCAGTGCACAAAGCGTCGGTCCATAAAGACATGGATGAGGAGTTTGGTGTGGAGGAACTTGACTGGCCTGCACAGAGTCCTGAGCTCAACCCAATAGAACAGCTTTGGGATGAATTAGAGCGGAGATTGAGAGCCAGGCCTTCTCGTCCAACATCAGTGCCTGACCTCACAAATGAGCTTCTAGAAGAATGGGCAAAAATCCCCATAAACACACTCCTAAACCTTGAGGAAAGCCTTCCCAGAAGAGCTGGAGCTGTTAGAGTTGTAAAGGGTTTAACCCTTTTAATTAAACCCTACGGATTAAGAATGGGATGTCATTAAAGTTCCTGTGCATGTAAAGGCACACGTCCCTAAACTTTTGGCAATATAGTGTACTTTCACTTCCTTTATTTGCATTTGTACAACCACAAATTTACAACTGCATGGAGATAATAATTAAGAATTGGCCATTGCAAAAACCACATTTGTTTGGTGAAAACATGATTTCTGGATGTTCATCATTTGCATAACAATAAAAACATCCAGACACAATGTTTAAACCTCTTACACTCTTAGAAGAAAAGGTTCTATCGGGGCTATCGTAGTTGGAACGCCTAAAAGGTTCACTGCAAAAAATGCTTTTCTTACTTCATCTAACATTTAAACATTCTTAAAACAAGAAGTATTTTTTAGACAAGCAAAAGTAATTGTCTTATTTTGGGGAAAAAATTACTTAAGAGTTTTTGATAAGATAAGAAATGCCTTTTTTTGCAGTGTTCTATATAGAACCCTTTTTAAGTGCCAAAAGGGTTCTTTCTTGCCGTTCTTTTAGCATAAAAGGGTCTTTGGAGTATACTCAACTATACTTCTATATATAACCTTTTAAGGGTTCCAAATACGTAGTGCTGATAGAACCTTTTCTTCTAAGAGTGTATAGCTTCATAAATTTCACAGATTTTCATCTTAACCTGTAGGAGGAATTTAATACAGCGCTGACATCCTTACAAAACAAGCTCAAACATGGAGAAGAAATGAAAGGAAAATGTAATAAAACAATCCAACACATCGAGGTGAGGATGTGTAAAGAGTTTAACACTCAACATTCACACACAGTTTATTATTGACATTAGTGGAGTGTGTGTTCACACAGAGCTGACTGAAGTGAATGTGATGTGATTTCAGTCTCGAGCTGAGCACACAGAGCGTCAGATTAAAGAAGAGTTTGAGAAGCTTCATCAGTTTCTCAGAGACGAAGAAGAAGCTACAATCACTGCACTGAGGGAGGAAGAGGAGCAGAAGAAGCAGAGGATGAAGGAGAAGCTGGAGGAGATGAACACACACATCGCAGCTCTTTCACACACAATCAGAGACATGGAGGAGATGATGAAAACCAATGACGTCTCGTTTCTAAAGGTGACCAATCAATCTGGTTTCATTCTTTGAGCATAAAACAACTTGAGACTCACTGACAATGAGAGTGTTTGATAAGATATTAACATGTTTTCAAACTCTATATTTTGCAGAACTTTAACGCCTCAATGGAAAGGTGAGTGAGCTGCTCGTATCTCTTCTCTCAGTGGATCTGAACTCAAATTCACTGCAGTTCTGACTCCTGAATGTTCCTCCAGAGTCCAGATCTCACAGCCGGATCCACGGATGAGTTCTGGAGCTTTGATTGATGTGTCCCGTTATCTGGGTAACCTGCGGTCCAGAGTCTGGAAGAAGATGCTGGAAACTGTCCAACACAGTGAGTCTCAGCAGATCTGACACCAGCGCAAAACATCCTTCAGATAGAAACACACACAACATTAACATCTGATAGAAATATATTTAATAATCACTCGAGTTTCTGAGTGAATCTGAACTGTATTCCAGAAGATCATCTGATCATACAGTGAACTCATAATGACTACAGAAGTCTGTTCCTCATGGTCTCTGCTTATGTATTAGCAGGGCAAGGCAAGGCAAGGCAAGGCAAGTTTATTTGTACACTGTAAAAAGTGAACCTGGGTGAAAGTTGGATTACTACAACTATTTGAGTCTATTTACTTGGTATTTCTGCTTTCCTAATTGTAATGGATTATTGTACACTTTTTCAACTTAAACACATAGAAATTCAGATAGATTCAAAATCTCACTTTCACTCAAAGTATAATTGTACACTCTTTCAACTTGAACGCATAGAAATTCAGATAGATTCAAAATCTCACTTTCACCCAAAGTATGATTTCCCTTTAAAATGTCACTTTCACCCAAAGTAAGATTTCCCTTTAAGGACACCCGCGTCAGACGTTTTTTTCTGACGTCATGACGCACGAGCCTGTCTGAAAATTGGAAAATGTTCTGTTCGGCCGCCATTTTTTTCTCTCTCGGGACTCGGATGAAAAAGGTAGGTTGGAAGTTTGTTTTAATTACTATACTCGAAAATGTACCTTGTGGACGTGTGTTTTAGTTGTTTTTGAGTTAATTGATGTTGTCTGTGAACATAAATTCTAATGAAATCTAAATTAACCGAACTTTTGAACGTACGTTTGCGATATAGCGTTTCTGAGTATGTTCTATGTAACAATATGTTGTAACTTAAGTTACTCGTTTGTCTTATATAAATGTGTTCAGTTTGGATCTTGGGAGTATGTGTATGAAATATATATTTTTTAATTGATGCCTCCTTAACCGTCTGTGCCGCGCGAGATAAAGTTAACGTTAACGTTAGTGGAAATGCTGTGGGCAGGAAGTGCTCGCAGAGCGGGACAAAATGCTCGAATTTGAATTCCTGCAGTATAATATTGAGTTTGCTTTTAAAGTAATGTTTGTCTGTTCTTTTATCTGTCTTTAAAACGTGACTTTTTCGGGCAAAATTATGATGTGAAGTCGGACATCCGTTTGTGACACCGGCTGTAACTTACACTGGTTATTGCGGTGCAATGTGGAATTAAATGAGTGCACTCAGTCAGTAACGTCCACTATGGTTTCGGACACCACTACAAAGGACTGTCATTTCAAATAATGGCCTATTTGAGGGTATAGGAGGCGATTTCTGATTCAGCCTGTGATGAACGTCATTGTGCCTAACACTAGCGCCGTTCATTTGCCTACCTCATGGTGTTACATCCAGACAAATTTTCAGGGTTTTTTAGTAGAAATATTAGTATTTCCACATCTAATTAATTAACTTCCTTGACCTGTAGGAAACCATTTTTTCACTTACAATCACTTACAAACTACAATTGTTGACAATTACTTTTTCTCCTCTTAGAACCGAAAGTCTTAATGTTTGACAACTGATGACACTTTGCTATAATATTACATGGTAAGTAATTTATCATTTCTTATATAGTTGATGATATGAATTACTAATGTTGGATATGTATGAGTAAATTCCATCTTGTGTTATCTAACATTATTGACTATTGACAGGTGTGTGTAGAGGTGTCTGTTAACTTGCTGAAAGCTTAAGCAGCCACAGACTTGAACTTTTAACAGAGGCTGAAAAAAAAGGAAAAATTAAAAGGTTGTCATGAACAAAATGTCTCTTTCGTTTGCTCATAGATAGAAGGAGGTAGTGATGCAGGAGGCCAGTGTCAGGGATTTCAAGGCGAGGTGGCCTGTGCTTTTCAGACATTACAAGGTATTGAAAAAATAATTTAAATTCTGGTTTTACTGGCTAAATACCTTTTATGAATTGATATAATCAGTTTGACTGTTGTTGACTGTTTTTTTTTCTTTCTTTCTGATTTTAGATCAATTCAGAGTTCTATAGGCTTATGGCTGTTCCACTGGAAGACACGTTCCTGGCCCAGTTGGACGTGTACATGAATCAACTAATCAGAGTAATCCATTCAAAAGGAGGAGCAACCCGTGAGAAGACTGCTGCAATTTTTAAAATCTTGTAACTGGTACGTCTGTGTGTTACATTAATATAAACTGCACAATCTTATTTTAGTCTCAGTAACATTTAATTGCTAAATACTTGTTTATAGCATAGAAATTTGAAATGTCATCACCACACAAACAAAACGGACAATTTAAAAGGGATAGTTCAGTCCTAAAATAAAAAATGCTGTTAATTTACCCACCCTCAGCCTATCCAAAATATGTAGGTGACTTTTTTCTTTCTTTCAGTAGAACAGTAAATATGTTGTTGTTGGTTTTTTTAGCTGAAAATGTGGTCCATGTTGATATAATGCAAGTCAAAAAAAAAAAAAAAAAAAAAAAGCATACAGGCAAACCAAAAATAATACCTGTGGGTCCTGGCGATTCTTTGAGGTTTTATAAAGCAAAATGATCGGCCTATGCAGGAAACTGAATCTATTATTACCTGTAATCAACAGCCTCAGCAAACAGTCCTAAGTACGTTCATGGCAATGTTGCATGTTAATAATGCTCAGTTTCTTGCATAGACTGATCGTTTCACTTTATAAGACTCGATGTGATGTCAGTAGCCCCGGGTATTATTTTTTTTTTTTGTCTGCATGTTTTTTTTTTTTTTTTCACATGTTTTTTTTATTTTGTTTTTACTCTCAAAGTGACGGTAGCCATTGACTTGCATTTATATGAATCACAGAGGAATGCGGTTTCAGCTAAAAAAAATCTTTACTGATATAATGAAGAAAAAAGTCACCTTTTATGCATCTTGGATGGCCTGTAAATTTAACAAAACTATCCCTTTAATCAAGAATGATTAAATGTATTAGGGTATAAAGCTAATAAATGATTTGTTGACGCATGTTTTATTATCGGACTAAATTATAAATGCCAGCAATGACTGATTCAGATGCATTTTTAAAGAGTACACTTTAGAATTAATTTCTTGATAATTTACTCACCCCCATGTCATCCAAGATCTTTGTCTTTGTAACTTTGTAACTTCAGCCGAAAGGAAATTAAAGTTTTTTTTTTAAAAGCATGCCAAATTTTTCTCCATATAGTGGACTTCACTGGGATCAACAGGTTGACGATCCAAACTGCAGTGTCAGTGCAGCTTCAAATGGCTCCCAGACAAGGAATAAGGGTCTTATCTAACGAAACAATCTGTCTTTTAAAGAAATTTGCGATGTTTTACCCTCTTTTTTTAGGTGACGGGATTTGACTTAGTCTTTGCACTACCGTTTCGCAAACACTGGATCGGTACTTCCACCTATGTCACGCATGACCTTTACAGTGCTATAACATAATGTGAGAAGACACAGAGCTAGTGCAAAACAAGCATTTGTGGTTAAAACGTATACCGATGGTTTGGCTCAATTAGACCTTTATTCCCCGTCAAGGATCGTGTAGAGCTCTTTGAAGCTGCACTGAAACTGCAATTTTGACCTTTAACCCATTGGTAACCATTGAAGTCCACTATATCGAGAAAAATCCTGGAATGTTTTCCTCAAAAACCTTAATTTCTTTTCGACAAAAAAAAAAAAAGACATGAACATCTTGGGGTGACTAAATTATCAGGAAATTGAATTCTGAAGTGAACTAAATGTTTATTTTAATAAAATAATGACTTTATTCAACAGTTTCTTTTCTTCTTTGCAGTCTCCTATGCTGTTCATGTAGTAAACTCAGCACAGAGCTTCCGGATTCCATGTCAGAACGCCGGCTCATCCTTTTCCTGGGGGGAAATCAAGACCTTATCAAGGAATACCTTGTGAGTTGAAAGACCACATTCTATTTTGATTTATTTTTCAGAAAATGTTACATTTGTGGTAGCAAAATGTTTTTTTTTTTTTTTTAATGTTTTTTAAATTTATTTTTATGTGCACTACTTTAGGATAACCTACAAGATGATTGCGAGGGTGAGCTGGGTGAGCTTATATTCACGGCATTCCAGAAAGTGCTCTTACAGCTTCATTAGCACAAGATGTCAAGCAGTCTTTTCAGTAGACTACAGTGAACTTGAAGTAATGTTTGAATGTGCTTATGTCTAGTCTGTGTTTGAAAGAATGTCTCTAGTTTAGTTTAATTTGTTTTCTTATGTTTGTAAGATTATCCATTTGTTTCATATGTTTGTCTAGTATCTAGTTGTATGTTTGAATCTGTAGTTGATTGGTGAAAGGGTAATCACCCATTGCTGTTAAACATTTTCCATGATCTGTTTATTTTTTAATTCGATTTTTTAACATGGTTTATAGCATTGCCTGTAAGCTATTCTAAAGCACTTATCACAATACACTCGGTAGAAATGGTTCCATAGAATATATTAAAGGGATATAGTTCATCCAAAAATGGTTCATGTTGTTCCAAACATGTATGAGTTTCTTTCTTCTGCTGAACACAAAAGATGTGTTTAAGAATGTTGGTAACCAGACAGTTGACGGTACCCATTGACTTCCAGAGTATTTTTTTTTCCTGCTATGGAGGTCAATGGGTACCGTCAGCTGTCTGGTTACCAACATTCTTCAACACATCATCCTATGTGTTCAGCAGAAGGAAGAAACAAATACAGGTTTGGAACAACTTGAACCATTTGTTGGTGAACTTTCCCTTTTGTGAAGTATCCCTTTTTATTTATGTAGCTAATTTATTCGCATAACCACTGTTTATATTTATTTTTAAAGATAGATTAGTGGCTCAGTTTTTAGCATAATCCTGAAAGGCAATGACAACTTTTCAAAAAGACTGTTAATGAAATGGATGTTAAGTGTGTCAGGAAGTTTCATTTGCACAACAAATATGAACAGTTTGTAATGATTTCTCAAAGTTTGTAAAAAAGGGAAATTAAATTTAATAAAATGAATTGTTAATAAATATTTCTAAAGCTATTTGAGTCTTGTGTGATTGAAATTAAGTGGATAGAATGTAGTTATTTAAGTTGAGAAAACTTACTTTTTTAAGGGTTACCAATTGATGTATTTTTTTTTAAGTTGATCCAACTGTAGGAAAAACTAAAACATTTAAGTTGGAATGGAATGAAATTCAGTTAGACTAATGTAAATGATAGGGTTGAATGAACTCAATTAATATAAGTGTGATTGATAAAATGGGATAATTTAAGTTGAGAGAACTTAACATGTTTAGGTGTTACCAATTGGAGTAATTTTTTAAAGTTTATCCAACTGTAGGAAAAACTAAAACATTTAAGTTGGAATGGAATGAAATTCAGTTAGACTAATGTAAATGATAGGGTTGAATGAACTCAATTAATATAAGTGTGATTGATAAAATGTAGTAATTTAAGTTGAGAGAACTTAACATGTTTAGGTGTTACCAATTGAAGTAATTTTTTAAAGTTTATCCAACTGTAGGAAAAACTAAAACATTTAAGTTGGAATGGAATGCAATTCAGTTAGACTAATGTAAATGATAGGGTTGAATGAACTCAATTAATATAAGTGTGATTGATAAAATGGAATAATTTAAGTTGAGAGAACTTAAAATGTTTAGGTGTTACCAATTGGAGTAATTTTTTAAAGTTTATCCAACTGTAGGAAAAACTAAAACATTTAAGTTGGAATGGAATGAAATTCAGTTAGACTAATGTAAATGATAGGGTTGAATGAACTCAATTAATATAAGTGTGATTGATAAAATGGGATAATTTAAGTTGAGAGAACTTAACATGTTTAGGTGTTACCACTCGAAGTATTTTTTTTAAGTTAATCCAACTGTAGGAAAAACTAAAACATTTAATTTGGAATGGAATGAAATTCAGTTAGACTAATGTAAATGATAGGGTTGAATGAACTCAATATAAGTGTGATTGATCAAATGGAATAATTTAAGTTGAGAGAACTTAACATGTTTAGGTGTTACCAATTGAAGTAATTTTTTTAAGTTGATCCAACTGTGGGAAAAACTAATACATTTAAGTAGGAATGAAATGAAATTACGTTGAATGAACTCAATTTTCTCAATTAACTCAATGAACTCAATTAATATAAGTGTGATTGACCCATTGAAAGTAAGTTGACAAAACGTAATTATTTAAGTTGAGAGAACTTAACATGTTTAGGTGTTACCAATTGAAGTAATTTTTTTAAGTTGATCCAACTGTTCACTTTTTACAGTGTATAGCACATTTCATACCCAATGGCAATTCAAAGTGCTTTACATAGAAATTAATTAAAACAGTGGTAACAAATGTATGAGAATAAAGAATACCATATGGACGAATAAAAAATTAAAAACAAGCATAGTTAAAACGTTGTAAAGATAATAATTAAAAATAATAATAATAATAATAATAATAATAATAATAATAATAATAATAATAATAATAATAATAATAAGGTAAAATGAAATTAAATGGTCAGATCCACAATAATGGTCTGATAAAAATAAAACATTCTTCAGTTTACAGCCTACATACATGTACCATCTTTATTAGAACACCTCTCATTCATTTCTTTCTCAAACACGTTCATAACATCCATTTTAATCACTATTCCCTGATTTTTACTCAGTAACCTTCTTGTTAAAAACCCATTCTCACTCATCATACCCTCCACAGATTTACACATACTCAAACCTTATTGTCAAACTTACTATTTCCATCAAACCCAGTTTTCACTCATCATATTTAACTCAAATGAACATATAAAATAACAATAACCAAAGATAAGAACAAGGTAAACTAAAACAATTTTAAAAAGAATAAAGAGATAAGATAAGGTGCAATCAGTCGGACGTACAGTGCTCAGAGCTCATTCAGTAAACGCACAGCTGAACAGATGTGTTTTGAGTCTGGATTTGAATGTGGCTACTGTTGGAGCACATCTGATCTGTTCAGGAAGCTGGTTCCAACTGTGGCTGGCATAATAGCTAAAAGCAGACTCTCCTTGCTTTGAGTGAACTCTTGGTATTTCTAAGTGACTTGATCCTGCTGATCTGAGTGATCTGTTGGGTTTGTATTTAAGCTGCATATCTGCGATGTATTGAGGTCCTTGGTCATTGAGAGATTTATAAACAAGTAATAGTACTTTAAAATCGATCCTAGATGTAACTGGAATCCAGTGTAAAGACCTGAGGACTGGTGTGATATGGTCATATTTTCTGGTAGTGCTCACAATCCTGGCAGCAGCGTTCTGTATGAGCTGCATTTGTCTAATGGTCTTTTTGGGAAGGCCGGTGAGAAGGCCATTACAATAGTCCACCCTGCAGGTGATGAAAGCATGAACGAGTTTCTCTAAGTCTTGCCTGGAGACAAAACATCTACTTCTTGCAATATTTTTCAGATGATAGTAAGCTGATTTAGTTATTGCTTTGACATGACTACTGAAACTCAGGTCTGACTCCAAAATCACTCCAAGATTCCTGACTTGATTTTTTGTCATCAGGCCTTTAGCCTCAAGATAGGCGTTCACCTTTTTGATTTCATCTTTGTTTCCAAATGTAGTGATTTCGGTTTTGTCTTTGTTTAACTGAAGATAGTTTTGGCACATCCAGTTGTTAACTTCATCAATGCATTTGCACAGGGAGTCAATGGGGCTGTAGTCATTAGGTGATAGTGCTAAGTAGAGCTGGGTATCGTCAGCATAGCTGTGGTAAGCAATATTGATTTTTTTCATTATTTGGCTCACTGGCAGCATATACAGGTTAAACAGGAGTGGTGCAAGAATTGACCCTTGTGGGACTCTACATGTCATGGATGTCCACTCAGACTTATGGTCTCCTACACTCACATAATAACCTCTCCCTTCAAAGTATGACCTGAACCATTTGAGGACCATCCCAGAAAGCCCGACCCAGTTTTCCAGCCTGTCTAGAAGTATGGTGTGGTCAACAGTGTCGAATGCAGTACTGAGGTCCAGTTGTACCAGAATTGATGTTTTGCCTGTATCAGTGTTTAAGCGAATATCATTTATAATCTTTATGACCGCTATCTCTGTACTGTGATGTGGACGAAAACCAGATTGAAAATTGTCAAAGTATCCATTCGAGCGTAAGAATTTGTTCAGCTGATTGAAAACAACTATTTCAATGATTTTGCCTATGAAGGGGAGATTTGAGATTGGTCTGTAGTTGCTCAGTATTGAGTTATCCAGATTTCTCTTTTTCAGAAGAGGCTTGACTATTGCAGTTTTAAGGGAGTTTGGAAAAGTCCCATAGAGAAGTGAGGAGTTCACCACTTCTAGGAGATCTGCTGGGGAGTGTGTCTAGGGCACAGGTTGATATTTTAAGATGCTGTACAGTGTCTTCTAAAATTTTGCAGTCAATAGCTTCGAAATCTGACATGGTCATTTTCCGAGTGTTTGGTATGATCTGACTGACCCCAGAGCAACTAGAGGATGTGCTGATCGCCTTTCTGATATTATTGATTTTCTCGGAGAAGTAGGAAGCAAACTCACTGCATTTACTGTCTGAAAGCATTTCACTAGGCGTGTGACTCGGGGGGTTTGTTAGTCTCTCGACAGTAGCAAAAAGAGTGTGAGTGTTGTTTATGTTTCTGTTTATAATATTTGAGAAGAAGGTCTGTCTAGCTTTGCCTAGTTCAATATTGAAAGCATGAAGGGTGACTTTATAGATGTTATAATGGACTACAAGTTTTGTCTTCCGCCACATGCGTTGAGATTTTCTGCATTGTCTTTTCATTATTTGTATTGCTGTTGAGTTTCTCCAAGGTGCTTTTTGTTTGGTACTCTTTTTCCTGACTTTTAGAGGAGCAATATCATCAATTACACTCTTTACTTTTGAGTTAAAGGAGCCAAGGAGAAAATCAACACAGTCTGCAGATATGCTTGGTGTTAGAGATAAAGCCTTCATAAACAGCACATTAGTGTTCTCATTTAAGCATCTCTTTTTGACAGAGACAGATCTAGCTTCAATGGCAGGAGAGATTGATATATCAAAGAAAATACAGAAATGATCAGACAGTGCCACATCCCTAATAACAATTGATGAAATGTTTAGACCCTTACTGATAAGTAAATCTAGGGTGTGTCCATGATTGTGTGTGGGTCCATTTACATGCTGTGTCAAATTAAAAGTGTTAAGAACAGTCATGAGTTCTTTTGTTGTACTAGATTCAATATTGTCTATGTGAATGTTAAAATCCCCAGCAATAGCAAAACAGTCAAACTCTGAACCTTTTAACACAATACCCAGATATTCTAGAGACAAATAGTCACCAAATGATACTTGCTTACATTGATAGAAATCTTTAAAAAGAGCAGCAACACCTCCACCTCTCCTAACTGCTCTGCAAACACTCATAAAAGTAAAGTTAGGAGGGGCTGCTTCATTGAGGACTGTTGCACTACAGTTTTCTTCTAGCCACGTTTCATTTAGAAGCAAAAAATCTAGGTTGTTAGTGGTTATTAAGTCATTGACTAGAAATGATTTGTTCTTAAGTGAACAGATGTTTAAAAGCGCTAACTTTTGCAGGGGTGTGCAGGGGTGCACATAACTTTTTCAGTGAGTTACTCAGGTGAGTACCAGGAGATGGTGTTTGGTACTCACAAATGTAGCATTGAGTTAATAAGTGCAGTCTTCCCCACTGTCCTCCTCCATGTCACCACCACTGTCCTCTTCACTGTCGCCCCCACTGTCCTCTGCTTCAGCTTCCTGCATGGTAGATGAAGATGCTGCAGATGCACCTCCCTGTCCTTGGTTGAGCCTCCGATTAGCTCTGTGGTGTCTGAAATGGCAAAAAAAGCTGCTTAATGTATGTTGCTTTTTGGACATCTCTGACTGTACGGTTGTGTACGATTAGATGAGAAGATCGGTTAAGTACGCAAAGCCGTGTAGTAACACAAGTGGGCCTACGCATTTGTGATTTTTGTTGCGCATGCGTACCTGCGTACCAGTTATGTGCACCCGTGTGTATTAGGATACAATATTGAATACTGATATTAAACCTGAAGCCTCAATCCATTCTGAAAGAAACTGAGAGACCATTGTTAGGATAGCAGGATTTATGATCTCTTTCAATAAAGTCTTTATATATGTTTTATTACATTTCTGATCATATTTCATCCTGTAATCTGATGTTCTTCTCTTTGCAGCTCCGTTGACTCTAGATCCAAACACAGCACATCCTTGTCTCACACTCTTGTCTGATCTGACCAGTGTGTCGTTCAGTGATAAAGATAAAACACTTCCTGATAATCGGGAGAGGTTTGACAGGTGTCTAGGTGTCCTGGGATCTGAGGGCTTTAACTCAGGAACACACTGCTGGGATGTGGAAGTTGGTGATCGTACAGACTGGATTCTTGGAATAACCACAGCATCAAACCAGAGGAAGGGACTGGATTTCTTCAAGTCTAATGTCTGGTTGGTGAGTTACATGGACAGCGAATACTTCTCTCAATCCCCAGATCAACCTGAAACTGTCTTTACTGTTAAAGTGAAGCTTCAGCGTGTGAGAGTTCAGCTGGACTATGACAGAGGAACAGTGTCATTCTCTGATCCTGTAACTAACACACATTTACTCACATTCAGGACGTCCTTCACTGAGACTGTCTTTCCATTCTTATATAATCGCTGCAGAACTCCTCTGAGGATCTTACCAGTTAAACTGATTATTACAGCAGAAAATCACAGTTAAATCTGATTCTGCTTCCAGATCAATGGGTTATTGATGTGATATGATACAAATTAATATAATTAGTATTGTCATCATTAAAAATACAGTAAATGGTTAACCTTTTTTTTCTTACATGGACCTGTTGTTATAAAAACTGCTTTGTCTTTTGATTCTTTACATTTTTGAGCCCAATCTCAGAATTTTCCTGTGGTGTGACCGTCTCAAGCATGGGTCAGTAAACTACAACTTTTATATATAAATAAAAAAGCATAGAAATATTTTGTGGCATGGTGGTTACAGGTTCTGAGCACTTCTTTATTGTGGCTCGGATTTTAAATTCTTGGAAATATGAACTGAATTTAGAAATGCACTTGGCTGTGTTTAATAAACTAAATGTATTTTTGAAATGAAGACGGTGTTTGGAGTGGAGTGTGTGTTAAATAATCACTGTTCCCTGAATCAACGGCTCAATACAAGAGGTGAACCTAAGAGATCACTGTAAAAAAATCCCCATTAAATTTACAGTAAAAAAAACGGCAGCTGTGGTCGCCAGAACTTTACTGTAAAAAACACTGTAGCAACATTTTAGGTTTTACAGATTTAAGTTAAATTTACAGTAAATAACCTTATTTCATTAACTGAAATAATGTAACATTACCAACCTATTGAAATATTCAATTAAAAAAGCTTTATTGTCTATCCCGATGGGATAGAAAATTGTCTTAGACAAAGACTCGACAAACAATACAAGAATTATCCACACAAAAAAAAAATACCAGAAGAAAGTATCTGAAATTAACTATATAGAGTGATGTGAAGAATCTGCCACAATAAAAGAGGCTTTCCTTTTTACCGCCGCATTGTTGAAATCAGACAACTACAACTACAGTTACTTGTTTTTCACCAATAATTTTTTACCAGCCATGCTTATAATCCTTAAGATTCTATTTTTGTGTTTATCTGATAGAGAGTTGAACCAGGAGATGATATTGACAGTGAGCACAGATTCAATGAGTGATCTATAAACAACTGTCAAAATATATTTTTCATATTAATATCTGTTATATTAGAAGACTCACATGACAAATCAAAGCTCACGAAGATAATACTAATATAAAGAAGGTGCACAATGTTATTTACACAAACACTCACTAAACACCATCTTAGTAAAACACATGATTTAAAACAAAACAAAAAATGCATTAAACATTAAACAACATTAAATGTAACAAAACCCTAATGTACATTAGAAAAAGCTCAGAAGAAACAGCTATGTCAATGAAAATACATCAAATGCAGTATTGCATTGTCATGCAGGGAATTCTGGGAATGTCAAATTACGGTTTTTCACTGTAAATTACACAAATTCTTGTTCTTTTTCACTTCCAAAACTATAAATTTAACCGTATTTTAATGTAAAATGTAAGTTTAGATCTATTAAAGTTATTAATTATATATAATACGGAAACTGCGGGAGTTCAAAGTGCTTACACTGTCCTAAAACTTATTCAACTTTTCTGGTTAAAACCATGCTGGATCTTTTCTAGAACAAAACAAGGTTAAAATATATATTGCTCATACTATGTGTAACACAGGTTAGAATCCTGCTATGTGAGAAACAGGAAAAAAATAATATAATTTCTAAATAATTATAATTCTAACAAACCACAAAAAGAATAAATATAATGTTGCTTAAAGTCACTGCAGTTTAATATAATAATAAAATAAATAATAAAATGACTAAATGCTGAAATGATATATTCAGTTCAAACTGCGACCGTGTGTGACGTCATGGAGACGAGACGCGGAAGCAGTGAGAAGCGCACGCATTGCTGATCGCGAGCGAGCGAGAGAAAAAAGAAAGGAGATCAATCTAAGACAAATATCTAAATAATCCTTTCTAATATCTGAATAATATGATATATATTATGTTGTAGGCCTGTTATTTGATTATATTGGGTTATTTTTAGAACGAGATTGTTGATATTTCCTCTGACGATCGCTGATTGAGAACCTCTGTAAAATCCAATGCGGGTGGTAAATGCACATGAAACCCCCGGATGTGACGAGTTTTTAAGTAATATTGTTCACTTTCCTGAAAACTGAATGTTATATTTGTTTATTGAAGGTTTTGAAGTGTTTAAAGTTTGAAATAGTCACGGAAGAAATGTGAAAGGTGATAAAATATTCCATTTAACCACTTAAATGTTATATGTTGCAAAATGACATATTCTGGTATGTTATACATGTCATGCCTAGAGGAAAAATGAGTATTTCAGTACTATTTTCATACATATGGATGGTTGATTGATGAATGTAAAGCATATATTGCGTTGTTCTAAAAGAAATAGTGTGTAAATGTTTATGATGCTTAAGTTTGTGTGAACAGGTCAGGTTTTTTAGTGAGATTGGAACCCTTTAACATCGAGATGGCGAGCCTACCCAACCCGAACCACAGTAACTTGAGGGAAACGCAAGTAGAAGATTCCAGTTGCACCTTCTACTAAGCAGGTGGAATCCATTTTTCATTGCGTACATTCTGATCGGAGGGATCAGATCTTTTCCTTGACATTGATCATTTTTGCACTATTGACTGTCGCAATTCAACCTTTCTACATCAAGAGACTTCGTACACACTAACATATTTTTTGCACTTTGCGTGACAACGAACATTTCAATTGAGGAGTTTTGATTTTTATATTTTTGAAGAATTTAATTGTTTTAAATTGTCTTGATTTGTCTAATGTGATTTGATGTAATTTATTTTCCTTATATTTTGTTTTAATTTGGGTTTATCATTTTTATGAGTGGGAATTAAAAAGAGTGAAAAGAACTAAAACACCAATTAAACTAAAACCTCTTATAAAAGTCAGTGAATCTAAATATCTATAAACTAAAATTAGAAACTAAACGACTAAAATGTAACTAAAAATACTAGAAGTAAATAGGAGAAAGCTATTTAAATAGTAAACAGAGCTTAAAAGATATCTAAAAGAACAACAAGGGATTGAAGAGAACAATTGTTTCATTTTTTAATTTTTTATTTCATTGTTGTTGTGATTGTGTTACATTTGCTTATATTTTTTGCACAAATCAAAATACATATTTACATTCATTGCCTTTGTCTTGAGTGCCTTGATTCTTACCCTCCTGTAACCGAACCTAGACACTGTTTCCAATATCAGGTGCTTAGAGCGACCTGTCACTGTAGCATAGCTACCAAACTAAATTGTTACATATGACTTGTTACATATGACCACTACACAATGATCATATTCTGATCATCAAGCAGCCAACAGCATCTGATCATGTTTTCTCTTGGTTTTCTTTCCATAGCAAACCCAGATACAGCAGCCAGAGAAACACTAACATTAAAAAGTCGTCAAACTGCCCAACTAAAGAAAACACTTATCACCATAATGGTGACATAAAAAAACTAAGTAAAAATAAGTCAGTTATCTTCAGTTGATTTCATCTAAGACTGTGGCTGAATTCAGTTTAAGTTTTTGTGTTTCTCTTTCTTTTAGTGATTCTGCTTTTTAACAGCAGGTGTGCATCATTAACAATCAATCATCACTTAATTACCTCATTGTGACAAGCAACTGGGCGAGGGACCGCGAGAGCGGGCCGGTGACAAGTGATAATGAGTGCCAGCTATGCGATACACCGGTCTCGTCTTGCGGCCGAGTGACTGGAGCATAAAAGGAGGGCCGTAGGCAGTGAAAGACAAGAGAGGACCAGGCCTGGATTTATGTTATGTTTCGTTTACGTTCTGTTGTGTGTGTATGTGCGGGCAGTCGTCCGTGAGGGGCTGCCCGTGTTTTACTTTTGTTTTTATTATTTATTTTGAATTAAAAGTTTGTTAAATGTTCGCCGGTTCCCGCCTCCTTCCTTCCATCAATGAACTTAGTTACACTGGTGCCAAAACCCGGGAGGAAAGAGGGACATGCTGTTGAAGAGCCCTCGCTGCTGAGGGGGATCGCGGTGCTGAGGAGGTCGGGCAGCGCGGATGAATGAATACCGCGAGGTCTGCCCGAGGCGGTGGTGCTGGAGCGAGGAAGGTGGGACAGAGAGCTCTCTGCCGTGCCCCTGGGTCGAGGTGGGGTGGCTGCCATCCGAGAGGGAGCGGAGCAGTCACCACGCTTGCCGTGAACCGGAGCCTGCTGCCGTCCGGCGGTTAGGGGAGGAGCAGGGAGCGCGGGGCTCGCTGCCGGCTCCCTCAGTAGGAGGAGTCACGGCCGACCACCAGGGAGCGGAGGACGATCGAGCTGCCCACCAAGTGTCCAGTGCCATCGCACAGCACCGCGAGGAAGAGCCTCTCGGCGGGCGGAGGGCCGAATGGCAGTGTGTCAGGGAACCGGACCAGATTTTATTATTTTTTCCCTTTCTTTCTTTTTGCCCTCTCTCCCCTCTCTCGTTCTGTCGCTCCTCGTGCTCCCGTCTCCATTTCTCTCGCCTCTCTGTCCTTACCCCCAGGTGCCGCGGCCGCTGTGATCGGCCCCCCCGGGAGAGGTTGGGGGAGTAGAGCGCAGTCTCGGGAGTGCCCCCCAGCCTGCGAGGGGCGATGGGGGTATGTGGCAAGCAGCGGGGCGAGGGACCGTGAGAGTGGGCCGGTGACGATTGGTAATGACTACCAGCTGCGCGACACACCGGTCTCATTTTGCTGCCGAGTGACGGGAGCACAAAAGGAGGAGCGAAGGCAGCGAAAGCCGAGAGAGGACCAGGTCTAGAATTTATTTTGTGTGCAGCGGTGATACCATCTTCTCTTAGGTGATACTCATCTGCATTTAGTAAGTTCATCTTTCATGCCTGACAGCTCCTTCTCCGTCTCGGCTGTCTTCAGCAGAGGCTTAATCTGGTAGTAAACCTTCATCCATGGCCAGTGTTTGACATTCATGAATGAGCTGATGATGTATTGGAGAGTGTAAATGGACTCCCTGTGAATAATTCATCATTAAATGGCATAATTTAATTTAAAAAATGTTTTTTTAAATTTTGTTCGATTTATATAGCGCTTTTCAAGGCACTCGAAGCGCTTTACATAGAAGGGGGGAATCTCCTCAACCACCACCAATGTGCAGCATCCACCTGGATGATGCGACAGCAGCCATATTGCACCAGAACGCTCACCACACACCAGCTTATGGTGGAGAGGAGACCGAAATGATGAAGCCAATCAGAATAGGGTGGTGATTCGGACGCCATGATGGACAGGGGCCAATGGGCAAATTTGGCCAGGATGCCGGGGTTACACCCGTACTCTTTTTCCGAAGGACATCCTGGGATTTTTAATGACCACGGAGAGTCAGGACCTCGGTTTAACGTCTCATCCGAAAGACGGTGCTCTTTGTCAGTATAGTGTCCCCATCACTATACTGGGGCATTAGGACCCACACAGACCACAGGGTGAGCACCCCCTGCTGGCCTCACTAACACCTCTACCAGCAGCTACCTGGTTTTCCCAGTTGGTCTCCCATCCAGGTACTGACCAGGCTCAGCCCTGCTTAGCTTCAGTGGGAAACCAGTCTTGGGCTACAGGGTGATATGGCTGCTGGTCATAATCATCAATATGTTTGGACTGTTATCATCGGTGTCTTCTTAAATTCCTCCCAGTTAGCAGTTTTAAACTTCTGTCTAAGAATATTGACTACCTCTATTTTTTCCACTTCTAATCCTATTTTACAACAAAGAGGGAAATGGTCACTTCCTATAGTATGGTGTCCTAACACTTCCCATGTACATTTCCTAGCCAAGTCTTCTGATACTAAAGTTAAATCTGTTGCAGAATAATGACCACTGCTACATCAATCCTTGTTGCTTTACCATCATTCAGGCACATTAAAC
This sequence comes from Pseudorasbora parva, assembly GCF_024679245.1. Lineage (NCBI taxonomy): Eukaryota > Metazoa > Chordata > Actinopteri > Cypriniformes > Gobionidae > Pseudorasbora > Pseudorasbora parva. Next base: position 3,800,614 of record NC_090182.1, on the reverse strand, counting down.
TACTCCACTCCAGCATATCTTCTATAATATTCCCATTATGATCATTATTTACACTTCCCCATATTGTGCTGTGGGCATTAAAGTCTCCACACCACACTAATTTATGACTACCTGCTCCTCGACTTGTCTCCAATGTTTCTCTACTCAACCATTTCCATCATTCCTGTCCCTTCGTATGACATTATATTCATGTATTGTAGATTTAAATTGTGTCTTTAGCCAAGTTTCTTGTATACACACAACACTAGGTTTACTATCTAGTTCCTCAATGTACTTTTTAAATTCTTGCCCATTAGCTAATAAACTTCTGCCATATCGTAAAACTGACAACAGCATTAACATCGACCGCATGTTTGCATGTTTGTAGTTAGATCTTTTCATTAATCTCATCTATAATTCCTTCAATATCCAAGTATTTTTCAGCTGCCTTAATTATGATCTTTATCCTTTCCGTTCAACTCTCTGTTTGTGCTGAACATAACTTCTGCCATAAATGCAACGAATTTGACTTTGTCTATGATCATATGCTTCTCACTGCCTGCCTATGCATGTCTTTCTCAAAGCACTTTCTCTCCATCTCTGATGCTCGCCTTTGCTCGTTCTCCTTTTGTTCTTTCTTGACTTTAAGAGCTTCAGCATACGACACCCTCTCCATAATCCTGACATTGTGTATTTCTGTATTTTCAGAATTGCTTTACTCCCTGAACACATTTCTCATATTCTTGATCCTCACTGCATCTCTTTGTTTCTCTCTGCAAACAGCTGGCATTTGTATCATCTGAGCGGTGGAGGAATATATGGACGTATAACTCACATATCAAAGAAATACTCTAGCTGGTAACTTCTCCTCATCAAATTGCAACATGACTGACAAACTATCCATCCTTTCCTTATTTCTGACACTTTTCAGTCTTTTATCATTACTCACGGATGCCTCTGTAACATTGGCTTTTATTGTCTCATCAGAAACATAATGTTTTCCAAATTTTTCCTTCAGTGCTTTAGTTAGTTTTAATGTGTTTATTGCACTCACCGATTCTGAAGTAAATTTCATCAGTACTTTATATGCTTCCTTTTTATTTCTAGTTGCCCCGTTTTCTCTTTCACTATCCGTACCCGACATAGGACTCCATTTTTTTTCTTTCGTTTCCTATTTTCTACTACTGTCCAATTACCTTTTCTAGATCCCTCCTTACCTCGATCAAACATTTCTCCTTCCATATCCAAATCCCTTCTACTATCTACGTCACTTCCTTCCATCATTTGCTCCACCCACAATCCAGTTGTTTGCCAACCCCAGAATCGACCTGTTCAGAACTCCTATGGCCCGGTCGACCAATCTCCATTTATTTTAATGAGACACAACTGAATAATCCAACCCAGGCTCATTGGAAATACGTGACATTTTTGCAACACCCGAATTTTGTACCTCCAGGTACGTTTACCTGCACTTTTTGGGTGAAATGTCCGCCGGAGGCGCTAAGTGGTAGAATTCTTTTCTCTATTCCCAGACTGATCTCATGAAATGGGGTATGTATGACACGCCAATTCGTATGCCATTTTGGCGTGCTATCAAAACGCATAATCGCTTTTTTAGCTTATTTATCAAAGCTGTTACATTCTATCCCCCTACACTGCCCCTACCCCTAAACCTACCCATCACACACACACACACACACACACACACACACACACACACACACACACACACACACACACACACACACACACACACACACACACACACACAGCCCTTAAACCTACCCATCACACACACACATGCAAACACACAGCCCCTAAACCTACCCATCACAAGAAACATTCTACTTTATGTAACCCCAGAAACTCCACCCTCTTACAAACCCTATCAGGAAGAGACTAGTCTTATTATTTCTTACTTTCGTTTTTACTGAAAGCTGAAACGAGTCAGAGCTGTGAAGAACAGAGGAGGACACTTTATATTAGGATTATTGTGTGTTTCTGAATTAGTTTTTTATTGTAATTAATAACTTTTCAAAGCAAAGATTAGAAAGTGAAAGTAAATTGTAGATTATTTGATCTTTTACAAGACGAGGAAATGGATTCAAAATCTGTTGAAGATCCTACTTGTCCTGTTTGCCTTGAAATCTTCAAGGTTCCTGTTTTTCTGTCCTGTACTCACAGTATTTGTAAAGAGTGTCTACAACAGTTCTGGAAAACTCAGGAAACTCAGGAGTGTCCCGTCTGCAGGAGAAGATCCTCAAAAGGCCATCCTCCAGTTAATCTAGAGTTAAAAAACTTGTGTGATTCATTGATAAAGGAGAGAAATGAGAGGCGTTCATCAGAGTCTGAGGAGATCTGCAGTTTACACAGCGAGAAACTCAAACTCTTCTGTCTGGAGGACAAACAGCCTGTGTGTGTCGTGTGCATAGACTCAGAGAAACATGCCAAACACACATTCAGACCCATCAGTGAAGTGGTTTCATCTTACAAGGTAAGACAAATGTCTCTCATTTCATGCTAAATACAGTGATAAACACACAGTAATATTTGCGTGTACAATAGACTAGTAGACTAGTAGACCCGCTCTCAGGAGCTCAGTGAACTCAAGCGTGGTACCGTGAAAGGTTGCCACCTGTGCAAGTCCATTCCTGACATTTCCTCACTACTAAATATTCCACGCTCAACTGTTAGTGGGATTATAACAAAGTGGAAGCGATTGAGAACAACAGAAGCTCAGCCACAAAGTGTTAGGCCACGTAAAATCCCAGAGCGGGGTCAGCGCATGCTGAGGGTCACAGTGCGCAGAAGTCACCAACTTTCTGCAGAGTCAACAGCTCCAGACCTCCAAACTTCTGTGGCCTTCAGATGAGCTCAAGAACAGCGTAGAGAGCTTCATGGAATGGGTTTCCATGGCCGAGCAGCTCATCCAAGCCTTACATCACCAAGAGCAATGCAAAGTGTGGGATGCAGAGGAGTAAAGCAGCCGCCACTGGACTCTAGAGCAGTGAGACGTGTTCTCTGAGTGACCAATCACGCTTCAGTCTGACAATCCCATGGACGAGTCTGGGTTTGGCGGTCACCAGGAGAACGCCAGGAGAAAACAAAGCGTCGGTCCATAAAGACATGGATGAGGAGTTTGGTGTGGAGGAACTTGACTGGCCTGCACAGAGTCCAGAGCTCAACCCGATAGAACAGCTTTGGGATAAATTAGAGCGGAGACTGAGAGCCAGCCTTCTCGTCCAAAATCAGTGCCTGACCTCACAAATGAGCTTCTAGAAGAATGGGCAAAGATCCCCATAAACACACTCCTAAACCTTGAGGAAAGCCTTCCCAGAAGAGCTGAAGCTGTTAGAGCAGCAAAGGGTGGGCCGACTCCATATTAAACCCTAAGGCTTAACAATGGGGTGTCATTAAAGTTCATGTGCAAGTAAAGGCAGGCTTCGCACAACTTTTGGCAATATAGTGTACTTTCACTTCCTGTATTGGCATTTGTACAACCACACATTTACAACTGCATAGATATAATAATTAAGAATTGGCCATTGCAAAAAAACACATTTGTTTGCTGAAAACATGATTTTTTGATTTTCATCATTTGTAATTAAACATTATATGTCCTGCCATTTTCAGGCACAAATGCTTCTGAGATTAACACATTCAGCATAAAAATATTAATATAACAATAAAAACATCTAAACACACAATGTTTAAACCTTTTAAAGCTTCATCAGTTTCACATATTTTCATCTTAACCTGTAGGAGGAATTTAATACAGCGCTGACGTCCTTACAAAACAAGCTCAAACATGGAGAAGAAATTAAAGGAGAGTGTGATAAAACAATCCAACACATCGAGGTGAGGATGTGTAAAGAGTCAAACACTCAACATTCACACACAGTTTATTATTGACATTAGTGGAGTGAGTGTTCACAGAGCTGACTGAAGTGAATGTGATGTGATTTCAGTCTCAAGCTGAGCACACAGAGTGTCAGATTAAAGAAGAGTTTGAGAAGCTTCATCAGTTTCTCAGAGACGAAGAAGAAGCTACAATCACTGCACTGAGGGAGGAAGAGGAGCAGAAGAAGCAGAGGATGAAGGAGAAGCTGGAGGAGATGAACACACACATCTCAGCTCTTTCACACACAATCAGAGACATGGAGGAGATGATGAAAGCCAATGACGTCTCGTTTCTAAAGGTGACCAATCAATCTGGCTTCATTCTTTGAGCATAAAACAACTTGAGACTCACTGACAATGAGAGTGTTTGATAAGATATTAACATGTTTTCAAACTCTATATTTTCCAGAACTTTAACGCCTCAATGGAAAGGTGAGTGAGCTGCTCGTATCTCTTCTCTCAGTGGATCTGAACTCAAATTCACTGCAGTTCTGACTCCTGAATGTTCCTCCAGAGTCCAGATCCCACAGCCGGATCCACGGATGAGTTCTGGAGCTTTGATTGATGTGTCCCGTTATCTGGGTAACCTGCGGTCCAGAGTCTGGAAGAAGATGCTGGAAACTGTCCAACACAGTGAGTCTCAGCAGATCTGACACCAGCGCAAAACATCCTTCAGATAGAAACACACACAGCATTAACATCTGATAGAAATATATTTAATAATCACTCTAGTTTCTGAGTGAATCTGAACTGTATGTCAGAAGATCATCAGATCATCAGATTTTATTTTGATGAATAAAATAATTAATTTTTGATGAATAAATATGCTGTCATTAAAATATGTTAATATAGAAATATATCTGAAAAATATAGAAACAAAATAATTTAAATAAGTAAAGATTCTGAAAGCATTGAAGGAGATCCCATAATAATTTAATATATATTTACAGTGGCAACAATAACGTCACGGTTACGTATGTAACCTTAGTTCCCTGAAGAGGGAACGAGATGCTGCGTCGAAACGCTGTGAGAACGCCTCTGCGTGATTGCGTCATGAAGCGCGTGTCGAATCAGTCCAATCGGAAGAAGGAATGTCATAGGCGGGTGACGTCATAGACCGGAAACTATAAAGCACCCGTGAACACAAACAGCTTTGGAAAAGCCTGAAGTAAGTGATCACGGGCATGCCGGGAGTATGGCAGGGTGACGCAGCATCTCGTTCCCCTTTCAGGGAACTAAGGTTACATACGTAACCGAGAAGTTCCCTATCAGGGAACTCGAGCTGCGTCGAAACATTTTGAGAATGCTTATACCCACATCGCCATAGGACCAAGTGCTCGTATGTGTGAAACCTCAGCGCACACGACTACGACAACACTTGCGCCCCAACCATAGATTGTACGTCAAGTTCGTAGAATCTGACAAAGGTAAGCGGCGAGGACCAGCCTGCCGCATTACAAACGTCCTGGAGGGAAGCCCCCGACAACAGTGCTTTAGAAGCAGCCATACCCCTAGTAGAATGGGCCCGGACAGCCAAGGGAGACGGCTGTCCGGATGCCTCATAAGCAAGTGAGATGGCCTCGACCACCCACTTGCTCATTCTCTGCTTGGATACTGGAGCACCCCTCCAAAACAGACAAACAGCTGGTCAGCCTTTCTCCACAGGGCAGCTCTGTGGACATAGGCATCTAATGCCCTAACTGGGCAAAGCAGATTGAGTTTCTCTTGGTCTGACGTCACGAAGGGCAGAGGACAGAAGGCCTGAAGAGTGATAGGACCTCTAGGTCCTGTAGGGACCTTAGAGATGTAACTCGATCTGGAATGAAGAAAAGCCTTCACCATCCCAGGTGCAAATTCTAAGCATGAGGGCCCCACCGAGAGGGACTGAATGTCTCCAATTCTTTTAAGAGACGAAATGGCCAAACGAAAGATAGTTTTTAGTGTCAGAAACTTGTCCGACACCTTCTCTATAGGCTCGAAAGGGGCCACAGATAGGCCCTAAAGCACAATGGCCAGATCCCAGGCTGGGACCCTCGAATGCACTACCGGCCTCAGCCTCAAGGTACCACGAAGGAAAGGAGTAACTAACGGGTGTCCCCAAAGAAACCCCACGCAAAGGAGTGTGGAAAGCAGCTAAGGCCGCCAAGTACACCTTTATTGTGGAGGGGGTCAACCCTGCCGAGAACCTTTCCTGCAGGAACTTCAGCACTGTACCAACCGGGCAGTTAACTGGGTCCAACTGGCGATCTCTGCACCACGCGGAGAACAATCTCCACTTTAGTGCGTATAATTTCCTCGTGGATGGAGCTCTGGAGTGAAGAATGGTCTCAACGACCTCAGCCGAGAGACCCGCCTCTACGAGCTGGGCCCCCTCAGAGGCCAAGCCCACAGTTTCCATAACTCCGGGCGGGGATGAAGGAACACCCCGCCTGCTTGAGAGAGAAGGTCCCTCCTGGTTGGAATCTCCATCGGAGAGCCTTCCAAGAGGGATATTAGGTCCAAAAACCAAACTCTGGTCGGCCAGTACGGAGCCACTAACAGCAGATGGACCCTGTCCCGGTGCACCCTCTCCAGAACTCCCGGAAGCAGAGCAATCGGGGGAAAAGCGTACAGGGGCAGCCTCGGCCACTCCTGTACCATGACATCCAGCGGGGCTGGATGCGACAGAGAGAACCACTGAGGGCAGTGAGAATTCTCTGCCGAAGCAAACAGATCTATCTCTGCTTTCCCATATTTCAACCACAGGAGTTCCACCACCTTGGGGTGGAGCCTCCATTCCCCGGGCCTCAGCCCCTGCCTTGACAGTATGTCTGCTTCCTGGTTCAGGACTCCCGGGATGTACACTGCCCTGATTGAACGCAGTTTCCCTTGGGCCCACAGGAGGATCTGACGCGCCAATTTGTACGAGGGGCGAGACTTCAGACCCCCCTGATGATTTATATAGGTGACCACTGACCAGTTGTCTGACCTGACCAACACATGATGTCTCCTGAGGCCTGGCAGGAAGTGTTTCAAAGCAAGAAACACAGCCAGCATCTCCAGCCAATTTATGTGCCATAACAGCTGATATTCCTGCCATAGACCTTGGGACGAGCAAACACTCATGGTCACCCCCCCAACCCGTGAGAGATGCATCTGTCGTTAGCGTGACGCGACGAACAAGAGCTCCTATCACAGGTCCCTAGGACAGAAACCGATGATCTCTCCACATGACCAGAGCACGAAGGCATCGATCGTGCAAAGCGGGTTCCCCCTCGGGAAAGCCCCCTGAATCTGAGCCACCACTGCAGTGGCCTCATATTCAGCAGGCCAAAATGTATCACATTGGACGCAGCTGCCATGAGGCCTAACAGTTTCTGAAACAGCTTTACAGTGACAAATCGGCCTAGCTTCGGTTTTTTCGTCACCAATAAGATTGTTGTTATGCGTGTCGGCGATAATTGCGTCCGCATAATTATCGAATCCCATACTACGCCTAGAAAGGTGGTCCTCTGAGCCGGAGAAAGCACACTTTTCTTTGCGTTTAGCCTCAACCCCAACCTCGTCATATGTGCAAGGACAACATCTCAATGCTGAACTGCTCTGATTGAGCCAAAATCAACCAATCGTCGATGTAGTTGAGTATGCGGATGCCCTGCAGGCGCAAAGGCACCAGAGCTGCATCCACACACTTCGTGAAGGTGCGGGGTGACAGTCCTAGACTGAAGAGAAGTACTCGATATTGGTATGCCTCTCCCCTGAAGGCAAACCTCAGGAACTTCCTGTGATGTGGAAGGATGGATACATGGAAATAGGTGTCCTTGAGATCTATAGTGACAAACCAGTCCTCTGACCAGACCTGTGACAGGATCTGTCTGAGTGTAAGCATCTTGAACTAGAAATTCGTCTAGAAAATCTACTAAGGGAACCAGCCTCTCGAGGCTGGCCTCTGGTGTAATTTGAACACCAAGTGCAGTGCCCTGAAGTGGCGAACTGGCAGGGAACACCTGACCTGACTGCTCATATGCCCTACGAGGAGGGGGCGGACCACCCTCGGGTTGCCCGCGGAGACCGTCTGCGCCCCGGCATTGCGGTGGAGTTGGCAGTGCGGCCCCCTGAGGGAAGAGGCCAGCAAGAGATACCGGCGCATCAAGCAAGAAGCTTTTCTCCCTCTCCTTGATTTCAGTGGGGTTGAGCCACAAGTGTCTCTCCGTGGCCATCAGTGCTGCCATAGAGCAGCCCACACATCTGGTCTCAATGGTGGCACAGAGACCTAGATCAGCTGACTGCCTGAGCTCATTGATGACATCTCCCCCCCACTTCATCTCTGCCATCCAGATCCCTCAGCAAGTCGGCCTGGTATGCCTGCATTATAGCCATAGTATGCAGACACGCCGCGGCCTGACTTTCAGCCTATAAGCCTTACCCACCAATGCCGACGTTGTCTTTAACGGCTTGGTGGGTAATGCCGGGGCTTTTAGGGACGATGCAGCTAAAGGCGAGAGATGGCTCACAAGTGTCTCTTCGACCTTAGGCATCGCCCCATAACCATATTGCTTCAGCCCTAGTATATTACTATACGTGGATGTTTGTATATGATGCCGGTTTTCTCCAAGACCTAGACACCTTGGCGTGAAGGTCTGGAAAAAACGGCAAGCCCCGATGTTGAGGCTCTGCCGCACGGGACGGTAAAAAGCGCTCATCAAGTTTGCTTTTTCTATGATGAGGCTCCGATCTTTCAACTGGCCAGTCAATATTTAACCTGGCTACCGCCTTCGTGAGCACCTCAACTAGCTCCTCACCAGCGGGTGACTGAAGTGGAGATTCTACAGTCGCGATGCTCTCAACGTCCACCTCCTCAGAGCTGGATAGTTGGAGCATCGGTGCCCCGCCCGGGGAGTAAGAAACCGCAGGGCGGGCTTCCAAACCCCGAGAAGAGGCACTGGATCTCACAGGTGAGGGCTGAGATAAGGCTGGGCCTGTCTCAAACCCCTCTGTGAGATCCATTTGTGAACCCCACGACTGAAGCCCCCACTCTGCCTCGGCAAAAGCGGGACCCGAGCCGCGGGGAACACGAGCCAAGGCACCCTCCTCGAAGAGAGCCCGGTGGGAGCACAGCGTTCTTAGTGGAAGCCGCTCACAAGCAGCCCCCTCGAGAGCGGCCTGGGCGTGCTGCACTCCCAAACAGACAACACACATAGAATGTGTATCCCCACCCGTGATGTAATGAGGGCAGGGATGAACACATATAGTGAATTGCTGTTCACTCGCCATTTTTTCTTCCTTTTCTCTCTATGTTATAAAATATCTATATATTTAACAAAGGTGGAAAATTCTTGCTTAGTCTCACTACTAAGGACAGACAAAAACACCAAATAGAAAAATTCACACAGATCACTTACTGAAGGCACAGAAGCTAGTTTCAGTTTGTGTTTGCGGGTGCTTTATAGTTTCCAGTTTATGACGTCACCCGACTATGACGTTCCGTCTTCCGGTTGGACTGATTCGACACGCGCTTCATGACGCAATCACGCAGAGGCGTTCACACAGCGTTTCAACGCAGCTCGAGTTCCCTGAGAGGGAACTTATATTTTATTATAATATGATGGTTTTTAAATATGATGGTTTCATTATAAATATGGTGATTATCTCTAAGGTGGACACCCAGCTTAATATATGAAAATTATCATCTGAATCTAACCGTCATGTCAACAAATGGAAAAGTCAGCAGCTGTTTATTATCATGTTAAATATGGTGCCTTTACCCCAAATACCATACTTTTACATATTCCACCATTATTGAAAAACTGTTGCTTTAATTACCTTGAACAAAACTGACAACATTAACAATAATAATAATATTAAATTATAATAATTATTGCACCTTGTATTTGCTACTTAAATCTACAACATTTTTAAAAACATCAAATATTAGATAATGAGTGCAGGATCAACTTTGCGCTGCTGCCTGAGATCGCCTCAAAGATCAGACAAATCTCCACGAGCATCTTGTTTTGGAGAGGCAAGTGCTGAGACAAGTTTTTGTGCCATCTAATGGTTTAGAGGAAAACCAAATCAAAGAGCCTTTAGCCCGTGGAGCCTTTAGCCCCGTTGTACCCAACATGTATTAGGATACAATAGTGTTTATTGAATATGATATTAAACCTGAAGCCTCAATCCATTCTGACAGAAACTGAGAGACCAGTGTCATGATAGCAGGATTTATAGAAAGTCTTTATATGTGTTTTATATTTATATTTCTGATCATATTTCATCCTGTAATCTGATGTTCTTCTCTTTGCAGCTCCGTTGACTCTTGATCCAAACACAGCAAATCCTCGTCTCACACTCTCGTCTGATCTGACCAGTGTGTCGCTCAGTGATGGAGATAAAACACTTCCTGATAATCCAGAGAGGTTTGACAGGTCTCTGTGTGTCCTGGGATCTGAGGGCTTTAACTCAGGAACACACTGCTGGGATGTGGAGGTCAGTGACAGTACAGGCTGGAGTCTTGGAATAACCACAGCATCAAGCCAAAGGAAGGGAGAGGATTTCTTCAAGTCTAATGTCTGGCGTGTGTGGTACTGGAACAGCAAATACGGCTCTCAATCCCCAGATCAACCTGAAACTGTCTTTCCTGTTAAAGTGAAGCTTCAGCGTGTGAGAGTTCAGCTGGACTATGACAGAGGAACAGTGTCATTCTCTGATCCTGTAACTAACACACATTTACTCACAGTCAGGACGTCCTTCACTGAGACTGTCTTTCCATTCTTATATAATCTCTGCAGAACTTCCCCTCTGAGGATCTTACCAGTTAAACTGATTATTACAGCAGAAAATCCCAGTTAAATCTGATTCTGCTTCCAGATCAATGGGTTATTGATGTGATGTGACATGTTCACTGTCACACAAGATAAAAATGAATATAATTAGTATTGTCATCATTTAAAATGCAGTAAATCGTTAAAAATTTATTTGTCTTACATAGACCTGTTGTTATAAAAACTGCTTTGTCTTTTGATTCTTTACATTTTTGAGCCCAATCTCAGAATTGTCCTGTGGTGTGACCATCTCAAGCATGGGTCAGTAAACTACAACTTTCATAAAATAAAAAAGAAAAGCATAAAAATAATTTGGGGCAATTTTATTTTGGCTTGGATTTTAATTTCTTGGAAATATGAACTGAATTTAGAAATGCTTGGCTGTGTTTAATAAACTAAATGTATTTTTGAAATGAAGACGGCGTTTGGAGTGGAGTGTGTGTTAAATAATCACTGTTCCCTGAATCAACGACTTAATACAAGAGGCCAACCTAAGAGTTCACTGTAAAAAAATCCCCATAACATTTACGGTAAAAAAAATTGGCAGCTGTGGTCGCCAGAACTTCACTGTAAAACATACGGTAGCAACATTTTAGGTTTTACAGATTTAAGCTAAATTTACAGTAAATACCTGTATTTCATTAACTGAAATAATGTTGAATTACCAACCTTGTTACTCCCCTCAAGGTTTAATAAAGGCTCAAGTCGTTCCTGGGTTTTAACGGGCATTTATTCGTTGACAAATCTTCAAACATGTCTTTACATGCTCTCGTATGGCCACATTTCCGCATTGCCGTCAGAACTGGTATAAATAAACAACAACACAGAAACGTAAATTAACCTTACATTCTTGACATACTTACAGACAATACTAAACAAAATCATCTATAAAAGTAAGAATAAAAGATAAATGTATGCAATGTAAAGTATCGCAATCAGCTTGTTACAAACACAGTCACATAACACAAATAAATGACAAGTATGGAGAAATATACCTTATTGGCCGCATGAACTCGAGAGGGTAAACTTAAAGTGTGCTTCTTCTTGACGCTTTACTGACAAACTTGTATATAACTTTATAATCTTCTGATGATATTCAGACAGCAGGCTCACAAACCGCAGCATATCTCTCTTATCATAGCGAGCACCCCCATACAGCATCCACATAGCAACACATTATAATTTCAACTAATGAACTATGTGTATGCAATTACTGTAAGTTAAAGTTATGTTAGTCAGCTTCAAGTAATGTGACTGTCTTGTGGATAGGTCTCTCCAGATAGACTGGTTTGCTGAGTCTCTTTCCTTGGTCGTTTAATGCTGAGTCGCTGATCAATAACCTAACTTTCCGCACACATCCATCTTCAGCGGGATGAACACAGTGGTGACCTTAGCCAGCTTCCATTCATTTCTGGGTGCAGTATCGTCTTGTACAATTACTATATCATTGACCTTTGCATTTCTCTTTTTCTTGTGCCATTTCTGTCTTTGTTGTAAACTCAACAGGTATTCCTTTTTCCATCTGTGCCAAAATTCATTGACAAGGTATTGGACTCTACGCCATCTCTTGCGGAGGTAGAGGTCTTCCTTAACGAAATCTCCCAGTGGAGGCAAGATTATTGAGGATTTCATTGTCAGAAGTAAGTTGGGCGTAAGAGGTTGAGGGCCTGTTGGGTCACTGAGTAAGTGTGCTGTCATAGGTCGGCTGTTTATGATTGCCATCACTTCATAAAGGTAGGTCGGTAAGGATGAACTGTCAAGTGTTCGGGATGACAGAGTGAATTGAGAAATGCATCAGTTGAGAGATTGTCAAGTAACTCTATGTGCACTGCACGAGAGCAAAAGAAGGTGAACAATAGTCCATAACATTTCAGCTCTTTTCGACCTTCTTTGTTGTAAACTTTGTTGTATGGACCAAAACAATCCATCCCACAATACGTGAAGGGAGGAGTTGTCTCCATTCTCTCATGTGGCAGGTCTGCCATTTTTTGTTCCTCAGTGTGACGTCTAAACCTTCTGCACTTGATGCAGTGGTAGATGACTGATGACACAAATTGACTACATCAAAGGATCCAGATGCCATTTGATCTCAACTCGTTTATGGTCATGCCACGTCCCTGATGCTGCACTTGTCTGTGATAGTGATCAATCAATATCCATGTTATGTGGTTGTTTTTTGGTAGGATGACTGGGTGTTTGATGTGTAGATGCATGGAAGCATGCTCTAATCGACCTCCCACTCTAAGGATGCCCCTGTGGTCTAAGTAGGGATTGAGTCGGTACAGCCTATTTTTTTTGTCTTTGGTCACCTCTCTCTGTGACTTAAGATCATTGATCTCTTTGGAGAAGATTTCCCTTTGTACAATGAGCATGATGATAAGCTCCGCATCCTGTCTTTCCTTGAGACTTGTGGCTTCATTGGTTCTCTGTGTTGTACCCTTGAACTCCTTGAGAAATCTTTGGAGTCTGGCGACTGCTTTCACTAATCTTGTCTAGCTAGAAAACTTAAAGAAGCGATTAGTGATTGAATCTGTTGTGGTTTAGGTCTGGTGCACAATGACCCTGCGCACCTCTGGATCTTTGGCATCAAGTTCTCTCACCTTAACCTCACCGCTTGGAAGCTCTTCCTGCCAGAGAAACTCTGGACCACTAAACCAATTGGAAGCAATGAGCTCTTTTGCCTTAAGCCCTCGTGACGCATGGTCAGCGGGATTATCTTCTGACATCACGTATTTCTACTGGGTTGGTTTTGTACTTTCCTCGATGCGCTGTATGCGATTAGCTACGAAGATATGAAACCGTTTTGCGTCATTGCTGATGTATCCTAACACAACGTTTGAATCTGTCCAGAAGAATTCTTGGGCATCTTCAAGCTCCAATTCTCCTCTGAGCATGTCACTTGTCTGTACTGCTACAACTGCTGCGGACAGCTCAAGTCTTGGTACCGTGGTTACCTTTGTGGGGGATACTCTGCCCTTAGCCATGACAAGAATGCAGTGTACCTGTCCTATTGTGCTGGTTGCTCTTAGATAGGTACATTCTCCATACCCTGTGACACTTGGGTCTGAGAAATGGTGGATTTCATACTTGTAAACTGTCTTGAAATCTACTGGTAGGTAGTATCTTTCAATCTTGACATTGGTCAAGTTCTGTAAATCCAACAACCAGGACTCCCACCATGGTCTTAGCTTATTTGACAGTGGCTCATCCCAGCCAAACTTCTCACGACACATCTGTTGAAGTATTTGTTTCCCGAGTAGGACCAAAGGCGCCACAAAGCCAAGTGGATCAAAGATAGAGGCTACTGTGGACAAAACTCCTCTTCTGGAGAGAGGGCGCTCATTCACGACTACTCGAAACTGAAAGTGATCAGAGGTGACACACCATTTGACGCCTAAAGCTCTCTCAATCTGTTGTTCACCAAGCGCTAAGTCTTGTTTCATTACGGTGTCTGCACAGTCTTCCTTTGGGAGGGATGCTAATACTTGTTGGCTATTTGAGATTAACTTATGTAGTCGCAAATTGCCTGTATTGCAGAGCTGCCTTACTTCATTTACCAACTGGATAGCCTCTTCTTCTGAGTGGACACTTATTAGGCCATCATCCACATAAAAGTTTCTCTCAATGAAACGAATTGTGGCATTACTGAAATGACCTTGCCCTTGAGCTGCGATGTATTTGAGGCCGTAGTTTGCGCACCTGGGTGATGAAGTGGCTCCAAACAGATGGACACGCAAACAGTAGACGGAGGGGTTGGAGTAGAAGTCCCCATTGTCCCACCACAGAAAGCGGAAGTAGTCTTGTTCTTCTGGCTTGACATGGAATTGATGAAACATGCGTTCTATGTCACACATCACCGCTACTTGACCCTTACGAAACTGGCATTGAACACCTACCAAGGTATTGGTCAACTCTTGTCCAGTGAGTAGAAAGTCATTTAATGACACACCTTTATACTTTGCAGAGCAGTCAAACACGACTCTTATTTTTCCAGGTTTCTGGGGGTGGTAGACTCCATGGTGAGGGATGTACCAGGAGGGGCTTTTGTCCAGTTCGTCCGGTGGAACTTTTTCCGCATCTCCACGTGTTATTGTTTCATTCATGAATATTGTGTAGTCTTTGTAGTATTGTGTGTCTTTCTCAAATCTTTTCTTTAGACATTTGAGTCTGTGTTCGGCACAGATTTTATTGTCTGGCAGATTTGCTTTGTCCTTCTTAAAGGGCAAAGGCAACTCACAGTGACGATTCGCTTTCATTTTTACTCCTTCCTCCATTATGTGAATGAAACGCAGATCCTCTTGGGAGAAGTGAGAATCATCCAAGTGGAGTTCATTGAAATCGGATTCAAGTACTTTGATCACATCTAGTGGTGCGACTAGCTCTTTAACTTGTACAACAGACGTACATGACTTCATTTGTTAAGGGGTTTGGTGACTGCACAGAGGGTGTCACTTCTTTGACTATGACTCTGTGGCTGCTTCCAATAACATCTCCATAATCCACACAGGGATCAGTACCACTGACTATAGTCCAGCCAAGGTCTGTTCTTTGAGCGAATGGCTCATTGTCCTTTCCTTACACCCCTTCTCTGGGTAGCAGAGCTTGCGAACAGTTGTACCCTATAAGCAAGCCGACATCACACTCTATCATGGGAGCGATCTCTTCAGCAAGGTTCTCTATACGTGAGGCCATGCTCTTGCGGTCTTTGGTGTGGAAATATGACTTAGATTAGCATGGATAAAGTCTCTTGTGTATGTCGCTGGCAGAGGGATTCTCTTTGATGTGTAGAAGCCTCTGACTTGTAGCCCAAATAGTTTTTGACTTGAAATGACTGCATTCCTGGATGACAGTGTGGAAAGTTTCAACTGCACTTGTATCTTTTCTGTGACTAGAGCATCTGCCTTTTCTTGAAGATCAAATGTGGTGTCGCTCTGACTGTCGAGAAGTGCATAGATAAGAACCTCGTGTTCTGGATCGCTTGTTGTAGACAACCAAACGGGAATTATTGTGGTTGTGAGATCACTGTAAGTGTTTTGTTAAACATGGTTGGCTATTGCCTCGTTTGGTGTTTCTGTACTTGGTTGTTTGGTTTCCCTTGTGCTCTGTTTTTCCCTGCTAGAATCCTTTGTCCCTTTGACTTCCTTGTCACACTCCTGATGTAAGCATGTTGGATACTTTCCTTTGCATGTTTTACAAACACTTCTCCTTTCACATTTCTTTGATTGGTGACCAGGGCTGAGACATCCAAAACACAAACTTGACTCGGTCAGTAATTGTCTTGTCCATGAACTTTCGGCACACATGAATTCCATGGTTTGGTCTTTCACAGAAGATACACTTCTTAGAGTCTGGTTTCTCTACCGAACTGCTTGCTAGCACCTTTGTGTCAACACCATGGGTCTTTGGGAACTTTGGTTTTTCCGAGACACTTGCCTTTAGTGCATGAAGCGATGTTACTGGATTGCATGCTATCTTGGCCTCTCTTGTCATGAATTCGACAAAGTTTCTGAATGTTGGAAATGACCCGCTTTCCTCTTGTATCTCAATTACTTTTCTGTTCCAGCTTGTCATTAGCCAATCAGGAAGCTTGCTAAGCATTTTCTGGTTTTCGCTGCAGTCGTTGAGAACTTCAAGATTCTTAATCTGGAAGATTGCTGTTTCACAGCCTCTGAGAAAATCTGAGAATTCTCATAGTTCAGCACTGTCCTTCGGTCCTATTCTTGGCCATGATGTGAGCTTATCCCTGAAGGCTTTAGCGATTACAAATGAACTTCTATACCTTTCCTCCAGAATGTTCCATGGTGCAAGATACGCTGTGTCCGTTCCCAACAGAAAATAGCTGTCAATTGTTTTTCTTGCTGGCCCACCCTGGGATGTTCTTTCTGTCTATCAGGGTTTGAAAAGACATTTTCCAATCCTTGTATTTTAGTGGGTCTCCAATGAAGACTGAAGGTTCTGGTACTGGTAAATGGCTTATGTTGATTGACTCCGCTAACGCTCTGGCTAATGCAACAGTGCTATCTTCTTGTGTAACATTGGTTGCATGCTGCCGGCTTGTGGCTTCTTGTGGCACAGTGCGTTGTTGCGGGTTATCAGTGGGTTGTGCTAGGTGAAGTTCAGGCAAACTAACCAGATAAGGTGCAGCTTCTTTACACTTGGACTTACTGTGTATAAGGTCTGATATTTTTTCATCTAAAATTGATTCTTGTTTGTAGACTTCCAGATGTGCTTTGGAAGATTTCATTTTCTTGACAGTCTCTAAGCATTCTATCTGCCTTCGCTTTTCTTCTAATGTCTTTTGTTTTTCAGCATTTTCTGCTTCTTGTTGTGCTAGTCTTTTTCTGTTTTCAGCTTCAAGATTTCCAAGTTCCCTTTGCTCAGGCTCCATTTCTTGCATCACTTTCAAGGTGGCTTCAGTTGCAGCCAGTTCTGCTGCTGCTTCTTGTTTCTTCAAAGATGATCTGCTCGAATGACTTGAACTTGTGATTCCAGTACCCGTACATTTGGAACTGTGAGATGCTGATTGGAACACCGATCCAGCCTCACTACAGTGAGTTGACCTTTTAGCTGGGTATTTACCACTTTCCTCTTCTTTAAGAATCTCAGCTGCATATTCTATTATCCTCCCAGAAACAGCATGACATATGTCTACTTGACACTGCGCAACTCGTGATAGGTTTGCTTTACTTCTCCTGAAGCATTTTGGACCCTTACGATGTGATCCTGTAAGCTTGCAGTGCTAGGTGCATCAAGTGCTTTCTTAGCTTGTTTGGTAATATCTTTCCATTTGTCATAATTGGTCTTAAAGCGGCACTGCAGCTTATTCACTCTTTCTTCGTGTAGAGCTTGGCCCTTTTCAGTAAGCTTTCTGGTTCTTTGACTTTTTCTAAAAGCCTCTTCTTCAGCTACTTTACTTGTATTTGCCTCTTGCTGTGGGCTTATGTCTACAGTTTCTTCATCAGGATTTGCTTGCTCCTGCAACTTCAAAGCCTTGCTTGCTTGAACTTCAGGCTCAGCCATTTTACTACTTGAGGTGATGTATGTATATTGACTTAAGGTCAGATGACGTGTGAGTTTGTAAAATTACACAAAATACTACTACTACTACTACTACTACTACTACTACTACTCCATTAGGATTAACTTTAAAAATGTGTATGAACAATTTAATGCAAATTATAAGATAGAAATGACATTCGATGTTAAAAGTAATATAACTTGCCCTTTAAAGTGCCTCAGTACACTCTTAACTTAGAAAACTCTTAGAATAAACTCACTATTAGTATAATCACCTTACAACAAAATAAACATACACTTTAACCCCCTTTTAGCACTTTAGAGTCCCTTTAAAGTTAGCAGAATTAAACTACTTCTTAAACATTTAACTTGTTTAAATGTGTTACTTATTTATAGTGTGACCCACGTCACTGCTGGACTCCAGCTGCCACTTGTCGGGTTTTCCGTGCATGCAGTCTGTGTTGTCTTTGATGTTTGCGAGCGTAGTTGCATTAACGAGCTGATGCATTAACGAGCTGATCGTTACTGGCTCCGTTGCAACCGGAACGAAGCAGGCTGAGTTC
Organism: Pseudorasbora parva; assembly: GCF_024679245.1. NCBI lineage: Eukaryota > Metazoa > Chordata > Actinopteri > Cypriniformes > Gobionidae > Pseudorasbora > Pseudorasbora parva. The sequence continues at coordinate 3,782,355 of NC_090182.1, read as the reverse complement.
TGACTGTTACTCCCCTCAAGGTTTAATAAAGGCTCAAGTCGTTCCTGGGTTTTAATGGGCATTTATTCGTTGACAAATCTTCAAACATGTCTTTACATGCTCTCGTATTGCCACATTTCCGCATTGCCGTCAGAACTGGTATAAATAAACAAAAACACAGAAACGTAAATTAACCTTAAATTCTTGACATACTTACAGACAATACTAAACGAAATCATATATAAAAGTAAGAATAAAAGATACATTTATGCAATGTAAAGTATCGCAATCAGCATGTTACAAACACAGTCACATAACACAAATAAATGACAAGTATGGAGAAATATACCTTATTGGCCGCATGAACTCGAGAGGGTAGACTTAAAGTGTGCTTCTTCTTGACGCTTTACTGACAAACTTGTCATAATCTTCTGATGACTTTCAGACAGCAGGCTCATATGGCTGTTTCTCAATACAAAGTACGCGAACTTGTGACTTGTGTCCTTGGTAGTTCAAACTTGCCAAGTTCGACTCGGGAGAACGAACTCTAGAGGACGGGAGGAATCGTCATCAATCTCAATGGTGAATCGTCATCAGTCGCTGGTCGAGTCATGTTCCAATTCAAAGTTCACATTTAGCAAAGTACAGTTTAAATCCCCCGATGTGTCCTTGATCCTCCCCTTTTATCGAGGATGCATGGAGAGGTGACTTGTGGACTTCAGACAGATCGGTATCCCAGAATGCATCACGCTCTCGCACCGACCAGCAAGTAGTGTATAGCGGACGGGAAAACCCACACAATTTAAAAATACTACAGTTAATGTGTCACAAAATGTAGTTTTAAGACTTTTTCAGGCGAGAATGCAGTTGTTTAAAGCTTAAATCTGTGGTTTATTTATAAAGAGAGCGCCTTTTTGGAAATTTGGTCTGGCTTTTTGGAGTTGTGAGATCCATTCGGTCAGCGGGTGCTCAGCGCTCGTTAACCCGCCGAGAGCAGCCTTTTCTCGGCTAGACTTTCTGACGTCTGCCGCTGGCTCTGATGTCTCTGTGGTGGTTAAACATGAGATATACATTTGTCTTGTGTAGATCTAACAGCCGATCTTTGGTCTCATTAATCTATAATTTGTTTCCTGACAGATCGTTTTGGCTGATGGCAGAGTGAAGTTTTTTTTTTTTTGGCTATTACCGTTGTAGATAGCACTTGATTGGATTGTTCACTTTATTTCTTGTAGGCTATAGCTTCTTATACCTTTTACATAGGCTACTCTTATATCATTGATCCCACATAAACTGTCATTTAACAAAAAGAGACTGGGGTGTGTTTTACGTCATATTTCATTTTATTAGATGAAAATCATATATGCACACTTGTCTGAAACACTTATTATTATTTAATGTAAACGAAAAGAGGCAGGGTTTTTTATATTTCGTTTTGTTAGATACATGCAGTGAAGATAATACATTGCTGCACTACATTTGCGTGGCTATAATAGGCCTACGTTTCTTTTCTTTTTTAATGAAAAATAAAAGAGGTAGAGTGGTGTTTTATCATATATTTTGTTTTATTGTAGCCTAAAATACATAGGCCTACACTTTCAGTGATACTATGAAGAACGCTGCTGTTATCAGATCAGCATGACTTGACTTGTGTCCTGCCGTTCTCCAGTCGAACATGGCAAGTCTGAATTACACGGACGCAAGTCAGAAGTTTGCGTAGCCTACTTGGTATTGAGAAACGTATATTCTAGGATACAATAAAACAAAATATGTCAACAAAAAAAAGAGCTGCCTCTTCTTTTCATAAAAAAAAACAACGCAATCATTTTAGGCTAAAATAAAACGAAATCATGTCATAAAACGCCACTCTTCCTTTTTTCCACAAAAATAAATAAATAAATAAATAAATATTTTAGGCTACAATAAAACGAAACGTGTCAAAACGCTCTGTCTCTTTTCTCCATAAAAAAACGTAAACGTATTATAGCACACAAATGTGGTTCAGGCAACTCTTGATTATGCATGTATATTTATAACAAAACAAAATATTAAACACAACCCTGCCTCTTTTTTCATGTATCTGATATCTGATGTTTAATCACATCAGAGCCAGCGGCAGAGGTCAGAAGGCCTAGCCGAGAAAAGGCTGCTCTCTAAAATAGCAAAATATGCGCTCTCTTTTTAAATAAACTACATATTTAGTCATTAAACAAGTACATTCTCGCCTGAAAAAGTTTAAACTAAAAAATTTTGACACATTAACAGTATTTTTAAATCAAGCGGGGTTTCTCATCCGGGATGTCTCCTCTCGATGCGTCCTCGATAAAAGGGGCGGATCAAGGACACATCCAGGGATTTTAACCATAGCCTGCTTGGCTAGATGTGAACTTTGAAATGGAACAGTACTTGGGCAGCAACTGATGATGTTTTACAAGTCCACGAGAACACAAGTACAGACAAGTACGCATACTGAGAAACGGCCTCCCGCTCTTATCATAGCGAGCACCCCCATACAGCGTCCACATAGCAACACATTATAATTTCCATACGAAACAAAAAAATAAGTTCCCCCTCTTTTCTCACAGAGTTTTTAAACAGAACGAAATAAACATGAAATTATTATTTATTGGCCATGAGACATTATTTGTTTCAAACATATGATTTTTAACCTCATATATATTTATTTATATTTTAACTGTGAACCATGTTGAAAATGAAATGTATGAGTTACATTTGACCGCAGCTACAAACTTATTGAAATGCTAATATCTGTGATGTACCTTTGATATACACTGACAACCAAGCACAGCTTCTGGAATTCAGCTTCTCGCTTCTTATTCATCTCGATCTGAGCAGAAGTAGCTCCTGCAGTTTCTATGGTGGAAATGAGTTAAAAAGATTTCTAGGCTTCCCTCCGCATAGCAGCAGCGCCGCGTCAGACAAGCTTCTAGTGTGCAGAGACATAGAAAACGCCACACAGACGCCCTGTGGCTAACCCGCAACAGAAACGCCACGCGCATCCGCGGCATGACAGTGAAAACAGTTACATGTGGAGTGCATTACGGGCGTCAATATTCCGTTTAAAACCGGAATAGTCCTGGGATGAAACTGCTCACTTAGAGGATGGATATCATCGGTCACATCAGCGCGATAAGACATTGAACATTTTAAATTTAAAACAGCTTATTATCTAGGTAGCCAATGTGCCCGATGCTTTCACTTGATGCAAACATTTGTTTTTGTGATTAGAATACATAAAGTATTACTAAAACATCTGTCCTGTGTGAAGAAATTTGTTTATGTAGCCGTGACAACAAAACACGTGCATGTGCGCCTGTGTTAAGAGCGCTTGTTCCGTGCGCGCCGCGCGCCAACCCGCAAGCCTTGTACTTCTGAAAGTCTGAGGAGCCACTCGTGTTGCTACCATATATATACCTAATAAATAATATACTTATATTAATTACATAATATACTTTATTATGCATATCTATAGTTGCTACTACTCTTTATCTACTACGCCATCTTTATTTTGAGTCACCACAATGTTGTGGTGACAATAAATGGGTTATTCCCGTACACCTGATCTTCTGTGTTAAACGTCTCTCACCGGACGCTCTGTAGTGGGTATGTTATCAACCAGCGAATTCACATCAGAAGAGCTTCTAAAAGCCATCCTTTTTACACTTATTCTCTGTGGCATGTTTCTCCTTCTCCACTTTAGCTGAGGTGAGCTCCAGGTCATCAATGTCTTTCTTCAGCTCAGAGCACTCATCCTCCAGTTTCCTCTTCTCTGCTGTCAGTTCAGCATTGAGTTCTTCCTCATCCTCCAGTCTCTCAGTTGTCTCTGAGTTTAGCTTTAAGCTGGATTTTGCTCTTGATCAGACCCTCACATCTCTCCTCTGCATCAGAGAGACCCTCAGATTCCTGTTAATACAATAGATTGCCTTTTCATTAGAAACCACACTGCTCATTTTTCATAGAGCCAACATTCAGTTGATTCAAGTAAATAAACGCACAGATGCTACTTGCAGCTGCTGAACATTTTCCTCTTGCAGCGGTGATACCATCCTCTCTTCAAGCTCCTTCTTTCTGGCTTCAGACTTAGCTAAAGCCTCTTTGCATTTAGTAAGTTCCTCTTTCATGCCCGACAGCTCCTTCTCAGTCTCGGCTGTCTTCAGCAGAGGCTTAATATGGTAGTAAACCTTCATCCATGGCCAGTGTTTGACATTCATGAATGAGCAGATGATGTATTGGAGAGTGTAAATGGGCTCCCTGTGAATAATTCATCATTAAATGGCATAATCGTCAATATGTTTGGACTGTTATCATCGGTGTCTCCTTAAATTCCTCCCAGTTAGCGGTTTTAAACTTCTGTCTAAGAATATTGACTACCTCTATTTTTTCCTCTTCTAATCCTATTTTGCAACAAAGAGGGACATGGTCACTTCCTATAGTACTGTGTCCTAACACTTCCCATGTACATTTCCTAGCCAAGTCTTCTGATACTAACGTTAAATCTATTGCAGAATGATGACCACTGGCCATCAATCCTTGTTGCTTTATCATCATTCAGGCAAACTAAACTACTCCACTCCAGCATATCTTCTATAATATTCCCATTATGATCATGATTTACACTTCCCCATATTGTGCTGTGGGCATTAAAGTCTCCACACCACACTAATTTATGACTACCTGCTCCTCGAATTGTCTCCAATGTTTCTCTACTTAACCATTTCCATTATTTCTGTCCCTTCTTATGACATTATATTCATGTATTGTAGATTTAAATGGTGTCTTTAGCCAAGTTTCTTGTATACACACAACACTAGGTTTACTAGTCTCTACTATGTTATCTAGTTCCTCAATGTACTTTTTAAATTCTTGCCCATTAGTTAATAAACTTCTGCCATTCCATCGTAAAACTGACAACAGCATTAACATCGACCACATGTTTGCGTGTTTGTAGTTAGATCTTTTCATTAATCTCATCTATAATTCCTTCAATATCCAAGCATTTTTCGGCTGCCTTAATTATGATCTTTATTTAAAAAAAGTACTTTGGACCACTGAGCAACAGTCCAGTGCTGCTTCTCTGTAGCCCAAAAGTGTCTTGACCTGGGGAATGCGGCACCTGTAGCCCATTTCCTGCACACGCCTGTGCACGGCGGCTCTGGATGTTTCTCCTCCAGACTCAGTCCACTGCTTCCGCAGGTCCCCCAAGGTCTGGAATCGGTCCTTCTCCACAATCTTCCTCAGGGTCCGATCACCTCTTCTCATTGTGCAGCGTTTTTTGCCACACTTTTTCCTTCCCACAGACTTCCCACTGAGGTGCCTTGATACAGCACTCTGGGAACAGCCTATTCGTTCAGAAATGTCTTTCTGTGTCTTCCCCTCTCGCTTGAGGGTGTCAATGATGGCCTTCTGGACAGCAGTCAGGTCGGCAGTCTGACCCATGATTGCGGTTTTGAGTAATGAACCAGGCTGGGAGTTTTTAAAAGCCTCAGGAATCTTTTGCAGGTGTTTAGAGTTAATTAGTTGATTCAGATGATTAGGTTAATAGCTCGTTTAGAGAACCTTTTCATGATATGCACATTTTTTTGAGATAGGAATTGTGGGTTTTCATGAGCTGTATGCCAAAATCATCAGTATTAAAACAATAAAAGACCGGAAGTTCAGTTGGTGTGCAATGAATCTAAAATATATGAAATTTTTTATCATTACATTATGGAAAATAATGAACTTTATCACAATATGCTATTTTTTTGAGAAGGACCTGTATTAGAGACACTAGCAGTTCATCAAAGGACAATCAGTTTAGTTTAGTTTTTTTTTGTATCAAAATATGTCAATGCACACGTTAATGTAACTGATTTAAAGTTATTAAGTATTAAAGAAAAAAAAGATGACTAACTTGAGACTAGTTTTAGTGGTTTATGTAACCCCAGAAACTCCACCCTCTTACAAACCCTATCAGGAAGAGACTAGTCTTATTATTTCTTACTTTCGTTTTTACTGAAAGCTGAAACGAGTCAGAGCTGTGAAGAACAGAGGAGGATACTTGATTTTAGGATTATTGTGTGTTTCTGAATTAGTTTTTTTGTTGTAATTATTTACTTTTCAAAGCAAAGATTAGAAAGTGAAAGTAAATTGTAGATTATCGGATCTTTTACAAAACAAGGAAATGGATTCAAAATCTGCTGAAGAGCTTTCTTGTCCTATTTGCCTTGAAATCTTCAAGGTTCCTGTTTTTCTGTCCTGTACTCACAGTATTTGTAAAGAGTGTCTGCAACAGTTCTGGAAAACTCAGGAAACTCAGGAGTGTCCCGTCTGCAGGAGAAGATCCTCAAAAGAAGATCCTCCAGTTAATCTCACATTAAAAAACTTGTGTGAATCATTGATAAAGGAGAGAAATGAGAGGCGTTCATCAGAGTCTGAGGAGATCTGCAGTTTACACAGTGAGAAACTCAAACTCTTCTGTCTGGAGGACAAACAGCCTGTGTGTTTAGTGTGCAGAGACTCAGAGAAACACACCAAACACACATTCAGACCCATCAGTGAAGTGGTTTCATCTCACAAGGTAAGACAAATGTCTCTCATTTCATGTGATAAATACAGTGCTAAACAGACACACATACTATTTGTGTATGCAATAGACTAGTAGACATGGCCACAGGTGTATAAATCCAGCTCTCGGCCTGCAGACGCTTCTACACACATTAGTGAAAGAATGGTCGCTCTCAGGAGCTCAGTGAACTCAAGCGTGGGGCCGTGATAGGTTGCCACCTGTGCAATAAGTCCATTCCTGACATTTCCTCACTACTAAATACTCCATGCTCAACTGTTAGTGGGATTATAACAAAGTGGAAGCGATTGAGAACAACAGCAGCTCAGCCACAAACTGTTAGGCCACATAAAATCCCAGAGCGGGGTCAGCACATGCTGAGGGTCACAGTGTGTAGAAGTTACAAACTTTCTCCAGAGTCAACAGCTCCAGACATCCAAACTTCTGTGGCCTTCAGATGAGCTCAAGAACAGCGTAGAGAGCTTCATGGAATGGGTTTCCATGGCCGAGCAGCTCATCCAAGCCTTACATCACCAAGAGCAATGCAAAGCGTGGGATGCAGTGGAGTAAAGCAGCCGCCACTGGACTCTAGAGCAGTGAGACGTGTTCTCTGAGGGACCAATCACGCTTCACTGTCTGACAATCCCATGGACGAGTTTGGTGATCGCCAGGAGAATGGGACTTGCCTGACTGCATTGTGCCAAGTGTAAAGTTTGATTGAGGGGGGATTATGATGCGGGTTGTTTTTCAGGGGTTGGGCTTGGCCCCTTAGTTCCAGTGAAAGGAACTCTTAATGCTTCAGCATACCAAGACATTTTGGACAATTTTATGCTCCAAACTTTGTGGGACGTTTGGGGACGGCCCCTTCCTGTCCCAGCATGACTGCGCTCCAGTGCACAAAGCGTCGGACCATAAAGACATGGATGAGGAGTTTGGTGTGGAGGAACTTGACTGGCCTGCACAGAGTCCTGAGCTCAACCCGATAGAACAGCTTTGGGATGAATTAGAGCGGAGACTGAGAGCCAGGCCTTCTCGTTCCAACATCAGTGCCTGACCTCACAAATGAGCTTCTAGAAGAATGGGCAAAAATCCCCATAAACACACTCCTAAACCTTGAGGAAAGCCTTCCCAGAAGAGCTGAAGCTGTTAGAGAGGGTGGGCCGACTCCATATTAAACCCTACGGATTAACAATGGGATGGCATTAAAGTTCATGTGCAAGTAAAGGCAGGCGTCCCTAAACTTATGGCAATATAGTGTACTTTCACTTCCTGTATTTGCATTTGTACAACCACACATTTACAACTGCAGGGATATAATAATTAAGAATTGGCCATTGCAAAAAACACATTTGTTTGGTGATTTCTTGATGTTTATCATTTGCAATTAAATCATTTTAAAGGACCCGTTTTTTTATGTTTACAGTGTGCAATATAACATGAGTTCATGTTTCACGTGTAAAAATGCAGTATTTTTCACACAATTGACTTATCTGTACAGCGCTGTTTCCTCTGTCCTATAAACGGCCTGATGATTTCCTTGTTCTATGAAGTCCCTCCTTCAGAAACATGTAACAAGTTCTGATTGGGCTAGCGCTTCCCGTGTTGTGATTGGACAGCAGCTTAGCGCACTTTGCCCGGAAAGGTCCCGCCTCTTACCATAACGGGGCGATGCAAGCGCTGAATGCGCGCTCTTCTCCACGTGGGAGAGCAACGAGACCACGCCCCCTATTTTGCGTGTTCTTGTGGGCGGAGCTATAGTCAACAAACGGCTCTAGTGACATCATCACAGCAGGAAGTGCAGCGGTGTAGTCCAAACCGGCCGCTCGCTGAGCCTCGAAAGGGAACTTCTGTTAAATAAAAATATCTCGCTTGGCATTGAACTTTGAGCTTTATAATTTTACAGGTATTATTTATCCTCTAACAGCAACATTACACACTAACTAAAGCTTGAACGATGGGATCGCAAAGAACAGGACCTTAAAAATATAAGTCCTGCCAATTTCAGGCCCAAATGCTTCAGAGACATTCATCATTAAAATATTAATATAACAATAAAAACATCTAAACACACAATGTTTAAACCTCTTAAAGCTTCATCAGTTTCACAGATTTTCATCTTAACCTGTAGGAGGAATTTAATACAGCGCTGACGTCCTTACAAAACAAGCTCAAACATGGAGAAGAAATTAAAGGAGAGTGTGATAAAACAATCCAACACATCGAGGTGAGGATGTGTAAAGAGTTAAACACTCAACATTCACACACACAGTTTATTATTGACATTAGTGGAGTGTGTGTTCACACTGAGCTGACTGAAGTGAATGTGATGTGATTTCAGTCTCAAGCTGAGCACACAGAGCGTCAGATTAAAGCAGAGTTTGAGAAGCTTCATCAGTTTCTCAGAGACGAAGAAGAAGCTACAATCACTGCACTGAGGGAGGAAGAGGAGCAGAAGAAGCAGAGGATGAAGGAGAAGCTGGAGGAGATGAACACACACATCTCAGCTCTTTCACACACAATCAGAGACATGGAGGAGATGATGAAAGCCAATGACGTCTCGTTTCTAAAGGTGACCAATCAATCTGGCTTCATTCTTTGAGCATAAAACAACTTGAGACTCACTGACAATGAGAGTGTTTGATAAGATATTAACATGTTTTCAAACTCTATATTTTCCAGAACTTTAACGCCTCAATGGAAAGGTGAGTGAGCTGCTCGTATCTCTTCTCTCAGTGGATCTGAACTCAAATTCACTGCAGTTCTGACTCCTGAATGTTCCTCCAGAGTCCAGATCCCACAGCCGGATCCACGGATGAGTTCTGGAGCTTTGATTGATGTGTCCCGTTATCTGGGTAACCTGCGGTCCAGAGTCTGGAAGAAGATGCTGGAAACTGTCCAACACAGTGAGTCTCAGCAGATCTGACACCAGCGCAAAACATCCTTCAGATAGAAACACACACAACATTAACATCTGATAGAAATATATTTAATAATCACTGGAGTTTCTGAGTGAATCTGAACTGTATTTCAGAAGATCATCAGATCATACAGTGAACTCATAATGACTACAGAAGTCTGTTCCTCGTTAGTCTCTGCTTATGTATTAGGATACAATAGTGTTTATTGAATATGATATTAAACCTGAAGCCTCAATCCATTCTGACAGAAACTGACAGACCATTGTCATGATAGCAGGATTTATGATCTCTTTCCTTTAGTGTATGATATACAGAAAAATATACAGGTTTGTTTTGAACATTTATGGAGCAACAGATTTTGTGTAAAAATAAATCATAAAAGTGGTTTACTTTATTAAAAAAACATTTATAATGTATGAGGTGACGAGGGCCACACATGGGCCAAAAGGCACAGTATTAATACAAATACTTTAGCTAAAATAATGTTTTATTTAATACCTGTTCAAAACAATCACTTTAGCAAAGTTTGAACATGTTTCTGTTTATTTTGATGAATAAAATAATACATTTTTGATTAATAAATATGCTGTCATTAAAATATATCTGAAAAATATAGAAACAAAATCTTTTAAATAAGAAAAGATTCTGAAAACATTGAAGGAGATCCCATAATAATTTAATATATATTTACAGTAATAACAATAACTTTTATATTAATAATAATAATATTTGTCATGATAGCAGGATTTATAGAAAGTGTTTATATGTGTTTTATATTTACATTTCTGATCATATTTCATCCTGTAATCTGATGTTCTTCTCTTTGCAGCTCCGTTGACTCTTGATCCAAACACAGCACATCCTCGTCTCACACTCTCATCTGATCTGACCAGTGTGTGTGTGTCAGTCAGTAATGAAGATAAAACACTTCCTGATAATCCAGAGAGGTTTGACTCGTATCCATGTGTCCTGGGATCTGAGGGCTTTAACTCAGGAACACACTGCTGGGATGTGGAGGTCGGTGACAATACAGGCTGGAGTCTTGGAATAACCACAGCATCAAACCAGAGGAAGGGACTGGATTTCTTTGACTCTAATGTCTGGCGTGTGTGGCACTGGAACAGCGAATACTTCTCTCAATCCCCAGATAAACCCTTCACTGTCTTTCCTGTTAAAGTGAATCCTCAGCGTGTGAGAGTTCAGCTGGACTATGACAGAGGAAAAGTGTCATTCTCTGATCCTGTAACTAACACACATTTACTCACATTCAGGACGTCCTTCACTGAGACTGTCTTTCCAATCTTAGGTAATCAATGCACAACTTCCCCTCTGAGGATCTTACCAGATAAACTGATTATTACAGCAAAAAATCACAGTTAAATCTGATTCTGCTTCCAGATCAATGGGTTATTGTTGTGATGTGATAAAAATTAATATAATTAGTATTGTCATAATTTAAAATGCAGTGAATGGTTAAACATTTATTTGTCTTACATGGACCTGTTGTTATAAAAACTGCTTTGTCTTTTGATTCTTTACATTTTTGAGCCCAATCTCAGAATTGTCCTGTGGTGTGACCGTCTCAAGCATGGGTCAGTAAACTACAACTTTCATAAATTAAAAAGAAAAAGAAAAAGAAAAGCATAAAAAATAATCTGGGGCAGGGTGATTACAGTTTTTTGAGCACTTTGTTATTTTGGCTTGGATTTTAATTTCTTGAAATATGAACTGAATTTAGAAATGCTTGGCTGTGTTTAATAAACTAAATGTATTTTTGAAATGAAGACGGCGTTTGGAGTGGAGTGTGTGTTAAATAATCACTGTTCCCTGAATCAACGGCTCAATACAAGAGGCCGACCTAAGAGTTCACTGTAAAAAATCCCCATAACATTTACGGTAAAACAAACGGCAGCTGTGGTCGCCAGAACTTCACCGTAAGAAATACGGTAGCAACATTTAAGGTTTTACAGATTTAAGTTAAATTTACAGTAAATAACTGTATTTCATTGACTGAAATAATGTTGAATTACCAACCTATTGAAATGCTAATATCTGTGATGTACCTTTGATATACACTAACAGCCAATCACAGTGGAGATGAGAGTCACATGACGAATCAAAGCTCAGGAGGATAACGCTAATATATCAAAGGTGCCCAGTGTCATTCACACAAACACTAAACACCGGCCCATGACACTTTAAAAATGCAATAAACATTAATTTAACAACATTAAATGTAACATTAAATCCTAATGAACATAACTGGTTAGAAAAAAACTAAGAAAAAAGAGTAATTTCAGTGAAAATACATCAAATGTGAAGTGTCCTGCAGGCAATTCTGGGAATATCAGTTTACGGTTTTTAACTGTAAATTACACAATGACTTTTTCACTTCCAAAAACTGTAAATTTAATGGTATTTTAGTGTAAATGTAAGTTTAGATCACAGTTATTCAATGTATAATACGGAAGCTTACTCGCCTAAAAGCTTACCGTTAATTGGTTTAAACCGTGCGTAGTACAATTTTTATTTTATTTTTTAGTACAATACGACAAAAAGTCTTTTTGTTAAATAAAGAAAAAAGGATGTTCTGCCGTCTCACAATACTTGAAGCACAGACGTGAGAAATGTATAAAATAATTTGTGTCTACTTTTACATGTTAATATGTAAACGTTTGGGAGAAGGAGAAGCAGATCTGAATAAGCGTTACGGCATGAAAGAGCTCAGATCGGTACGATTTTCTGTTGATTTTGTTGAGCTCTGTTTTTATACCGTGAGACTGCTTGAACATCACCATCATTAAACCAAACAACACAGCTGGACAGGGACGGACTGGGGCTAAAAAACAGCCCTGGACTTTCTCCCAAATAGGCCCATCATCCGGCCATTCGCCCCTAGCCGTGCGCAGCAGACACTGTACTATGGTGTACTATGTACTACACTGTACTTGGGTTCTTCTTTAACTTCTTCCCATCCACCTTTCTCCTTACGTTTTCTGCTAGCCATTCTGCCGCGATTTGATTCCTGAAATCCGGGGACCAATCACAGTTTTTGTTTTTTTGTAGCACGTAGCAGTATATAAGTGATCGCATTAGTGCCCCTGCTGATGGCTGTTCATATCAGGGACGTTTATAGGATTGTCATTTTAGGGGGTTAGCACACAGTGAGCGTAGCCTATGGGAAAAATGTTCACACTTTAGTTTAGGGTCCAAATTGCGCTATTAACTAGCTTACTAGCATTCATACCCACATTGTAAAATAAGGCAAATTTTGAACTTTTGCAGTACAATTGGATGTTTAAGCTATTTCAACTTATGTTAAACTGACTTTAAAAAATGAGTTAAATCTTGTTTAACTGATAAAAAATAGTTTAACATTTCTTAACTTATTTTGATGAGTTAAAACAATGTAAAAACATATGTTGTCATAATTTTTTTACAGTGCATAGGATATTGGCTGTTACGTATAAAGCTAATATTAATACCTTATTGCATGGCCATATTGTAGCCTACATGCATTAATGGTACCCGATAATGTTGACAGGTTTATAACCTGATATCCCAAATGATCTACATATGAGCATTTTAAGATGTTCTGAAGGCCAAAATATAAAACCATGTCACTGAGCAGTAGATTATTTGTCTTTATCTCCACATCTCTCTCTTTCTCTCTGTTTTTATCTTGCCCTGTCTCTTCCCCTCATAACGCTGAGCTTTGACTGATATAGTTTTTCTATTTTCGTCAGTGAATAAAATAAACATATGGTTTACATATTAACATACTGATATTTATATGTTTTATGAATAATGTTCTTAGACACGTTAATATACTGTTTATTAAAGTTTAAGTTTATTAAATTAATTCAAAATTTAAACACATTCATAATCTTATGCCCAATACAGGCTTTTTTATTTTTTATTTTATTTTAAAAAACAGAGTTTTTTATTTTTTATTTACTGAAGGTTACAAATAGAATTAATTTACAATATATACACATTCATTATCAATATGCCTAATCTGATGAAAATGGCTTTGCTAATATTTCTTGTTTGTTAATTAGGCCTAGCTAGGCTATCACATTTCCACTCAAAATGATGAAATTAGAAAAAAAGTGTATTAATTTGCCTGAATATTTTTGTCTTTTGTTTAACTTTTAGTTTTTTTTTACTTAAAGCAGCAGCTGTCAAACATAAATGTCTAGTTTAGTCGCATTTCTCATTTGACGTCGTCGAGTTGCTCTGCTAAAATGCTCAGCAGTTTCTGTGTGAACATAAAGCCTTCTCTGATTTTATTGGTTTTCTCAAAATTTTGACATTGACGAGCGGTGACAAACCAATGAGGCTCAGATTCACACACACACACACACACACACACACACACACCTCTGACGTGCGCTCTGCTCGGCGCCGCTGCGAAGAACACACAGACAGACTAAAAGACGAGCCGAAGCCCACCACTTTCATATGTTTGAAAGGTTAATCACATATTTTTTTAGGGGGGCTGCAGCTTGTGTTATTTATTAGACTTCTTTTTTTTGCCGACGGCCCTCGGTTGGACGGCCATTTTGGACTTTTCCAGAACGCACAGATTGCCAATCCGTCCCTGCAGCTGGACAGAGTGAATACTGATCTAGAGTCAGTGTTTGACATTTCATTAGGCTAATAGCGAACTTTTTGTCAGTCAGCACTTTACATGCAGGAATGTTTCCCAGAATATAGGTGGATTTAGAAATACTAAATAAATCAAATAGTCAGTGAATGCTGCAGGCAAGACGTCATTTCGACTGTTAATTAATTCTCCAAATGTTTATCAACGATTGCTAGTGTTGATGCAGGGACTATGTGTGCTTAGAAACGGATCTGTGTCATAAAATATATATTTTTTTAAAAAGCTTTGAATTTGCGAATCGATTCGAATGAATCAGTTCATTAGAGCGAGCGATTCGTTCGCGAATCAGACGTCACCGCGTAACGTCACGCTCGCTCTTCTTCGGTGGTGGCGTGGAGCAGCGCTATAAATGGCGACGCGTTCTTCAGTACGTTCCCTCATTCTGCGATGTTGCGGTGGAAGAGAGACAGAACTCATGAAGATGAGGAAGGCAGATTGCTACAAGAAGGTAAATCTGACTAAAACAGCGAATTGAGTACAATATGTAGGGTTACATAAGTGACGAGGGACAGTTTAGTCGATGACGCTTCAAAATGCGTGTGCTGCTAGCGGGAGCGCGCGGGATTCCGTAGCACGTGGTTTTTCCTCAGTACTTCAAAGCGGGAAAAAGGTTTAATCTCCAAGTCTTTTGACTTAAGTATATTTTTCACGTCATTACATTGTTTAAAGCATTAGAAACTAATGGAAATATTTTTAAAGATTTATTTTATTCATGTTATTCTATGTAAGTGGACACCGGCACTCGGTAGTTTAATAAATAAACCGTGTAGACTCTTTTTTTTTTTTTTCTCATTCACCAATCAAGTTTGTGTTTTTTATATTGAGTTTGGTTAAAAACAAAGATGATTCTCAACTATATTATGAAAGATACAATATAATGTATTAAAATACAATTTTACTTCATGCATTATGTGGGTAAATTGGTCATATATGGGTTTTCCCATTAAATGCATCCAACATCGTCTCTAATTTGCATATTAATGTGTTCTTGGAGCAATATGTAATGAGTAGGGTATATTCATTACTTTACACTCTAATGTGTGTATATTGGTGTTTATTTTAGGTGTCTGAATGCGGCGTTGACCCCAGATGAAGCCAGAGCTGCTGTATCTCTGAGGTGAGTGTGTGTGTGCCGTGTGTTTTGAGGTGAGTGTGTGTCTTCTGTGTGTGTTTGTGGACCCAGCGGTAGTCAGCTGTGCAGGCCAGCCCGTGCCTGAGCTAGTGTTACTCTGCTGGGACAGTAAGGCACGGCCGTCTGTGCTCCTCAGGTTTGGCTGTTTTAGTGACTCCTGAGCAGCACTGGCCGTGCCGGGCCCTCTGAGAGTGGACTGTGCTCTCCACATGAGCCGGCCCTAGTCTGAGGGCCCACACTCCGTCACATGACAAGCTTGGTTTGACAAAGTTGACTTCGATCTTATGTACTATTTAAGCTTATTATTCTTGGACTAAAATTTCTAAATGCTCCTACTATCTAGACTCTTCAAGCTCTCTACACCAAACTCAGATCTTCAGACTGATCCGGTCTGCGGTTTCCTAAAAATGTTAATTTAAACTTGGAAAAGTCCCATAGACTTACTTTGACAGTTGGACTTTACAAAAATGCAAATGCTGAACCGCACCAGAGGGTTAAAGTGCTTCTGTTTGGCTGACGTCACTAAAGGTCCTTTCACACCGGACGCGTAACGAAAAAGCGTAACGAATAAGCGAATATTTTGCATGCGAATATTTCGCGTCAAAACCATTCACACCAGCCGCGACACGAATTTGCGACGTTTCAGAGCTCCAACATTCCTAAACATTCGCGGCGACAGCTGAGAAAACACACACACTTCATCATTCAGTGAAGACGAGCTTTTCATTTTATTTAAAGGACCGAGAGGAAGGTTTTGGGTGCAGCCAGTCTTAAAGAACAGAGTCTGAAGGAGAGGATACTAATCTTGTACAGGAGCTAAAACTTTATCATGGCAGCTTCTGCGCTTACTTTCTAAAGTCTGAGGGACAATTTGAGGATCTCCTCCAGAGACGGCAGCGCATCTGACGAGACAAACCGCGCACTTCAGGAAATCAATCGATCCGAGCAGATGTTTCCAGTCGAGTCTCAATGTGAACATTTCAGTGCCACAGACGTAGCCTACTGATGGAAACACGTTCACTTTCCATAATCGCAGACACAATGTTTAGAAAAAAAATCAGCTATTTATAAAAGGTAATAACTTATAAGTTATTATACTAACTTATAAGTTAAGTTATTGCTGTGTGTTTCATACAGTGGGCAAACAAAGCTGCAGCTGTACAGCTTACAGTTGTAATCTCATGAGAAATGCCATGGCTGGCAAAGGTTAAAGTTGATTGTAATAGCTTGTGACATCAACTGGACATTTCGTCACCTTTGTTTCCTTTTATGTGATTGGTTGAAGCCGTTTTTGTCACCGCTAGAGTAAAAAAAAATTGACATCGAAACGAAAAAAATAAATGTCGTTTTTTCGCCTCAGCACATTCGCGTTCGGTGTGGAAGCGCTCATTACACAAACAGCTGATCGGGGAAAAAAAAACATTGCACGAATTATTTGCACGTCAAAAATCGCGTCCAGTGTGAAAGGGCCTTAATGCGGCTTTAATTTCAACACCTCCGCTTCATGATCAACACAGTCCCAATACACCAATATAGCAGTCCCATTAGGGAGATAAAGCGGGTCGTGTGCCTTTTCATGTTGCCTGATCTGTCTTTTCCTCCCATCTCTGCAGGAAGCGGTGAATGTACGAGGAGTCGGCGGTCCACTGAGCTCCTCCTAGAGCAGGTAACCTTTAATCCGCACTCCAGTGTTATAATCCAAGACGATACCATCATGGCAGAAGCGTTTCTCTGTGATGACTTTAGATCTTGGAAGAGCATCTGCAGGGTTGGCACTGATTTTTGTTGGGACTGTCTACAAAAATCTGACAAAGAAGCCTGCTACACTTCTCTTTATTCACCGCTAATGTCATAATGTGTGTTTGACGGCGCTTTCTCTCGTTGTAGGAAAGGTGCGTGAAGATCTGTTCCTGAACCCTTTTTCTCTTTTATAAAGAGGTTGGCTATTTAAATGATCAGTGCTTGGTGTTTATTTATGTGAACGCATGATCTACAGCGATCCCGGGGACCTTCAGGGCAAATTTACTAGTTACAGGAACAAGATAATACATGTTGAGTTTCATCTTTGATGCACTTTACGGATGACGGCTTTAATGCAGGTCTGATCGGCTGTACGTGTGTTTTCTGTATATGAAGTGTTAAATTAACACATTTTTCTGTGCACTTTGTATTTGTAAATGATTTGAACTTGAAATAAAGGCTGAGTTGTTACTCTTTGTAAGTCTTGTATATTTGACTGTAATGGGTTTTGTCAGCATTTCTGATCGGATAATTAGATCTCAATGGACGGGTTTAAAACAGGTCACTACATTTAAGGACAATAAGTGTCATGTCGTGTGTTTTTTTTTTTTTTTTCACTTTGCTTTTTACTTCGCACAAGACAAAATAACTTACGTGCAAATTATGAAACTCCAATATATTGGGGTTCCCTATCGAGAGGTTCCTCATATTGCGTATGGAAAAACTCCTTTTCTCGAGAATATGAAGCAAAACTTTTAATAAAGGTATCTATGTAAAGCGCAGTCTCGCTGCACAGCAATAGCCCGGCACGAGGAGCGCTCTGATTGGCTGAGCCGCGGCAACTGCAGGAACCTATGGTGGGGCGGCTGAGAGGAAAGAACCAATAGGGCGCTCCAGAGAGACCGCTGAAAAAGGGGCTTATATTTGCATACTGGAGGCTATATAAGACCCTGATTCATCATAGGTGTCAGATTTTATCTCCTTCAGTGACACCACCATGGCTGACCTCCAGAAGAAACAACCGCCATCAATCCAGCGGAACCTGCAGCCGGGAGGACGTCGGATTCCCCCGGTCTCCGCCTTCATCTCTGCCGTTCCAGCTACGCCATCCGGCGCTATATCCTTTTTTCACTCTATTTCTAAAAGAGCGTGAGGTGTTGTTGCAAATGCCTCACTTTTCCTACGGCTCGTGCAGAGCCCCTCTCCTCAACAGCGACCGTCACATCATCTGCGTGACGTGCCTCGGACGGGATCACACGCAGCTCACGCTCTCCAGAGGCGGCTGCCCCGAGTGTGACGAGATGGCGCTGCAGACCCTTCGGGCTTGCCTCGCCACATTTGACCAGATCCCTCCTTCTGCCCCTGGACCACGCCGAAAGAAGTGTCATGACCAGAGGCCACCTGAGCAACGTAGCGACTGCACGCAAGGTAATTCCCCTCACCCTCGCCAGTCACTTTCACCCAGGAAGAGCAGCGCCCCTCCTTCGCAGCGGCCTGTTCTGTTTCCTTCGGTGGGCCATCACCAGAGGAGGAGGAAGACAGCCTCTCTACAGCCGTGTCTGGTAGAGAGTTGTCAGAATCTGTCTCGGAGCCCCCGCTTCGACGCAGACCGCCGCGAGCTTCAAGACCAGCATTGACGCGGAGCTGATCCGCGTGCTCTCAAAGGCCGTGGGAGACCTTGGGCTCGAGTGGTCCCAGCCCCAAGAGCCAGCGCGCAGCAGATTGGACGAGTGGTACCTCAAAAGCCGCCACCTCTATTCTCCTCAAAAGCCTGTGCCTTTCTTCCCTGAGGTACATGACGAGCTAGCCAAGTCATGGAAATGGCACTACTTTGCTTGCACGAAGTCCTCCTGTTCCCCAGTGCTCTCAACCATTGACGGCACGAAGGAAAAAGGCTACGAGTCCCCCCCCCACCCTCGAAGAGGCTGTCGCCACGCACCTCTCCTGTCTCTGCCAGGGCGCAGAACCCTTCCAAGCTCTGCTGCACCACCTCAGCTCTCGCTGGCCGAGCATACGCCTCCGCCGGCCAGACTGCCTTGGCTTAGCAAGACTTCTCCGCTCCTTGGACGAGCTGTCCCCGACTCTTTGAAGAACCGCGCAAGCCATTGGGAAGAATATGGCGAACCTGACGGTTTTAGAGCGGCACCTTTGGCTGAACTTTTTCGAGATGAAGGACGCGGATAAAGCATCCTTCCTGGACGCCCCTATCTCTACCACGGGTCTCTTCGGTCCATCTGTGGTAGGATTCGCGGAACGTTTCACCGAAGCACAAAAGGCATCGCAGGCCATGAGACACTTCTTGCCTAAGCGCTCCAGCTCTTCGTCAGGCCGTCCGCCCTCTCAGCCCACTAAGCTGGCTCCGCCATCTTCTCGGCCTTGCTCGGCTTCCACAACGCGCCATCGTTCTCGCTCTACGAACCACAGCAGACAGCCCGAATACCAGGTACCACAACCCAAGCTTGTGTTGAACCCTGAGCCTCCGAAGCCATCCTAGCCACAGAGAGGAAGAGAAGATGGCCAGGTCCCTCCTCGGCCGGACCCCTATCTCTCCCTCCCGGTGCGCAAGAGCACAACCTGAGCTCCCTAAGGGCGGCTCACTTGCCAGGTATTCTGAATCTGGGTCCGGATATGTTATCCAGAGGACCCATTCCCTCAGGGGAATGGTCTCTTCACCCACAAACGATTCACCTTCAGATTCACCAGCAGAAGTAGATCTCTTCGTCTCAGAAGACAATATTCACTGCCCGATATTTTTCTCCAAACGCAGGGACGCCCTGGTCCAAGTCTGGCGCAGAGTCCACGAAAAGTAACCGAGTACGTTCCCTATTGAGAGGTTCCTTGTACTGCGTATGGAAACACAATGTAAAATGCTGTGTTTGCTAACTGACCCAGTATTCCCCTTAGAATGTGTCAAAAAACCTCTAGAGAGAGCGACATTAGGGACCATGTCTCTTCTGACATCCAGTGAATATTAGTTTTTGTTCCTCTCAATTCTGATTTCATTTTAACTCCTACGGTGGCTGATTTAGTGCAAGATTAACACTGCAATCCCCCTCTTCACATCCGACACGGTGCCATCGAGTGTTAAAACGTAAAAGGCAAAGCTTGAATTTATGGGTATGTCCCTCTTTGGCTAATGTACTTTCAAGATGGAGGGGCAACAATGCGACCGGCATACGAACCCCTCACCCGTATGTATTTTCAATGGCATATTATAAACTTACGAGAATACTTTATTACTTGAAAGAAGTAAATATACATTAATGAGCACATATATTTTTGAAAGAACTAAGCTTTAAGGCTACAACATACTCCACAAGAACAGTAAAAAAAAGTTCTCGCTCCCAGGACATTTAAAGTGGACGGGGTTAATGCGGAGAAACTCAGACGATCAGCACCTTTTCTCGTAAATTATGGAACGAACTTTGTTCTTGCCACCTCGAGAAAACAAACTAATTTCTTTGTTCTTGCAGAGTATGTTCCAAACTTTAACGCTTTAACAAGGGAATGAGACAGACAGCTGAATATAATCATAATGAGTCCAGGCAGTGGGTTATGGGTAATGTAGTCCATGATAAGACACGAGTCTGGAGGAGAGCCCCCTAGTGGATATCATGAGCACTACAGCTGGAGTTGCCAATGTACAATTTTGTGTGACTGACTTAAAGTTATGAACAGTCTTAGGGTGCGGTGCGTTCACACTTGTAGTTCGGTTCGTTTGGTCCGGACCAAAAAACAAAAACAAAACATATAGTCCTGGTCCGCTTAGCGTTCACACGGGCATTTTTAACAACGAACCTAAAGTTACCGAACCAAAGGCATAGGGAGACGGTAACAACCTGATTGGTCGGCTTATATGACGTAGGAGCTCGTTTACCGAACATTCAAAACAATGCTGTGTGCGGATTACATGCGCGGGCATTTTATGCGTGTACATATGGCATTATTTTTTACCAGAGAACTCATGAAGAGCTCATGAAATGTTCAAAACATTCAAAACATCGCTGTGTGCTGGATTAAACGCGATCGTTTTATGCGTGTAGCCTACATATGGCATTATTTTTTTTACCAGAGAACTCATGAAATGCTCAAAACATTCAAAACAACGCTGTGTGCTGGATTAAATGCGATCATTTTATGCGTGTACATGTGGCATTATTTTTACCTGCTGAGAACTCATGAAGAGCTCATAAAATGTTCAAAACATTCAAAACAGCAGCAGGATTTCCTCCGTTGTGCAGAACAGAGACGGCCGTTCTGTCGTCTGTACTTGCTAATAATGGGCAACACAGGAACTTTGATGAAAAGAGCCAGGTATGCTTTTTGTGTGTTTTTTCTAGCATTTTCGAAACATGCTCGTCTGACCAAATATTGATTAGGCACTTCCTCGTTGCTCCACGTTTGCCCTCTAACGTTAAAGTTGCTCATTTTGGATACACCGATCTTTCCGCGTCGTCAAATCAGCTGCATTATGCGTCGCATCTTGTGACATTATACGTCCGGTTTTTGGTCCGTTTACATGTCTTTGGTCCGTGTTGCGTTCATATATCAATCGAACCGCACCAGAGTTCATTTGGAAGCGGACCGAGACCCATCTTTTTAGCGCTCTCGGTCCGCTTGTTTGGTGCGCACCAGGGTTCGGATGGCAGCGTTCACATATGTTCAAATGGACCCACTTTATATTAGGTGGCCTTAACTACTATGTACTAACATTGTAATTAATAATTTGATACAATGCACTTACTGTGTACCTACATGTTTTTACATTGTACTTACATTATATAAAACACCTGCATGTAATTACATCTGTAATTAATTTCTGTAGTTACATTTGTAATTACACAGTTGGCACTTCCCTTACACCTAACCCTACCCTTAAACTGACCCATATCACCACACCTGTCTCTAACTCTACCCCTATCCCACCTCAATATCAGCAAAGGTGTTTTGCAATAAAATATGGGCACAGTAAGTACATTGTACTTATTTTTTGATGTAAGTACATAGTAGTTAAGGCCACCTAATATAAAGTGGGGCCGTTCAAATGAACCGCACTAACAGAGCAACCGCACCAGGGTTCGTTTTAATCCAACCAAACATGACAAGTGTGAACGCACCCTTAAAGGACAAAAGATGACTAACTTGTAAGACTAGTTTTAGTGGTTTATGTAACCCCAGAAACTCCCTCTCACAAAACCTATCAGGAAGTGACTGGTCTTATTATTTCTCCCTTTCATTTTTACTGAAAACTAAAACGAGTCAGTGTGCCTGGCAGCTGACAGCAAGACTGAGCCAAACAAGATATGGACCTGGCAGATACTGAACAGATTCATGGAGTCATTAGCAAACAGGGAGTTTTGCTTGGAACACATGAGACACAGCTCCAGAGATTGACAGAGGCTGTGAACCAGATTGGGGAGTCACTGCAACAACTACAGGTACACTTTCCTCGAGAACCTGTGGTACTACCAGCACCAGAGACCCCACCATTAACTGCCCCAATGCCCCAAGGACCAAAGATTCCAACCCCTCAGCGCTACGATGGGAGGCCTGGTACCTGCAAGGGTTTCCTTACTCAAGTGTCACTCATCTTCGAACTCCAACCAGCCATGTTTGCTTCTGAGAGGGCTAAGATTGCATACATTATCTCCTTGTTGTGTGATCGTGCACCAGATTGGGCCTCAAATCTCTGGAGACAGCAGTCCCCCATCTGCTCTGATCTAAAAGTGTTCACAAATACTATTCAACAAGTATTTGACCATCCAGTCAGTGGCCGTGAGGCAGCCCGGAGACTGTTAGAGCTACATCAGGGGCATCAACCCCACCCTTAAGCTTGGAACATACCTTGCAAGAACAAAGAAATTTGTTCGTTTTCTTGAGGTGGCAAGAACAAGAACAAAGTTCGTTCTGGCCAGTACATTCATACTTCACGAGAACAGCAGGTTAAAGAAGAGAGTAGCTCTTCCACACACAAGTGCGAAGGTGAACTTTCATAACACAAGTTTGAAGAGGCGAGCTCATTAAACACAACACAACAATCCTCAATAGTGTCAGAGTTCACAGCACGACACCTGCGAGTGGACACACATGATTTCTCCACAGGGTATGAAAGAGAAATGTTGAAACCATAGGCAGAGTTAAGGCTACAACATACTCCACAAGAACAGAGAAAAAAGTTCTCGCTCCCAGAGCTGCGAGAACAAAATGACGTCATGGTTTGGGAGTTTTCGCAGCTTGTTCTTGATACATCGTCTGAGCAGAACCTTTTTCTTGTGGGTGTCCGAGAACTATTGTGTCATTGGTAGTAATGGCCAAATGAGGCTTCCTGAACCACTGAGGCTTTCCAGCCCATTGG
Organism: Pseudorasbora parva; assembly: GCF_024679245.1. Lineage (NCBI taxonomy): Eukaryota > Metazoa > Chordata > Actinopteri > Cypriniformes > Gobionidae > Pseudorasbora > Pseudorasbora parva. The sequence continues at coordinate 3,759,000 of NC_090182.1, read as the reverse complement.
TTTACCAAAAGGTTAATTTACCCGAAGCTTCATGAAACCGTGTGCTCCCTAGTGACACCTGCTGTGCAAAGCAATGCATCGCACACAGATCTATTCATCCTGAGCAACCAAATTATCATAATGTGGGCACACCCTTTTTCTATTGCCTGTGTATTAATAAAGTATTTTACTCTAGGTTATTGATGACAGTGAATGCCCAGAATGATTGTAAATAAATTATTGTGAGTGCAGTGCTGATTGTGAGTGCAATAGTGCAGTGCTTATGGGACTGGAATTGTGGAACAGCAAACTGCAACAGGGATGGGAAAAGCTTTCCCTAATACAGTCTAGTCTTATAATAATAATAATAATAATAATAATAATAATTATATATATATATATATATTATAATTACGTAGTGTAGGTATTACAACTAGATATAGGCTAATTTACTCTAATAATCTACTGAACTATGTATAATGTAATATAATATATAATACAAGCTATGCTATATAATGATATTGCTACTACATACAACCAACACCTCAACACCAATGCAAATGCATACTGCAAACCCCACAAGAGGCGCGAGGTTTCAAACCACTTTTATCCGAAAGCGATACTCAGAATGAAGCAATGACGTGTTCAACGTTTGTCATCGTCACGGGATTTTCATGGAAACCAGTGCAGTGCATGTGACATGTTTACAGTTAATTTCCATTGAAATAGAGGCTTGTTTTGTAATCTTTCTTTTTTGTTTTATTTGTGTAATCAGTGGTTTTTATTGTTAAAAATAATTAATTTAATTTAAGGGCAGCCACCATCACTGTTACAGAGTGGCGTCCCAACAGGGATTTGAACACTATTAAGTGTGAATATTTTTGAATGTGACTTTACTTTGACTTTTGAATTTGTAATTTAAATTATTTTTCTTTTTAAAAGTTATTTAATTTAGGAAAGTTTTGAATTACAGTGTGGGAATCATGTTTACCACACCTGAGAGAGAAAAAACAATCAAACCTTTGACCCTGAAAATTTAATTTTCTTGTTTCTTTAATTGAATGCTTTTCACATTTTTGTTTTGTTTTTTATTGTCTTGATGATGATTTTTTTTTAGACACTAGCTAAATACTTTGAAATGTGAACTACTTTTTTTTCAAGTGAAAAGCAATGTACATTATATGAATTAACTGACAAACACGATACTGATTTGCAACACTTTTATTACATAATTTATTGATATCATATTGACTTTACATAATCATGACAGAGCACCCTTCCCAACACTCGACCTTCGTTGAGATGGAGGCTCCGGATGTGGCTACCCCTAATTGGCCCCCTGTGCACCATCCAGCTCCTCAGGAATCCTATGTTCTAAAATTTTACCACACGCCCACCCAGTTCAGCCGCATTGTGCAGCCAGGGCCACATGTGCCGTTTGTGTCCTCACCACTTGATGGCAGCACCCCAACTCAACCTTTCCCACAGGAACGGACACTTCCAGAAGCCATGCAGTTATGCACTCCACCACCTGGGACATCATCTCCAGCTGTTGCTTCACCACCACCTTCTTCATCTTCAGGAGTACAGTATGACCTGCCTAGAACTCTCCCAACACCTGGAAGAGGGATGAGTCAACTTACTGAACAAGCACAAAGTAACTGGGACCAGTTGCATGATTTCATGACCAAACAAGAGAAAGCTGTATCTGAACTCACCATAGTCACTGAGGAACTAAAGTCCAATTCATCCAGCCACGAGAGTCAGATCACTAAACTTGCTGGATAGATGGACGAAATCAAGCAACAACTCTCCACTACCTTATCCACAAACAAGCAGCAAGCTGAAACTGAGGCAGATCAGACAATTAAAGCTATGAAAATGATGAAGACTGCAGAACTCCAAAAGGTAGAGAATACTTTCGTCTCAGAAGTACGCTTCATGGTACAACAGTTGCAGTCTGAGATTCAACAGGACATTCAATCAGTTCAACAGCACTCTCAGAAAGGATTCTGATCAACTGCTGAAGAAAAGTAGTCATTTGACTTTACTCACTGATAAATTGTCCACAAACATGAAAGAACTGCAAACTAAAATGGAAGCAAAGTTTGATAATCAAGAAAAAAGAATGATTGACCTGAGTGGGAAAAGTATTTCTCTTCATCACCCCTCATCTCCATTTTCATCACCATTACCAGTAACTCCTTTAGCAGCCCCTGCTACTGCTGGTAAAAGTGACCACATCAAGCTGACATTTCCCACATTTGGAAGGCAAGCTGATGACCCTGATCCTTTGATGTACGTAACACGATGTCAAGACTTTCTTGCTATACATCCTCTAATGGATGCTGACATCTTGCCCACTTTCAGGACAGTTTTATATGGCACTGCACGTGACTGGTGGGAAGTAGCAAGATCATCTGTAACAACATGGTGTGAGTTTCAGTCTGTTTTTTTGCTGCTTTTCTAGCTGAGGATTACGAAGATGAGATGGCTGATCGTGTCCGCCATCGGATGCAAGGAGAAAAAGAGTCCATTAGGGATTTTGCTTTTACCTATAGAGCTCTCTGTAAGAGGTGGAAACCAAGTTTGACTGAAGCAGACATAGTTAAATTGATCCTTAAAAACATAAAACCTTACCTTGCTAGTCATCTTCGCAGCCATGTAACCACTGTGGAAGAGTTGGTTCGACTGGGTCACCAACTAGAACAACAGAAGAAATGTGATAAAGCTGATTCCAAAACTGTTGTAGCATCACCCAGAGTGAATACTCCTACACAACCTGCCGTACAATGTTGGCGATGTAGAGGATTTCACGCACCAGGTGTCCTCACTTTAATTCTCCAGCTCAATCGCCCCCGTCTTCAGGTTATCAGCCACCTAGTAACAAACGAAATTTCCACTCACACAAGCCGCCTGGCCAACCTTCTAACAATTCAATGTCTTCTACAACTATGAAGGAGTCTCAAATACCCCCAAATAAACCTATTTCCACCATTACAGCTGGAAGTACATCTGCTCCTGTCAGCATACCTCAACAGTTAATTTTGCCTGTCAGTGTTGGCTAATGGAAAGGGAAAGCCATTGTCGACACGGGTGCAAGCTACACCCTTATCCATGTGTTTCTTTGGAAGAATATTGCACAATCACCCCATGATCTCCAACCCTGGACACTTGGACCTTTGTATCTTGCTAACGGTGAAGCAGAGGTTCCTCTTGGATGGCTGAATGTCTCCATTAGTCTTCATGACAAAGTATTCACCATACCAGCTGCAGTTCTATCCCCCAAAAGCTCTGGCATATACCGTAGTCCTGGGTCTGGATTTCATCTTCTTTAGTGGTTTACAGTTAAATGTTATATAAGAAGTATACCTTCAAATCTACTCCTGACATGGAATATCCATTCCAACCAGGCTGTGCAAGTGTACCTGAGAACAGACCTAGAAAAGGAAAGCATCAAGTGAATACCAACAAGAGTATATCTCTCTTGAGTTCAGTTCCTCCCCCTCAACCAAAATTCACATTTAACACCGCTGACATAGACATAAAAGACTTTATTGACAATGCAGTGAATGAAGCCCACTTACCAGCTGATGGAAAATGCCAGCTACGTCAAGTTCTGGAGGCCAATCCAGAGGTGTGTGCACTCAGACCAGGTTGCACTGATGTTCTTCAACATCGTATTTATCTCACCCAGCAAGTACCAATAAAGCAACGACCCTATCGCATGTCCCCTGCCAAACAAAGTGTTGTCGAGAAACAGCTGGAAGAAATGTTGAGTACAAGCATTGTGAAACCTTCTCATTCAAGTTGGGCCTCACCTGTTGTTCTTGTCCCAAAAAAAGATGGGAGCCTCCGGTTTTGTGTAGACTACCGTAAGGTAAATGCTATTACAGAAAGTGACACATACCCACTGCCAAACATCCCAGAGATCTTGGAATCTCTTTCTGGAGCTGCTATATTTTCTACCATTGACCTGAATAGTGATTACTGGCAGGTGACCATCGGCCCTGAAAGTACAGCAAAGACAGCATTTATTACACCATTTGGGTTATTTCAGTTTAATGTTATGCCATTTGGATTAAAAAATGCCCCAGCTACCTTCCAAAGATTAATGGAAACTGTTTTGGGTGACCTACGTGGTCACAATTGTTTTGTTTATATTGATCATCATCTATTCCCCAACTATTGAACAGCACTTCCTTGACATCCAGAGTGTCCTCCCCAAGCTGCAAAAATCAGGCCTGACTATCAACTTTAAAAAGAGCAAATTCTGTCTGCAGGAATTAGCTTTCCTAGGCCATGTCGTGAGTATTCAAGGCATCTCCGCCGATCCCAGCAAGGTTGAGGTTATTGGTTCGTACCCAGTCCCAGGAAACCTCAAGGAGGTCCAGCGATTCCTTGGTTTAACCGGATGGTACCACCGGTTTGTCCCATACTTTTCCCAGATTGCTGAACCCCTCAATGCCCTTAAGAAGAAAGACAGAGTTTTCCAGTGGATGCCACAATGTCAGCAGGCATTTGAACAATTGAAAATAACCTTGATGACACCTCCCATCCTGGGACACTCAAAGTTACAGCACCCCTTCATAGTCTACACAGATGCCAGTGAGACTGGTCTGGGTGCTGTGTTGACACAAAGGGACCAGGGAAAAGAGGAAGTCATAGCTTATGCTAGCAGAGCTTTGAACAAAGCTGAAGTGAATTACTCTGCGACGGAAAAGGAATGCTTGGCAGTAGTTTGGGCTCTGGGGAATTGGCAGCATTATCTGGAACACATGTTGTTTACTGTTGTTACTGACCACTCTGCACTGCAGTGGGTGATGGCATCCACCAAGTCCTCAAGTCGTTTGATCCGATGGGCCCTGCGATTGCAGAGATTCGACTTCATTATTGAACACCGGAAGGGAAAGCTAAATGTGGCACCTGACGCTCTCTCTCGAATCCCTATCAGTGTCAATTGCAACGTGTATGCCAGCCACAAGGAGTCAGAGGATATCCCAATCTCTTTGGATAGGATCTGGGAAGAACAACATAAAGATACAGTAATCATGAAAATAATGCAGACCATGGCAGAAGGTAATGACAACTTGAAAGAACAATATGAGGTGCTGGAAGACAAACTTTACCGTAAGACTCACCTGTCTGACAACCAGCTGCATTATCGTGTCTGTGTTCCAAGTAGCCTCATTGAACAGATACTTCAGCATTATCATGCTAGTCCCTTGAGTGGTCATGGAGGAATATACAAGACCTATAAGAGAATTAAAGAAGTGGCTTTCTGGCCTGGAATGTGGACTGACGTCAAGCAGTGGGTAAAAAGATGTGTAAAGTGTCAACAACTAAAAAAGCAACAATCGAAAACCTGCTGGCAAAATGCAACACACCACTGTCACTCACCCCAATGAAATGTTGGGTGTGGACATAATGGGACCTTTGCCATGTAGTTCAATTGACTACTTCACTCGCTGGGTTGAGATGTTCCCCATGCGAAATGCCACTGCACAAATGATTGCTGCCATTTTTAGGAAGGAAAATCTGACCAGATGGGGTGTGCCTGATTTTCTGCTGTCAGATAGAGGTACACAGTTTGTCTCATCTGTATTTAAGGAAGTTTGCGAAAAGTGGAATGTAACTCCCAAGCTGACTACTGCATACCATCCTCAGACCAACATGACTGAGAGAGTCAATCGGACACTTAAGTACATGATAGCAGCATATGTGGATAAAAAACACAACAAGTGGGATCAATATTTACCCGAGTTCAGATTTGCCATCAATAGTGCTGTCCAAGAGACCATAGGAGTGACTCCAGCGGAACTGCAACTTGGAAGGAAGCTGCAGAGTCCAATGGACAAACTTCTCCATGGGAAAAACCTCACTCCTGATGAGTCAGCGGATGATATCGTTCATTGTTTAACTCAGCTTCAAACCAAAGCTGTGGAAAACAGCAAAAAAGCACACTTTAGACAAACAAGAAACTACAACAAAAACAGACGAGAACTAACATTCAAAGGAAAAGATTGTGTGTGGATAAGGAACTTCCCACAATCTAGTGCAAAAGCTAAATTCACTAAAGTAAATGGAGAGGTCCTTACCGTGTAAATAAACAGCTGGGTCCTCTGAATTAAAGATTGAAGATGTCCGAACAACCCATGTGCAATATGAAAATGTGCTACCCGACAGCCGAAGAATTAGAGTCCCAAAGTAAGGAAGCACTCCTAAAAATATTCCAAGAGACCTCAGATAAAGAAGAGGAGTTTTGGGGATTTTAACCCTCAAAATACACAACCATGGGTTGTTTTCTTGCAGGGCAGGGGAGAGTGTGACAGTGCAGTAAACGAGATGCCCATGTTTTACTTTTACTTTCACTTTTAACGGAAAGGGTGGAGTGTTTAATTAACGACGGAAAGGGAAATGGAGGCAAGGGCTATTTAAGCAGGTAGAAGGACACGTCACAAGGTATGCTAGTTGATTCATGAGAAAGAGAGTGAAAGAAAATCGTTACCGTTTGGAAGGGAAGACGGCTTGTGTTTGAACCGATGCTGACGTTACCCATGTGAGCTGTCTGATGCGACGTGGGGTCCGGCGACTCCCTAGCGACGCACTTCAAAGACTGTCTGCTGTATGGCAAGCTGTTCACAAGAGTCCAAAGTCCGTTAAACTTCCTTCCTGGAGTCTGGCGAAGTTCAACTCTACTCTCCCGTTACGACTTCGTACGCCAAAATTGGTCAGTGTGCCCCACACGCAATCTCACATTACACTCAGTCACACGCTATCAAATACACACACATTCCATTCACATCCGCACATTGGGTTTTTGCTTATACTCATTTTTTGATTGTTCTAAGTTTAATGCATTACAGGTTATCTTTAAGATTGCATGTTGTTTTGTATTACACCCGTGTATTCAATGTTTTTTTCTCTTCCTCTTTTGTTTTATGAAAAGTTTGGCGTGTATTTGGACACACGAATCTGCCAGTGTTGGACGCCCAGGTGAGTGTGACTCAGCAGCGGGGATTTCATCTGTCGTGTTATTTATGTGAACTGTGATCTATTGAACTGTTACGTGAATATCTATATACTTTTTATTGTTTTGTTTTGTTTTTTCAATACGTCCCCCTTTTGAATATGTTTATGGACAAAGAAATAAATTCCATTGAAATAGAGGCTTGTTTTGTAATCTGTCTTTTTTGTTTTATTTGTGTAATCAGTGGTTTTTATTTGCTATCAGGGATTATTTGATTTTGTCAGTTTAAGGAACTGTCTGGCGCCCGAAGGTTGACATTTTTTTGGGAAAAATAATTAATTTAATTTAAGGGCAGCCACCATCACTGTTACAGATACAAGCCTCGAATCGGGGCTTCATCTGGAACGCCCTTTTTGCTCGACACAAGCTCCGGAGCCTCGCTTCAGATGTCCCATCACTAGTGATTGGTCGGACATTTAAAGTGGACGGGGTTAATGCGGAGAAACACAGATGATTGGCACCTTCTTTTCTCGTTAATTATGGAACGAACTTTGTTCTTGTTCTCGCCACCTCGAGAAAACAAACACATTTATTTGTTCTTGCAGATTATGTTCCAAGCTTTAACAAGGGAATGAGACAGACAGCTGAATATAATCATAATGAGTCCAGGCAGTGGGTTATGGGTAATGTAGTCCCTGATAAGACACAAGAGTCAGGAGGAGAGCCCCCTAGTGGAGATCATGAGCACTACAGCTGGAGTTGCCAATGTACCATTTTATGTAACTGACTTAAAGTTATGAACAGTCTTAAAGAACAAAAGATGACTAACTTGTAAGACTAGTTTTAGTGGTTTATGTAACCCCAGAAACTCCCTCTTACAAAACCTATCAGGAAGTCACTGGTCTTATTATTTCTACCTTTCGTTTTTACTGAAAGCTGAAACGAGTCAGAGCTGTGAAGAACAGATAAGGACACATTTTATTAGGATTTTTTATGTATTTCTGAATTAGATTTTTATTGTAATTGTTAACTTTTCAAAGCAAAGTTTAGAAATTTAAAGTAAATTGTAGATCATTGGATCTTTTACAAGACGAGGAAATGGATTCAAAATCTGCTGAAGATCCTACTTGTCCTATTTGCCTTGAAATCTTCAAGGTTCCTGTTTTTCTGTCCTGTACTCACAGTATTTGTAAAGAGTGTCTACAACAGTTCTGGAAAACTAAGGAAACTCAGAAGTGTCCCGTCTGCAGGAGAAGATCCTCAAAAGCTCGTCCACCAGTTAATCTAGAGTTAAAAAACTTGTGTGATTCATTGATAAAGGAGAGAAATGAGAGGCATTCATCAGAGTCTGAGGAGATCTGCAGTTTACACAGTGAGAAACTCAAACTCTTCTGTCTGGAGGACAAACAGCCTGTGTGTTTAGTGTGCATAGTCTCAAAACAACATGATAATCATAAATTCAGACCCATCAGTAAAGTGGTTTCATCTTACAAGGTAAGACAAATATCTCTAATTTCATGTGATAAATACAGTGATAAACACAGTAATATTTGTGTGTGTAATAGAGTAGTAGCCTATTTACTTTTGCTCAGACTAAATCTCCACTAAGCTTCGACCGTCTGATGTTCAGTACAAAACATGTTTGGAAAAATATAGATATGTTATGGGTTATTAATATTTTTTACAAATAACAATATATGATTTATTACAAGACAAACCAAAAGTGTCATCATCACCAAGAGCAATGCAAAGCATGGGATGCAGTGGAGTAAAGCAGCCGCCACTGGACTCTAGAGCAGTGAGACGTGTTCTCTGAGCGACCAATCACGCTTCAGGCTGACAATCCCATGGACGAGTCTGGGTTTGGAGGTTGCCAGGAAAACGGAACTTGCCTGACTGCATTGTGCCAAGTGTAAAGTTTGGTGGAGGGGGGATTATGGGGTGGGGTTGTTTTTCCAGGAGTTGGGCTTGGCCTCTTAGTTTCAGTGAGAGGAACTCTTAATGCTTCAGCATACCAAGACATTTTGGACAATTTCATGCTCCAAACTTTGTGGGAAGAGTTTGGGGACGGCCCCTTCCTGTCCCAGCATGACTGCGCTCCAGTGCACAAAGCGTCAGTCCATAAAGACATGGATGAGGAGTTTGGTGTGGAGGAACTTGACTGGCCTGCACAGAGTCCTGAGCTCAACCCGATAGAACAGCTTTGGGATGAATTAGAGCGGAGACTGAGAGCCAGGTCATCTCGTCCAACATCAGTGCCTGACCTCACAAATGAGCTTCTAGAAGAATGGGCAAAAATCCCCATAAACACACTCCTAAACCTTGAGGAAAGCCTTCCCAGAAGAGCTGAAGCTGTTAGAGAGGGTGGGCCGACTCCATATTAAACCCTACGGATTAACAATGGGATGGCATTAAAGTTCATGTGCATGTAGAGGCAGGCGTCCCAAAACTTTTGGCAATATAGTGTACTTTCACTTCCTGTATTTGCATTTGTACAACCACAAATTTACAACTGCAGGGATATAACAATTAAGAATTGGCCATTGCAAAAAAACACATTTGTTTGATGATTTCTTGATGTTTATCACTTAAATAATTTTCATTTAAAAAAATTATTTAAATAATTTTAAAGGATCCGTTTTTCATGTGTTTGTAAAGCTTTGATTATGTTTAAAGTGTGCAATATAACATGAGTTCATGTTTCGCGTGTAAAAAAGCACAGTATTGTTCACACAATTGACTGAACAATTGGGGAGATGCAAGCGCTGAATGCGCGCTCTTCTCCACGTGGGAGAGCAACGAGACCACGCCCCCTATTTTGCGTGTTCTTGTGGGCGGAGCTTTAGTCAACAAACGATTCTAGTGACGTCATCACAGCAAGAAGTGCAGCGGTGTAGTCCAAACCGGCTCGCTGGGCCTCGAAAGGGAACTTCTGTTAAATAAAATATCTCGCTTGGCATTGAACTTTGAGCTTTATAATTTTACAGGTATTATTTATGCTCTAACAGCAACATTACACACTAACTAAAGTTTGAACGATGGGATCGCAAAGAACAGGACCTTAAAAGATATAAGTCCTGCCATTGTCAGGCCCAAATGCTTCTGAGACATTCATCATAAAAATATTAATATAACAATAAAAACATCCAGATACACAATGTTTAAACCTCTTATAGCTTCATCAGTTTCACAGATTTTCATCTTAACCTGTAGGAGGAATTTAATACAGCGCTGACGTCCTTACAAAACAAGCTCAAACATGGAGAAGAAATGAAAGGAGAGTGTGATAAAACAATCCAACACATCGAGGTGAGGATGTGTAAAGAGTCAAACACTCAACATTCACACACAGTTTATTATTGACATTAGTGGAGTGTGTGTTCACACAGAGCTGACTGAAGTAAATGTGATGTGATTTCAGTCTCAAGCTGAGCACACAGAGCGTCAGATTAAAGAAGAGTTTGAGAAGCTTCATCAGTTTCTCAGAGATGAAGAAGAAGCTACAATCACTGCACTGAGGGAGGAAGAGGAGCAGAAGAAGCAGAGGATGAAGGAGAAGCTGGAGGAGATGAACACACACATCTCAGCTCTTTCACACACAATCAGAGACATGGAGGAGATGATGAAAGCCAATGACGTCTCGTTTCTAAAGGTGACCAATCAATCTGGCTTCATTCTTTGAGCATAAAACAACTTGAGCCTCACTGACAATGAGAGTGTTTGATAAGATATTAACATGTTTTCAAACTCTATATTTTCCAGAACTTTAACGCCTCAATGGAAAGGTGAGTGAGCTGCTCGTATCTCTTCTCTCAGTGGATCTGAACTCAAATTCACTGCAGTTCTGACTCCTGAATGTTCCTCCAGAGTCCAGATCCCACAGCCGGATCCACGGATGAGTTCTGGAGCTTTGATTGATGTGTCCTGTTATCTGGGTAACCTGCGGTCCAGAGTCTGGAAGAAGATGCTGGAAACTGTCCAACACAGTGAGTCTCAGCAGATCTGACACCAGCGCAAAACATCCTTCAGATAGAAACACACACAACATTAACATCTGATAGAAATATATTTAATAATCACTCGAGTTTCTGAGTGAATCTGAACTGTATTTCAGAAGATCATCAGATCATACAGTGAACTCATAATGACTACAGAAGTCTGTTCCTCATGGTCTCTGCTTATGTGTTAGGATACAATAGTGTTTATTGAATATGATATTAAACCTGAAGCCTCAATCCATTCTGACAGAAACTGACAGACCATTGTCATGATAGCAGGATTCATAGAAAGTCTTTATATGTGTTTTATATTTACATTTCTGATCATATTTCTAATAAATAATAGGAAGCGCAAAGACGGCGGTGAAAAGGCCAGAATTAAAAAATAAATAAGAAGGCTCTGGAAACTGACGCGGCCAAATGTTCTAAGCTGTTCACATTGTTACTCAAAAAAACAAATGATGACGACGAGGCCGGTAAGTAATTATCCCGTTAAGGTAGTTAGGAGCAGTGCAAGATGCGACCCCGCAAAACAATGCTGTCTGCAAACCACGTTCATGTATCAAACTTTTTCTTAGCTCTTCAGCAGCAGCCGCCTCTAGTCCGTTTTGCTGCTAATAGTGAAGAGCAAGGCCCAGTAACGTTACCAAGCTCCAGTCATGAGCCCAACACACCAGAATGGGCAGGTAGGATTGTCATTCAGAAGAACTAATAGGAAGAGCCCTGCTCAATGAAACATGCCCTGAGATAATAATGATGACCTGATGATTCAGCAATACATTAATGAAACTGAGTGACTTGATTTGAAAGCTTTGTAAAAAGGGGGTATTTGTGGTGAGAAATTAATGTAACAAATTTCACTTAGTGTCAGAAAGCGAGCGAGAACCAAGTTGTGAAGAGATTAGCTCTTACTGTAGCTCTTACTGCTATTGTACCATAGTGTGTGAATAAGCAAACATTATCACTGAATTGTTTTCCAGTTCAAATATCTAAATATTCTTAATTCAAGATACATTTACTAGACAAGTGAAATGACATAAGAAATTTGTCAAAAAAACTAAAAATCTTTTCTTCATTTCAATGTTTGGATATTTATGAATACTAATACTTAAAAAAAAAGAGATTGATACTGTCCTGTCATTTACGGTTCTAATAAATCTTCACTGTGAAGCAAAACTTAAGCTACTGTTCCCTTTCGGGGAACTCGAGCTGCGTCGAAACGCTGTGAGAACGCCTCTGCGTTAATGCGTCGTGAAGCGCCTGTAGAACCATTCCATCGGAAAAAAGATCGATCGTCGGCGTGATGACGTCATCGACCGGAAGCTATAAAGCGTCCGTGAAAACAAACAGGAACTAGCTTCTGAGCCTTCAGCAAGCGATCTGTGTGAACCTGTCTGTCTATTTGGTGTTTTTGTCTGTCTATATTCAGAGATTTTCCACCCTTTTTGTTAAATATCATTATATTAACAAGAAAAAGAGAAAAATAAAATAGATAGAGATGGCGAGTGAGAGCTGCAATTTCAGAAAGTGTGTTCCTCCCTGCCCACGCTACATCACGGGTGGGGACACACACCTTCTCTGTGTTGCATGCTTGGGAGCGCAGCATGCCCAGGCAGCCCTCGAGGGGGCTGCTTGCGAGCATTGTGAGAGATTACCACTGAGAACGCTGCGCTCCCGCCGGGCACTCTTCGAGGAGGGTGCCTCGGCTCGTGTTCCCCGCGGCTCTGGTCCCGCTTCCGCCGAGGCGGAGCGGAGGCTGCAGTCGTGGGGATCACAATTGGATGTGGCAGAGGGGTTAGAGACGGGCGCTGCCTTATCTCTGCCCTCACCTGCACCATCCAGCGGCTCTTCTCGGGGCATGGAAGCACGCATGGCGGTTTCTTCCCCCCCGAGAGAGTCGCCGGTGCTTCATCTGTCCAGCTCTGAGGAGGTGGACGTTGAAAGCATCGAGACTGAAGACTCGCCACTTCAGTCCCCTGCTAGTGAGGAGCTAGTTGAGGTTCTGACGCGAGCAGTGGCCAGATTAAACATCGACTGGCCCACTGAAAGATCTGAGGCAGGAAGAAAGCGTCTTAGCAAATTAGACGAAAGATTCCTGCCGTCTCGCGCTTCAGAGCCTCAGCGGCGGGGCCTGCCGTTCTTCCATGACTTGCACACCGAGGTGGCAAGATCATGGAGGAGACCGGCATCATATAGAGTTTTCAGCCCGCAGACCTCGGTCTACAGCAACATCGCCGGGCTGAAACAATATGGTTATGGGGCGATGCCAAAGGTTGAAGAGACGCTTGCGAGCCATCTCTCGCCTTCTTCGGCATCGTCCCTTAAGGCCCCGACTTTGCCCACCAGACCTCTTAAAACAATGTTGGCGCTGGTGGGTAAAGCGTACTCGGCAGCGGGTCAAGCGGCTGCATGCCTGCACACTATGGCCATCGTGCAGGCATATCAGGCTGACCTGCTGAGGGATTTGGATAGTAGTGATGTCGTGGGGGGGAATATTGTAGCTGAGTTAAGAACTTCTGCTGATTTAGCTCTCCGGGCCACCAAAGAGACGGCCAGATGTGTTGGCCGCTCTATGGCAGCATTGGTGGCCACGGAGAGGCATTTATGGTTGAACCCCACAGACATCAAGGAGAGGGAGAAAGCTTTCCTGCTTGATGCGCCGCTTTGTCCTGGAGGCCTCTTTGGTGACGCAGTTCACACTGTCACCGAGAGGTTCCAGGAGTCGAAAAAGCAAGCTGCGGCGCACAGTTCCTCCCTCTCCAGGTCCAGGTCCCTGGGGCTGCTGCTGACACCAAGCAGCCCAAACCGAGTACGAGCTCCTCACACAGGGCTCAACAAAAGCAGAGCGTCGCTACCCGAGCTCCCCCTCAGCGCGGGGACGAGGGGCGGCGCTCTCAGACGAGGCCTTCGAGGGGCAGGGCTGATCTGAGGACAGTCCTGATCGCCAAGAAGGCCTCGTCGAAGCGTTCCTGACGCCAGAAGCGTCCCCCCGTAGGGAAACGGTGTTTACCCCTGCCAACGGTAACCGTTTCCCTGCGGCACCCTCGGGGGGCCGCGCTGCCAACCCCGCCGCAATGCCGGGGCGCAGTCGGTCTCCGCGGGCCACCCGAGGGTGGTCCGCGCCCCCTTTGGGGGGCCCCCGAGCAGTCAAGTCAGTCGTTCCCTGCCGGTCCGCCGCTTCAGGGCACTGTGCTTGTTGCTCAAAATACACCAGAGGCCAGCCTCGAGAGGCTGGTCCCTTAGTAGATTTTCTAGACGAGTGGAAACGTCTATCATATATATCTCATTAGGTGCTGCAGATAATAGAAAAGGGGTACGCCATTCAATTCAGAAGTCGGCCACCTCCTTTCAGCGGTGTCCTACCTACAGAGGTGGGCCCGGAGCAGGCTCTGGTAATGGCACAGGAAGTAGAGACACTCCTGCAAAAAGGGGCTATAGAAAGGGTTCCCCCTCCCAGCAGGGAGTCTGGCTTTTACAGCCGTTACTTCATCGTGCCGAAGAAGGATGGGGGCTTACGCCCGATATTAGATCTGCGTCTATTGAATCGCTCGGTGGCCAAGCTCAAATTCAAGATGCTTACACTCAGACAGATTGTATCGCAGATCAAGTCGGAGGATTGGTTTGTCACCATAGACCTCAAAGATGCGTATTTTCATGTCTCCATCCTTCCACATCACAGGAAGTTCCTGAGGTTTGCCTTCGGGGGAGAGGCATACCAATATCGAGTACTTCCCTTCGGTCTAGCACTGTCACCCCGCACGTTCACCAAGTGTGTGGATGCAGCTCTGGCGCCGTTGCGTCTGCAGGGCAACCGCATTCTGAACTATATCGACGACTGGCTGATTCTAGCGAATACAGAGCAGATGGCGGTTCAGCATCGAGATGCTGTTCTCGCCCATATGTCGAAGCTGGGGTTGAGGCTGAACGCCAAGAAGAGTGTGCTTTCTCCGGCTCAGAGAACCACTTTTCTAGGTGTGAACTGGGATTCGGTAATTATGTGGGCGCAATTATCGCCAACACGCATAGCATCGATCCTGGCAGCCGTCAAAGAACAGAAGCTAGGCCGGGCCGTCACTGTGAAACAGTTCCAGAAACTGTTAGGTCTCATGGCAGCAGCGTCCAACGTGATACCTTTTGGCCTACTGTACATGAGGCCACTGCAGTGGTGGCTCAAAACAAAAGGGTTCTCCCCGAGGGGAAATCCGCTCCGCACGATCAAAGTCACGCGGCGATGCCTACGTGCTCTGGTCATGTGGAAAAACCCGGGGTTTCTATCTCAGGGTCCCGTGTTAGGGGCTCATGTTCGTCGCGTAATGCTAACGACAGATGCCTCTCTCACGGGCTGGGGGGCGACCATGAGTGGTCGCTCATCCCAGGGTCTATGGCAGGAACATCAGCGGCACTGGCACATAAATCGGCTAGAGATGCTTGCAGTGTTTCTTGCATTGAAACAGTTCCTGCCCGACCTCAGGGGCCACCATGTGCTAGTCAGGACAGACAACGCGTTGGTGGTCGCCTATATAAATCACCAGGGGGGTCTGAGGTCCCGTCCTTTGGACAAATTGGCACATCGGATCCTCCTGTGGGCCCAAGGGAAATTACTGTCAATCAGGGCAGTATATATCCCGGGGGCCCTGAATCAGGAAGCAGACAGCCTGTCAAGGCAGGGGCCGAGGCCCGGGGAATGGAGACTCCACCCAGAGGTGGTGGAGCTCCTTTGGAAGGTATATGGGAGAGCAGAAATAGATCTATTTGCTTCGGCGGAGAATTCTCACTGCCCGCAGTGGTTTTCTCTGACCCATCCAGCCCCGCTGGGGTTGGATGCCATGGTACAGGAGTGGCCGAGGCTGCCTCTGTACGCCTTCCCCCCGATTGTCTTGCTTCCAGGAGTTCTGGAGAGGGTACGCCGGGACGGGGCCCAGGTACTTCTAGTGGCTCCGTACTGGGCGACCCGAGTATGGTTTTCGGACCTGATATCTCTCCTGGAAGGCTCTGCGATGGAGATTCCGACCAGGAGGGATCTACTCTCTCAGGCGGGCGGGAGATTCCTGCACCCACGACCGGAGATGTGGAAACTGTGGGCCTGGCCTCTGAGGGGGCTAGGCTCATAGAGGAAGGTCTCTCGGCCGAGGTCGTAGAGACCATCCTGCACTCCAGAGCTCCATCCACGAGGAAGCTGTACGCTCTGAAATGGAGACTTTTCTCAGCGTGGTGCAGAGAACGCCAGTGGGACCCAGTTAACTGCCCGGTTGGTACAGTGCTGGAGTTCCTGCAGACAAGGTTCTCGGCAGGGTTGACCCCCTCCACAATAAAGGTGTACGTGGCGGCCTTGGGTGCCTTCCACGTCCCTTTCGGTGGAGTGTCTTTGGGAAGACACCCTCTAATTACACGCTTCCTCCGTGGCACTCTGAGGTTGAGGCCGGCTATGCACTCGAGGGTCCCAGCATGGGACTTGGCCATTGTCTTGAGGGGCTTGTCTGGGCCACCGTTCGAACCTTTGGAGGAGGTTTCGGACAAGTTCCTCACCCTAAAAACCATCTTTCTTTTGGCCATTTCATCTCTCAAAAGAATAGGAGATATTCAGTCCCTGTCGGTAGGGCCCTCATGTTTAGAGTTTGCGCCTGGGATGGTGAAAGCATTTCTGCATCCCAGGCCGGGTTATGTCCCCAAGGTTCCTACGAGCCCACGGGGCCCCATTACTCTCCAAGCCTTCTGGAGAGTAATGGGGCCGAAGCGCACTCGTAACCGTGTGCGCTTCGGCTTCACACATACGAGACACTTGGTCCTATGGCGATGTGGGTATAAGCGTTCTCACAGCGTTTCGACGCAGCTCGAGTTCCCCGAAAGGGAACGTCTCAGGTTACGTATGTAACCCTAGTTCCCTGAGGGAACGAGACGCTGCGTCGCCCTGCCATACTCCCGGCGTGTCCGTGATCACTTACTTCAGGCTTTATCAGAAGTTAGTTCCTGTTTGTTTTCACGGACGCTTTATAGCTTCCGGTCGATGACGTCATCACGCCGACGATCGATCTTTTTTCCGATGGAATGGTTCTACAGGCGCTTCACGACGCATTAACGCAGAGGCGTTCTCACAGCGTTTCGACGCAGCGTCTCGTTCCCTCAGGGAACTAGGGTTACATACGTAACCTGAGACGTTTTTGCACTGTATTGAAAATTATATTTTTCAAAAATACAAAGATTTATAACTTAAGGCTCTAGAGAATAGTGTACCTTATGCAGATTTATATTCTGAGGTTGGAATCACATTATTTTAATGTAGTCTGTCGTGAACTAAAGTGGGCCGGTCTAAGGCATGAAACTCCAGGCCTGAAAATGAGTCTCAATCCGGCCCTGCCTATAGTGTATGATATACAGAAAAATATACAGGTTTGTATTGAACATTTATGGAGCAACAGATTTTGCGTGAAAATAAATCATAAAAGTGGTTTATTTTATTTAAAACATTTAAAATGTATGAGGTGACGAGGGCCACACATGGGGCAAAAGGCACAGTATTAATACAAATACTTTAGCTAAAATAATGTTTTATTTAATACCTGTTCAAAACAATCACTTTAGCAAAGTTTGAACATGTTTCTGTTTATTTTGATGAATAAAATAATACATTTTTGATTAATAAATATGCTGTCTTTAAAATATATCTGAAAAATATAGAAACAAAATCATTTAAATAAGAAAAGATTCTGAAAGCGTTTAAGGAGATCCCATAATATTTTAATATATATTTACAGTAATAACAATAACTTTTATATTAATAATAATAATATTTGTCATGATAGCAGGATTTATAGAAAGTCTTTATATGTGTTTTATATTTACATTTCTGATCATATTTCATCCTGTAATCTGATGTTCTTCTCTTTGCAGCTCCGTTGACTCTAGATCCAAACACAGCACATCCTGAGCTCACACTCTCGTCTGATCTGACCAGTGTGTCGTTCAGTGATGAAGATAAAACACTTCCTGATAATCCAGAGAGATTTGACAGGTGTCCATGTGTCCTGGGATCTGAGGGCTTTAACTCAGGAACACACTGCTGGGATGTGGAGGTCGGTGACAGTACAGACTGGATTCTTGGAATAACCACAGCATCAAACCAGAGGAAGGGAAAGGATTTCACTAAGTCTAATGATTTCTTTGACTCTAATGTCTGGTTTGTGGAGTACTGGAACAGCGAATACTGCTCTCAATCCCCAGATCAACCTGAAACTGCCTTTCCTGTTGAAGTGAATCCTCAGCGTGTGAGAGTTCAGCTGGACTATGACAGAGGAACAGTGTCATTCTCTGATCCTGTAACTAACACACATTTACTCACATTCAGGACGTCCTTCACTGAGACTGTGTTTCCATTCTTATATAATCACTGCACAACTTCCCCTCTGAGGATCTTACCAGTTAAACTGATTATTACAGCAGAAAATCACAGTTAAATCTGATTCTGCTTCCAGATCAATGGGTTATTGATGTGATATGATAAAAATTAATATAATTAGTATTGTCATAATTTAAAATGCAGTGAATGGTTAAACATTTATTTGTCTTACATGGACCTGTTGTTATAAAAACTGCTTTGTCTTTTGATTCTTTACATTTTTGAGCCCAATCTCAGAATTGTCCTGTGGTGTGACCGTCTCAAGCATGGGTCAGTAAACTACAACTTTCATAAATTAAAAAAGTTTTAAAAATAATCTGTGGCAGGGTGAGTACAGTTTTTTTGAGCACTTTTTTATTTTGGCTTGGATTTTTATTTCTTGAAATATGAACTGAATTTAGAAATGCTTGGCTGTGTTTAATAAACTAAATGTATTTTTGAAATGAAGACGGCGTTTGGAGTGGAGTGTGTGTTAAATAATCACTGTTCCCTGAATCAACGGCTCAACACAAGAGGTCGACCTAAGAGTTCACTGTAAAAAAATCCCCATAACATTTACGGTAAAAAACGGCAGCTGTGGTCACCAGAACTTCACCGTAAGAAATAAACTAGCAACATTTTAGGTTTTACAGATTTCAGTTAATTTTACAGTAAATAACTGTATTTCATTGACTGAAATAATGTTGAATTACCAACCTATTGAAATGCTAATATCTGTGATGTACCTTTGATATACACTGACAACCAATCACAGTGGAGATGAGAGTCACATGATGAATCAAAGCTTTGAGGACAACATTAATGAACAGAAGGTGTCATTCACACAAACACTAAACATCATCACGGTAACACACATGACATTTTACAAATAAAATAATCATTAACAACATTAAATTTAACATAAAACCCTAATGTCCGTAACTGGTTAGAAAACAAAAAGTAACTTATATATAAAGAAAATATATCAAATGTCAAGTGTCACGCAGCGAATTCTGGGAATATCAGTTTACGTTTTTTCACTGTAAATTACACAATGGTCTCCAATTGAAAATGTTCTAGTGATTGATCACATCTACATTTTTCAGATGGCCAAATTTAATTTCTGTGAATTAAATTGCATCAATGTGATCAATCTCTAGAAAATTTCAATTGGAGACTATTTTTTTTTTTTTTGCAACTACTTGAACACCCGCAGGAAAGACTTTGAAACAAGCCAGCTGCTCAGCAAGAGAGAAGATGAACAATCCCGGTGTGCTCAACTCCAGAAGAAGATCAAGGAGATTCAGGCATTTTGAGTTCTTTGTTTAAACTAAAGATCTGAAAGACTAAAAGATCAGGTAACACTTTATAATAACGTTCAGTTGTATGTCATTTATAAGTGGTTAGTTAATGATGAACTAATCATTTACAAAACATTCATAAATGATTATCAAGTGATATGCTAACATTTAATAAATGTTTTGTAAATTTCGTAACAAGTAATTTACAAGTGATTAGTAAATAATTAACTAATGATTTATGAAACATGACTACGTGTTCATTAATGATTAATGAGTGATTTGTTAATTTTTTTACTTATATTTAGTAGATTCCATTTTTTTATTTTTTTTTTATTGAGCACAATTGCAAATTTACAAAATAATAACTTTTACAAGGTAGGGGATCAATGGATCAATGATATACATACACTTACAGAAGAGGAGAAAGAGAGGAGAAAAAAAAGAAAAAGAAAGAAAAAGAAAGAAAAAAAGAGGGGGGGGGGGAGAAAATAGTAATAGAGTTTTAGTAGCAGTAGTCATCATAATAATAAATATAACAACAAAAATAATAGTAGCAGAGGTGGTAGTAATAGCAATAGTATTCATGTTAACAATGGTAATAGTAGCTGTATCATCTGTGAATTATAATAACGATAATAGTATTAGTAATAATAATAATAGTTGTAGTAGTAGTTGTTGTGATAGAGGTAGTGATGACAAGTATAAGTATAGTAGTATTCATGATTATAATAATAGCAGTAGTGGTAGTACTAGTAATAAATAATAACAGTAATATTATTAATAATAAGAAGAAGAATAATTATAAGAATAATAACAGAATAGCCAGTAACGTTATTGTAGATATACACTATTTAATTTTATTTTATAGGTCTGGGAACGACTCCACAATTGCCAGTGAGCACAACCAACAGACATCCCTAAGATGGACATGGTCCCCTCTCTCCACTCCTCATCCCCCAGCCCCTTTCCCCCTCGTCAGTGACTCCCAAACCCAGCAGTTAACCCTCTCATGTATTGCTGTGTTTTCCTCCACCAAGTATGCTGGGGCACCACAACAGGCACCGCCAAACCAAGCTCTCTTAGTCTGGTTGTGACCTGTCAGAACAGAAGATATGTTTGGGTAACCCTCAGCAGCTTTTTTATTATTATTATTTTTAAATTATTATGATAATTATTATTATCTGTGGCTTTGGAACGCAGTGTGCACTAGTTAGCTCCCCAGCTAGAGCCACCATATCCAACCCAGATAGCAATCAAATGTAATTTTACATGAGAGGAGGGATTGGGGCAAAGACACTAAGAGGGAGGGGCCAGCCAACCCAATCGCTAAGTCTGTGATGACCATGCCTACAGGATGTGCTAGCTGTACCCACTGACAGTATCTAGGACAGGCCTGACCCAGACCATTTTACAAAGGGTATACAAATAGTAAATATTTATATATGTTCCCTTTCAGTCGGTCACGTTCAACGTACGTCAGAACTGAACCGACGAATGGGATCTTACTTTAGAGACCAATCCTACTTCGAGCATCTAACAACGAGCCAATGAAATTTGGCATGCGATCACGCATTCCACGCTCCGCCCCGCAGCGCGGGTATAAAACAGGAAGTGGAATGGTAGATCAGCGCTTTCTACTTCAGAGCCGAACAGTTTCATTTGCTGTTTCTACGAAGAGCTTTCTGACTACGAGTCAATTTCCTGTGAACGAGAGTCTGCCAGTGCGGGTGATACGGCGCGTCAGTGAGAGACCGTCCTTCAGTGATAAAGAGCTTTGTTGGTTCGCTGAGCGTTTCCTTGTGAAAGAGTTGTTTCGCTGGGCATATACATACACATACATACATAACATCACTGAGAGCTCACACAGGCTTGCAGAACGAACTGTGTGGAGCCGCGGTCATCTCCCTGAGTGCTTCAGCACACTAAAAGAGCAGCTTTCCATTCACAAAAGAGCAACTTGGTTTGACCCTGTGTCTTTTTCAAGATGTCATTCAAACCGTGTGTTTCTGGGTGCGGTTGATTTCTGTCTCCGCTTGACGGGCACGTTCGTTGTGTCACGTGTCTGGGCGCACAGCACGCTGAGGCTGCGTTCGTGGATGAGTCATGTTCCCACTGCGGGAATATGTCCATCGCAGTGTTGCGGTACGCTCCCTGGGTCGGGCGATGTCCACTCTGGTGGTCCAGGAACGCCACCTGTGGCTGAACCTGACAGACATGCGGGATTCGGACAAGGTTCGGTTTTTGAACGGCCCTGTCTGTCAGGCTGGCCTCTTCGCAGACGCCATCGAGGACTTTGCCCAGCAGTTCTCGGTGGCCAAGAAGCAGATGGAGGCCATCAAGAATATCCTGCCCCGGCGGCCCGCTGCTGCCTCCACCCAGTCGTCCGGGGCAGCCCCCCAGTCTGCTCGTCGCCGAGGGCATCCCCCGGCGTCCGCCTCCGCCCCTGCCAAGCCCAAGCAGCAGCCTCCACCCGCGAAGCAGGGTGCCGGACGCAAGGGGGCCGCCCAACCCATCCAGGGTCCCGCTAAGCCGGCCGGCAAGCGCAAGGGGAAGCGGCCCTGAGACGGGCAGCCCAGGGAGAAGAGGAGCTGCTCTGAGGGAGATGATGTCCCCCTCCCTCCCCGGGGGCGGCAGTGGCTCAGTGGTTCATGTAGATTGTCTACAAACCGAAAGGTTGGTGGTTCGATCCCCGGTTCCACCTGACCAAGTGTCGAAGTGTCCATGAGCAAGACACCTAACCCCAGCATGCTCCCGATGAGCTGGATGGCGCCTTGCATGGCTGACATCGCCGTCGGTGTATGAATGGGTGAATGTGAGGCAAAAATGTAAAGCGCTTTGGATAAAGGCGCTATATAAAATGCAGTCCATTTACCAACAGCCCCCCCCCCCCCCCCCCCGGAGGAGGACCGGGGGGGCACCACTGGTCACTACATCTCTGCCGCTGGCTCTCCGGAGTCCAGCGGTACCCACATTCTCACCAAAAGAGCAATTTCCTCTCTCTCTGGGCCCCAAGAGGGTCAGGTTGGCAGTGTGCGACGCCCACGGGCCTTGTCACTCCTTTCCTACCCTCCCGTCGCCAGGGGGCAGTTGTGTGGGCCTCGAGGACGCCCCCGGGCCTTCTCACCCACACACTGCCTCTCTCGTGAGCACTCAGTCAACACTCCGGGCCGCCCACGGGCCTTCCGGGTCGGGGCTGAGTGCTTCACTTCCCTGCCTCCGGGCAGTGGGCAGCAGAGTGGGCTCCGAGGACGCCTCCGGGCCTTCTCACCCACTCTCTGTCCGAACCAGGAGTGCTCAGGCAACACTTCGGGCCGCCTCCGGGCCTCCCGAGTCGGGCCAGAGTACTCCGCTTCGCTGCCCCACCCCGGGCACGTCTGTGGTGCCGTTGGTCCCGCTTGTACTCTGGGGGCCTGGCTAGGTCTCCCCAGGCCGTCTCGTTGGCTCATCCGTACCATCAGACTCGGCTACGCGATTCAGTTCGCGCGCCGGCCGCCCAAGTACAAGGGCATCCTCTTCACCTCCGTGCGAAGCAGCGATGCTCAGGTCTTGA
The DNA here is from genome assembly GCF_024679245.1 of Pseudorasbora parva. Classification (NCBI taxonomy): domain Eukaryota; kingdom Metazoa; phylum Chordata; class Actinopteri; order Cypriniformes; family Gobionidae; genus Pseudorasbora; species Pseudorasbora parva. Next base: position 3,735,830 of record NC_090182.1, on the reverse strand, counting down.
GGTCAGAGATCGAGGTCCTACTGGCGAAGGACGCGATCGAGCCGGTTCCTCCAGCCGATATGAAGACGGGGTTCTACAGCCCCTACTTCATTGTGCCCAAGAAAGGGGGTGGGTTACGACCAATCCTGGACCTGCGAGTTCTGAATCGGGCCCTGCACAAGCTCCCGTTCAGGATGTTGACGCAGAAACGCATTTTCCAATGCATCCGTCCCCAGGATTGGTTCGCAGCGATCGACCTGAAGGACGCGTACTTCCATGTGTCTATTCTCCCTCGACACAGACCGTTCCTGCGCTTTGCGTTCGAGGGGAGGGCATATCAGTACAAAGTCCTGCCCTTCGGGCTGTCCCTGTCGCCCCGCGTCTTCACGAAGGTCGCGGAGGCAGCCATTGTTCCGCTCAGAGAACGCGGCGTTCGGATTCTCAACTACCTCGACGATTGGCTGATCCTAGCCCAGTCGAAGGACCAGTTGTGCGAACACAGGGACCTGGTGCTCAGTCACCTCAGCCAGTTGGGCCTTCGGGTCAACCGAGAGAAGAGCAAACTCTGTCCTACACAGAGGATCTCTTATCTCGGTATGGAGCTGGACTCAGTCAACCGGACTGCGCGCCTCACCGAGGAGCGAGTCCAGTCGGTGTTGAACTGCTTGAATATGTTCAAGAGCAGGACAGCGGTCCCACTGAAATTCTTTCAGAGGCTCCTGGGGCATATGGCATCTGCAGCCGCGGTCACGCCGCTCGGATTGCTTCATATGAGACCGCTTCAACGCTGGCTCAATGGCGTGGCAGAGCGGTCAGTACCGGGTCCCAGTGACTCCTTACTGCCGCCAAACCTTCAGCCCGTGGTCCAACACTTCGTTTCTCCGGGCCGGGGTGCCCCTAGAACAAGTGTCCAGGCATGCTGTACTATTCACGGATGCCTCCGCCACCGGCTGGGGGGCCACGTACAACGGGCATGCAGTTGCTGGTCTGTGGACGGGGCCGCAATTGCATTGGCATATCAATTGCCTCGAGTTACTGGCAGTACACTTGGCACTCCGCCGCCTCAAGGGGCCGCTGCGTGGCAAGCATGTACTGGTCCGTACGGACAGCACCACGGCCGTTGCGTACATCAACCGTCAGGGTGGTCTACGCTCCCGTCGTCTGCTCCAACTCGCCCGCCACCTCCTCCTGTGGAGTCAGAAGCAGCTGAGGTCGCTTCGGGCCATTCATGTCCCTGGTGCGCTGAACCGGACAGCCGACGAGCTCTCTCGTCAGCCGACACCTCCGGGAGAATGGCGACTCCACCCCCAGGCGGTCCAGCTGATATGGGACCAGTTCGGAGCCGCACAGGTAGACCTGTTTGCCTCTCCGGACTCGACCCATTGCCAGTGGTACTATTCCCTGACCGGGGGTACCCTCGGCACAGATGCACTGGCGCACAGCTGGCCCCGGGACCTACGCAAGTATGCGTTTCCCCCAGTGAGCCTTCTTGCACAGACACTGTGCAAGGTCAGGGAGGACGAGGAGCAGGTCTTGTTAGTTGCGCCGTATTGGCCCAACCGGACCTGGTTCCCAGAACTCACACTTTGGCCGATTCCCCTGAGGAAGGACCTTCTTTCTCAGGGACGGGGCACGCTATGGCACCCGCGTCCAGACCTCTGGAATCTTCATGTCTGGTCCCTGGACGGGGCGCGGAGGTTCTAGATGGACTACCACAAGCTGTCGTAGATACCATCGCTTCAGCTAGAGCCCCCTCTACGAGGCGCCTCTATGCTCTGAAGTGGAACCTGTTCGTTGAGTGGTGCGCTTCCCGACGGGAAGACCCCCGAAGGTGTTCAATTAGTGTCGTGCTTTCCTTCCTGCAAGATGGGTTGGAGAGAAGGCTGTCTCCCTCCACCCTCAAGGTATATGCTGCTGCGATAGCGGCGTACCATGATGTAGTAGAAGGTAAGTCCGTGGGGAAGCACGACCTAATCGTCAGGTTCCTCAGAGGTGCGAGGAGACTAAATCCTCCTCCTCCATCCTCGATACCCTCTTGGGACTTAGCTCTAGTGCTCAGAGCACTTCAGAGCCCTCCCTTTGAGCCTTTGGCGTCTTGTGAGCTTAAGATCTTGTCGATGAAGACAGTGCTCCTGACGGCATTGGCCTCCATCAAGAGGGTAGGGGACCTGCATGCACTTTCGGTCAACGAATCGTGCCTAGAGTTCGGGCCCGGTAACTCTCACGTTGTCCTGAGACCCCGGCCCGGATATGTGCCCAAGGTTCCTACCACTCCCTTCCACTCGGAGCGTTGCTTCTTCCTGGGCGCTGGCTCAAGGCGCCTCGCTGACAGACATATGTAGAGCTGCGGGCTGGGCGACACCTAACACGTTTGCTAGATTCTATAGCTTACGTGTAGAGCCGGTATCTTCCCGCATCCTCGCCCCCAGTGGCCAGGAGCGTTAAGTGCCCGTTCTAAGTGTCGGCTTGCAAAACGCCACTCCCGCCCTCTGGGCCGGATACGTGCGTCTATTGTCTCCAGTTGTGTTCCCCGGGAAACCGGCTAACCCTGTCGAGCTCCTCCGTCACCCGTTCGGTGTCAGACGTTGCGGACCGTCTGACGCCAGGCCTGCACCCGTATGCTTCTGAAACGTGGCTGTAGGCTGGGTTCCATATGTAGCGGTTCCCTCACAGCAACCCCATAAGTGTATTCTTCCACGGTATCAGCTACCCTTCGGGCTAGCCCCGTGTCTTTCCCTCGACAGAGCCCGCTCTGGGTGTGTTCTTTCCCCCCTTCAATCAGGCTGGAACCACCCCAGAGACTGCCATATGTTGCACTACCCTGCCAGGTTAGTCCTTATGTGTATTCCGCCACCTCTCCTTCCCTGAAGGACGTGGCCCCGCAGCCTGCCCTCTCTCTCGAGGTAGGCACGCTTTCCCAGCATTATCCAATAGTCATTCTGAGTGGGTCTTGCAGAAACAGCAGTGACTGTACTCCCTGCTTGGACCCCTGACTTCCGTACCATACTAGACGGTGCAGTGCGCTGGAAGGGCCAGCATCCTGGCGTTTTCCATAGGGATCCCATTCGTCGGTTCAGTTCTGAAAGGGAACGTCTCGGTTACGTATGTAGGGAGGGAATGGAGACGTACGTCCCGTCGCCAGGTGCTGTGCTTCCCCTAGGGGTCCGGTCACCTTTCGGCTCCTCAGCAGGAAAAGCGCTGATCTACCATTCCACTTCCTGTTTTATACCCGCGCTGTGGGGCGGAGCGTGGAATGCGTGATCGCATGCCAAATTTCATTGGCTCGTTGTTAGATGCTCGAAGTAGGATTGGTCTATAAAGTAAGATCCCATTCGTCGGTTCAGTTCTGACGTACGTCTCCGTTCCCTCCTTCAGGGAACGAGGGTTACATACGTTAACCGAGACGTTTTCTGAAATGTTATTTATTTAGACTAAGCAAATGAGATATGACAAATAAATGTATAACGTCAATTCCAATACCACCATCCCTACTACCATCATCACAAACAAAAGTAAAATAGTAATATATAGATTTTACATATATAGATCTTATCAATAAATAATTGTAGAGTAATGTATTCATTAAACGATACTCAATAATAATATTCAAATAATAATAACATATTCAATAGTAATACAATAATAGATTATTTATTATAAGTTTGTGAACATGTGGTTGGGAGAGTGCGTGGGTCAGTTTCCAAGTGATTTATGTGAAGATGAGTTAGGAATGGTTTCCAAGTATCAATAAATGTAGATATAATATTTTTGTTAGTGTAGGTTATTTTTTCTAATGTGATATATTCTGTAAGAAGGTTGGTCCAGTAATTGATATGTATACAATTTTTTGATTTCCAATTTAGCAGAATTACTTTCTTGGAGATAGTTAGTGAAATGATGAGTGGTTTTTTATATTTGACTGGGAGATTATTGATTTCTAAGCTGTGATTGAGTAAACAGAGTGATGGAGATGGAGGGATTCTGCAGCCCATGATAATGGAGAGTTTTGTAGTCACTAATATCCAAAATGAGTGAACTGGTTGGCAGGTCCATGTGGCATGAAAATAGTCATCTGTGCTCCCCAATGTGCACTGTGAACAAATATCTGTGTCCCTCAAGCCCATTTTAAACTTCTTTCTTTCGGTGATGTGAGTTCTGTGAATAATCTTAAACTGTATAAGTTGGAGGTTTGTGTTGTGGGTCATTGAAAATGTATTGTTACAGATTTCCTTCCAGAGGTCCGTGTTGAGGGAAATGGCTAAATCTTGTTCCCATTTGGTCATGGGTATTATAAGTGTTGCATCATTATTTGATATAAGTTTATGTAATTTGGAAGTTAATTTTTTGGAGTTAGGGATTTTCATTATGTTTTCCATTAACTGAGAGGGATGAAGTGGGTTATTGATTATGTTTATTTTGGATTTAACTATAGATTTTATTTGTTGATATTGGAGAAACTGCTCTCCCCCAAGACTGTACCTCTGGGTTAGTATTTTAAATGATGCAGACTGGTTATTTTCAAACAAGTGATGAAGGTGAGTAATTCCTTTTTGTTGCCATGATGGAAAATGTATAGTTTTATTGCATAGTTGGAAATCAGGGTTGGACCAGATGGGGGTGTGTCTACATGGTGTTAGTAGTGAATGATTCATTTTGTTTACTTTCCACCAGGCTGTCAGAGTTGATGCAATTGTAATATTGTTGAAATTATATTGTGCATTTTCGTGATTGATTTTGGTAGGAAGGCTAGGTCTGAAACAGAAGTATTTTTACATTGATTTTGTTCCAATTCAATCCATAAATTATTGTGATTGTTTCTGTTGATCCATTTATATAAATATTGTAGCTGGTTTGCTAAAAAGTAATATTGAAAATTTGGAGCTTCTAGGCCACCTTGTGACTTTGTCCTTTGTAGTTTTTCCAGAGATATTTTTGGTGTTTTGTTCTTCCAATAGAAGTGAGAGGTTAATGAATTGAGTGATTTGAACCAGTTATCAGTGGGTGTTGTTGGAAGCATTGAGAAGAGATAGTTGACTTGTGGTAAAGTTGTCATTTTAACTGTAGCAATCCGGCCGATAAGTGATAGTGGTAGGTTAGTCCAGCGTTTTAAATCTTCTCCAATCTTTCTTAAAAGTGGGGTATAGTTGAGATTGAACAATTCTGACAGTCTGGGGGAGATGTTGATGCCCAAGTATTTAATGTTTCCGGTGTGGAGTGGAAGAGGTGGATTATGAGCTGTAGAATCCCAGGCATCCTCAGAAAGGGGAAGTATTGTTGATTTATTCCAGTTTATTGTGTAATCAGAAATTGTGGAATATTTAGTAGATTCCATTTTAAGTAATTTACAATTGATTAGTTAATGATGAACTAATGATTTACAAAACATGACAATGCATTGCATAAATGTTACTTTTTTGTATTTTTTGTACATTCAGTTATACATTATTTATAAGTTATTAGATAATGATAAACTAATCATTTTCAAATCATGATTATACATTCATAAATGATTAAGTATAATATGCTAACAATTTGCAAATCTGTGGTAAGTTATCTTTAAAAAATAGCATATAATAAAATAACCAAACAGATCCTTAGTAAATGGTTAAGTTACTAGTTAATGTATTATTAATCACTGAAATGTCAGTGTACCATTATCTCAAGTTATGATCAAACCATAAGAAAATAATGAATAAATAATTTGTTGATGCATCATTACATTTTTAAGCTGGTCTGTTAAAACCCACAAAATGCATTTATGCTAAAGCAATTTTTTTTAAAGAATGATAAATTACTAGTTGACAAATTAATAAACATTTTAGAATGACTTAAAGTCAGGGGATTGCAGTGCGTTAAGTTAAATCCTTTTACTCAGTGGGTCAGACTGGTGTTCTGTGATCGGTCTAACGTTCGTGATAATGTGAACTGGTGTTCTGTGATGGGTCTAACGTTAGTGATAATGTGAACTGGTGTTCTGTGATGGGTCTAACGTTAGTGATAATGTGAACTGGTGTTCTGTGATGGGTCTAACGTTAGTGATAATGTGAACTGGTGTTCTGTGATGGGTCTAACGTTAGTGATAATGTGAACTGGTGTTCTGTGATGGGTCTAACGTTAGTGATAATGTGAACTGGTGTTCTGTGAGGGGTCTAACGTTAGTGATAATGTGAACTGGTGTTCTGTGAGGGGTCTAACGTTAGTGATAATGTGAACTGGTGTTCTGTGAGGGGTCTAACGTTAGTGATAATGTGAACTGGTGTTCTGTGATGGGTCTAACGTTAGTGATAATGTGAACTGGTGTTCTGTGATGGGTCTAACGTTAGTGATAATGTGAACTGGTGTTCTGTGCTGGGTCTAACGTTAGTGATAATGTGAACTGGTGTTCTGTGATGGGTCTAACGTTAGTGATAATGTGAACTGGTGTTCTGTGACGGGTCTAACGTTAGTGATAATGTGAACTGGTGTTCTGTGATGGGTCTAACGTTAGTGATAATGTGAACTGGTGTTCTGTGATGGGTCTAACGTTAGTGATAATGTGAACTGGTGTTCTGTGATGGGTCTAACGTTAGTGATAATGTGAACTGGTGTTCTGTGACGGGTCTAACGTTAGTGATAATGTGAACTGGTGTTCTGTGACGGGTCTAACGTTAGTGATAATGTGAACTGGTGTTCTGTGATGGGTCTAACGTTAGTGATAATGTGAACTGGTGTTCTGTGATGGGTCTAACGTTAGTGAAAATGTGAACTGGTGTTCTGTGAGGGGTCTAACGTTAGTGATAATGTGAACTGGTGTTCTGTGATGGGTCTAACGTTAGTGATAATGTGAACTGGTGTTCTGTGATGGGTCTAACGTTAGTGATAATGTGAACTGGTGTTCTGTGATGGGTCTAACGTTAGTGATAATGTGAACTGGTGTTCTGTGATGGGTCTAACGTTAGTGATAATGTGAACTGGTGTTCTGTGATGGGTCTAACGTTAGTGATAATGTGAACTGGTGTTCTGTGATGGGTCTAACGTTAGTGATAATGTGAACTGGTGTTCTGTGAGGGGTCTAACGTTAGTGATAATGTGAACTGGTGTTCTGTGATGGGTCTAACGTTAGTGATAATGTGAACTGGTGTTCTGTGAGGGGTCTAACGTTAGTGATAATGTGAACTGGTGTTCTGTGATGGGTCTAACGTTAGTGATAATGTGAACTGGTGTTCTGTGAGGGGTCTAACGTTAGTGATAATGTGAACTGGTGTTCTGTGAGGGGTCTAACGTTAGTGATAATGTGAACTGGTGTTCTGTGAGGGGTCTAACGTTAGTGATAATGTGAACTGGTGTTCTGTGATGGGTCTAACGTTAGTGGTAATGTGAACTGGTGTTCTGTGATGGGTCTAACGTTAGTGATAATGTGAACTGGTGTTCTGTGAGGGGTCTAACGTTAGTGATAATGTGAACTGGTGTTCTGTGAGGGGTCTAATGTTAGTGATAATGTGAACTGGTGTTCTGTGAGGGGTCTAACGTTAGTGATAATGTGAACTGGTGTTCTGTGATGGGTCTAACGTTAGTGATAATGTGAACTGGTGTTCTGTGAGGGGTCTAACGTTAGTGATAATGTGAACTGGTGTTCTGTGAGGGGTCTAACGTTAGTGATAATGTGAACTGGTGTTCTGTGATGGGTCTAACGTTAGTGATAATGTGAACTGGTGTTCTGTGATGGGTCTAACGTTAGTGATAATGTGAACTGGTGTTCTGTGATGGGGTCTAACGTTAGTGATAATGTGAACTGGTGTTCTGTGATGGGTCAAACGTTAGTGATAATGTGAACTGGTGTTCTGTGAGGGGTCTAACGTTAGTGATAATGTGAACTGGTGTTCTGTGATGGGTCTAACGTTAGTGATAATGTGAACTGGTGTTCTGTGATGGGTCTAACGTTAGTGATAATGTGAACTGGTGTTCTGTGAGGGGTCTAACGTTAGTGATAATGTGAACTGGTGTTCTGTGATGGGTCTAACGTAAGTGATAATGTGAACTGGTGTTCTGTGAGGGGTCTAACGTTAGTGATAATGTGAACTGGTGTTCTGTGATGGGTCTAACGTAAGTGATAATGTGAACTGGTGTTCTGTGATGGGTCTAACGTTAGTGATAATGTGAACTGGTGTTCTGTGAGGGGTCTAACGTTAGTGATAATGTGAACTGGTGTTCTGTGAGGGGTCTAACGTTAGTGATAATGTGAACTGGTGTTCTGTGAGGGGTCTAACGTTAGTGATAATGTGAACTGGTGTTCTGTGAGGGGTCTAACGTTAGTGATAATGTGAACTGGTGTTCTGTGATGGGTCTAACGTTAGTGATAATGTGAACTGGTGTTCGGTGAGGGGTCTAACGTTAGTGATAATGTGAACTGGTGTTCTGTGTGGGGTCTAACGTTAGAGATAATGTGAACTGGTGTTCTGTGAGGGGTCTAACGTTAGTGATAATGTGAACTGGTGTTCTGTGATGGGTCTAACGTTAGTGATAATGTGAACTGGTGTTCTGTGATGGGTCTAACGTTAGTGATAATGTGAACTGGTGTTCTGTGATGGGTCTAACGTTAGTGATAATGTGAACTGGTGTTCTGTGAGGGGTCTAACGTTAGTGATAATGTGAACTGGTGTTCTGTGATGGGTCTAACGTTAGTGATAATGTGAACTGGTGTTCTGTGATGGGTCTAACGTTAGTGATAATGTGAACTGGTGTTCTGTGATGGGTCTAACGTTAGTGATAATGTGAACTGGTGTTGTGTGATGGGTCTAACGTTAGTGATAATGTGAACTGGTGTTCTGTGATGGGTCTAACGTTAGTGATAATGTGAACTGGTGTTCTGTGAGGGGTCTAACGTTAGTAATAATGTGAACTGGTGTTCTGTGATGGGTCTAACGTTAGTGATAATGTGAACTGGTGTTCTGTGATGGGTCTAACGTTAGTGATAATGTGAACTGGTGTTCTGTGATGGGTCTAACGTTAGTGATAATGTGAACTGGTGTTCTGTGATGGGTCTAACGTTAGTGATAATGTGAACTGGTGTTCTGTGATGGGTCTAACGTTAGTGATAATGTGAACTGGTGTTCTGTGAGGGGTCTAACGTTAGTGATAATGTGAACTGGTGTTCTGTGATGGGTCTAACGTTAGTGATAATGTGAACTGGTGTTCTGTGATGGGTCTAACGTTAGTGATAATGTGAACTGGTGTTCTGTGATGGGTCTAACGTTAGTGATAATGTGAACTGGTGTTCTGTGATGGGTCTAACGTTAGTGATAATGTGAACTGGTGTTCTGTGATGGGTCTAACGTTAGTGATAATGTGAACTGGTGTTCTGTGAGGGGTCTAACGTTAGTAATAATGTGAACTGGTGTTCTGTGATGGGTCTAACGTTAGTGATAATGTGAGCTGGTGTTCTGTGATGGGTCTAATGTTAGTGATAATGTGAACTGGTGTTCTGTGATGGGTCTAACATTAGTAATAATGTGAACTGGTGTTCTGTGAGGGGTCTAACGTTAGTGATAATGTGAACTGGTGTTCCCTGATGGGTCTAACGTTAGTGATAATGTGAACTGGTGTTCTGTGATGGGTCTAACGTTAGTGATAATGTGAACTGGTGTTCTGTGAGGGGTCTAACGTTAGTGATAATGTGAACTGGTGTTCTGTGATGGGTCTAACGTTAGTGATAATGTGAGCTGGTGTTCTGTGATGGGTCTAACGTTAGTGATAATGTGAACTGGTGTTCTGTGATGGGTCTAACGTTAGTGATAATGTGAACTGGTGTTCTGTGAGGGGTCTAACGTTAGTGATAATGTGAACTGGTGTTCTGTGATGGGTCTAACGTTAGTGATAATGTGAACTGGTGTTCTGTGATGGGTCTAACGTTAGTGATAATGTGAACTGGTGTTCTGTGAGGGGTCTAACGTTAGTGATAATGTGAACTGGTGTTCTGTGATGGGTCTAACGTTAGTGATAATGTGAACTGGTGTTCTGTGAGGGGTCTAACGTTAGTGATAATGTGAACTGGTGTTCTGTGAGGGGTCTAACGTTAGTGATAATGTGAACTGGTGTTCTGTGATGGGTCTAACGTTAGTGATAATGTGAACTGGTGTTCTGTGATGGGTCTAACGTTAGTGATAATGTGAACTGGTGTTCTGTGATGGGTCTAACGTTAGTGATAATGTGAACTGGTGTTCTGTGAGGGGTCTAACGTTAGTGATAATGTGAACTGGTGTTCTGTGATGGGTCTAACGTTAGTGATAATGTGAACTGGTGTTCTGTGATGGGTCTAACGTTAGTGATAATGTGAACTGGTGTTCTGTGATGGGTCTAAGGTTAGTGACAATGTGAACTGGTGTTCTGTGATGGGTCTAACGTTAGTGATAATGTGAGCTGGTGTTCTGTGAGGGGTCTAACGTTAGTGATAATGTGAACTGGTGTTCTGTGATGGGTCTAACGTTAGTGATAATGTGAACTGGTGTTCTGTGATGGGTCTAATGTTAGTGATAATGTGAACTGGTGTTCTGTGATGGGTCTAACGTTAGTGATAATGTGAACTGGTTTACCCTCCAGTGAAGCGTCAGGTGCTCGTGTCAGAGAAGACAGCTGTCTATACCCTCACCAGTCAGCATTTACATTAAAGTACACACCTCAAAGTGTTCATCACCTCTTAGAGATGATGTTGTAAACGCATGAATAAATCATTAACAAATCTTTCTCACCCGTTACAAATGATCTGCACACGTATACAAGGCATTTACAACACTTTCTGCGTCCCCTAATCTAAAGTGTAGACTGTTCATCACTTGTAAATGTTTTACACGTCATTTGTAGATATTTCTTACCCGTTGCAAATGCGTCCATTGATTGCTACAACAAATGTAACGATAAATGTGAAAATTAAATTCTGCTATTCCTCACCTGTTGCAATAGAAATGTGTAAATAGGAAATTGATCTAATTACTGAAAGCATTTAACTCCAATTTGTCACAACCAATCCCTTCCCTAAACCTACCCGTTTGTGTTTAATATATATAAAAAAAAAAACAGGCAGATACTATGGAAGCCTGTTTCCGCCACTAAATAATACAAAAATAATAATAATTGCGACTTTTTATCTCACAATTCTGACTTTTTTTCTCACAATTGCGAGTTATAAAGTCATTGATCTGCCGCGTCTCGACACGAGTTGTGTCGTGAACACATTATAATAAGTATTTTAACTGTATTTTTAGCTGATAATGATGGAATGATTGTCTTATTACCTGAGTGGCATTAATATCTCTGAGCAAACTCGCTCTTGAGGGGATTTTAAATGCAAGCTTTGGCACTAAAACAGAACGGATGTGAGGTGATAACGTTCATATTCTGATGTGTTATTATGGAAATATAATCCCCAGAACATCACCACCCTCAGAATGTGCTGTAATTCACCATTTCCTTAGAGAACGAGTGTGTTCAGTAATGACACGTCCACTTGGGCCTATGACATGTCGCTATACATACAGTCACCTGAGCGTGGCGCTGCTGGGATCATATTTTTTTATAAATAACGAATCATTAATAACATATTTCATTAATAACGCATCAGAATATGCTGTAATGCAGGATTTCGTTTGAGAATGAATTTTATTGACCTCCATATGCTCGGTTTTGATCATACACTCTAAAAAATAATTCAGTGGCTTAGTAAATATCACAGTAATAATTAACTTTATTAACTTAATAAAATCTCTCAATATCATTTACTTGATGGTTTTAGTTAAACATACCAAAATAATTGACTAAAAATCCAACAGTTAATTTTGTCTAAAATGTATAGTTATATTTAAGTTTTTTTCACTAAAATAATTTAGTATTCAAATAACCAATTATTTATTTTAAATATACTTAATACATTTGCGAAATTTATTTCAAAATATTTGAGAATGGAGAATTAAACCGATATGTTTTAAGAACCACAAATATTACTTAATTAAAATCAAGATTAATAATATTTAACACACACTGAAGAAATTGAGTAAGTTTACTCGATTAAAACAATGCGCCCCTCCCCCACCCTCTGACGCGACGACAGCTCGACGGTTGAGTGAGTGCGAATATTTGAATTCTCTTCAGTCACCAGAGCAGTTTCTTCTTCTCAGCGTCGCAGAATTGGGGCATTTCCTCTGTGAAATTCAGGTTTGTATGTTTTTTTTTTATTATCTATATAATCATTACCGTGCTAAAAGGCATTTTATTTAATTCAAAACAACATACAGGGACACTGTGAGTCACCTTAAGTTAACATGTGGCGTTGGTCTTTGAAACGCCTGCTGTGTTGCTCAAAACACACAACTTTATTCCTAAAGATAATGAATATTATGAATTTGGATGATAAAATCTTATTAAAACTGGGCACTGTTTGTTTATTGTCAGGTTATGGAGTCTGGCGCCTCGCAGCATCTTTCAGCTACGAATGAAACGCAGGACACCGGTCTCAAGTTCAAAGTCCACCTGCAGACCGCTAACGTTAGCCCATCTATCTCAGGCTCCAGAAACAGGTGGAAATGGGATAACAGACCGGTTGATTACACTTGAATTACTTTTAAATGTTTCATTTTTACTTCTAAAATGTTTGTTACATGAGTTTAAATGTAGTAAAATAACTGTTATTCTTTACATGTCAAAACAGTAGCCTAATAACTGTTATATGCTGTAACGTTATTGCTGTCCTCGTCGACAATAAAGGCCATGTCATGTATAAGTGTGTTTGTGTGGACTGTGGAGTATTTTACAAAGGTTTAGAGGAAATTAAAGTTATACTATACAAGTTAGTAATACTCATAAATAAAAACAGTTCATATTAGTCATAAATATTGGTTTTTAAATGCTTTTTACCCATTTTTTTCTACTCAATTGAATTTGTTAATGTAACAAATGCAGTTACTCAGATCTACTTAATTTTTTTACTTACATTTACTCAGTTCATATGGTGTCTATAATTGATTTCACTGCTTTAAAATTTACTCAATTTTTTTAGTGTAAAAATGTTTCACCAAAAAAATTGAGTAAATCATAGTATTAGTTTTTAGAGTGTATTTGAAATAATAAATTAATTGTAAAAGGCTCTGTTACCACTTCAGTTCAAACCTCAATGTCAAGGTTATTGGTGCATGTGCGCGCACGCACACACACACACACACACACACAGACACACACACACACACACACACACACACACACACACACACACACGGTTGAATGTTGTTGAACCTGCCTGACAGAGAAACAGTGAGTTCTGCTGCCGAACAGTTGCAACAGAAATATGAGGTTGAGATGGAGCAGTTTTCATTAAAAGCCTACTCCTGTAAATAATAATCTTATATGTTTTAATAAAAGGCCCACGTGACAAATTCAACCAGAGTACCCCTTTGCATTTATTTTCTATTCTCAAAATCCTGCATTACAGCATATGATGCGTTATTAATGAAATATGATCCCAGAATAGCGCCACCCTCAGGTGACTGTATGTAGCCTACCGACAGAGCACTAGTGTTGTGATCGGGCAGCAGTTTTCATTAAACGTTAAAAAGATAAAATGATACTGTTTCAATAAATGACGCATGTGACACCAGAATCAGAAAGAATCAATATAGGAGCTTTATTGCCATTTTTGCACACACAAGAAATCTGTCTTAGTGACAGAAGTTTCCAGTATACCACAGTAGCTACACAATAGAGAATAAAAATAAATGAATGAGTGAGATACACGTATGCATAATACACACAAAAAGACAAATTTGTATGTACATGTGTGCTATGGAACAGAATAGGCTATAATATAGAATTAACAGTCAGGGAATGGAGTAAGAGGTTCTTGTCAAATAAATATAGTAAGCTATAAGTGCCAGTGTACATATTTATCATTTGCGGCATTTAACATGTCTTACATATTTAAAGCACATAGAAATATGACATTATATAATGTTTGCAGCTGAGATTTAATGATAAATATGTTATTCTGATGCGTTATTAATGAAATATGATCCCAGCAGCGCCACGCTCAGGTCACTGTATGTATAGCGACATGTCATAGGCCCAAGTGGACGTGTCATTACTGAACACACTCGTTCTCTAAGGAAATGGTGAATTACAGCACATTCTGAGGGTGGTGATGTTCTAGGGATTATATTTCCATAATAACACATCAGAATATGAACGTTATCACCTCACATCCGTTCTGTTTCAGTGCCAAAGCTTGCATTTAAAATCCCCTCAAGAGCGAGTTTGCTCAGAGATATTAATGCCACTCAGGTAATAAGACAATCATTCCATCATTATCAGCTAAAAATACAGTTAAAATACTTATTATAATGTGTTCACGACACAACTCGTGTCGAGACGCGGCAGATCAATGACTTTATAACTCGCAATTGCGACTTTATATCTCAGAATTCTGACTTTACAACTCGCAATTGCGAGAAAAAAAGTCAGAATTGTGAGATAAAAAGTCGCAATTATTATTATTATTTTTTTAATTTAGTGGCGGAAACGGGCTTCCATAGACACGACTGAGTAAACCGAGAGAAAAATCCTTAAAGGGATCCCATGGTGTTGAGACTTGTATGGCTTAATATAACATAAATGATGTCTCTTACTGAATTATGTGGTAGAAAACCCATGAAAGATCTACATTATTTTAAAAATCGATTTTATATTTGGACCATGGGCGGCGCCATTTTGTTTGCGTTCTAGGTTGATGACGTAGAGTGGTTGAACTCCTCAATCAGCTGGCATTACCCGTAGCTATTTTTACCACAACGCAACTCGAAAATTGTTTCAGAGTTAAACAAAACCAATGAATTCCTTTGTAATTATACTTAAAACACACTCAAACATACATGTGCACACAAACTCACCTACACAAGTCACAAACAGATCGGCGGGCGCGCACACGACAAGCTCTGTCTCAATCGAGATGTTGGGCTGCTCAGTCTCCACGACAGGGGCTGCATCCGAAATCGACCCCCTATACCCTTAAATAGGGCATTATTTGAAGGGACGGACATTTGTAGTGTTGTCCAACACCATAGTGGACATGTTCGAGTGCAGTCATTCAGTCTCACGTTCCACCGCAATAACGAGTAAAGCCGATTTACAAACAGCTGTCCGACTTCACGGACTCAAACATACGTGTGCACACAAACTCTCTCTCTCACACACAGACTCACACACACCCCAACAGATCGGCGCGAACACACACACACACCCCAACAGATCGGCGCGAACACACACACACCCCAACAGATCGGCGCGAACACACACACACACACACACACACCCCAACAGATCGGCGCGAACACACACACACACACACACACACACACACACACCAACAGATCGGCGCGAACACACACACACCCCAACAGATCGGCGCGAACACACACACACACACACGCACGCACTGCGCGAGCATACATAACCCTCAATCTATTCCCTGTGTTGATATCCTGTTCAACACATCCGGTTCCCTAGATAGACTGTTGATAGTAGATTAACTATAATGCCTAATGTGACCAGCAGAGGGAAATATCTAGGTAGGACGATGGGATAAAGTAATAACGTGAGGAAGAGAGGCAGGATGTTTTGGTGATGATGCATGCGATTGAGACAGAGCAGTCAGGTGTGTGTGTGCGCGCCCGCCGATCTGTTTGTGACTTGTGTAGGTGAGTTTGTGTGCACATGTATGTTTGAGTGTGTTTTAAGTACAATTACAAAGCAATTCAATTGTTTTGTTTAACTCTGAAACAAGTTTCGAGTTGCGTTGTGGTAAAAATAGCAACGGGTAATGCCAGCTGATTGAGGAGTTCAACCACTCTACGTCATCAACCTAGAACGCAAACAAAATGGCGCCGCCCATGGTCCAAATATAAAATCGATTTTTTAAATAACGTAGATCTTTCATGGGTTTTCTACCACATAATTCAGTAAGATACATCATTTATGTTATATTAAGCCATACGAGTCTCAACACCATGGGATCCCTTTAATTCATGGTCAGGGTATATTTCTCATGTTGTGCATCATGCTAGCATTATTGTGAGGAAATGGCGACGAGAACCTCGTATTAGCCTACATTAATGCAAGAAGTTTTAATGTGTCTTATCTGATTTGGTACGTTAGATAGTTATGATGACTTAGTTGAGTTCTTTTGATCATTTTTTAAAACATGTTTTGCGTTATGACATTATGGTCGACAGACTAAACAGCAAACACATGTAAAACTCACAGACAGAGCTCTGCATGGGCTTGTTTTCAGCAGTTTCAAAATTATTTTTCATCATCAAATTAGTGAAAGTAATGAAGTGAATGCAAATATTAAAATATTAGCTGTTTACTGATTATTGTTTTTTTGTGTCTTTTTTCTTAATTTCAGAATATTTGGCATGTGCATCCAGTCCTTTGTGCATTTGATGTAAACTGGTTGCAAGGGACAGAAGTGAGAGACCAACATATGGTTGTCCTGAAGTCTACTCCATGGTACAGTTGATTTGGTGAATTGGTTAAAGGTATAGTTCACCCAAAAAAGAAAATGTGATGTTAATCTGATTACATAGGGCATCAAAGATATAGGTTACTTGGTTTCTTCAGTTGAACACAAAATAATATTTTTAGCTCCAACCGTTGCAGTCTGTCAATCATATAATGTCTGGAAATGGAAACAAAATACGTAAGAGTTAATAAAACATGCACAGAGAAATCCATATCAAACCCTGTGGCTTGTGACAACACATTGATGTTCTAAGACACAGAACGATCGGTTTTTGCGAGAAACCCAACAATTTGTATATAATTTATTACGTTTAATGTGACGTCCAATAGCCTTCAGCACACCATCACTTGAGGTCAGTGTACATGATCTAGCGTAGAGATATGCGTGAGAGATCACATCCGGTGCTCCGTGTCTTAGGACATCTTAGTGTCGTCACTAGCCGCAGGGTTTAATATGGACTTGTCTGTGCATGTTTTTTGCTCTCATAGTATGGAGCCAGAATGGTGACTTTAAAATTTGGCATCACAAATAAAAATTGTCATTGAAAACAAAAGCAGAACTGAAAAAGGAAACATTGGCATTGAAAACAGTTGTATTGGCATTGAAACAAGTATTGGCAATGAAAAAATAAAATAATTAAAATCTTACAATCTTATTCTTTTATTGTATTGGGATTTATCTGTATTTTTCAATGACAATCTTCAGATTTTTTCTTCAAGTCACTCTTTTTCAGTGACAGATTTTTTTTACAATGTCAGTTTTTTTTCAATGTCACTGATTTTCAGTTTCAACTTTCTGTCACTGTTTTGGCGTGGAGAGGGGCGGGGTCTGAGGGGAGGGGTAAGTAGAGCGTAGTTTGCATATCATTTGCATATAGGTATACTGAAGCAGTAGGCCGAGCGTCACTTTACTGGAACTCGTCGTCAGCTCTGAAGCCTCTGGCATGACAAATGTCCAGTTTACCGGGAACTTCCAAGCCGCAAGTAAGGCCGTTTTTTTTTTATCTGCCATTTACTTGTTTATTCACGTGCAACCTGGCCGGTTTGCTTAACTTTTAACGACCGTTATGCTGTTTTTTCTCTCCCGACGTTGACTGGAACATGTAAATTACTAATATTAGCCTTGTTGGCTAACTTAACTGTGGTTAATGCAGGGTCAAATATAAACACTGGTCACCATGCATATGCACCGAATAAGGCTAAAAGTCCGGTTTGGCAAATACATTAATTAACGTTAGGTTTCTGTCGGTAGGCTATATACTTGTTGCTGCTAAGAAGCCTATGAGTACATCACAACAGTGGCTAACAGTAACATAGCCTGTGACATTAACACATACATGATTATCAGCAGGGCGTCGGCTGTGTAGCCTAATTTACACTACTGACATCTAGGGCCGCGAATGTGCTTTTATCTGTATTTAATGGTAGTTAGCGTTAACTCTCCAGCCCTGTGATGTCTCCTTTCATTTTTCTTTAGGAGTTAGAGGCCAGTGTTATTGCTGCTGCACAAGACCTCATAAACATGCTAACGCAAAACGTTCAGCAGTAACTGTTATCACACCAGCACAGCAGAATCCAGTGCCGTCACACGAGCACCATTAAATACAGATAGAAGCACATTCGCGGCCCTAGGAGTTACTACGCTGCGTTTAAGCCGAACTAGCGGCTCTCCTGTGTGTGTGTGTGTGTGTGTGTGTGTGTGTGGTTGGGGATGTCAGTGTGTGTGTGTGTGTGTGTGTGTGGTTGGGGATGTCAGTGTGTGTGTGTGTGTGGTTGGGGATGTCAGTGTGTGTGTGTGTGTGTGTGTGTGTGTGGTTGGGGATGTCAGTGTGTGTGTGTGTGTGGTTGGGGATGTCAGTGTGTGTGTGTGTGTGTGTGTGTGTGTGTGTGTGTGGTTGGGGATGTCAGTGTGTGTGTGTGTGTGTGTGTGTGTGTGTGTGTGTGTGTGTGTGTGTGTGGTTGGGGATGTCAGTATGTGTGTGTGTGTGTGTGTGGTTGGGGATGTCAGTGTGTGTGTGTGTGTGTGTGTGTGTGTGTGTGTGTGTGTGGTTGGGGATGTCAGTGTGTGTGTGTGTGTGTGTGTGTGTGTGTGTGTGTGTGTGTGTGGTTGGGGATGTCAGTGTGTGTGTGTGTGTGTGTGTGTGGTTGGGGATGTCAGTGTGTGTGTGTGTGTGTGTGTGTGGTTGGGGATGTCAGTGTGTGTGTGTGTGTGTGTGGTTGGGGATGTCAGTGTGTGTGTGTGTGTGGTTGGGGATGTCAGTGTGTGTGTGTGTGTGTGTGTGTGTGGTTGGGGATGTCAGTGTGTGTGTGTGTGTGTGTGTGTGTGTGGTTGGGGATGTCAGTGTGTGTGTGTGTGTGTGTGTGGTTGGGGATGTCAGTGTGTGTGTGTGTGTGTGTGTGTGGTTGGGGATGTCAGTGTGTGTGTGTGTGTGTGTGTGTGGTTGGGGATGTCAGTAGTGTAACTTACACAGCCCTGCTGATAATCATGTATGTGTTAATGTCACAGGCTATGTTACTGTTAGCCACTGTTGTGATGTAGGCTACTCATACTACAGCAACAAGTAGCCTACAGCCTACCGACAGACACCTAACGTTAATTAATGTATTTGCCAAACCGGACTTTTAGCCTTATTCGGTGCATATGCATGGTGACCAGTGTTTATATTTGACCCTGCATTAACCACAGTTAAGTTAGCCAACAAGGCTAACATTAGTAATTTACATGTTCCAGTCGACGTCGGGAGAAAAAAAACAGCATAACGGTCGTTAAAAGTTAAGCAAACCGGCCAGGTTGCACGTGAATAAACATGTAAATGGCAGATTAAAAAAAAACGGCCTTACTTGCGGCTTGGAAGTTCCCGGTAAACTGGACATTTGTCATGCCAGAGGCTTCAGAGCTGACGACGAGTTCCAGTAAAGTGACGCTCGGCCTACTGCTTCAGTATACCTATATGCAAATGATATGCAAACTACGCTCTACTTACCCCTCCCCTCAGACCCCGCCCCTCTCCACGCCAAAACAGTGACAGAAAGTTGAAACTGAAAATCAGTGACATTGAAAAAAAACTGACATTGTAAAAAAAAATCTGTCACTGAAAAAGAGTGACTTGAAGAAAAAATCTGAAGATTGTCATTGAAAAATACAGATAAATCCCAATACAATAAAAGAATAAGATTGTAAGATTTTAATTATTTTATTTTTTCATTGCCAATACTTGTTTCAATGCCAATACAACTGTTTTCAATGCCAATGTTTCCTTTTTCAGTTCTGCTTTTGTTTTCAATGACAATTTTTATTTGTGATGCCAAATTTTAAAGTCACCATTCTGGCTCCATATCATAGATATTTTTTCCATTCACACATATTATACGACTGACAAACTGCAGCAGTTGGAGTTAAAATTCTTAATTTGTGTTCTCCTGAAGAAACAAAGTCACCTATATCTTGGATCCCCTGGGGGAAAGCAGATAAACATCTAATTTATATTTTTGGGTGAACTCTCCCTTTATTGGCTTTAATTGTAACCAGAGTATGTGAGCGGAGTGGAGTGGGAGCGGAGCAAGGAGTGGAGCGGCGAGATTTTGAATGGAGTGAGGAGTGTTTTTTATTTTATTTTTAAGTCGGAGCGTTGTGGTTTTTACTCGCTCTGAGAGCGCTCCACTACCGCTCCATCACGAGTACAATTCATGACAACAGGCCGGCACAGCATTAAATTTTTCGCCAGAACTAGAGCGTAGATCGGCTCAAAAAAATCAAGCCCAACCCTACCCGAGCCCATGCACCCAAGAGACCGGCCCTGCCTGACACATTCACTGTAAGTATCGAGAACGAGCCTGTAATGACTAATTAGCGGAGCGGAGCCGGTGTGATCAGCTCAATAATCCGCAGGCGCGCGCTCATGAACCCACCGGTAAAATTGTGTTCGTTCAAATCCAGCTCAGACATGACATAAATCTGTAGCTTACTACTTGTTGTATTCATTAAACAATGTTTTTTTTTCTTCATATTTATGTTTAAATATTATAATATTATTTTTAGATTTCATCTGATTATGATAGGCTATAAGTGCAAAGATGCAAGTGGGTCAGAAATTTTGGTGGATATATTTAGTTTAATATTAAGTTTTGTTTTGTAAAAAGCCTTTCTTTCATTTTGTACAAATTGTCCCTTAATTTTAATAAAGGTTTCTTCGGTTAATTGCATGTATTTAATAAATAAGAAATAAGTAGACTAGGTCGCGGAAGCCATCGCTTTCATTGCACATGAACTGAAGCGCCTCAAATAAACTGAAACTCGACAGGTTTGCCTCACAGACATGAGGAATATGTAGCCTAATATGTGTAGAAACGAAAAGATTTAAGCACATAATGCAGTGTTCAGAACTCACACGGTAAACAACCAGCGTTATACAGATGATCACGGCGATGGACATGAGCGTGATGTAATAGTTTAAGGATTTATTTTTTATTTTTTACCTTCTACTGAATATGATCGGGTGCAAGCACATTTTAAACAGGTAGCACTTATTCACACGCGTAATTTTGTGAATAAGTACTTTTGTCGTTTTCTCTAATGCATTCAAAAACATCTTGTAGTGCTTACCTGCTTACAGTTATCAGTATACAGTAGTTATATTCTATTATATGATTTTGAATGAGCAGAAATCTGTATTGATCCGTAGATAAAATAACTGATGAAAACGTGTGTTCATCTTTCCAAACTTCCAAACAACATTTGCACTGCAAAAAGCATAAATGATATTTAACTTTTAATGCTGATAGAGCCATTAAAGCTAGACTGTGTGATATTTTCCCCATCTAGCGGTGTAAAGCTATATGACCATCCAGTGTATAATAGTTTCTGCTCCTCTCAATTTCGATTTCGTTTCAACTCCTACGGTGGCCGATTTAGTCATGGCTTTCAGTTCGACCTCTTCGGTGAGTGTTGCTTCAACTCAAGTGATGAGGTAATTTTTGAAAACTATTATAATTTGCAGTTATTTAATTTGCCAAATGATCTATGATCAAATTAATCTATGTAAAATGAATAATAGTTTTACGTTTTCGTTATTTTTAACCAGTCCATTGCTAACATCAGCTATCAGGTTCCCAGACGAATGCGAGCTAATCTTAGTAAAGTAACTTTTATCAGTGCTATCGTTATTCTGTATATTGTACGACATCACTAGCGTAAGGCAAACAAATTATAATGCAATTAAAATATTAATCTCATGTTATCCGTCATAGAACACGGATTCATGTCATAAGGTAAGCAATACTTTTTCATCATTGACGCGAGGAAAACTATCCTAGACGTCGTTCTAGTGTTATGCTCAGCACACCATGATATAATTAGCCAAGCAGCAATAAAACTTCCAATATACACAAATAGGCTGAATTAATATTACCTGTCGAGAAGAAAGCAGGCAACGTCGGCGTTCTTTTTAAAATCGTTGCTCCTCATGAGCTCTTTCCCTCTTGGAAAGGCCACTCCAGTATTTACTTTTGTCTCGTTGATTTGCCCGTCGCGTTGCCGTCGAATTAATCCGTGGCTCGTGGATGGTAGGAACACATTCAGTGGCAGGCGGCTCAAGGTCATTTTCGGTAATCAATCCCGGGACGTGGTTGCTTTCACACAGAAGGCGACCCGGCAATGCTCCGGGAATATTACAGGTCCGACGTGCCGTGTGAAAGGGGCTTAAGAGTGATCCTCCATCATCATAAAGCAGCCTCAAGCAATCCCCCTCTTCACATTCGACACGGTGCCATCGAGTGTAAAAACGCGAAAAGTGAAGCTTGAATTTACGGGTATGTCCCTCTTTGGCAAATGTACTTTTAAGATGGAGGAGCAACATGGTGACCGCCATCCGAACCCTCAACACGTATGTATTTTCAATGGTATATTATAAAATTACGAGAATGCATTATTACTTGAAAGAAGTAAATATACATCAATGAGCACATATATTTTTGAAAGAACTAAGTGATTTTAGCTAAGAATAAACTAAAAAAGTTACACAGTGTAGCTTAAGTTGGGCCAGGGCCGGCTCTAGCTCTTTGGTTGCCCTAGGGCCTAGGCGAGATGGAGTTTTGCGGCCCCCACCCCACTCACTTTTATCGTCTCTATTCTGATTCAGCACATGTCTGTTTTCCTAGGCCTACCCCTAACCGTGAAGCACTTATTATTAAACACGTTCGACGCTTTATTTCCACTTTTCAAACATTTTCTCACTTTTTATTGAAAATAAATGCCTTTCCGATCTGATATGTGATGGGAAAAGGGAGTAGAGCGAGTTGGCAAAAGGCGAGATCGAACCTCTGATCGATCTGCATCAAATCTTGATGCTGTGCATCTTACCACTACACTACAGCCACTGTAAAGAATTAAGTGAACACAGCATATTTGTGTTTAATGTAAATAATATGGCATCTATCGTTAGACTGCTCCAGTAAAAAAAAACAAAAAAACGAGAGGCCGTATTTATTTCCTTCCAACGCCCACGCAGAGAGCGTTTGTACTTTTTATAAATAACATGCATACGTTATCCATATTCATAACCAACTGGACGTTTGATATTTAAATGACATCCATGTAGGTTATTGTAGATTATTGTCAGTGCAGTTATGTTTGCAATACGTATAGTAATTATGTAGAAAACTAGCAAGTGATAGCTTAGTGACAATATTAATAATATTTATAAAATAAATATTAGTTGATAAGATTGATACTAAGTAATTTTATTTTGTTTGACAACTTGGCTGAGATAAGAAGACTAATCTCTATACTGGGCTCTCTTTCGATTTTCTTCCTTTCCTTTTTTTTCTCTTTTTCCGTCCCTGTGCATCCGCGGGTTTAGACGCCTCATTTTTGATGAACGCGCAAGATGAGCACTTGCCTGACCTAGCGCCTGAACTAATAATCAATAATCACCATCAATTCAATCTAATAATCAGGTTGATAAGTAATTAAACGTGTGGCTGAGGGGGCGCCTTTTGATGATCATGTTTAATGAACATTATGTTGTATATTGCTTGTTCCAATTCTATGCTTAATGGGAAGTAATGGGCGGCACTAGAGCGCGCTCGCGCCCCTAACACAATTGTCGCCCTAGGCAACCGCCTAGCTCGCCTATAGCAAACGCCGGCCCTGAGTTGGGCATAGGGGAAATGCACACAAATGTTCCAATAACCACGTTGAAATAGGCTCTTTATCTCCTATTGTTTATTTTTTATAATTTTATTCAGTTAATGCAGGTTATAAACCAAACTTTATAGTGATATTTCAGCACTCACTAAAATACTTTAGCAGTTAGCCGCAAATTTCCTCGGAGCGAAGATGGAGCGGTGTTTCTGATATCAGTGAGCGAGGAGTGGAGTGCGGAGCGGGAAATTGTGAACCCGGAGCGGAGTGATTCTTGAATGACATGATTCTTCTCCACTCCGCTCACATACTCTGATTGTAACACTAGCCTGTTAATATTTTGATACTAATAAGTAACTTGACTGACTTTATATGTTTCCATCCAAAAGCAATTATCGGTCTTGTTTTTTTGTTTTGTTTTTGTGTGGAGAACTGTACCCCTGAGAAAACCTGTACCCTGTGACATCCATAATGTTGTGTGTAACCTTTACATTTACACTTGTATTAGTTGCATGCAAATTGCTTATGTTGTATTACAACATCTGAGTTGATAATGAGGGTTTAAATATAAAACTGTAAAAAAAATGTTGTATCATTTATACATTTCTGAATTTGTATTTCATGTTTTGTTTCAGTGTTTATTAGGGGCCAAGCCCCGAAGGGCTGTAGCCCCTATTGTAATTGTTAGGGGCCAAGCCCTGAAAGGGCTGTAGCCCCTATTGTATCTGTTAGTTTCCTATATTATTATTATTAGGGGCCAAGCCCTGAAAGGGCTGTAGCCCCTATTGTATCTGTTAGTTTCCTATATTATTAGGGGCCAAGCCCTGAAAGGGCTGTAGCCCCTATTGTATCTGTTAGTTTCCTATATTATTATTATTATTATTCTTCCTCCCTATGGGAGTCAATGGCAGCCCTATGAACCGTAAGTAGGAAAATGATGAAATTTGGCACACTTGTAGAGATAGTCATCAATAGTAATTGGACCAAATTTGGAGTCTCTAAGACCAACTCCATAGCGCCACCACCAGTCCAAAAATTAAACATTGAAACTGTTATAACTTTTGAACACTTTGAGGTAGAAAAATGCCACTTAGTACACCTGATTCCTCTCATCATGCTGATCAAATTTAATATCTTACATTAAGACTCCGCCCATTACAGTAATGGCCATTTTAAAAAGTACAGTATTCAGTTTTTTCGCTACTCCTCCTTCAAAATTTGTCTAATTTTGTCCAAACTTGGCAGAGAGAATATTTGGACTGAGCCGCACAGAAATGACTGAACAGAATTTTTTGGACCCTTGGAAAAAAAAAAAGTTATGATGTCTCGAAGTTAACGAGGTTGACCCAAAATTGGTTCTGAGGCTGTATCTCGGCCAAACTTTGACCAATCGAAACGAAAATTGGTATGCTTCATCAGACCCATAATCTGAGGATCCATGCCAAAGTTGGGAACAGCGCCACCTAGGGGTCATGAGATATGAAAAAAGGCTATTTTTGCCCATAACATCCGAACGGTTTGTCAGAAAATCATAATATTGGTGTCTATGGATTCCTCGTGTCATGCTGAATCTGGTGATATAAGATATGTTAGGATCGGATGAACCACGTGACCGCCATTTTGAATTTTGTCATAAAATGTGATATCTTTTATAATATTTGACATATCTGCACACAATTTGGTATGCATGACCGTCATCATGTCCCGAATGTACATGAGAAGTTTCAGAATAGCGCCACCTAGTGTTCCAGAGATATACGATTTTTTGCTAAAACGTTTATAACTTTTGAAAACATTATCTATATTCTATATAATGTATGTCATTTTGTTCTCTGGGTTTTGCAGATTTCGACGATGTCTCATTTGTCATTTTCCAAACATGTGACTGTGCGCCATATTGAATCAAGTGAAAAACAGTTTTTTCGCTACTCCTCCTTCAAATTTTGTCCAATTTTGTTCAAAATTGGCTCACATTAAATATGGAGTGAGCCGCACAGAAATGACTGAACAGATTTTTGATATTCGCTACCGTTCCGGAGAAATCCACCTCTGAAGTTGAACTTGCCTGTGTTTGTGTCTTTATGCTAATTAGCTTAGCATTCTAAATGGTTATTTGCAAAAATGTTCTTCCGTTCCAGACATTAATTACTTCTAAGAATGATTTCATCCAATTTTTCACAAAAAAATATATAATGTTGTTCATTAAATCCAAAAATCTTAATTTTGAGTTAATTTCTAATTTTAACTATGGACCTATGGCATGTCAATGAACACATGTCTTCCCTGTGGCGCAATGAGATGAGTGTCAGACACCGGATTGTGAGGTTATGGGTTCGAGTCCCATGGGGGACAGCTTTATAAAAATGTGTGTAATGTTGTCATTTAGTGGCAAAAGCTGCAGTTCTGCCTTCGAAATCTCAAGCCTTTATAAAATTAAACAAACCAAAGTATGAGTGGTCTGCTGTTTAAAGCAACAGGCTAAAGCTTTGAAGATTGATTGGTCAAATTCAATGTGTAGTAAGTAAAGTTAAGTTATGTTGTTTAAGCATGTGAATTAGGCAATGTAAAAAAGTTTCCTAATAATATCCAAAGTCCAAAAAAAGCCAAGAAGAGCCATAATGGGCTTGGCCCCGCAATTGCTGCTAGCAGCTATATTTAGGGGCCAAGCCCTGAAAGGGCTGTAGCCCCTATTGTATCTGTTAGTTTCCTATATTATTATTATTATTCTTCCTCCCCTATGGGAGTCAATGGCAGCCCTATGAACCGTAAGTAGGAAAATGATGAAATTTTGCACACTTGTAGAGATAGTCATCAATAGTAAATGGACCAAATTTGGAGTCTCTAAGACCAACTCCATAGCGCCACCACCAGTCCAAAAATTCAACATTGAAACTGTTATAACTTTTGAACCCTTTGAGGTAGAAAAATGCCACTTAGTACACCTGATTCCTCTCATCATGCTGATCAAATTTAATATCTTACATTAAGACTCCGCCCATTGCAGTAATGGCCATTTTAAAAAGTACAGTATTCAGTTTTTTCGCTACTCCTACTTCAAAATTTGTCTAATTTTGTCCAAACTTGGCAGAGAGAATATTTGGACTGAGCCCCACAGAAATGACTGAACAGAATTTTTTGGACCCTTGGAAAAAAAAAAAGTTATGATGTCTCGAAGTTAACGAGGTCGACCCAAAATTGGTTCTGAGGCTGTATCTCGGCCAAACTTTGACCAATCGAAACGAAAATTGGTATGCTTCATCAGACCCATGATTTGAGAATCCGTGCCAAAGTTGGAAACAGCGCCACCTAGGGGTCATGAGATATGAAAAAAGGCTATTTTTGCCCATAACATCCAAACGGTTTGTCAGAAAATCATAATATTGGTGTCTATGGATTCCTCGTGTCATGCTGAATCTGGTGATATAAGATATGTTAGGATCGGATGAACCATGTGACCGCCATTTTGAATTTTGTCATAAAATGTGATATCTTTTATAATATTTGACATATCTGCACACAATTTGGTATGCATGACCGTCATCATGTCCCGAATGTACATGAGAAGTTTCAGAATAGCGCCACCTAGTGTTCCAGAGATATACGATTTTTTGCTAAAACGTTTATAACTTTTGAAAACATTATCTATATTCTATATAATTTATGTCATTTTGTTCTCTGGGTTTTGCAGATTTCGACGATGTCTCATTTGTCATTTTCCAAACATGTGACTGTGCGCCATATTGAATCAAGTGAAAAACAGTTTTTTCGCTACTCCTCCTTCAAATTTTGTCCAATTTTGTTCAAAATTGGCTCACATTAAATATGGAGTGAGCCGCACAGAAATGACTGAACAGATTTTTGATATTCGCTACCGTTCCAGAGAAATCCACCTCTGAAGTTGAACTTGCCTGTGTTTGTGTCTTTATGCTAATTAGCTTAGCATTCTAAATGGTTATTTGCAAAAATGTTCTTCCGTTCAAGACATTAATTACTTCTAAGAATGATTTCAAGAAATTTTTCACAGAAAAATATATAATGTTGTTCATTAAATCCAAAAATCTTAATTTTGAGTTAATTTCTAATTTTAACTATGGACCTATGGCATGTCAACGAGCGCATGTCTTCCCTGTGGCACAATGAGATGAGTGTCAGACACCGGATTGTGAGGTTATGGGTTCGAGTCCCATGGGGGACAGCTTTATAAAATTGTGTGTAATGCTGTCGTTTAGTGGCAAAAGCTGCAGTTCTGCCTTCGAAATCTCAAGCCTTTATAAAATTAAACAAACCAATGTATGAGTGGTCTGCTGTTTAAAGCAATAGGCTAAAGCTTTGAAGATTGATTGGTCAAATTCAATGTGTAGCAAGTTAAGTTAAGTTATGTTGTTTAAGCATGTGAATTGGGCAATGTTCAAAAGTTTCCTAATAATATCAAAAGTCCTAAAAAGCCAAAAAGAGCCATAATGGGCTTGGCCCCGCAATTGCTGCTAGCAGCTATATTTAGGGGCCAAGCCCCCGAAGGGGCTGTAGCCCCTATTGGAATTGTTAGTATACTTTATTATTATTATTATTCTTTTTCTTCCCACTGGGTTCCTATGGCAGCCCTATGAACCATAAGTAGGAAAATGATGAAATTTGGCACACTTGTAGTGATGCTTATGAAAAGTAATTGGTCCAAATTTGGTGTCTCTACAACCAACTCTATAGCGCCACCACCAGTCCAAAAATTCAACATTTAAACATTTATAACTTTTGATCCCTTTGATACAGAGAAATGAAACTTAGTACACCTGATTCCTCTCCTCATGCGGATCACATTCATTTCCTTACATTAAGGCTCCGCCCATTACAGTAACAGCCATTTTGAAAAGTACAGTATTCAGTTTTTTTGCTACTCCTCCTTCAAAGTTTTTCCGATTTTGTTCAAATTTGAAATAAATAATCTTTGGACTGAGCCGCATAGACATGACTAAACAGATTTTTTTTATTCTTCTTTGTTCAAAAGTTATATTGTCATGAACTTAATGCGGTCGACCCAAATTTTGTTCTGAGGCTGTATCTCGGCCAAACTTTGATCAATCAAAACGAAAATTGGTACGCTTCATCAGACCAATGATCTGAGGGTACATGCCAAAGTTGGGAACAGCGCCACCTAGGGGTCATGAGATATGAAAAAAGGCTATTTTTGCCCATAACTTCTGAACGCTTTGTCAGAAAATCATAATTTTGGTATCTATGGATTCCCCGCGTCATGCCGAATCTGTGGATACCTGATATGTTAGGATCGAAGGAACCACGTGACCGCCATTTTGAATTTTGTCAGAAATTGCTATATCTTTTGAAATATTTGATATATCTGCACAAAATTTGGTATGCGTGACCGTCAGCATGTCCCGAACGTACCTGAGAAGTTTCAGAATAGCGCCACCTAGTGTTCCCGAGATATAGGAATTTTTGCTAAAACATTTATAACTTTTGAACGCTTTGTCTAAATTTGATATAATTTATTTCATTTTGTTCCCTGGCTTATGCAGATTCCGACGATATATCATTTGTCATATTCCAAACATGTTACTGTCCGCCATATTGAATCAAGTGAAAAACAGTTTTTTCGCTACTCCTCCTACAAATTTTGTCCAATTTTGTCCAAATTTGTCTCAGATGATCGTTGGACGGAGCCGCACAGAAATGACTGAACGGATTTTTCATATTCGCTACCGTTCCTGAGATATTTGTCACTGAAGTTGACCCTTGCTGTGTTTTTGTTTTTATGCTAGTTAGCTTAGCATGCTAATTGGTTATTTGCAAAATGTGCTTCTGTTCCAGACGTTGAGTCATTCTGAGATTGATCTAAATGGATTTTTTTTTTAAATATTAAATGCTTTGCATTTATTTGAAAAAAATCTTCATTTTGAGTCGAGTCTCATTAGAGCTATGGAACTTCAGCAGGTGTTTGAACACAAGCCCGCCCAGTGGCGCAACAAGATAAGCAACGGACACCACGCCCAGAGGTTATGGGTTCGAGTCCCGTGGGGGACAGCCTTATAAAGGTGGCTCTGCATTCGGCGAAAGCCCCTTCTGGGGCTTGGCCCCGTACAACTGCTTGCAGTTCTTGTTATTATTATTATTCTTCCTCCCCACTGGGTTCCTATGGCAGCCCTATGAACCATAAGTAGGAAAATGATGAAAATTAGCACACTTGTAAAGATGCTCATTACAAATAATTGGACCAAATTTGGAGTCTCTACAACAAACTCCATAGCGCCACCACCAGTTCAAAAATACAACATTGAAACTGCTATAACTTTTGAACCCTTTGTAGTAGGAAAATGAAACTTAGTACAATAGAATCCTCTCATTATGTTGATCTCAGTCTATCTCTTACATCAAGGCTCCACCCATTACAGTAACGGCCATTTTGAAAAGTACAGTATTTAGTTTTTCCTCTACTCCTCCTTCAAAGTTTGTCCAATTTTGTTCAAATTTGAATGAAATGATCTTTGGACTGAGCCAAATAGAAATGACTAAACAGATTTTTTTTATTCATCTTTGTTCAAACGTTATGATGTTATGAACTTAACAAGGTCGACCCAAATTTGGTTCAGAGGCTGTATCTCGGCCAAACTTTGATCAATCGAAATGAAAATTGGTATGCTTCATCAGACCCATGATCTGAGGGTCCATGCCAAAGTTGGGAACAGCGCCACCTAGGGGTCATGAGATATGAAAAAAGGCTATTTTTGCCCATAACTTCTGAACGCTTTGTCAGAAAATCATAATCCTGGTGTCTTTGGATTCCCCGTGTCATGCCGAATCTGGCGATACCGGATATGTCAGGATTGGATGAACCACGTGACCGCCATTTTGAATTTTGTCATAAACTGCTATATCTTTTGAAATATTGGACATATCTGCACAAAATCTCGTATGCTTGACCGATAGCATGTCCCAAACGTACCTGAGAAGTTTCAGAATAGCGCCACCTAGTGTTCCAGAGATATAATATTTTTTGCTAAAACATTTATAACTTTTGAAACCTTTGTCCAAATTTGATGCAATTTATGTCATTTTGTTCCCTGGTTTATGCAGATTCCGCCAATGTCTCATTTGTCATTTTCCAAACATGTGACTGTCCACCATATTGAAACTAATGAAAAACAGTTTTTTCACTACTCCTCCTTCAAAATCTGTCCAATTCTGTCCAAATTTGGCTCAGATGTTCTTCAGACCGAGCCGCACAGAAATGACTGAACGGATTTTTGATATTCGCTACCGTTTCTGAGAAATCAGTCTCTGAAGTTGACCTTGTCTGTGTTTTTGTCTTTATGCTAGTTAGCTTAGCATGCTAATTGGTTAGCAGACCTCTGCAGGTTTGTAAAAGAGTGCCTCCCCAGTGGCGCAACAGGATAAGCGACAGACTCCGGACCCAGAGATATAGGGTTCGAATCCCGTGGAGGGCAATTTTATAAAATGTTGTGCAATGTGTTATTTCGATTCCTTTATTATCAGAGTAAGTGTTGTACTTATCTTTCTTCCTCTTGGATTAGAAATAAGTGCGTTTTTGTTAATTTTGTTCATCTGAAATTCTGTTAATTTTTAGTTCATCCTAACTATACTTCTGAACCTATCTATTACTCAAGTACATTCTATTTCTGCCATTTTTTCCCCTTCTGGCTCTGCATTGCGCTACTGCCGCATCTTAGGCTTGGCCCCGCAATCGCTGCTTGCAGCTATATTTATTATTATTATTCTTCCTCCCCTATGGGAGTCAATGGCAGCCCTATGAACCGTAAGTAGGAAAATGATGAAATTTGGCACACTTGTAGAGATAGTAATAAATAATAAATGGACCAAATTTGGAGTCTCTAAGACAAACTCCATAGCGCCACCACCAGTCCAAAAATTCAACATTGAAACTGTTATAACTTTTGAACCATTTGAGGTAGAAAAATGCCACTTAGTACACCTGATTCCTATCATCATGCTGATCAAATTTAATATCTTACATTAAGACTCCGCCCATTACAGTAATGGCCATTTTAAAAAGTACAGTATTCAGTTTTTTTGCTACTCCTCCTTCAAAATTTGTCTAATTTTGTCCAAACTTGGCAGAGAGAATCTTTGGACTGAGCCGCACAGAAATGACTGAACAGAATTTTGATATTCATCTCTGTTCAAAAGTTATAATGTCATGAACTTAACAAGCTCGACCCAAAATTGGTTCTGAGGCTGTATCTCGGCCAAACTTTGACCAATCGAAACGAAAATTGGTATGCTTCATCAGACCCATGATCTGAGGATCCATGCCAAAGTTGGGAACAGCGCCACCTAGGGGTCATGAGATATGAAAAAAGGCTATTTTTGCCCATAACATCCGAACGGTTTGTCAGAAAATCATAATATTGGTGTCTATGGATTCCTCGTTTCATGCTGAATCTGGTGATATAAGATATGTTAGGATCGGATGAACCACGTGACCGCCATTTTGAATTTTGTCATAAAATGTGATATCTTTTATAATATTTGACATATCTGCACACAATTTGGTATGCATGACCGTCATCATGTCCCGAATGTACATGAGAAGTTTCAGAATAGCGCCACCTAGTGTTCCAGAGATATATGATTTTTTGCTAAAACGTTTATAACTTTTGAAAACATTATCTATATTCTATATAATGTATGTCATTTTGTTCTCTGGGTTTTGCAGATTTCGACGATGTCTCATTTGTCATTTTCCAAACATGTGACTGTGCGCCATATTGAATCAAGTGAAAAACAGTTTTTTCGCTACTCCTCCTTCAAATTTTGTCCAATTTTGTTCAAAATTGGCTCATAATAAATATAGAGTGAGCCGCAAAGAAATGACTGAACAGATTTTTGATATTCGCTACCGTTCCGGAGAAATCCACCTCTGAAGTTGAACTTGCCTGTGTTTGTGTCTTTATGCTAATTAGCTTAGCATTCTAAATGGTTATTTGCAAAAATGTTTTTCCGTTCAAGACATTAATTACTTCTAAGAATGATTTCATCCAATTTTTCACAAAAAATATATAATGTTGTTCATTAAATCCAAAAATCTTCATTTTGAGTTAATTTCTAATTTTAACTATGGACCTATGGCATGTCAATGAACACATGTCTTCCCTGTGGCGCAATGAGATGAGTGTCAGACACCGGATTGTGAGGTTATGGGTTCGAGTCCCATGGGGGACAACTTTATAAAATTGTGTGTAATGTTGTCATTTAGTGGCAAAAGCTGCAGTTCTGCCTTCGAAATCTCAAGCCTTTATAAAATTAAACAAACCAAAGTATGAGTGGTCTGCTGTTTAAAGCAACAGGCTATAGCTTTGAAGATTGATTGGTCAAATTCAATGTGTATTAAGTAAAGTTAAGTTATGTTGTTTAAGCATGTGAATTAGGCAATGTAAAAAAGTTTCCTAATAATATCCAAAGTCCAAAAAAAGCCAAGAAGAGCCATAATGGGCTTGGCCCCGCAATTGCTGCTAGCAGCTATATTTAGGGGCCAAGCCCTGAAAGGGCTGTAGCCCCTATTGTATCTGTTAGTTTCCTATATTATTATTATTATTCTTCCTCCCCTATGGGAGTCAATGGCAGCCCTATGAACCGTAAGTAGGAAAATGATGAAATTTGGCACACTTGTAGAGATAGTCATCAATAGTAAATGGACCAAATTTGGAGTCTCTAAGACCAACTCCATAGCGCCACCACCAGTCCAAAAATTCAACATTGAAACTGTTATAACTTTTGAACCCTTTGAGGTAGAAAAATGCCACTTAGTACACCTGATTCCTCTCATCATGCTGATCAAATTTAATATCTTACATTAAGACTCCGCCCATTACAGTAATGGCCATCTTAAAAAGTACAGTATTCAGTTTTTTCGCTACTCCT
This sequence comes from Pseudorasbora parva, assembly GCF_024679245.1. Classification (NCBI taxonomy): domain Eukaryota; kingdom Metazoa; phylum Chordata; class Actinopteri; order Cypriniformes; family Gobionidae; genus Pseudorasbora; species Pseudorasbora parva. Next base: position 3,702,262 of record NC_090182.1, on the reverse strand, counting down.
CCTTCAAAATTTGTCTAATTTTGTCCAAACTTGGCAGAGAGAATATTTGGACTGAGCCGCACAGAAATGACTGAACAGAATTTTTTGGACCCTTGGAAAAAAAAAAAGTTATAATGTCTCGAAGTTAACGAGGTTGACCCAAAATTGGTTCTGAGGCTGTATCTCGGCCAAACTTTGATCAATCGAAACGAAAATTGGTACGCTTCATCAGACCCATGATCTGAGGGTCCATGCCAAAGTTGGGAACAGCGCCACCTAGGGGTCATGAGATATGAAAAATGGCTATTTTTGCTCATAACTTCTGAACGCTTTGTCAGAAAATCATAATTTTGGTGTCTATGGATTCCCCGCGTCATGCCGAATCTGTGGATACCGGATATGTTAGGATCGAAGGAACCACGTGACCGCCATTTTGAATTTTGTCATAAAATGTGATATCTTTTATAATATTTGACATATCTGCACACAATTTGGTATGCATGATCGTCATCATGTCCCGAATGTACATGAGAAGTTTCAGAATAACGCCACCTAGTGTTCCAGAGATATACGATTTTTTGCTAAAACGTTTATAACTTTTGAAAACATTATCTATATTCTATATAATTTATGTCATTTTGTTCTCTGGGTTTTGCAGATTTCGACGATGTCTCATTTGTCATTTTCCAAACATGTGACTGTGCGCCATATTGAATCAAGTGAAAAACAGTTTTTTCGCTACTCCTCCTTCAATTTTTGTCCAATTTTGTTCAAAATTGGCTCACATTAAATATGGAGTGAGCCGCACAGAAATGACTGAACATATTTTTGATATTCGCTACCGTTCCGGAGAAATCCACCTCTGAAGTTGAACTTGCCTGTGTTTGTGCCTTTATGCTAATTAGCTTAGCATTCTAAATGGTTATTTGCAAAAATGTTCTTCCGTTCCAGACATTAATTACTTCTAAGAATGATTTCAACCAATTTTTCACAAAAAAATATATAATGTTGTTCATTAAATCCAAAAATCTTAATTTTGAGTTGATTTCTAATTTTAACTATGGACCTATGGCATGTCAATGAACACATGTCTTCCCTGTGGCGTAATGAGATGAGTGTCAGACACCGGATTGTGAGGTTATGGGTTCGAGTCCCATGGGGGACAGCTTTATAAAATTGTGTGTAATGTCATTTAGTGGCAAAAGCTGCAGTTCTGCCTTCGAAATCTCAAGCCTTTATAAAATTAAACAAACCAAAGTATGAGTGGTCTGCTGTTTAAAGCAACAGGCTAAAGCTTTGAAGATTGATTGGTCAAATTCAATGTGTAGTAAGTTAAGTTAAGTTATGTTGTTTAAGCATGTGAATTGGGCAATGTTCAAAAGTTTCCTAATAATATCAAAAGTCCTAAAAAGCCAAAAAGAGCCATAATGGGCTTGGCCCCGCAATTGCTGCTAGTTATTATTATTATTCTTCCTCCCTATGGGAGTCAATGGCAGCCCTATGAACCGTAAGTAGGAAAATGATGAAATTTGGCACACTTGTAGAGATAGTCATCAATAGTAAATGGACCAAATTTGGAGTCTCTAAGACCAACTCCATAGCGCCACCACCAGTCCAAAAATTCAACATTGAAACTGTTATAACTTTTGAACCCTTTGAGGTAGAAAAATGCCACTTAGTACACCTGATTCCTCTCATCATGCTGATCAAATTTAATATCTTACATTAAGACTCCGCCCATTACAGTAATGGCCATTTTAAAAAGTACAGTATTCAGTTTTTTCGCTACTCCTCCTTCAAAATTTGTCTAATTTTGTCCAAACTTGGCAGAGAGAATATTTGGACTGAGCCGCACAGAAATGACTGAACAGAATTTTTTGGACCCTTGGAAAAAAAAAAAGTTATGATGTCTCGAAGTTAATGAGGTTGACCCAAAATTGGTTCTGAGGCTGTATCTCGGCCAAACTTTGACCAATCAAAACGAAAATTGGTATGCTTCATCAGACCCATGATCTGAGGATCCATGCCAAAGTTGGGAACAGCGCCACCTAGGGGTCATGAGATATGAAAAAAGGCTATTTTTGCCCATAACATCCGAACGGTTTGTCAGAAAATCATAATATTGGTGTCTATGGATTCCTCGTTTCATGCTGAATCTGGTGATATAAGATATGTTAGGATCGGATGAACCACGTGACCGCCATTTTGAATTTTGTCATAAAATGTGATATCTTTTATAATATTTGACATATCTGCACACAATTTGGTATGCATGACCGTCATCATGTCCCGAATGTACATGAGAAGTTTCAGAATAGCGCCACCTAGTGTTCCAGAGATATACGATTTTTTGCTAAAACGTTTATAACTTTTGAAAACATTATCTATATTCTATATAATGTATGTCATTTTGTTCTCTGGGTTTTGCAGATTTCGACGATGTCTCATTTGTCATTTTCCAAACATGTGACTGTGCGCCATATTGAATCAAGTGAAAAACAGTTTTTTCGCTACTCCTCCTTCAAATTTTGTCCAATTTTGTTCAAAATTGGCTCACATTAAATATGGAGTGAGCCGCACAGAAATGACTGAACAGATTTTTGATATTCGCTACCGTTCCGGAGAAATCCACCTCTGAAGTTGAACTTGCCTGTGTTTGTGTCTTTATGCTAATTAGCTTAGCATTCTAAATGGTTATTTGCAAAAATGTTCTTCCGTTCCAGACATTAATTACTTCTAAGAATGATTTCATCCAATTTTTCACAAAAAATATATAATGTTGTTCATTAAATCCAAAAATCTTCATTTTGAGTTAATTTCTAATTTTAACTATGGACCTATGGCATGTCAATGAACACATGTCTTCCCTGTGGCGCAATGAGATGAGTGTCAGACACCGGATTGTGAGGTTATGGGTTCGAGTCCCATGGGGGACAGCTTTATAAAATTGTGTGTAATGTTGTCATTTAGTGGCAAAAGCTGCAGTTCTGCCTTCGAAATCTCAAGCCTTTATAAATTTAAACAAACCAAAGTATGAGTGGTCTGCTGTTTAAAGCAACAGGCTAAAGCTTTGAAGATTGATTGGTCAAATTCAATGTGTAGTAAGTTAAGTTAAGTTATGTTGTTTAAGCATGTGAATTGGGCAATGTACAAAAGTTTCCTAATAATATCAAAAGTCCAAAAAAGCCAAAAAGAGCCATAATGGGCTTGGCCCCGCAATTGCTGCTAGCAGCTATATTTATTATTATTATTCTTCCTCCCCTATGGGAGTCAATGGCAGCCCTATGAACCATAAGTAGTAAAATGATAAAAATTGGCACACTTGTAGAGATAGTCATCAATAGTAAATGGACCAAATTTGGAGTCTCTAAGACCAACTCCATAGCGCCACCACCAGTCCAAAAATTCAACATTGAAACTGTTATAACTTTTGAACCCTTTGAGGTAGAAAAATGCCACTTAGTACACCTGATTCCTCTCATCATGCTGATCAAATTTAATATCTAACATTAAAACTCCGCCCATTACAGTAATGGCCATTTTAAAAAGTACAGTTTTCAGTTTTTTTGCTACTCCTCCTTCAAAATTTGTCTAATTTTGTCCAAACTTGGCAGAGAGAATCTTTGGACTGAGCCGCACAGAAATGACTGAACAGAATTTTGATATTCATCTCTGTTCAAAAGTTATAATGTCATGAACTTAACAAGCTCGACCCAAAATTAGTTCTGAGGCTGTATCTTGGCCAAACTTTGATCAATCGAAACGACAATTGGTACGCTTCATCAGACCCATGCTCTGAGGGTCCATGCCAAAGTTGGGAACAGCGCCACCTAGGGGTCATGAGATATGAAAAATGGCTATTTTTGCTCATAACTTCTGAACGCTTTGTCAGAAAATCATAATTTTGGTGTCTATGGATTCCCCGCGTCATGCCGAATCTGTGGATACCGGATGTGTTAGGATCGAAGGAACCACGTGACCGCCATTTTGAATTTTGTCATAAAATGTGATATCTTTTATAATATTTGACATATCTGCACACAATTTGGTATGCATGACCGTCATCATGTCCCGAATGTACATGAGAAGTTTCAGAATAGCGCCACCTAGTGTTCCAGAGATATACGATTTTTTGCTAAAACGTTTATAACTTTTGAAAACATTATCTATATTCTATATAATTTATGTCATTTTGTTCTCTGGGTTTTGCAGATTTCGACGATGTCTCATTTGTCATTTTCCAAACATGTGACTGTGCGCCATATTGAATCAAGTGAAAAACAGTTTTTTCGCTACTCCTCCTTCAAATGTTGTCCAATTTTGTTCAAAATTGGCTCACATTAAATATGGAGTGAGCCGCACAGAAATGACTGAACAGATTTTTGATATTCGCTACCGTTCCGGAGAAATCCACCTCTGAAGATGAACTTGCCTGTGTTTGTGCCTTTATGCTAATTAGCTTAGCATTCTAAATGGTTATTTGCAAAAATGTTCTTCCGTTCCAGACATTAATTACTTCTAAGAATGATTTCAACCAATTTTTCACAAAAAAAATATAATGTTGTTCATTAAATCCAAAAATCTTCATTTTGAGTTAATTTCTAATTTTAACTATGGACCTATGGCATGTCAATGAACACATGTCTTCCCTGTGGCGCAATGAGATGAGTGTCAGACACCGGATTGTGAGGTTATGGGTTCGAGTCCCATGGGGGACAGCTTTATAAAAATGTGTGTAATGTTGTCATTTAGTGGCAAAAGCTGCAGTTCTGCCTTCGAAATCTCAAGCCTTTATAAAATTAAACAAACCAAAGTATGAGTGGTCTGCTGTTTAAAGCAACAGGCTAAAGCTTTGAAGATTGATTGGTCAAATTCAATGTGTAGTAAGTAAAGTTAAGTTATGTTGTTTAAGCATGTGAATTAGGCAATGTAAAAAAGTTTCCTAATAATATCCAAAGTCCAAAAAAAGCCAAGAAGAGCCATAATGGGCTTGGCCCCGCAATTGCTGCTAGCAGCTATATTTAGTTTTCTTATTATTATTAGGGGCCAAGCCCTGAAAGGGCTGTAGCCCCTATTGTATCTGTTAGTTTCCTATATTATTATTATTATTATTCTTCCTCCCCATGGGAGTCAATGGCAGCCCTATGAACCGTAAGTAGGAAAATGATGAAATTTGGCACACTTGTAGAGATAGTCATCAATAGTAATTGGACCAAATTTGGAGTCTCTAAGACCAACTCCATAGCGCCACCACCAGTCCAAAAATTAAACATTGAAACTGTTATAACTTTTGAACACTTTGAGGTAGAAAAATGCCACTTAGTACACCTGATTCCTCTCATCATGCTGATCAAATTTAATATCTTACATTAAGACTCCGCCCATTACAGTAATGGCCATTTTAAAAAGTACAGTATTCAGTTTTTTCGCTACTCCTCCTTCAAAATTTGTCTAATTTTGTCCAAACTTGGCAGAGAGAATATTTGGACTGAGCCGCACAGAAATGACTGAACAGAATTTTTTGGACCCTTGGAAAAAAAAAAAGTTATGATGTCTCGAAGTTAACGAGGTTGACCCAAAATTGGTTCTGAGGCTGTATCTCGGCCAAACTTTGACCAATCGAAACGAAAATTGGTATGCTTCATCAGACCCATAATCTGAGGATCCATGCCAAAGTTGGGAACAGCGCCACCTAGGGGTCATGAGATATGAAAAAAGGCTATTTTTGCCCATAACATCCGAACGGTTTGTCAGAAAATCATAATATTGGTGTCTATGGATTCCTCGTGTCATGCTGAATCTGGTGATATAAGATATGTTAGGATCGGATGAACCACGTGACCGCCATTTTGAATTTTGTCATAAAATGTGATATCTTTTATAATATTTGACATATCTGCACACAATTTGGTATGCATGACCGTCATCATGTCCCGAATGTACATGAGAAGTTTCAGAATAGCGCCACCTAGTGTTCCAGAGATATACGATTTTTTGCTAAAACGTTTATAACTTTTGAAAACATTATCTATATTCTATATAATGTATGTCATTTTGTTCTCTGGGTTTTGCAGATTTCGACGATGTCTCATTTGTCATTTTCCAAACATGTGACTGTGCGCCATATTGAATCAAGTGAAAAACAGTTTTTTCGCTACTCCTCCTTCAAATTTTGTCCAATTTTGTTCAAAATTGGCTCACATTAAATATGGAGTGAGCCGCACAGAAATGACTGAACAGATTTTTGATATTCGCTACCGTTCCGGAGAAATCCACCTCTGAAGTTGAACTTGCCTGTGTTTGTGTCTTTATGCTAATTAGCTTAGCATTCTAAATGGTTATTTGCAAAAATGTTCTTCCGTTCCAGACATTAATTACTTCTAAGAATGATTTCATCCAATTTTTCACAAAAAAATATATAATGTTGTTCATTAAATCCAAAAATCTTAATTTTGAGTTAATTTCTAATTTTAACTATGGACCTATGGCATGTCAATGAACACATGTCTTCCCTGTGGCGCAATGAGATGAGTGTCAGACACCGGATTGTGAGGTTATGGGTTCGAGTCCCATGGGGGACAGCTTTATAAAAATGTGTGTAATGTTGTCATTTAGTGGCAAAAGCTGCAGTTCTGCCTTCGAAATCTCAAGCCTTTATAAAATTAAACAAACCAAAGTATGAGTGGTCTGCTGTTTAAAGCAACAGGCTAAAGCTTTGAAGATTGATTGGTCAAATTCAATGTGTAGTAAGTAAAGTTAAGTTATGTTGTTTAAGCATGTGAATTAGGCAATGTAAAAAAGTTTCCTAATAATATCCAAAGTCCAAAAAAAGCCAAGAAGAGCCATAATGGGCTTGGCCCCGCAATTGCTGCTAGCAGCTATATTTAGGGGCCAAGCCCTGAAAGGGCTGTAGCCCCTATTGTATCTGTTAGTTTCCTATATTATTATTATTATTCTTCCTCCCCTATGGGAGTCAATGGCAGCCCTATGAACCGTAAGTAGGAAAATGATGAAATTTTGCACACTTGTAGAGATAGTCATCAATAGTAAATGGACCAAATTTGGAGTCTCTAAGACCAACTCCATAGCGCCACCACCAGTCCAAAAATTCAACATTGAAACTGTTATAACTTTTGAACCCTTTGAGGTAGAAAAATGCCACTTAGTACACCTGATTCCTCTCATCATGCTGATCAAATTTAATATCTTACATTAAGACTCCGCCCATTGCAGTAATGGCCATTTTAAAAAGTACAGTATTCAGTTTTTTCGCTACTCCTACTTCAAAATTTGTCTAATTTTGTCCAAACTTGGCAGAGAGAATATTTGGACTGAGCCCCACAGAAATGACTGAACAGAATTTTTTGGACCCTTGGAAAAAAAAAAAGTTATGATGTCTCGAAGTTAACGAGGTCGACCCAAAATTGGTTCTGAGGCTGTATCTCGGCCAAACTTTGACCAATCGAAACGAAAATTGGTATGCTTCATCAGACCCATGATTTGAGAATCCGTGCCAAAGTTGGAAACAGCGCCACCTAGGGGTCATGAGATATGAAAAAAGGCTATTTTTGCCCATAACATCCAAACGGTTTGTCAGAAAATCATAATATTGGTGTCTATGGATTCCTCGTGTCATGCTGAATCTGGTGATATAAGATATGTTAGGATCGGATGAACCATGTGACCGCCATTTTGAATTTTGTCATAAAATGTGATATCTTTTATAATATTTGACATATCTGCACACAATTTGGTATGCATGACCGTCATCATGTCCCGAATGTACATGAGAAGTTTCAGAATAGCGCCACCTAGTGTTCCAGAGATATACGATTTTTTGCTAAAACGTTTATAACTTTTGAAAACATTATCTATATTCTATATAATTTATGTCATTTTGTTCTCTGGGTTTTGCAGATTTCGACGATGTCTCATTTGTCATTTTCCAAACATGTGACTGTGCGCCATATTGAATCAAGTGAAAAACAGTTTTTTCGCTACTCCTCCTTCAAATTTTGTCCAATTTTGTTCAAAATTGGCTCACATTAAATATGGAGTGAGCCGCACAGAAATGACTGAACAGATTTTTGATATTCGCTACCGTTCCAGAGAAATCCACCTCTGAAGTTGAACTTGCCTGTGTTTGTGTCTTTATGCTAATTAGCTTAGCATTCTAAATGGTTATTTGCAAAAATGTTCTTCCGTTCAAGACATTAATTACTTCTAAGAATGATTTCAAGAAATTTTTCACAGAAAAATATATAATGTTGTTCATTAAATCCAAAAATCTTAATTTTGAGTTAATTTCTAATTTTAACTATGGACCTATGGCATGTCAACGAGCGCATGTCTTCCCTGTGGCACAATGAGATGAGTGTCAGACACCGGATTGTGAGGTTATGGGTTCGAGTCCCATGGGGGACAGCTTTATAAAATTGTGTGTAATGCTGTCGTTTAGTGGCAAAAGCTGCAGTTCTGCCTTCGAAATCTCAAGCCTTTATAAAATTAAACAAACCAATGTATGAGTGGTCTGCTGTTTAAAGCAATAGGCTAAAGCTTTGAAGATTGATTGGTCAAATTCAATGTGTAGCAAGTTAAGTTAAGTTATGTTGTTTAAGCATGTGAATTGGGCAATGTTCAAAAGTTTCCTAATAATATCAAAAGTCCTAAAAAGCCAAAAAGAGCCATAATGGGCTTGGCCCCGCAATTGCTGCTAGCAGCTATATTTAGGGGCCAAGCCCTGAAAGGGCTGTAGCCCCTATTGTATCTGTTAGTTTCCTATATTATTAGGGGCCAAGCCCCGAAGGGCTGTAGCCCCTATTGTATCTGTTAGTTTCCTATATTATTATTATTATTATTCTTCCTCCCTATGGGAGTCAATGGCAGCCCTATGAACCGTAAGTAGGAAAATGATGAAATTTGGCACACTTGTAGAGATAGTCATCAATAGTAATTGGACCAAATTTGGAGTCTCTAAGACCAACTCCATAGCGCCACCACCAGTCCAAAAATTAAACATTGAAACTGTTATAACTTTTGAACACTTTGAGGTAGAAAAATGCCACTTAGTACACCTGATTCCTCTCATCATGCTGATCAAATTTAATATCTTACATTAAGACTCCGCCCATTACAGTAATGGCCATTTTAAAAAGTACAGTATTCAGTTTTTTCGCTACTCCTCCTTCAAAATTTGTCTAATTTTGTCCAAACTTGGCAGAGAGAATATTTGGACTGAGCCGCACAGAAATGACTGAACAGAATTTTTTGGACCCTTGGAAAAAAAAAAAGTTATGATGTCTCGAAGTTAACGAGGTTGACCCAAAATTGGTTCTGAGGCTGTATCTCGGCCAAACTTTGACCAATCGAAACGAAAATTGGTATGCTTCATCAGACCCATAATCTGAGGATCCATGCCAAAGTTGGGAACAGCGCCACCTAGGGGTCATGAGATATGAAAAAAGGCTATTTTTGCCCATAACATCCGAACGGTTTGTCAGAAAATCATAATATTGGTGTCTATGGATTCCTCGTGTCATGCTGAATCTGGTGATATAAGATATGTTAGGATCGGATGAACCACGTGACCGCCATTTTGAATTTTGTCATAAAATGTGATATCTTTTATAATATTTGACATATCTGCACACAATTTGGTATGCATGACCGTCATCATGTCCCGAATGTACATGAGAAGTTTCAGAATAGCGCCACCTAGTGTTCCAGAGATATACGATTTTTTGCTAAAACGTTTATAACTTTTGAAAACATTATCTATATTCTATATAATTTATGTCATTTTGTTCTCTGGGTTTTGCAGATTTCGACGATGTCTCATTTGTCATTTTCCAAACATGTGACTGTGCGCCATATTGAATCAAGTGAAAAACAGTTTTTTCGCTACTCCTCCTTCAAAGTTTGTCCAATTTTGTTCAAATTTGGCTCACATTAAATATGGAGTGAGCCGCACAGAAATGACTGAACAGATTTTTGATATTCGCTACCGTTCCGGAGAAATCCACCTCTGAATTTGAACTTGCCTGTGTTTGTGTCTTTATGCTAATTAGCTTAGCATTCTAAATGGTTATTTGCAAAAATGTTCTTCCGTTCAAGACATTAATTACTTCTAAGAATGATTTCAAGCAATTTTTCACAAAAAAATATATAATGTTGTTCATTAAATCCGAAAATCTTCATTTTGAGTTAATTTCTAATTTTAACTATGGACCTATGGCATGTCAATGAACACATGTCTTCCCTGTGGCGCAATGAGATGAGTGTCAGACACCGGATTGTGAGGTTATGGGTTCGAGTCCCATGGGGTACAGCTTTATAAAATTGTGTGTAATGTTGTTATTTAGTGGCAAAAGCTGCAGTTCTGCCTTCGAAATCTCAATCCTTTATAAAATTAAACAAACCAAAGTATGAGTGGTCTGCTGTTTAAAGCAACAGGCTAAAGCTTTGAAGATTGATTGGTCAAATTCAATGTGTAGTAAGTTAAGTTAAGTTATGTTGTTTAAGCATGTGAATTGGGCAATGTACAAAAGTTAACTAATAATATCCAAAGTCCAAAAAAGCCAAAAAGAGCCATAATGGGCTTGGCCCCGCAATTGCTGCTAGCAGCTATATTTATTATTATTATTCTTCCTCCCTATGGGAGTCAATGGCAGCCCTATGAACCGTAAGTAGGAAAATGATGAAATTTGGCACACTTGTAGAGATAGTCATCAATAGTAATTGGACCAAATTTGGAGTCTCTAAGACCAACTCCATAGCGCCACCACCAGTCCAAAAATTAAACATTGAAACTGTTATAACTTTTGAACACTTTGAGGTAGAAAAATGCCACTTAGTACACCTGATTCCTCTCATCATGCTGATCAAATTTAATATCTTACATTAAGACTCCGCCCATTACAGTAATGGCCATTTTAAAAAGTACAGTATTCAGTTTTTTCGCTACTCCTCCTTCAAAATTTGTCTAATTTTGTCCAAACTTGGCAGAGAGAATATTTGGACTGAGCCGCACAGAAATGACTGAACAGAATTTTTTGGACCCTTGGAAAAAAAAAAAGTTATGATGTCTCGAAGTTAACGAGGTTGACCCAAAATTGGTTCTGAGGCTGTATCTCGGCCAAACTTTGACCAATCGAAACGAAAATTGGTATGCTTCATCAGACCCATAATCTGAGGATCCATGCCAAAGTTGGGAACAGCGCCACCTAGGGGTCATGAGATATGAAAAAAGGCTATTTTTGCCCATAACATCCGAACGGTTTGTCAGAAAATCATAATATTGGTGTCTATGGATTCCTCGTGTCATGCTGAATCTGGTGATATAAGATATGTTAGGATCGGATGAACCACGTGACCGCCATTTTGAATTTTGTCATAAAATGTGATATCTTTTATAATATTTGACATATCTGCACACAATTTGGTATGCATGACCGTCATCATGTCCCGAATGTACATGAGAAGTTTCAGAATAGCGCCACCTAGTGTTCCAGAGATATACGATTTTTTGCTAAAACGTTTATAACTTTTGAAAACATTATCTATATTCTATATAATGTATGTCATTTTGTTCTCTGGGTTTTGCAGATTTCGACGATGTCTCATTTGTCATTTTCCAAACATGTGACTGTGCGCCATATTGAATCAAGTGAAAAACAGTTTTTTCGCTACTCCTCCTTCAAATTTTGTCCAATTTTGTTCAAAATTGGCTCACATTAAATATGGAGTGAGCCGCACAGAAATGACTGAACAGATTTTTGATATTCGCTACCGTTCCGGAGAAATCCACCTCTGAAGTTGAACTTGCCTGTGTTTGTGTCTTTATGCTAATTAGCTTAGCATTCTAAATGGTTATTTGCAAAAATGTTCTTCCGTTCCAGACATTAATTACTTCTAAGAATGATTTCATCCAATTTTTCACAAAAAAATATATAATGTTGTTCATTAAATCCAAAAATCTTAATTTTGAGTTAATTTCTAATTTTAACTATGGACCTATGGCATGTCAATGAACACATGTCTTCCCTGTGGCGCAATGAGATGAGTGTCAGACACCGGATTGTGAGGTTATGGGTTCGAGTCCCATGGGGGACAGCTTTATAAAAATGTGTGTAATGTTGTCATTTAGTGGCAAAAGCTGCAGTTCTGCCTTCGAAATCTCAAGCCTTTATAAAATTAAACAAACCAAAGTATGAGTGGTCTGCTGTTTAAAGCAACAGGCTAAAGCTTTGAAGATTGATTGGTCAAATTCAATGTGTAGTAAGTAAAGTTAAGTTATGTTGTTTAAGCATGTGAATTAGGCAATGTAAAAAAGTTTCCTAATAATATCCAAAGTCCAAAAAAAGCCAAGAAGAGCCATAATGGGCTTGGCCCCGCAATTGCTGCTAGCAGCTATATTTATTATTATTATTCTTCCTCCCCACTGGGTTCCTATGGCAGCCCTATGAACCATAAGTAGGAAAATGATGAAAATTAGCACACTTGTAAAGATGCTCATTACAAATAATTGGACCAAATTTGGAGTCTCTACAACAAACTCCATAGCGCCACCACCAGTTCAAAAATACAACATTGAAACTGCTATAACTTTTGAACCCTTTGTAGTAGGAAAATGAAACTTAGTACAATAGAATCCTCTCATTATGTTGATCTCAGTCTATCTCTTACATCAAGGCTCCACCCATTACAGTAACGGCCATTTTGAAAAGTACAGTATTTAGTTTTTCCTCTACTCCTCCTTCAAAGTTTGTCCAATTTTGTTCAAATTTGAATGAAATGATCTTTGGACTGAGCCAAATAGAAATGACTAAACAGATTTTTTTTATTCATCTTTGTTCAAACGTTATGATGTTATGAACTTAACAAGGTCGACCCAAATTTGGTTCAGAGGCTGTATCTCGGCCAAACTTTGATCAATCGAAATGAAAATTGGTATGCTTCATCAGACCCATGATCTGAGGGTCCATGCCAAAGTTGGGAACAGCGCCACCTAGGGGTCATGAGATATGAAAAAAGGCTATTTTTGCCCATAACTTCTGAACGCTTTGTCAGAAAATCATAATCCTGGTGTCTTTGGATTCCCCGTGTCATGCCGAATCTGGCGATACCGGATATGTCAGGATTGGATGAACCACGTGACCGCCATTTTGAATTTTGTCATAAACTGCTATATCTTTTGAAATATTGGACATATCTGCACAAAATCTCGTATGCTTGACCGATAGCATGTCCCAAACGTACCTGAGAAGTTTCAGAATAGCGCCACCTAGTGTTCCAGAGATATAATATTTTTTGCTAAAACATTTATAACTTTTGAAACCTTTGTCCAAATTTGATGCAATTTATGTCATTTTGTTCCCTGGTTTATGCAGATTCCGCCAATGTCTCATTTGTCATTTTCCAAACATGTGACTGTCCACCATATTGAAACTAATGAAAAACAGTTTTTTCACTACTCCTCCTTCAAAATCTGTCCAATTCTGTCCAAATTTGGCTCAGATGTTCTTCAGACCGAGCCGCACAGAAATGACTGAACGGATTTTTGATATTCGCTACCGTTTCTGAGAAATCAGTCTCTGAAGTTGACCTTGTCTGTGTTTTTGTCTTTATGCTAGTTAGCTTAGCATGCTAATTGGTTAGCAGACCTCTGCAGGTTTGTAAAAGAGTGCCTCCCCAGTGGCGCAACAGGATAAGCGACAGACTCCGGACCCAGAGATATAGGGTTCGAATCCCGTGGAGGGCAATTTTATAAAATGTTGTGCAATGTGTTATTTCGATTCCTTTATTATCAGAGTAAGTGTTGTACTTATCTTTCTTCCTCTTGGATTAGAAATAAGTGCGTTTTTGTTAATTTTGTTCATCTGAAATTCTGTTAATTTTTAGTTCATCCTAACTATACTTCTGAACCTATCTATTACTCAAGTACATTCTATTTCTGCCATTTTTTCCCCTTCTGGCTCTGCATTGCGCTACTGCCGCATCTTAGGCTTGGCCCCGCAATCGCTGCTTGCAGCTATATTTATTATTATTATTCTTCCTCCCCTATGGGAGTCAATGGCAGCCCTATGAACCGTAAGTAGGAAAATGATGAAATTTGGCACACTTGTAGAGATAGTAATAAATAATAAATGGACCAAATTTGGAGTCTCTAAGACAAACTCCATAGCGCCACCACCAGTCCAAAAATTCAACATTGAAACTGTTATAACTTTTGAACCATTTGAGGTAGAAAAATGCCACTTAGTACACCTGATTCCTATCATCATGCTGATCAAATTTAATATCTTACATTAAGACTCCGCCCATTACAGTAATGGCCATTTTAAAAAGTACAGTATTCAGTTTTTTTGCTACTCCTCCTTCAAAATTTGTCTAATTTTGTCCAAACTTGGCAGAGAGAATCTTTGGACTGAGCCGCACAGAAATGACTGAACAGAATTTTGATATTCATCTCTGTTCAAAAGTTATAATGTCATGAACTTAACAAGCTCGACCCAAAATTGGTTCTGAGGCTGTATCTCGGCCAAACTTTGACCAATCGAAACGAAAATTGGTATGCTTCATCAGACCCATGATCTGAGGATCCATGCCAAAGTTGGGAACAGCGCCACCTAGGGGTCATGAGATATGAAAAAAGGCTATTTTTGCCCATAACATCCGAACGGTTTGTCAGAAAATCATAATATTGGTGTCTATGGATTCCTCGTTTCATGCTGAATCTGGTGATATAAGATATGTTAGGATCGGATGAACCACGTGACCGCCATTTTGAATTTTGTCATAAAATGTGATATCTTTTATAATATTTGACATATCTGCACACAATTTGGTATGCATGACCGTCATCATGTCCCGAATGTACATGAGAAGTTTCAGAATAGCGCCACCTAGTGTTCCAGAGATATATGATTTTTTGCTAAAACGTTTATAACTTTTGAAAACATTATCTATATTCTATATAATGTATGTCATTTTGTTCTCTGGGTTTTGCAGATTTCGACGATGTCTCATTTGTCATTTTCCAAACATGTGACTGTGCGCCATATTGAATCAAGTGAAAAACAGTTTTTTCGCTACTCCTCCTTCAAATTTTGTCCAATTTTGTTCAAAATTGGCTCATAATAAATATAGAGTGAGCCGCAAAGAAATGACTGAACAGATTTTTGATATTCGCTACCGTTCCGGAGAAATCCACCTCTGAAGTTGAACTTGCCTGTGTTTGTGTCTTTATGCTAATTAGCTTAGCATTCTAAATGGTTATTTGCAAAAATGTTTTTCCGTTCAAGACATTAATTACTTCTAAGAATGATTTCATCCAATTTTTCACAAAAAATATATAATGTTGTTCATTAAATCCAAAAATCTTCATTTTGAGTTAATTTCTAATTTTAACTATGGACCTATGGCATGTCAATGAACACATGTCTTCCCTGTGGCGCAATGAGATGAGTGTCAGACACCGGATTGTGAGGTTATGGGTTCGAGTCCCATGGGGGACAACTTTATAAAATTGTGTGTAATGTTGTCATTTAGTGGCAAAAGCTGCAGTTCTGCCTTCGAAATCTCAAGCCTTTATAAAATTAAACAAACCAAAGTATGAGTGGTCTGCTGTTTAAAGCAACAGGCTATAGCTTTGAAGATTGATTGGTCAAATTCAATGTGTATTAAGTAAAGTTAAGTTATGTTGTTTAAGCATGTGAATTAGGCAATGTAAAAAAGTTTCCTAATAATATCCAAAGTCCAAAAAAAGCCAAGAAGAGCCATAATGGGCTTGGCCCCGCAATTGCTGCTAGCAGCTATATTTAGGGGCCAAGCCCTGAAAGGGCTGTAGCCCCTATTGTATCTGTTAGTTTCCTATATTATTATTATTATTCTTCCTCCCCTATGGGAGTCAATGGCAGCCCTATGAACCGTAAGTAGGAAAATGATGAAATTTGGCACACTTGTAGAGATAGTCATCAATAGTAAATGGACCAAATTTGGAGTCTCTAAGACCAACTCCATAGCGCCACCACCAGTCCAAAAATTCAACATTGAAACTGTTATAACTTTTGAACCCTTTGAGGTAGAAAAATGCCACTTAGTACACCTGATTCCTCTCATCATGCTGATCAAATTTAATATCTTACATTAAGACTCCGCCCATTACAGTAATGGCCATCTTAAAAAGTACAGTATTCAGTTTTTTCGCTACTCCTCCTTCAAAATTTGTCTAATTTTGTCCAAACTTGGCAGAGAGAATATTTGGACTGAGCCGCACAGAAATGACTGAACAGAATTTTTTGGACCCTTGGAAAAAAAAAAAGTTATAATGTCTCGAAGTTAACGAGGTTGACCCAAAATTGGTTCTGAGGCTGTATCTCGGCCAAACTTTGATCAATCGAAACGAAAATTGGTACGCTTCATCAGACCCATGATCTGAGGGTCCATGCCAAAGTTGGGAACAGCGCCACCTAGGGGTCATGAGATATGAAAAATGGCTATTTTTGCTCATAACTTCTGAACGCTTTGTCAGAAAATCATAATTTTGGTGTCTATGGATTCCCCGCGTCATGCCGAATCTGTGGATACCGGATATGTTAGGATCGAAGGAACCACGTGACCGCCATTTTGAATTTTGTCATAAAATGTGATATCTTTTATAATATTTGACATATCTGCACACAATTTGGTATGCATGATCGTCATCATGTCCCGAATGTACATGAGAAGTTTCAGAATAACGCCACCTAGTGTTCCAGAGATATACGATTTTTTGCTAAAACGTTTATAACTTTTGAAAACATTATCTATATTCTATATAATTTATGTCATTTTGTTCTCTGGGTTTTGCAGATTTCGACGATGTCTCATTTGTCATTTTCCAAACATGTGACTGTGCGCCATATTGAATCAAGTGAAAAACAGTTTTTTCGCTACTCCTCCTTCAATTTTTGTCCAATTTTGTTCAAAATTGGCTCACATTAAATATGGAGTGAGCCGCACAGAAATGACTGAACATATTTTTGATATTCGCTACCGTTCCGGAGAAATCCACCTCTGAAGTTGAACTTGCCTGTGTTTGTGCCTTTATGCTAATTAGCTTAGCATTCTAAATGGTTATTTGCAAAAATGTTCTTCCGTTCCAGACATTAATTACTTCTAAGAATGATTTCAACCAATTTTTCACAAAAAAATATATAATGTTGTTCATTAAATCCAAAAATCTTAATTTTGAGTTGATTTCTAATTTTAACTATGGACCTATGGCATGTCAATGAACACATGTCTTCCCTGTGGCGTAATGAGATGAGTGTCAGACACCGGATTGTGAGGTTATGGGTTCGAGTCCCATGGGGGACAGCTTTATAAAATTGTGTGTAATGTCATTTAGTGGCAAAAGCTGCAGTTCTGCCTTCGAAATCTCAAGCCTTTATAAAATTAAACAAACCAAAGTATGAGTGGTCTGCTGTTTAAAGCAACAGGCTAAAGCTTTGAAGATTGATTGGTCAAATTCAATGTGTAGTAAGTTAAGTTAAGTTATGTTGTTTAAGCATGTGAATTGGGCAATGTTCAAAAGTTTCCTAATAATATCAAAAGTCCTAAAAAGCCAAAAAGAGCCATAATGGGCTTGGCCCCGCAATTGCTGCTAGTTATTATTATTATTCTTCCTCCCTATGGGAGTCAATGGCAGCCCTATGAACCGTAAGTAGGAAAATGATGAAATTTGGCACACTTGTAGAGATAGTCATCAATAGTAAATGGACCAAATTTGGAGTCTCTAAGACCAACTCCATAGCGCCACCACCAGTCCAAAAATTCAACATTGAAACTGTTATAACTTTTGAACCCTTTGAGGTAGAAAAATGCCACTTAGTACACCTGATTCCTCTCATCATGCTGATCAAATTTAATATCTTACATTAAGACTCCGCCCATTACAGTAATGGCCATTTTAAAAAGTACAGTATTCAGTTTTTTCGCTACTCCTCCTTCAAAATTTGTCTAATTTTGTCCAAACTTGGCAGAGAGAATATTTGGACTGAGCCGCACAGAAATGACTGAACAGAATTTTTTGGACCCTTGGAAAAAAAAAAAGTTATGATGTCTCGAAGTTAATGAGGTTGACCCAAAATTGGTTCTGAGGCTGTATCTCGGCCAAACTTTGACCAATCAAAACGAAAATTGGTATGCTTCATCAGACCCATGATCTGAGGATCCATGCCAAAGTTGGGAACAGCGCCACCTAGGGGTCATGAGATATGAAAAAAGGCTATTTTTGCCCATAACATCCGAACGGTTTGTCAGAAAATCATAATATTGGTGTCTATGGATTCCTCGTTTCATGCTGAATCTGGTGATATAAGATATGTTAGGATCGGATGAACCACGTGACCGCCATTTTGAATTTTGTCATAAAATGTGATATCTTTTATAATATTTGACATATCTGCACACAATTTGGTATGCATGACCGTCATCATGTCCCGAATGTACATGAGAAGTTTCAGAATAGCGCCACCTAGTGTTCCAGAGATATACGATTTTTTGCTAAAACGTTTATAACTTTTGAAAACATTATCTATATTCTATATAATGTATGTCATTTTGTTCTCTGGGTTTTGCAGATTTCGACGATGTCTCATTTGTCATTTTCCAAACATGTGACTGTGCGCCATATTGAATCAAGTGAAAAACAGTTTTTTCGCTACTCCTCCTTCAAATTTTGTCCAATTTTGTTCAAAATTGGCTCACATTAAATATGGAGTGAGCCGCACAGAAATGACTGAACAGATTTTTGATATTCGCTACCGTTCCGGAGAAATCCACCTCTGAAGTTGAACTTGCCTGTGTTTGTGTCTTTATGCTAATTAGCTTAGCATTCTAAATGGTTATTTGCAAAAATGTTCTTCCGTTCCAGACATTAATTACTTCTAAGAATGATTTCATCCAATTTTTCACAAAAAATATATAATGTTGTTCATTAAATCCAAAAATCTTCATTTTGAGTTAATTTCTAATTTTAACTATGGACCTATGGCATGTCAATGAACACATGTCTTCCCTGTGGCGCAATGAGATGAGTGTCAGACACCGGATTGTGAGGTTATGGGTTCGAGTCCCATGGGGGACAGCTTTATAAAATTGTGTGTAATGTTGTCATTTAGTGGCAAAAGCTGCAGTTCTGCCTTCGAAATCTCAAGCCTTTATAAATTTAAACAAACCAAAGTATGAGTGGTCTGCTGTTTAAAGCAACAGGCTAAAGCTTTGAAGATTGATTGGTCAAATTCAATGTGTAGTAAGTTAAGTTAAGTTATGTTGTTTAAGCATGTGAATTGGGCAATGTACAAAAGTTTCCTAATAATATCAAAAGTCCAAAAAAGCCAAAAAGAGCCATAATGGGCTTGGCCCCGCAATTGCTGCTAGCAGCTATATTTATTATTATTATTCTTCCTCCCCTATGGGAGTCAATGGCAGCCCTATGAACCATAAGTAGGAAAATGATAAAAATTGGCACACTTGTAGAGATAGTCATCAATAGTAAATGGACCAAATTTGGAGTCTCTAAGACCAACTCCATAGCGCCACCACCAGTCCAAAAATTCAACATTGAAACTGTTATAACTTTTGAACCCTTTGAGGTAGAAAAATGCCACTTAGTACACCTGATTCCTCTCATCATGCTGATCAAATTTAATATCTAACATTAAAACTCCGCCCATTACAGTAATGGCCATTTTAAAAAGTACAGTTTTCAGTTTTTTTGCTACTCCTCCTTCAAAATTTGTCTAATTTTGTCCAAACTTGGCAGAGAGAATCTTTGGACTGAGCCGCACAGAAATGACTGAACAGAATTTTGATATTCATCTCTGTTCAAAAGTTATAATGTCATGAACTTAACAAGCTCGACCCAAAATTAGTTCTGAGGCTGTATCTTGGCCAAACTTTGATCAATCGAAACGACAATTGGTACACTTCATCAGACCCATGCTCTGAGGGTCCATGCCAAAGTTGGGAACAGCGCCACCTAGGGGTCATGAGATATGAAAAATGGCTATTTTTGCTCATAACTTCTGAACGCTTTGTCAGAAAATCATAATTTTGGTGTCTATGGATTCCCCGCGTCATGCCGAATCTGTGGATACCGGATGTGTTAGGATCGAAGGAACCACGTGACCGCCATTTTGAATTTTGTCATAAAATGTGATATCTTTTATAATATTTGACATATCTGCACACAATTTGGTATGCATGACCGTCATCATGTCCCGAATGTACATGAGAAGTTTCAGAATAGCGCCACCTAGTGTTCCAGAGATATACGATTTTTTGCTAAAACGTTTATAACTTTTGAAAACATTATCTATATTCTATATAATTTATGTCATTTTGTTCTCTGGGTTTTGCAGATTTCGACGATGTCTCATTTGTCATTTTCCAAACATGTGACTGTGCGCCATATTGAATCAAGTGAAAAACAGTTTTTTCGCTACTCCTCCTTCAAATGTTGTCCAATTTTGTTCAAAATTGGCTCACATTAAATATGGAGTGAGCCGCACAGAAATGACTGAACAGATTTTTGATATTCGCTACCGTTCCGGAGAAATCCACCTCTGAAGATGAACTTGCCTGTGTTTGTGCCTTTATGCTAATTAGCTTAGCATTCTAAATGGTTATTTGCAAAAATGTTCTTCCGTTCCAGACATTAATTACTTCTAAGAATGATTTCAACCAATTTTTCACAAAAAAAATATAATGTTGTTCATTAAATCCAAAAATCTTCATTTTGAGTTAATTTCTAATTTTAACTATGGACCTATGGCATGTCAATGAACACATGTCTTCCCTGTGGCGCAATGAGATGAGTGTCAGACACCGGATTGTGAGGTTATGGGTTCGAGTCCCATGGGGGACAGCTTTATAAAAATGTGTGTAATGTTGTCATTTAGTGGCAAAAGCTGCAGTTCTGCCTTCGAAATCTCAAGCCTTTATAAAATTAAACAAACCAAAGTATGAGTGGTCTGCTGTTTAAAGCAACAGGCTAAAGCTTTGAAGATTGATTGGTCAAATTCAATGTGTAGTAAGTAAAGTTAAGTTATGTTGTTTAAGCATGTGAATTAGGCAATGTAAAAAAGTTTCCTAATAATATCCAAAGTCCAAAAAAAGCCAAGAAGAGCCATAATGGGCTTGGCCCCGCAATTGCTGCTAGCAGCTATATTTAGTTTTCTTATTATTATTAGGGGCCAAGCCCTGAAAGGGCTGTAGCCCCTATTGTATCTGTTAGTTTCCTATATTATTAGGGGCCAAGCCCTGAAAGGGCTGTAGCCCCTATTGTATCTGTTAGTTTCCTATATTATTATTATTATTATTCTTCCTCCCCATGGGAGTCAATGGCAGCCCTATGAACCGTAAGTAGGAAAATGATGAAATTTGGCACACTTGTAGAGATAGTCATCAATAGTAATTGGACCAAATTTGGAGTCTCTAAGACCAACTCCATAGCGCCACCACCAGTCCAAAAATTAAACATTGAAACTGTTATAACTTTTGAACACTTTGAGGTAGAAAAATGCCACTTAGTACACCTGATTCCTCTCATCATGCTGATCAAATTTAATATCTTACATTAAGACTCCGCCCATTACAGTAATGGCCATTTTAAAAAGTACAGTATTCAGTTTTTTCGCTACTCCTCCTTCAAAATTTGTCTAATTTTGTCCAAACTTGGCAGAGAGAATATTTGGACTGAGCCGCACAGAAATGACTGAACAGAATTTTTTGGACCCTTGGAAAAAAAAAAAGTTATGATGTCTCGAAGTTAACGAGGTTGACCCAAAATTGGTTCTGAGGCTGTATCTCGGCCAAACTTTGACCAATCGAAACGAAAATTGGTATGCTTCATCAGACCCATAATCTGAGGATCCATGCCAAAGTTGGGAACAGCGCCACCTAGGGGTCATGAGATATGAAAAAAGGCTATTTTTGCCCATAACATCCGAACGGTTTGTCAGAAAATCATAATATTGGTGTCTATGGATTCCTCGTGTCATGCTGAATCTGGTGATATAAGATATGTTAGGATCGGATGAACCACGTGACCGCCATTTTGAATTTTGTCATAAAATGTGATATCTTTTATAATATTTGACATATCTGCACACAATTTGGTATGCATGACCGTCATCATGTCCCGAATGTACATGAGAAGTTTCAGAATAGCGCCACCTAGTGTTCCAGAGATATACGATTTTTTGCTAAAACGTTTATAACTTTTGAAAACATTATCTATATTCTATATAATGTATGTCATTTTGTTCTCTGGGTTTTGCAGATTTCGACGATGTCTCATTTGTCATTTTCCAAACATGTGACTGTGCGCCATATTGAATCAAGTGAAAAACAGTTTTTTCGCTACTCCTCCTTCAAATTTTGTCCAATTTTGTTCAAAATTGGCTCACATTAAATATGGAGTGAGCCGCACAGAAATGACTGAACAGATTTTTGATATTCGCTACCGTTCCGGAGAAATCCACCTCTGAAGTTGAACTTGCCTGTGTTTGTGTCTTTATGCTAATTAGCTTAGCATTCTAAATGGTTATTTGCAAAAATGTTCTTCCGTTCCAGACATTAATTACTTCTAAGAATGATTTCATCCAATTTTTCACAAAAAAATATATAATGTTGTTCATTAAATCCAAAAATCTTAATTTTGAGTTAATTTCTAATTTTAACTATGGACCTATGGCATGTCAATGAACACATGTCTTCCCTGTGGCGCAATGAGATGAGTGTCAGACACCGGATTGTGAGGTTATGGGTTCGAGTCCCATGGGGGACAGCTTTATAAAAATGTGTGTAATGTTGTCATTTAGTGGCAAAAGCTGCAGTTCTGCCTTCGAAATCTCAAGCCTTTATAAAATTAAACAAACCAAAGTATGAGTGGTCTGCTGTTTAAAGCAACAGGCTAAAGCTTTGAAGATTGATTGGTCAAATTCAATGTGTAGTAAGTAAAGTTAAGTTATGTTGTTTAAGCATGTGAATTAGGCAATGTAAAAAAGTTTCCTAATAATATCCAAAGTCCAAAAAAAGCCAAGAAGAGCCATAATGGGCTTGGCCCCGCAATTGCTGCTAGCAGCTATATTTAGGGGCCAAGCCCTGAAAGGGCTGTAGCCCCTATTGTATCTGTTAGTTTCCTATATTATTATTATTATTCTTCCTCCCCTATGGGAGTCAATGGCAGCCCTATGAACCGTAAGTAGGAAAATGATGAAATTTTGCACACTTGTAGAGATAGTCATCAATAGTAAATGGACCAAATTTGGAGTCTCTAAGACCAACTCCATAGCGCCACCACCAGTCCAAAAATTCAACATTGAAACTGTTATAACTTTTGAACCCTTTGAGGTAGAAAAATGCCACTTAGTACACCTGATTCCTCTCATCATGCTGATCAAATTTAATATCTTACATTAAGACTCCGCCCATTGCAGTAATGGCCATTTTAAAAAGTACAGTATTCAGTTTTTTCGCTACTCCTACTTCAAAATTTGTCTAATTTTGTCCAAACTTGGCAGAGAGAATATTTGGACTGAGCCCCACAGAAATGACTGAACAGAATTTTTTGGACCCTTGGAAAAAAAAAAAGTTATGATGTCTCGAAGTTAACGAGGTCGACCCAAAATTGGTTCTGAGGCTGTATCTCGGCCAAACTTTGACCAATCGAAACGAAAATTGGTATGCTTCATCAGACCCATGATTTGAGAATCCGTGCCAAAGTTGGAAACAGCGCCACCTAGGGGTCATGAGATATGAAAAAAGGCTATTTTTGCCCATAACATCCAAACGGTTTGTCAGAAAATCATAATATTGGTGTCTATGGATTCCTCGTGTCATGCTGAATCTGGTGATATAAGATATGTTAGGATCGGATGAACCA
Organism: Pseudorasbora parva; assembly: GCF_024679245.1. Taxonomy (NCBI): domain Eukaryota; kingdom Metazoa; phylum Chordata; class Actinopteri; order Cypriniformes; family Gobionidae; genus Pseudorasbora; species Pseudorasbora parva. Next base: position 3,678,351 of record NC_090182.1, on the reverse strand, counting down.
TGTGACCGCCATTTTGAATTTTGTCATAAAATGTGATATCTTTTATAATATTTGACATATCTGCACACAATTTGGTATGCATGACCGTCATCATGTCCCGAATGTACATGAGAAGTTTCAGAATAGCGCCACCTAGTGTTCCAGAGATATACGATTTTTTGCTAAAACGTTTATAACTTTTGAAAACATTATCTATATTCTATATAATTTATGTCATTTTGTTCTCTGGGTTTTGCAGATTTCGACGATGTCTCATTTGTCATTTTCCAAACATGTGACTGTGCGCCATATTGAATCAAGTGAAAAACAGTTTTTTCGCTACTCCTCCTTCAAATTTTGTCCAATTTTGTTCAAAATTGGCTCACATTAAATATGGAGTGAGCCGCACAGAAATGACTGAACAGATTTTTGATATTCGCTACCGTTCCAGAGAAATCCACCTCTGAAGTTGAACTTGCCTGTGTTTGTGTCTTTATGCTAATTAGCTTAGCATTCTAAATGGTTATTTGCAAAAATGTTCTTCCGTTCAAGACATTAATTACTTCTAAGAATGATTTCAAGAAATTTTTCACAGAAAAATATATAATGTTGTTCATTAAATCCAAAAATCTTAATTTTGAGTTAATTTCTAATTTTAACTATGGACCTATGGCATGTCAACGAGCGCATGTCTTCCCTGTGGCACAATGAGATGAGTGTCAGACACCGGATTGTGAGGTTATGGGTTCGAGTCCCATGGGGGACAGCTTTATAAAATTGTGTGTAATGCTGTCGTTTAGTGGCAAAAGCTGCAGTTCTGCCTTCGAAATCTCAAGCCTTTATAAAATTAAACAAACCAATGTATGAGTGGTCTGCTGTTTAAAGCAATAGGCTAAAGCTTTGAAGATTGATTGGTCAAATTCAATGTGTAGCAAGTTAAGTTAAGTTATGTTGTTTAAGCATGTGAATTGGGCAATGTTCAAAAGTTTCCTAATAATATCAAAAGTCCTAAAAAGCCAAAAAGAGCCATAATGGGCTTGGCCCCGCAATTGCTGCTAGTTATTATTATTATTCTTCCTCCCTATGGGAGTCAATGGCAGCCCTATGAACCGTAAGTAGGAAAATGATGAAATTTGGCACACTTGTAGAGATAGTCATCAATAGTAATTGGACCAAATTTGGAGTCTCTAAGACCAACTCCATAGCGCCACCACCAGTCCAAAAATTAAACATTGAAACTGTTATAACTTTTGAACACTTTGAGGTAGAAAAATGCCACTTAGTACACCTGATTCCTCTCATCATGCTGATCAAATTTAATATCTTACATTAAGACTCCGCCCATTACAGTAATGGCCATTTTAAAAAGTACAGTATTCAGTTTTTTCGCTACTCCTCCTTCAAAATTTGTCTAATTTTGTCCAAACTTGGCAGAGAGAATATTTGGACTGAGCCGCACAGAAATGACTGAACAGAATTTTTTGGACCCTTGGAAAAAAAAAAAGTTATGATGTCTCGAAGTTAACGAGGTTGACCCAAAATTGGTTCTGAGGCTGTATCTCGGCCAAACTTTGACCAATCGAAACGAAAATTGGTATGCTTCATCAGACCCATAATCTGAGGATCCATGCCAAAGTTGGGAACAGCGCCACCTAGGGGTCATGAGATATGAAAAAAGGCTATTTTTGCCCATAACATCCGAACGGTTTGTCAGAAAATCATAATATTGGTGTCTATGGATTCCTCGTGTCATGCTGAATCTGGTGATATAAGATATGTTAGGATCGGATGAACCACGTGACCGCCATTTTGAATTTTGTCATAAAATGTGATATCTTTTATAATATTTGACATATCTGCACACAATTTGGTATGCATGACCGTCATCATGTCCCGAATGTACATGAGAAGTTTCAGAATAGCGCCACCTAGTGTTCCAGAGATATACGATTTTTTGCTAAAACGTTTATAACTTTTGAAAACATTATCTATATTCTATATAATGTATGTCATTTTGTTCTCTGGGTTTTGCAGATTTCGACGATGTCTCATTTGTCATTTTCCAAACATGTGACTGTGCGCCATATTGAATCAAGTGAAAAACAGTTTTTTCGCTACTCCTCCTTCAAATTTTGTCCAATTTTGTTCAAAATTGGCTCACATTAAATATGGAGTGAGCCGCACAGAAATGACTGAACAGATTTTTGATATTCGCTACCGTTCCGGAGAAATCCACCTCTGAAGTTGAACTTGCCTGTGTTTGTGTCTTTATGCTAATTAGCTTAGCATTCTAAATGGTTATTTGCAAAAATGTTCTTCCGTTCCAGACATTAATTACTTCTAAGAATGATTTCATCCAATTTTTCACAAAAAAATATATAATGTTGTTCATTAAATCCAAAAATCTTAATTTTGAGTTAATTTCTAATTTTAACTATGGACCTATGGCATGTCAATGAACACATGTCTTCCCTGTGGCGCAATGAGATGAGTGTCAGACACCGGATTGTGAGGTTATGGGTTCGAGTCCCATGGGGGACAGCTTTATAAAAATGTGTGTAATGTTGTCATTTAGTGGCAAAAGCTGCAGTTCTGCCTTCGAAATCTCAAGCCTTTATAAAATTAAACAAACCAAAGTATGAGTGGTCTGCTGTTTAAAGCAACAGGCTAAAGCTTTGAAGATTGATTGGTCAAATTCAATGTGTAGTAAGTAAAGTTAAGTTATGTTGTTTAAGCATGTGAATTAGGCAATGTAAAAAAGTTTCCTAATAATATCCAAAGTCCAAAAAAAGCCAAGAAGAGCCATAATGGGCTTGGCCCCGCAATTGCTGCTAGCAGCTATTTATTATTATTATTAGGGGTTCAAGCACGAAGTGCTGAACACCTATTGTATTTGTGCTGATTTTTATTATTATTATTATTATTATTATTATTATTCTGCCGTAAAACTCATCGTGCAGACCAAACCGTAAATGCTAGAGACTTCAAACTTTGTCAATAGGTAGTCCAAAAATCGAGGAGAGGTTATCAAATTATGAGCCAGATTGGCCAATAGGTGGCGCTACAGCAACCAAAAACGCGAAATGGCTCATAACTCTTAAACCGTTCGTCCTAAGGGTCAAGTGTCTTATATCATTGGAAAGCTGAAACCTTGGCGAACAAAACGTATATCTCCGATTTCATTTCCGGTATGCAAATTTTTCCGCCATTTTGAATTTTGTCAAAAACCTACTTTTGCGAACTAGTCCCTGGTTTTTTGACATATCAGAACCAAACCAGTGCCAAAATGTTCTCTCTAGTCTGAATATCAATAATTATCAAAAAAAAGTTGAAATTTTGACACATGAACGAAAAGGGGCGTGGAAATGTACATTTAAGGCGGAGTCTATTTTACTAAAGAGGCTATAACTCCAGCAAGAAATGAGATAACATCACCAAACTTGGTACACATGTTTATGGGCTGAGTCTTTGGTCACGATAAAAAAATCGCGACGATTGGCCACTTGGTGGCGCTATAACATGGAAAAAACACAAAAAGGGCTATAACCACGCGACCGCTAGTCCGATTGATTTGAAAATTGGTATGTGGTGTCTTGGCCCAAGGTACCATGTCTGTCTATGAGAACATTGGCGTATCTCAAAAAACATGGCCGCCATCGGCCAATGAAATTTGAGCACCTATTAGACAGGGTTAACGGAGGTCGATCGGAACGAAACTCAGTAGGCATGTTTGACTCATGGTCCTAGAGGTCTGTAAGAATTTTGAAAGAAATCGGCCACTAGTTGGCGCTAACGAGTTTTATGGCTCTGCAATCACGTGGTGTTGCACACATCAGCAAAATATGCATATCATATGATAGATCTCCTCATGTTGAACAACTTTGCCTCTAGAACCATTTCTGTCAATCAAATCGTTAAATAAATATTTGCAATAATGTTAAAAACCTACTTTTGCGAACTAGTCCCTGGTTTTTTGCCCAATCAGAACCAAACTAGTCTAGGACAATTCTCTGGACTCACTAGATCAATAATTATCAAAAAAAAGTTGATTTTTTGCATTTGGATGGCTATAACAGGGCCATTTAGAAAAGAGGTGTGGCAAAATACACTCAAAAGCCTATAAATCCTAAGGGGAAACTCAAAACTTCACGAAAATTGTTGGGTATATGTGGCATAACATGTTGAAGACACATGCAAAGTTTCATGGAGATCGGAGTATAGGGGGCGCTATAAGTGTTAAAAAGCTTGGAAAACCATGTATTCCCTATGGTGAATTGCCTGTATTGGCTGTAAATGGTATTTTCCATCTTGTTAATCAGGTGGGGTTAAAACAGCCACATAATATGCATATATTATGATAGATCTTCTCATACTGAACAACTTTGCCTCTATAACCAATACTGTCAATCAAATCTTTATTTAAATATTCACAATTATGTTAAAAACCTCGTTTTGCAAACTAGTCCTTGGTTTTTCTTGCCTGATCGGAACCAAACCACAGCAGTATGATTCTCTGGACTGTCCTGATCAATAGTTATCAAAAACATGTTGAACTTTACACTTTGGGTAGCTATAAAAGGATCATTTAGAGAATAGCTGTGGTAAAACATGCTCAAAAGCCTAATAATCCTGAACGAAAACTCAAAACTTCACAAAAATAGGTGGTGTGTGTGTGTGTGTGTGTGTGTGTGTGTGTGTGTGTGTGTGTGTGTGTGTGTGTGTGTGTGTGTGTGTGTGTGTGTCTCTGTCTGTCTGTTTGTCATGCTAGCAAACAGCACTTCCAACATGCTACACATGCTAGCAGTGATTAGCTAAGTGTTAAATCGGGCAAATAACATAGTAAGAACTCTATAAACATTATAGTAACCATCTGTGACAGTTAACAACTGCCTAGCAACACCATAACAACCATCAAGAACAACCTAGCAACCACCTAGCAACATGTTTATCATGTTAGCAAAGTAAAATAGTAATTTTGTCATACAATTGATTAATTGTTCTATAATTCAAATTTAGACTTTATAAAGTCACTACTATAATATTAATAATCATATTTTGTCAGTTAATCATCTCATTTCACCTGATATCTCTCAAATTCATTCAGTGCTTAAAAACCTTTCATGCAAAAGGCGTCAAATGCTTAAAGACCTTAAATGGCTTGAACCCCGCTAAATGCTGCTCGCAGCTTTAATTATTATTATTATTCTTTTTCTTCCCACTGGGTTCCTATGGCAGCCCTATGAACCGTAAGTAGGAAAATGATGAAATTTGGCACACTTGTAGTGATGCTTATGAAAAGTAATTGCTCCAAATTTGGAGTCTCTACAACCAACTCTATAGCGCCACCACCAGTCCAAATATTCAACATTTAAACTGTTATAACTTTTGAACCCTTTGATACAGAGAAATGAAACTTAGTACACCTGATTTCTCTCCTCATGTTGATCACATTCATTATCTTACATTAAGGCTCCTCCCATTACAGTAACGGCCATTTTGAAAAGTACAGTATTCTGTTTTTTTACTACTCCTTCTTCAAAGTTTGTCCGATTTTGTTCAAATTTGAGAAAAATAATCTTTGGACTGAGCTGCACAGACATGACTTAACATATTTTTTTTATTCTTCTTTGTTCAAAAGTTATGATGTCATGAACTCAATGAGGTTGCCCCAAATGTGGTTCTGAGGCTGTATCTCGGCCAAACTTTGATCAATCAAAACGAAAATTGGTACACTTCATCACACCCATGATCTGAGGGTATATGCCAAAGTTGGGAACAGCGCCACCTAGGGGTCATAAGATATGAAAAAAGGCTATTTTTGCCTATAACTTCTGAACGCTTTGTCAGAAAATCATAATTTTTGTGTCTATGGATTCCCCGCGTCATGCCGAATCTGTGGATACCGGATATGTTAGGATCGAATAAACCACGTGACCGCCATTTTGAATTTTGTCATAAATTGCTATATCTTTTGAAATATTTGACATATCTGCACAAAATTTGGTATGCGTGACCGTCAGCATGTCCCAAACGTACCTGAGAAGTTTCAGAATAGCGGCACCTAGTGTTCCCGAGATATAGGAATTTTTGCTAAAACATTTATAACTTTTGAAAACTTTGTCCAAATTTGGTGTCATTTATGTCATCTTGTTCCCTGGCTTATGCAGATTACGACGATATATCATTTATCATTTTCCAAAAATGTTATTGTCCGCAATATTGAAACAAGTGAAAAACAGTTTTTTTGCTACTCCTCTTTCAAATTTTGTCAAATTTTGTCCAAACTTGGCTGAGATGATCATTGGACTGAGCCGCACAGAAATGACCGAACAGATTTTTGATATTTGCTATCGTTCCTGAGATATTTGTCACTGAAGTTGACCCTTCCTGGGTTTGTGTTTTTATGCTAGTTAGCTTAGCATGCCAATTGGTTATTTGCAAAATGTGCTTCTGTTCAATACGTTGAGTCATTCTGAGATTGATCTAAACAGAACTTTTTAAAAATTAAATGCTGTGCATGTATTTGAAAAAAATCTTCATTTTGAGTCGACTCTCATTAGAACTATGGAACTTCAGCAGGTGTTTGAACACAAGCCTGGCCGGTGGCTCAACGAGATGAGCGATGGACGCCGCACCCAGAGGTTATGGGTTCGAGTCCCGTGGGGGACAGCCTTATAAAGGTGGCTCTGCATTCGGCGAAAGCCCCTTCTGGGGCTTGGCCCCGTACAACTGCTTGCAGTTCTTGTTAGGGGTTCAAGCACGAAGTGCTGAACACCTATTGTATTTGTGCTGATTTTTATTATTATTATTATTATTATTATTATTATTATTATTATTATTATTCTGCCGTAAAACTCATCGTGCAGACCAAACCGTAAATGCTAGAGACTTCAAACTTTGTCAATAGGTAGTCCAAAAATCGAGGAGAGGTTATCAAATTATGAGCCAGATTGGCCCATAGGTGGCGCTACAGCAACCAAAAACGCGAAATGGCTCATAACTCCTAAACCGTTCATCCTAAGGGTCAAGTGTCTTATATCATTGGAAAGCTGAGACCATGACGAACAAAACGTATATCTCCGATTTCATTTCCGGTATGCAAATTTTTCCGCCATTTTGAATTTTGTCAAAAACCTACTTTTGCAAACTAGTCCCTGGTTTTTTGACATATCAGAACCAAACCAGTGCCAAAATGTTCTCTCTAGTCTGAATATCAATAATTATCAAAAAAAAGTTGAAATTTTGACTCATGAACGAAAAGGGGCGTGGAAATGTACATTTAAGGCGGAGCCTATTTTACTAAAGAGGCTATAACTACAGCAAGAAATGAGATATCTTCACCAAACTTGGTACACATGTGTATGGGCTCAGTCTTTGGTCACGATAAAAAAATCGCGACGATTGGCCACTTGGTGGCGCTATAACATGGAAAAAACACAAAAAGGGCTATAACCACGCGACCGCTAGTCCGATTGACTGGAAAATTGGTATGCAATGTCTTGGCCCAAGGTACCATGTCTGTCTATGAGAACATTAACGTATCTCAAAAAACATGGCCGCCATCGGCCAATGAAATTTGAGCACCTATTAGACAGGGTTAACGGAGGTCGATCAGAACAAAACTCAGTGGGCATGTTTAACTCATGGTCTTAGAGGTCTGTAAGAATTTTGAAAGAAATCGGCCACTAGCTGGCGCTAACGAGTTTTATGGCTCTGCAATCACGTGGCGTTGCACACATCGGCAAAATATGCATATCATATGATAGATCTCCTCATGTTGAACAACTTTGCCTCCAGAACCATTGCTGTCAATCAAATCATTAAATAAATATTTGCAATTATGTTAAAAACCTACTTTTGCGAACTAGTCCCTGGTTTTTTGCCCAATCAGAACCAAACCAGTCTAGGACAATTCTCTGGACTCTCTAGATCAATAATTATCAAAAAAAAGTTGATTTTTTGCATTTGGATGGCTATAACAGGGCCATTTAGAAAAGAGGCGTGGCAAAATACACTCAAAAGCCTATAAATCCTAAGGGAAAACTCAAAACTTCACGGAAATTGTTGGGTATATGTGGCATAACATGTTGAAGACACATGCAAAGTTTTATGGAGATCGGAGTATAGGGGGCGCTATAAGTGTTAAAAAGCTTTGAAAACCATGTATTCCCTATGGTGAATCTCTGTAATCAGGTGGGGTTAAAACAGCCACATAATATGCATATATTATGATAGATCTTCTCATACTGAACAACTTTGCCTCTATAACCAATACTGTCAATCAAATCTTTATTTAAATATTCACAATTATGTTAAAAACCTCGTTTTGCAAACTAGTCCTAGGTTTTTTGCCTGATCGGAACCAAACCACAGCAGTATGATTCTCTGGACTCTCCTGATCAATTCATATTTAGACTTTATAAAGTCACTATTACAATATTTAAAATCACATTTTGTCAGTTTATCACTTCATTTCACCTGATATCTCTCAAATTCATTCAGTGCTTAAAAGCCTTTCATGCAAAAGGTGTCAAATGCTTAAAAACCTTAAATGGCTTGAACCCCGCTAAATGCTGCTCGCAGCTTTAATTATTATTATTATTATTCTTCCTCCCCACTGGGTTCCTATGGCAGCCCTATGAACCATAAGTAGGAAAATGATGAAAATTAGCACACTTGTAAAGATGCTCATTAAAAATAATTGGACCAAATTTGGAGTATCTACAACCAACTCCATAGCGCCACCACCAGTTCAAAAATACAACATTGAAACTCTTATAACTTTTGAACCCTTTGTAGTAGGAAAATGAAACTTAGTACAATAGAATCCTCTCATTATATTGATCTCAGTCTATGTCTTACATTAAGGCTCCGCCCATTACAGTAACGGCCATTTTGAAAAGTACAGTATTTAGTTTTTCCTCTACTCCTCCTTCAAAGTTTGTCCAATTTTGTTCAAATTTGAATGATATGATCTTTGGACTGATCCAAATAGAAATGACAAAACAGATTTTTTTTATTCATCTTTGTTCAAAAGTTATGATGCTATGAACTTAACAAGGTCGACCCAAATTTGGTTCAGAGGCTGTATCTCGGCCAAACTTTGATCAATCGAAATGAAAATTGGTATGCTTCATCAGACCCATGATCTGAGGGTCCATGCCAAAGTTGGGAACAGCGCCACCTAGGGGTCATGAGATATGAAAAAAGGCTATTTTTGCCCATAACTTCTGAACGCTTTGTCAGAAAATCATAATCCTGGTGGCTTTGGATTCCCCGTGTCATGCCGAATCTGGCGATACCGGATATGTCAGGATTGGATGAACCACGTGACCGCCATTTTGAATTTTGTCATAAACTGCTATATCTTTTGAAATATTGGACATATCTGCACAAAATCTCGTATGCTTGACCGATAGCATGTCCCAAACGTACCTGAGAAGTTTCAGAATAGCGCCACCTAGTGTTCCAGAGATATAAGATTTTTTGCTAAAACATTTATAACTTTTGAAACCTTTGTCCAAATTTGATGCAATTTATGTCATTTTGTTCCCTGGTTTATGCAGATTCCGCCAATGTCTCATTTGTCATTTTCCAAACATGTGACTGTCCACCATATTAAAACTAATGGAAAACAGTTTTTTCGCTACTCCTCCTTCAAAATCTGTCCAATTCTGTCCAAAATTGGCTCAGATGATCTTCAGACCGAGCCGCACAGAAATGACTGAACGGATTTTTGATATTCGCTACCGTTTCTGAGAAATCGGTCTCTGAAGTTGACCTTGTCTGTGTTTTTGTCTTTATGCTAGTTAGCTTAGCATGCTAATTGGTTAGCAGACCTCTGCAGGTTTGTAAAAGAGTGCCTCCCCAGTGGCGCAACAGGATAAGCGACAGACTCCGGACCCAGAGATATAGGGTTCGAATCCCGTGGAGGGCAATTTTATAAAATGTTGTGCAATGTGTTATTTCGATTCCTTTATTATCAGAGTAAGTGTTGTACTTATCTTTCTTCCTCTTGGATTAGAAATAAGTGCGTTTTTAATAATTTTGTTCATCTGAACTTCTGTTAATTTTTAGTTCATCCTAACTATACTTCTGAACCTATCTATTACTCAAGTACATTCTATTTCTGCCATTTTTTTTCCTTCTGGCTCTGCATTGCGCTACTGCCGCATCTTAGGCTTGGCCCCGCAATCGCTGCTTGCAGCTATATTTTTAAATGCTTTCAAAATGTTTTGATAGAGATTAAGATGCTATCATTTATTATCAACTATCAACATTTCAACAATGTTTCAACAACTATCAACAATGCTATCAACATTTAAACCTGAGTGAAGCATTAGCTACATGTTTCTGTATGTGCTTATTTTTATTTCTTGTCAATAAATTACCCTTAACTGCACATTTTCACAGTTATATTTTGTCACATTATAAAAGCAACATTTAATTTAATTTAAAATAACCAGCACTGCATAAAACAAGTAAAATGTATTAAAATGATCAGTAATTTCAATGAATATAATATATGGTAATAACCAGCACTGCATAAAACATGTAAAATGCATTTAAAAGAGTCAATAGATTTACTTAATTATATTAACTACATCAAATTTGTAAGTAAAAAATACTCAATAAAATTTAACAGGCCAAGTTATATGTACTTGTGCACTTTGTAAATTTTACTCTGCTTATTTAAGTACATTTACTTAATTTCCTTAGGTGTTAAATTTACTTGAAAAAAGTTTGTGCAAAAACTTGCAAAATAAAAATTGAGTAAATTCTACTTATTGTTTTTTTCAGTGTATTTACTTTTGCTTAGACTAAATCTCCATGACTTACTACTGATATAAAATTCTCCACTAAGCGTTGACTGCTCTAATGGTCAGACCAAAACATGTTTGGAAAAAATAGATGGGTTATTAATATTTTTTCAAATGTGATTTATTACAAGACACACCAAAAGTACTGTATGCGGTATTGACATGATTTTGGAATTATCGTAACACATGAATGCCCTCCCTGTCAGGACTCGGGTTTGATCATTGCTTTTCCTGCCCTCTCAGTTGTTTCCCTGTATTTTTCCATTGCACCACAGCTGTGCTGTATTCTTAATCAGCACTACTGCACACCACTCTCTCACCTGTCCCTCATTTGAGTTTCCCGCTCTTGATTTTGGAGGCAGCTGTGCTGCATTATAATCAGGGCTCTTGCACACTTCTCACCTGTTTCTCCTTTTGTTTAATTTCTCACACTATTTAGCTTCCACTCTTATCTGCCTTCTCTGCCAGAGTGTTTTGACTGCTTTTCTGTCATGCACCAGCCTCTTAGATGTCAAATCTATTTTCTGTCCTGTCAAGTTTTGATGCTGTTTTGTTTTTCCCTAGTCTGGTCCAGCCCTGCAGCTCGGTGTTGCCATCTCCATTTTGGGGATTGGCTTTTTGTTATTGAGTCTGTGCCAGTTCTTGGACTGTTCCCTGCCCTGCACCTTGCTGTGTCATTTTGTTGGCCCTGAACCTACCTGTCCCTCGATCACTCTCCTGGCTTGCCCTCTTGCATTACTGCCTCACTGGACTGTCTACCTTTTGCTGACTTCTGCCTGTTCTTGGATTGTGTCTACAGCTATTTCCCCTGATGTGGCAGCTCGGCTGCCCAGTTAAATATTGTTTTCTTTTACTTTGCTTTTTGTCCTAATAAATATTTTGAACGGATCTGCTCTTGGGTTCTGTTCTTCTATCCAGCCCTCACATCACACTCTGGCCAAGATGGACCCAGCGGATCAGTCACCTATGCGTGCAGCGGTGGAAGCGCAAGGTGCTATGCTTGGACGTCACCAGGAGGAGCTCACAGCAGCACATCATGCTGCTGACACTTTGATGTGCCAGGTCACTGAGCTTACAGAGACATTCTCACGGATGCAAAGGGACCGTGACCTTGAGCCGCCTGCCACTGAATGTGTTCCTACCATCCACGAGCCACGGATTAACTACCCACCTGTTTATTCTAGTGAGCCCACTATGTGCCGACCCTTCATCATCCAGTGCAAGGTGGTTTTTTCTTTGCAACCCACCATGTATGCCTTGGATTCTTCTAAGGTAGCTTTTGTTAGGCTGATTGCTTGCTGCAAGGAATTTTCATTGTTTAAGGCGGAAATGATGAAGGTGTTTGATCGGTCAGCTCTTGGGAAAGAAGCATCTCAGCTCTTGGCAGCCCTTCAACAAGGAAGGCGTTCAGTGGCGGATTTTGCAATAGAATTCCGTACTCTCGCTGCATCGAGTGGGTGGAATGATGAAGCCCTGGCGGCCAGGTTCACAGAAGGACTTGCAGAGGATATACGTGGCGAGGTCTATGCACGTGAACTGCCTGAGGGTCTAGACAGGCTGGTGGAATTGGCCATTCGGTTGGACAATTGGCGGGATCTCCGTCGTAGAGTTCGCACCTCCGTGCCCACATCGTTCCAGGACACCGCTCCGGCCGGGATGTCTCCCGACGCTCTGGTTCATCTACCTTCTCCTGAACCTATGCAGCTGGGAAGGTATCATCTATCTGCCACAGAGAAACAACAACGCTTCACCAAGGGACTGTGTCTGTATTGTGGGAAGCCAGGGCACTTTGCAGCCCTCTGTCCAGCAAAAGCCAATGCTCGTCAGTAGTTAAGGGGATACTGGCGAGCGCTACCTCTACTACCCCATCTGCAGGTTCCCGTTCCATGCTACCTATCTCTATAGTGGTCTAAGGTGCTAATGTTCATCTATCTGCTCTCTTAGACTCAGGGGCTGAGGGAAATTTCATGGATTCCACCTGGGCTTCTAGGAGAGGTATTTCTTTTCAGGCTCTTGTTCCCCCTCTCACGGCTCATGCTCTTGATTGCAGAGAACTCTCCACTATTTCTCAAACCACTGTTCCTTTAGTCATTGTTGCTTCTGGTAACCACAGAGAAGAATTTGTTTTTTTATTTGTCATTCACCCCTTGCTCCTTTTGTCTTAGCATAGTCAGCTATTGTGGTAGCTATTGTCAACCCGCATATTAATTGGTCAGAAAATGTGATTTTATCTTGGAGTTCTTATTGTCATGCCCATTGTCTGGTGTCTGCCTTGTCTCCTGTCTCTTCTCTTCCTGTGTTACAGGAGGAGCCTGTGGATCTGTCTCGAGTTCCTGAGGTCTATCGTGATTTGCGGGCGGTCTTCAGCCGGTCCCGGGCCACATCCCTTCCTCCACACCGTCCTTATGATTGTGCCATCAATCTCCTCCCTGGCACTTCTCCGCCCAAAGGACGGTTGTTCTCCCTGTCCGCTCCTGAACGGGCGGCCATGGAGAGTTACCTGTCTGAGTCTCTGGCAGCCGTTGTCATTCGTCCCTCTTCCTCACCGGCAAGGGCTGGGTTCTTCTTCGTAAAGAAAAAAGATGGCTCTATGCGTCCTTGCATAGACTATCGGGGGCTGAATGACATAACTATTAAGAACAGGTATCCTCTACCTTTGATGTCTTCAGCCTTCGAGGTTTTGCAGGGAGCAAAGTACTTTACGAAGTTGGGCCTCCGCAACGCCTACCATTTGGTTCGGATTAGGAAGGGGATGAATGGAAGACGGCATTTAATACCCCCTCAGGGCATTTTGAATATAGGGTCCTCCCCTTCGGACTTACTAATGCCCCAGCCATCTTCCAGGCTCTCATTAATGACGTGCTGAGAGACATGATCAACCAATTTGCTGCAGCGGCTGTTAGAAAACCAACTCTATGCTAAGGCAGAGAAGTGCTCATTTCATAACCAGTCAGTTCCGTTCTTGGGTCATATCATCTTGGTGGAGGGGATCCGCATGGACCCTGCGAAGGTGAGAGCTGTCTCAGATTGGCCGACACCTGATAGCCGAAAGACGTTGCAATGTTTTATTGGTTTTGCCAATTTCTATCGGAGGTTTATCCGTAATTTCGGTCAGGTGGCGGCCCCTCTGCCTGCATTGACCTCCACGAGAGAATCTTTTTGCTGGTCTCCAGAAGCTCAGGCTGCTTTTAATGAACTGAAGAGACGTTTTTCTTCAGCACCTATTCTAATTACTCCTGATCCTTCTCAACAGTTTCTTGTGGAGGTCGATGCATCAGAAATAGGTGTGGGAGCAGTTCTCTCCCAACGATCCCCTCATGATCACAAGAGATACACCCTTGTGCATACTTTTCTCACCGGTTGTCACCCACAGAGCGGAACTACGACATCGGTAACCGCAAGTTGTTAGCTGTGCGCCTGGCGCTGGGGGAGTGGCGGCACTGGTTGGAGGGGTCAATGGAGCCATTTCTGGTCTAGACAGATCACCGGAACCTGGAGTACATTAGAACAGCTAAACGGCTGAACTCCAGGCAGGCCCGCTGGGCACTTTTTTTTGGTCGCTTTAATTTCTGCCTGTCTTACCTGCCGGGTTCCAAAAATGGTAAGCCTGATGCGCTTTCACGTCAGTTCTCTGCCCCAGAGGACGTGGTGCCACCTGATACTATTCTCCCTCCTGGTTGTGTGGTGGGGTCCGTCACCTGGGGCATCGAGGAGCGCGTCAGGCGGGCCCAGTTGGGGATAGAGGTTCCAGGGGGGTGTCCAGGGGGCAAATTGTTTGTTCCGGAATCGGCCCGGCCAGAGATTCTGGAGTGGGGCCACTCATCCAGGTTAGTGTGTCATCCAGGGGTGAGAAGAACACTGGCTGCTATTCGGCAGCGTTTTTGGTGGCGGGGCATGGGAGGGGACGTCCATCGGTTTGTGGTTTCTTGCTCTGTTTGTGCGCAAAACAAATCGTCTCGGTTGCGTATGTAACCCTAGTTCCCTGAGGGAACGAGACGCTGCGTCGAAACGCTGTGAGAACGCCTCTGCGTTAATGCGTCGTGAAGCGCGTGTAGAACCAATCCATCGGGAGATCGATCGTCGATGACGTCGCCGACGTGATGACGTCATCGACCGGAGACTATAAAAGGTCCGCGAACACAAACAGGAACTAGCTTCTGATAAAGCCTGAAGTAAGTGATCACGGGCATGCCGGGAGTATGGCAGGGCGACGCAGCGTCTCGTTCCCTCAGGGAACTAGGGTTACATACGTAACCGAGACGTTCCCTTTCGGGGAACTCGAGCTGCGTCGAAACGCTGTGAGAACGCTTATACCCACATCGCCATGGGACCAAGTGCCTCGTATGTGTGAAGCCGAAGCGCACACGATTACGAGAGTACCTGCGCCCCAACAGTAGATGCCAAATCTAACTCGTAGAATCTGACGAAAGTTAGCGGCGAAGACCAGCCTGCCGCATTACAGATATCTTGGAGAGAAGCCCCCGACAAAAGTGCTTTAGAAGCAGCCATACCCCTGGTAGAGTGCGCCCGGACAGCCAGTGGAGATGGCTGCCCGGCCGCCTCATAAGCAAGTGAAATGGCCTCGACCACCCACTTGCTCATTCCCTGCTTAGACACTGGAGCCCCCCCTTAGGGGCTCCGAAACAGACGAACAATTGATCGGTCTTTCTCCACAAGACAGCTCTGTGGACATACATGTCTAATGCCCTAACAGGGCACAGCAGATTTAGTCTTTCCTGGTCTGACGTTGTGAAAGGAGGAGGACAGAAGGCTTGGAGAGTTATGGGGCCCCGTGGGCTCGTAGGAACCTTGGGGACATAACCCGGTCTGGGATGCAGAAAAGCCTTTACCATCCCAGGCGCAAACTCTAGGCATGAGGGCCCAACCGACAGGGACTGAATATCTCCTATTCTTTGCGAGATGATATGGCCAAGAGAAAGATAGTTTTGAGGGTGAGGAACTTATCCGAAACCTCCTCTAAGGGTTCAAACGGAGGCTCAGACAAGCCCCGCAAGACAATGGCCAAGTCCCATGCTGGGACCCTCGAATGCATAGCCGGCCTCAACCTTAAGGTACCACGGAGGAAACGTGTAATAAGAGGGTGTCTTCCCAAAGACATTCCACCCAAAGGGACGTGGAAGGCACCCCAGGCCGCCACGTACACCTTTATTGTGGAGGGGGTCAACCCTGCCGAGAACCTTGCCTGCAGGAACTCCAGCACTGTACCAACCGGGCAGTTAACTGGGTCCCACTGGCGTTCTCTGCACCATGCTGAGAAAAGTTTCCATTTCAAAGCGTACTGCTTCCTCGTGGATGGAGCTCTGGAGTGAAGGATGGTCTCAACGACCACGGCCGAGAGACCCTTCTCTATGAGGCTGGCCCCCTCAGAGGCCAAGCCCATAGTTTCCACATCTCTGGGCGTGGGTGCAGGAATCTCCCACCCGCCTGAGAGAGTAGATCCCTCCTGGTCGGAATCTCCATCGGAGAGCCTTCCAAGAGAGATATCAGGTCCAAAAACCAGATTCTGGTCGGCCAGGACGGAGCCACTAGAAGTACCTGGGCCCCGTCCCGGCGTACCCTCTCCAGAACTCCTGGAAGCAAGACAATCGGGGGGAAGGCGTATAGGGGTAGCCTCGGCCACTCCTGTACCATGGCATCCAACCCCAGCGGGGCTGGATGGGACAGAGAAAACCACTGCGGGCAGTGAGAATTCTCCTCCGAAGCAAATAGATCTATCTCTGCCTTCCCATATACCTTCCATAGGAGCTCCACCATCTCTGGGTGGAGTCTCCATTCCCCGGGCCTCGGCCCCTGCCTCGACAGGCTGTCTGCTTCCTGATTCAGGACCCCTGGGATATATACTGCTCTGACTGACAGCAATTTCCCTTGGGCCCACAGGAGGATCCGACGTGCCAATTTGTCCAACGGACGGGACCTCAGACCCCCCTGATGATTTATATAGGCGACCACCGATGTGTTGTCTGTCCTGACTAACACATGGTGGCCCCTGAGGTCGGGCAGAAACTGTTTCAATGCAAGAAACACTGCAAGCATCTCTAGCCGATTTATGTGCCAGTGCCGCTGATGTTCCTGCCATAGACCCTGGGATGAGTGACCACTCATGGTCGCCCCCCAGCCCGTGAGAGAGGCATCTGTCGTTAGCGTTACGCGACGAACATGAGCCCCCAACACGGGACCCTGAGATAAGAACCCCTGGTTTTTCCACATGACAAGAGCATGTAGGCATCGCCGCGTGACTTTGATCGTGCGGAGCGGATTTACCCTCGGGGAGAACCCTTTTGTTTTGAGCCACCACTACAGTGGCCTCATGTACAGTAGGCCAAGCAGTAGGCTCTGCAATCAAGAGCATGAGCCGTGAGAGGGGGAACAAGAGCCTGAAAAGAAATACCTCTCCTAGAAGCCCAGGTGGAATCCATGAAATTTCCCTCAGCCCCTGAGTCTAAGAGAGCAGATAGATGAACATTAGCACCTTGGACCACTATAGAGATAGGTAGCATGGAACGGGAACCTGCAGATGGGGTAGTAGAGGTAGCGCTCGCCAGTATCCCCTTAACTACTGACGAGCATTGGCTTTTGCTGGACAGAGGGCTGCAAAGTGCCCTGGCTTCCCACAATACAGACACAGTCCCTTGGTGAAGCGTTGTTGTTTCTCTGTGGCAGATAGATGATACCTTCCCAGCTGCATAGGTTCAGGAGAAGGTAGATGAACCAGAGCGTCGGGAGACATCCCGGCCGGAGCGGTGTCCTGGAACGATGTGGGCACGGAGGTGCGAACTCTACGACGGAGATCCCGCCAATTGTCCAACCGAATGGCCAATTCCACCAGCCTGTCTAGACCCTCAGGCAGTTCACGTGCATAGACCTCGCCACGTATATCCTCTGCAAGTCCTTCTGTGTATTACGTTGGACACTGCTGCCATGAGACCTAACAGTTTCTGGAACTGCTTCACGGTGACGGCCCGGTCTAGCTTCTGCTCTTTGACTGCTGCCAGGATCGATGCTATGCGTGTTGGCGATAATTGCGCCCGCATAATTACCGAATCCCAGTCCACGCCTAAAAAAGTGGTTCTCTGAGCCGGAGAAAGCACACTCTTCTTGGCGTTCAGCCTCAACCCCAATTTCGACATGTGTGCGAGAACAGCATCTCGATGCTGAACCGCCATCTGTTCTGTATTCGCTAGAATCAGCCAGTCGTCGATATAATTCAGTATGCGGATGCCCTGCAGACGCAACGGCGCCAGCTGCATCCACACACTTGGTGAATGTGCGGGGTGACAGAGCTAGACCGAAAGGAAGTACACGATATTGGTATGCCTCTCCCCCGAAGGCAAACCTCCGGAACTTCCTGTGATGTGGAAGGATGGAGACAAAATACGCATCTTTGAGGTCTATGGTGACAAACCAATCCTCCGATTTGATCTGCGACACAATCTGTCTGAGTGTGAGCATCTTGAACTTGAGCTTGGCCACTGAGCGATTTAAGAGATGCAGATCTAATATTGGGCGTAAGCCCCCATCCTTCTTTGGCACGATGAAGTAACGGCTATAAAACCCAGACTCCCTGCCGGGAGGAGGAACCCTTTCTATAGCCCCCTTTCGCAGGAGTGTCTCTACTTCCTGTGCCCTCACCAGAGCCTGCTCCGGGCCCACCTCTGTAGGTAGGACACCGCTAAAAATAGGTGGCCGCCTTTTAAATTGAATGGCATACCCCCTTTCGATTATCTGCAGGACCCAACGAGATATATTTGATAGACGTTTCCATTAGTCTAGAAAATCTACTAAGGGAACCAGCCTCTCGAGGCTGGCCTCTGGTGTACTTTGAACAGCAAGCACAGTGCCCTGAAGCGGCGGACCGGCAGGGAACGACTGACTTGACTGCTCGGGAGCCCCCCCTCGGGAACCTCCCCCCGAAGGGGGAGCGGACCACCCTCAGGTGGCCCGCGGAGACCCTCTGCGCCCCGACATTGCGGCGGGGTTGGCAGCGTGGCCCCTTGAGGGTACCGAAGGAAGACGGGTACCGTATGCTGAGGTAAGCACCGTCTTCCCACGGAGGGGAAACTAAGGGAACCAGCCTCTCGAGGCTGGCCTCTGGTGTAATTTGAGCAGCGAGTGCAGTGCCCTGAAACGGCGAACCGGCAGGGAACATCTGACCTGACTGCTCGCATGCCCTCCGAGGAGGGGGCGGACCACCCTCAGGTGGCCCGCAGAGACCCTCTGCGCCCTGACATTGCGGCGGGGTTAGCAGCGCGGCCACCTGTGGGCACCGAAGTGCTAGGGACGTTGCAGCTGAATGCGAGAGATAGCTCGCAAGCGTCTCTTCGATCTTCGGCATCGCCCCATAACCATAGTGTCTCAGCCCAAATATATTACTATATACAGATGTATGTGGGCTGAACACTCTATATGATGCCGGTTTCCTCCATGACCTAGACACCTCGGTGTGCAGGTCAGGGAAGAACGGCAGGACGTTGATGCTTTGCACGAGAGGGCAGGAATCGCTCATCTAATTTCGTTTTCTCTGATTTCGATGGGATTCAGATATTTCCGCCAGCCAGTCGTTTTTTATTTTTATATTTAACCTGGCCACAGCTCTCGTGAGAACCTCAACTCACTAGCGGGTGACTGAAGTGGCGAGTCTTCAGTCGCGATGCTCTCAACGTCCACCTCCTCAGAGCTGGATAGTTGGAGCACTGGTGCCCCGCCCGGGGAGGAAGAGACCGCAGAGCGGGCTTCCAAACCCCGAGACGAGACACTGGACGATACAGGTGAGGGCTGAGATAAGGCTGGGCCCGTCTCAAACCCCTCTGTAAAGTCCATGTGTGAACCCCACGACTGAAGCCACCGCTCTGCCTCGGCAGCAGCGGGACCGAGCCGCGGGGAACACGAGCCGAAGCACCCTCCTCGAAGAGTGCCCGGCGGGAGCGCAGCATTCTTAACGGAAGCCGCTCAAAAAATGCTCGCAAGCGCCCCCCTCAAGGGCTGCCTGAGCGTGCTGCGCTCCCAAACAGCCATACACAATGAGTGTGTTTCCCACACACAATATATATATTTTGAGGGCAGGGATGAACACACTGTGAAATGCTGTTCACTCGCCATAATCTCTTTTTTCTCTTTATGTTATAAAATATATATCAGATATATTTAACAAAGGTGGAAAATTCTCTCTAATGGACAGACAAACACACCAAATAGACAGACAGGTTCACACAGATCGCTTACTGAAGGCACAGAAGCTAGTTCCTGTTTGTGTTCGCGGACCTTTTATAGTCTCCGGTCGATGACGTCATCACGTCGGCGACGATCGATCTCCCGATGGATTGGTTCTACACGCGCTTCACGACGCATTAACGCAGAGGCGTTCTCACAGCGTTTCGACGCAGCTCGAGTTCCCCGAAAGGGAACTGGTAATGATATGCCCATTGGTCTGCTCCAACCCCTTCCTATTCCTTCCCGTCCTTGGTCCCATAATGCACTGGACTTCGTGTCAGGGTTACCAGAGTCCAGTGGCAATACTGTGGTTCTCACAGTCGTGGACCGTTTTTCTAAGGCAGTTCATTTCATTCCCCTTCCCAAACTCCCCTCTGCTAAAGAGACTGCTCGGGTGATCGTGGACCATGTCTTTTGGATTCATGGTCTTCCGGAGGATGTGGTCTCCGACAGGGGTCCCCAGTTTGTCTCTCACTTTTGGAGGGAGTTCTGTCGGCAGATTGGTGCTAGTGCTAGTCTGTCGTCAGGATTCCATCCACAGACCAACGGTCAGACGGAGCGAGCAAACCAGGATCTTGGGCGGATTCTCCGGTGTCTTGCTTCTCACAGTCCTTCATCCTGAATACGCCCGTAATACCTTGCCGGTGTCGTCTACTGGATTGTCTCCTTTCTATTGCTGTCTTGGGTATCAACCCCCTCTGTTTCCCTCACAGGGTCCCGAAGCTGCGGGTTCCCTCGGTTCAGGCATTCATTGATCGGTGCCGGCGGACCTGGAGGCGGGCCAGGGAGGCACTGCTGCGAAAGAGGGAACGTACCAAGAGATTGGTGGATCGTCGTCGGGCTGAAGCACCTAAATACATCTGTGGGCAAAGGGTGTGGCTTTCCACTAGGGACCTGCCTCTTAAGGTGCCATCTAGGAAGTTGGCACCGCGGTTCACTGAGCCATACCCTATTGTCAAGGTGATCAGTCCGGTGGCGGTACGGCTTCGGCTCCCGCACCCTATTCATCGTGTTCACCCTGTCTTCCATGTCTCTTGCATCAAACCCTTTATTCGTTCCTCTGTTTCCCGTCCCTCTACTTCTGTTTCTGCTACTCCCTCAGCACTACTGCACACCACTCTCTCAGCTGTCCCTCATTTGAGTTTCCCGCTCTTGATTTTGGAGGCAGCTGTGCTGCATTATAATCAGGGCTCTTGCACACTTCTCACCTGTTTCTCCTTTCGTTTAATTTCTCACACTATTTAGCTTCCACTCTTATCTGCCTTCTCTGCCAGAGTGTTTTGACTGCTTTTCTGTCATGCTCCAGCCTCTTAGATGTCAAATCTATTTTCTGTCCTGTCAAGTTTTGATGCTGTTTTGTTTTTCCCTAGTCTGGTCCAGCCCTGCAGCTCGGTGTTGCCATCTCCGTTTTGGGGATTGGCTTTTTGTTATTGAGTCTGTGCCAGTTCTTGGACTGTTCCCTGCCCTGCACCTTGCTGTGTCATTTTGTTGGCCCTGAACCTACCTGTCCCTCGATCACTCTCCTGGCTTGCCCTCTTGCATTACTGCCTCACTGGACTGTCTACCTGTTGCTGACTTCTGCCTGTTCTTGGATTGTGTCTACAGCTATTTCCCCTGACGTGGCAGCTCGGCTGCCCAGTTAAATATTGTTTTCTTTTACTTTGCTTTTTGTCCTAATAAATATTTTGAACTGATCTGCTCTTGGGTTCTGTTCTTCCATCCAGCCCTCACACTCCCATTTCAAAATTTGAATGGCATGAGCTCGTAATCACGACAAATTTATGATAGCATGTGAAGGTGGCATAACATGCACTGTATTGCCAAAAGTATTGTGACGCCCCTCCAAATCACTGAATTCGGGTGTTCAATCACTTCATGGCCACAGCTGTATATCTCAAGCTCTAGGCCTGTAGACGCTTCTACACACATTAGTGTAAGAATGGGTCGCTCTCAGGAGCTCAGTGAACTCAAGCGTGGGGCTGTGATAGGTTGCCACCTGTGCAATAAATCCATTCCTAACATTTCCTCACTACTAAATATTACTTGTAGGTCTGAAATTCCACATATTGCACCTTTATTTTCCAACAACAAATATTTTAGAAACATGTATATTTTAGTCACAATTATTGCGCTTCTCTTCTATTGCGCTCCGTCTGGAAGCCTGGAGATTTGCTTTTAAAAGGCTCGTCCTCTCCCCACAGCAAAATGGACATATTTGCTGGACTTTCTAATGTTTTCAGATGGAGAATATACCTGTGAAGTGTAAGTTATGCACTGAGGAAAGCACCACATTTCAGATGTATTAAACACAGCATATATTTATCTGACTTTCAGCACTGTAGCCTAGCTCTCTCAGAGCGTCTGACAGGGCAAGCTGCTTTAAACACTACGGGTTAACTATAACTGTAACTATATCCAGTTATTTTGAAGCCCTTAATGTGAAGCGTGTGTCATGTTGAGGACATTGTATCATGCACTTTCCCTGCATCAGCTCACTCTGCGTACTCAATATAATAATCGTTCCCTTATCGAGGGAACTCGAGCTGCGTCAAAACGCTACGGGAACACCTCTGCGTGATTCCGTCATGAAGCACTCGTGAAATCTGTCCAATAGCGTGGCGATACGTCATAGGCCGGTGACGTCATTGTTCAGGAAGCTATAAATCACACCCGGATCAAACAGCGTTAGCTTCTGTGTCTTCACAAGCGCTCTATGTGAAATATTGTCTATTTAATGTGTGTTTGTCTCTCAAAAGAAAAAGAAAGAAATGGCGAGTGTGTCACTTCCTGCCCACTTTACATCACGGGTGGGGATACACATGATCTGTGTGTTATGTGTTTGGGATCTGAGCATGCCCAGGCAGCCCTCGAGGGGGCTGGCTGTGAGCATTGCGAGAAACTAAGCATGATAACGCTTCGATCCCGCCAAGCACTCTTCGAGGTGGGTGCTTCGGCTCGCGGCCCTCAGGGCTCGGTCCTGTTGTTGCCGATGTGCAACGAAAGCTTGCGTCCTGGGGATCACAAATGGATCTAGTGGCAGGGCTAGAGACGAGTGATCCCCTAACTCTGCCTTTACCCGCTGGGTCTAACGTTTTAGTTCATGAGTTAGAAGCACGCTCTGCGGTTTCTTCTGCTCGTGCTGAAGCGCAGGCTCATCAGCATTCCAGTTCCGAGGAGCTGGATGTTGTGAGCCTGGACGAAGAACACATTACGCCAAAACACACACGGAGGAGCTTTTGGAGGTTGTTACTCTTGCTGTAGCTAGATTAAGCCTTGGCTGGCCAGCCGAGAGGCAGGAAACTCGTCAGTCTAGTAAATTAGACAAGCGCTTACTGCCATCAAGATCTCAACCTCCAAAGCGGGGCTTGCCGTTTTCCCCGGACCTTTACACCGAGGTGTCGAGGTCCTGGGTGAAACCGGCATCCTTTAGTTTTCAACCCGCCACTTGCGAGAATTCAAATATCGTGGGGTTGAAAAGACATGGGTATGCGGCGATGCCTCAGGTGGAAGAGACGCTTGCGAGCTATCTCTCCCCTGAGTCTACATTGTCGCTAAGAGCCCCGCAGCTGCCCACTAAGCCAGTCAGAACAACTTCCGCATTAGTGGGCAGGGCGTATTTGGCGGCAGATCAGGCAGCTGCATGTTTGCATACAGTAGCTGTGTTACAAACTTATCAGGCTGACCTGCTGAGGGGATATTGACGATGAATGTGAGAAAGTGGGGAGAGAAACAATAGCAGAGTTTAGGAGAGCTGCAGATTTGCCAAATCCATCGGCCGGTCTATGGCAGCCCTTGTAGCCACGGAGAGGCATCTGTGGCTAAATTTGTCCGAGATTAAGGATAGAGATAAAAAAATTCCTTATGGATGCTCCTATCTCCCCGGCTGGCGTCTTCGGCAACTCCGTAAACTTGTCGTGAGGTTCCAAGATGCAAAAAAACAAGCAGCCGCATTCCAACAGTTTCTTCCCTGCAAATCTTATCCCTGGGCAGGAGCAGCCCCAGTCGGGTGCATCCTCCTCTCACAGAGCGCAACAAAAAGAGAGCTTTGCTACACGGGATCCTCCACAGAGAGACTGGGGGTCCGGGCAGCGTGCTCAGGTGAAGTCTTCCTGAGGTAGGGCAGACCTAAGGCGAAGAAGCCCTGACGCCAGAAGCTCAGAATCTCACTCCGATGGTAGTCCACTTTGAGAGAGTGCGGTGCGTTGAGGCGCCCATTCTCTCTCTGTGCCATCAGGGGGCCGTTCTGCCAACCCTGCCACCTATGGTGCTTCAGGGCGCAGCGGTCCCCAGCGAACACATATCTCCATGTCCGCCCAGAAACAAAGCGGCGTGGGGATGTTCGCGCCCTTCCAGGGGGGCTCTCGGGGGGTCAGTTCGGTTGCTTCCTGCCGGTACGCCGTTACAGGACACCGAGCTGACCGCCGAGAGAAAACCAGAGGCCAGCCTCGAGAGGCTGGTTCCCATAGTAGATTTACTGGCAGCATGGAAACTTCTGCCAAATATCTCAGAATGAGTCCTGCAGACAGTAGAAAAAGCTTACAGAATTCAATTCGGGTTACAACCACCCATATTCAGCGGGGTTATTCTTACAGTAGTAAACCCCGAGCAGGCTCTGGTCATGGAGCAGGAAGTACAGACTCTTCTGCGAAAAGAGGCTATAGAGAGGGTCCCTCCCCACAGCAGAGAGTCAGGGTTTTACAGCCGGTACTTCATAGTTCCAAAGAAGAATGGGGGGCTGCGGCCTATTTTAGATCTGCGTCAGTTGAACAGGGCAGTAAAGAGATAAATTCAAAATGCTCACGCTGAAACATCGTGTGTCACAATAGACTTAAAAGATGCATACTTCCACATGTCCATCCTTCCGCAGCACAGAAAATTCTTCAGGTTTGCTTTCGGGGGCGAAGCTTACCAATATCGGGTGCCGCCATTCAGCCTAGCTTTATCGCCTCGCACTTTCACGAAGTGTGTGGATGCATCTCTGGCTCCGTTGCGACTCCAGGGCACTCAACTACATAGACGATTGGCTCATATTGGCGCAGTCGGAACAGTTGGTAGTTCAGCATCAAGATGCTGTTCTCGCCCATTTGAAAGTGTTGGGGAAAAGTGTGTTGGTACCTCAACAGAGAACTACTTTACTGGAGGTAGTCTGGGACATAAGACGAATGTCGGCTTAGCTATCTTCCCCCAGGATAAGAACAATCCTGGAGACCGTGAACAAGATAAAGCTAGGTCAGTCACTCACTGTGAAACAGTTTCAGAGAATTCTGGGGCTAATTGCAGCAGCGTCCAACGTAATACCTTTTGACCTGCTGGACATGAGACCATTACAGTGGTGGCTCAGGACCAAGGGCTTCAGGTTTGCTTTTCGCTTGATCAAGGTCACGCGGCGATGCTGATGGCCATGCTCCTATCCCAAGGTCCAGTTCTGGGGGTTCCTTGTCGTCGCTTAACACTAACGACGGATGCCTCCCTAACTGGCAGGGGGGCAGTCATGAATGGCTGCTTAGCACAGGGTCTGTGGAGCAGCCATCAGCTTTCGTGGCACATAAACCAGCTAGAGCTGATGGCCGTGTTCCTGCCACTCAGGCACTTTCTCCCAGACCTGGGCCACCATGTGTTAGTCGGTCAGGAAAACACATTGTTGGTCTCCTATATAAATCACCAGGGGGGTGTAAGATTGTGCCGTTTGTGGAAGTTGGCGCATCTAATGTTGATTTGGGCCCGGGGCAAACTGTTATCAGTCAGAGCAATAAATATTCCGGGGTACCTGAATGTGACGGCAGACTCCCTGTCGAGCTCCTCTGGGATCGCTTCGACCAGCTGTTATTAATAGCCCCGTTCTGGCCGGGCCGAGTATGGCTGTCGGACATTGTGTCTCTCCTCGAAAGTCCCCCGTGGGAAATCCTGGTCAGGAGGAACCTTCTCTCCCAGGCGGGGGGTTCGCTGGTACACCCTCGCCCGGAGTTATGGAAGCTGTGGGCTTGGCCTCTGAGGGGGCCCAGCTCATAGAATCAGTTCTATCTACTGAGGTAATAGAAACCATGTTGCACTCCAAAGCACCTTCTACGAGGAGACTATATGCCCTAAAATGGAGAGTTTTCGTCACCTGGTGCACAGGCTGTTCTTTAAATCCAGTTCACTGCCCGGTTGGTTCAGTACTAGAGTTTATGCAAGCAAAGTTCTCTTCAGGGTTATCCCCTTCCACTTTGAAGGTTTATGTGGCGGCAATATCTGCCTACCACATTCCTGTAGAAAATGCATCGGTGGGGCGACACCCATAGGTAACCCGTTTCCTCCGTAGGACACTGAGGCTGAGGCCTGCAGCACGCTCGAGGGTGTCTACCTGGGACTTGGCCATAGTATTAGAAGGCCTAATGTTATCCCCTTTTGAGCCTATTGAAGAGGTACCAGAGAAGTTTCTCACATTAAAAACTGTTTCTTCTGGCCATTTCGTCCTTGAAGAGAATAGGGGACTTGCAGGCTCTTTCGGTAGCGCCCTCTTGCATTGAGTTCGCACCTGGAATGGTGAAAGCGTTCTTATTACGAAGGGAAGGTTATGTTCCTTCCGGGCCCGGTAATGCTGAACATTCTCTCTACCTTCGTTCCTTAACCAAGACCAGGAGAGATTAAATCTGCTTTGCCCAGTAAGGGATTTGGATGTCCACAGAGCTGCCTTGTGGCGGAAATCTGATCAGTTATTTGTGTGTTTCGTATCCCAGAGTAAAGGGAAGCCAGCACCTAAGCAGATGTTGAGTAAATGGATAGTTGAGACTATCTCTCTCGCATATGAGTCGGTTGGACAACCTTCACCTTTGAAAGTCCGAGCCCATTTAGCTAGGAATATGGCGGCCTCTATGGCTCTAGTATCAGGAGTTTCACTTCAAGAGGTGTGTGATGCGGCAGGGTGGTCCTCTCCGCACACGTTTGTGAGTTTTTACAACTAGGGGTGCACTGATCCGATATTAGGATTGGATATCGGCCGCGATAAAATAGCCAATCCAGTTTTTTGGGGGGTTTTTTCTCAGCAGAACCTACGTCATTCGTCAGCTTCACAGGTGTGTCGCATGCTAGAAGCAAAATGGAGCGAGCCAGAAAGTCGGCTTTGTGGAGATATTTCACGCTTGCCACGCCAACTAGTTCGTCTGTCGGCATTACTACCAATTTAATCCAGAAACACCATGTTAAGGAGCACACTGAATTCCTGCAGCTCAGCAAAACTAAAGGAGTGGACAATACAGCCCAGCAACTAATTTTGCACTATGCAAAAGAAGAATTTAGTGTAAGTGGTGACTGATAGTGGATATGGATAAAGGCTAATGTAATGATCTGACGGTAACAACACGCTTTTGACGCTCGCGCATCTTGAGGAGAAATCAAAAAAAGTGCAGCTCACACATAGTATTGCGGTAAAAATTCAAAATGTTACGTTTTTATTTTTATAACATATGATACAGTTAAACAACATCACACAACCAAATGTGCTGTTTTCCTGAATACCATCACGATTGAAAATTACACTTTTCATATGACAGCTCCATAAACAATTATTTAACATTTAGTTACTTACATTTTAGATGCAATATTAAGTGTTTTTGTTCTATTACAGCTGGGAAAATAGTTCCAAACAAAGATTCCAAGCAAAAAAGTTCCAAACAGCAGAACCATAATGCGTCTCACGTGTTCTGAATGATTCAGTGTTTGAATCAATCAGTTGAATTAAAGATTCAATGACCTGTAAACGACTGCCTCATTCTTAAATGAATCAATTGTTTTAATGGATCGTTTGAATTAATGACTCTCTCATTAAGACTCACCTACTGCCACCTACTGGTGGTTTAGTTTCATATACTTTTCAACATTTATTTTGTTTATTCAAAAATACAAATCTCATAACATTATTTAATGCAGTTGTAATTTTTCCGGGTAAATAATTTAATTTGATTGGTAACAGCCCTAGTGTCTTATTTTTATTTAATGTATTGATCAAATTTAAGAATATAATATGAAACCTGAAGCATAGCTTATATTTAATAAGATTAGGGGAAAATGCCCTTTATAAAGGTAAAATATGACATAATGCAGATTTAAAATTTGTCAAAGCTGATTGAACATTGAGAATATTGCTTCAGAATAAGTTATATTTACAACACACACACACACACACACACACACACACACACACAAATCTAACTTTTTTCCAGACAAGCACATTTTTTACCCAGACAAGTGAATGACCGATTTACTTGTCCGAAGGACAAGCACATGAACATGCTTAATGTTGAGCCCTGCATTATATTTTAGATTTTAATGCACAATTGTTATATAACAAATTTATAAGAATTAACATTTTTTGTTTACAATGTTTGGTAACTGTCAGAATACTATTGTATTTTTGACCAATACACTGTTTTGGTTCCACTGCTACACTTTATTTATTTAAAGAAGTTTGATTATGGTCTATTTTAGATTTGAATGCACAATTGTTTTTTTTAAATAAATAAGAATTCAACACTTTGCATACACCTGTTATTTTGTCTTATTATGTTTAGGGGACGTCTCAAGTTACGAATGTAACCATGGTTCCCTGAGAGGGAACGAGATGCTGCGTCGCTATGCCATACTTCCGGCATGCCTGTAATCAACTTGTTCGACTTTTTCAGAAGCTAACAGTTTTCGGTCCGGGTGTGCTTTATAGCTTCCTGGTCAATGACGTCACCCGCCTATGACGTATCGCCACACTATTGGAAATATTTCACGAGTGCTTCATGACGCAATCACAGAAGCGTTCCCGTAGCGTTTCGACATAGCGTCTTTTTCCCTCTCAGGGAAACATGGTTACATACGTAACCTAAAACGATATAAACGGTATTGCCTTATTCCATATCATCTAGATATAAATATATCGATATATTGTATAAACTCGATATACCGCTCAGCCCTACCGCCACTGGACTCTAGAGCAGTGTTCTCTGAAGTGACCAATCACGCTTCTCTGTCTGGCAATCCCATGGACAAGTCTGGGCTTGGTGGTTGCCAGGAGAACGGGACTTGCCTGACTGCATTGTGCCAAGTGTAAAGTTTGGTGGAGGGGGGATTATGGGGTGGGGTAAAAAACACATTTTGTTTGGCAAAAACATGATTTCTTGACGTTCATCATTTGCAATTAAAAACTTAAAAAATACATGTCCTTCCATTTTTAAGGCACAAATGCTCCTAAGATTAACACAGTCAGCATAAAATATTAATACAACAATAAAAACATCCAGACACACAATGTTTAAACCTCTTAAAGCTTCATTAGTTTCACAGATTTTCATCTTAACCTGTAGGAGGAATTTAATACAGCGCTGACGTCCTTACAAAACAAGCTCAAACATGGAGAAGAAATGAAAGGAGAGTGTGATAAAACAATCCAACACATCGAGGTGAGGATGAATAAAGAGTTAAACACTCAACACACACACACACACACACACACACACACAAACACACACAGTTTATTATTGACATTAGTGGGGTGTGTGTTCACACAGAGCTGACTGAAGTGAATGTGATGTGATTTCAGTCTCAAGCTGAGCACACAGAGCGTCAGATTAAAGAAGAGTTTGAGAAGCTTCATCAGTTTCTCAGAGACGAAGAAGAAGCTACAATCACTGCACTGAGGGAGGAAGAGGAGCAGAAGAAGCAGAGGATGAAGGAGAAGCTGGAGGAGATGAACACACACATCTCAGCTCTTTCACACACAATCAGAGACATGGAGGAGATGATGAAAGCCAATGACGCCTCGTTTCTAAAGGTGACCAATCAATCTGGCTTCATTCTTTGAGCATAAAACAACTTGAGACTCACTGACAATGAGAGTGTTTGATAAGATATTAACATGTTTTCAAACTCTATATTTTCCAGAACTTTAACGCCTCAATGGAAAGGTGAGTGAGCTGCTCGTATCTCTTCTCTCAGTGGATCTGAACTCAAATTCACTGCAGTTCTGACTCCTGAATGTTCCTCCAGAGTCCAGATCCCACAGCCGGATCCACGGATGAGTTCTGGAGCTTTGATTGATGTGTCCCGTTATCTGGGTAACCTGCGGTCCAGAGTCTGGAAGAAGATGCTGGAAACTGTCCAACACAGTGAGTCTCAGCAGATCTGACACCAGCGCAAAACATCCTTCAGATAGAAACACACACAACATTAACATCTGATAGAAATATATTTAATAATCACTCGAGTTTCTGAGTGAATCTGAACTGTATTTCAGAAGATCATCAGATCATACAGTGAACTCATAATGACTACAGAAGTCTGTTCCTCATGGTCTCTGCTTATGTATTAGGATACAATAGTGTTTATTGAATATGATATTAAACCTGAAGCCTCAATCCATTCTGACAGAAACTGACAGACCATTGTCATGATAGCAGGATTTATAGAAAGTCTTTATATGTGTTTTATATTTATATTTCTGATCATATTTCATCCTGTAATCTGATGTTCTTCTCTTTGCAGCTCCGTTGACTCTTGATCCAAACACAGCACATCCTCGTCTCACACTCTCGTCTGATCTGACCAGTGTGTCGTTCAGTGATGAAGATAAAACACTTCCTGATAATCCAGAGAGGTTTGACTGGTGTCCATGTGTCCTGGGATCTGAGGGCTTTAACTCAGGAACACACTGCTGGGATGTGGAGGTCGGTGACAGTACAGTCTGGAGTCTTGGAATAACCACAGCATCAAACCAGAGGAAGGGAGAGGTTTTCTTTGAGTCTAATGTCTGGCGTGTGCGGTACAAGGACAGCAAATACAGCTCAAAATCCCCAAATCAATCCCTTACTGTCTTTTCTGTTAAAGTGAAGCTTCAGCGTGTGAGAGTTCAGCTGGACTATGACAAAGGAAAATTGTCATTCTCTGATCCTGTAACTAACACACGTTTACGCACATTCAGGACGTCCTTCACTGAGACTGTCTTTCCATACTTAGGTAATTTCTGCAGAACTCCTCTGAGGATCTTACCAGTTAAACTGATTATTACAGCAGAAAATCACAGTTAAATCTGATTCTGCTTCCAGATCAATGGGTTGCTGACATGATACAATTTTATATAATTAGTAGTCATAATTTAAAATGCAGTGAATGGTTAAACATTTAAAATATAAACATAAAAAACTGTCTTTTGATTCTTTACATTTTTGAGCCCAATCTCAGAATTGTCCTGTGGTGTGACCGTCTCAAGCATGGGTCAGTAAACTACAACTTTCATAAATTAAAAAGAAAAACTTAAACATGTTGTAAACAAAGTGTCTATTTTAGAAAATGGCAATATTATTTTCATCCATATATTTCTAAAAGCGTAGGATCTTGATAGAGAAACCATGTCCTCTGGTGTGACGCCATATCCTGTAAAAGTTCAGTAAAATGTTAAAGGAACAGTGAAATAATTGATAAAATTAGTGACCCCTTATATTTCCTCAAACATCAGACATCACACTACATAAAAGTTTTTTTTCTTTTAAATTTTAAAAATAAAACAAAAAACCTTTCTACTGCCTATTTGTCAACTACCCAATTTTGCAGATTATGCTTCAATAGCAACACTATAATCACCTCCGTCATGTCTCGTTCATTGCTCACTCTAACATGGAAATTAGAGCCAATTTAACTCTTGTGTGTCATTAAGGACATTTTTGTCTCTTTCAGTTTTTAATAATAATTTTTCCTGTGTTAAGCAAATACTTTATAAAAATATACTTATAATTGTGTGTGAGTAATATTTGATAGAGAAACTTTCTACTGTTAGATTCTACAGTAGAAAGTAGAAATTCTACAGCTTTCCTGTAGCTCAACCAATAGAGCATGGTTGCTTACAACGCCAAGGTCATGGGTTCGATTCCCAAGCAAAGCAAGAATTGAGAATTGACAAAAATGTAAAATGTGTACCTTAAAAAAATACAATGTAAGTTGCTTTGGATAAAAGCGTCTGCCAAATGCATAAATGTAAATGTAATGTAAATGTAAGATTCTCACAAATCTTCTGAGCTTTACTGCCATTTAATGGGAAAGTTTGGTACTCGCTCAAACTAAATCTTGGAACACGACATTTTTAGATTAATAGCTTTGAGTTTATTCCAGTTTTTGAGTTTGTCGTGTTTTATTAACACACATTTGATATGAACTAATGTTTCTGAATGAGGAGCGAGGGAATGAGGAAGCATCAGTTTGAGTATTGAGAAGCTCTCCTACTCTGCCCTGAGACACAATCCTTGTGGAGAAACTCAGTTGTGTGTAATGTTTGATTGTAACCACTAATAGTTACTCTAAACTGCTTTGACTCTGATAGTTGATTGTGTGTGTGAAATGTAGTTCTGAGGCAATGGTTATTAGACCTCGAGGTTGTCATGCACAGAACTGTTTATGAGTGGGGTTTTCTGAATGTCTGTATTTTCTTTTGTAGAAGGATTTTTGTTTATGATCTTCCTTTGCTTATTCATCTTCTCATGCTCTGGGAATAATGTGGAGGTGCTCATTGAAGAAGAGACGGATGTGCCAGGGCATATGGGACAGATCCTACATTATGTGTCTGGACTTTATCACAAGCATTCTTTCCCCTGATAAGACTTTCTGTGATTTATATCATTTATGGGTTATTGTTTGATTTTTTTTGTTTGATTACTGTTTGTACTGATATAGTGATGAGCTCAGCTCAAATATGTGTTATTCATATATGGTGTAAATGGAAATCTCTGAGGAATCAAGTCATTGACCAGTGGGACCTTGCATATGTCATTTTTGCATATAAACAATAAGAACTTAATAAACAAACGGGTTTGGGAGAAACTTTTTAATGATGCAGCTGAGTATATTTTAAAGTAAAACAGTTCATCCCTCGTTCCTATATTGGTAAAGCTGTTTTTAGTTTGAGAGAATCAGAGAATAAGTTATTAATAAGTGATAAGAATTATGTAATTGATAAACTGAATGTGATTCATATATGTCAGTTTTATATAAATGTAACAGGTAAGATTTATGTAATAGTACACAGAAAATGCCCATGTTAAATTAACACTGCCTATACTGCGTTCCAGTTGGTTTTTATTATGCCCTTCACTCGCTAACTTCCCTCCGTCTCGTTCATCGGATGTCTGTCATTGCTTGCATTGCATGAGTGTCCACTACTGGCGGAAACTGCAATGGACTGAAATGGAACGTCCTAAGCCCTTGATCACTTGGAATCCACTGTGGAGTTGATTTATTTATTTATTTTTTCCTTTAAGGAATTGTTTAATGCACCATTCTATGTGTATATATGTATGTTTGAGTTGTTTTAAATGTTTTTAAAAATATTTAAAATACCATAGAGTTCTCTCACAATGTTTCCCGAACATATTTTTTCTCTCAAATGAGTTTTTCCACTGAATCCTTTTCGCTGCATATCTGTCGTTCTTGAAATATTCAGACATTGATTTCTCCACTTCATCGCTTGTCTCCTTCAGTGCTCTTTGAAGGTCAGTTTCCTCAACCTCATGGATTGCTTCATTTCTTATTTCGTTGTGTAGTTTATTCTCAGTTTCCATCAAGGCACTGCGAAGACTCCAGGACCACTTGCTGTATTCGTTCGATCCAGTTTCCTGTAGTCTGCGATCTCCTGAGAATTTCTGAAGCTGAAGATGAATTGTTCATTCTGTAATGCTTCCCAGAGATCTCAAATAAGTTTTATTTTTTAAGTGTGTCCAGATTTTGAGGCTTGAGAAACAATAGATTTCTTTAGTTCTTGAATATTCTCACAGTAGTTTGGGTTTGGTGGTGCCATTGGTGGATTTCCCTCCCAAAGATGAGCAGAATACTTCACATCATCATGAGCATCAAATCTAATGGCGTCACAGACTTCAGAGAGGCATCATAAGCCCCTTTCACACTGCACGTCGGACCATATTCCCGGAGCATTGCCGGGTCGCCTTCTGTGTGAAAGCAAACACGTCCCGGAATTGATTACCGAATTGATCCCGGGTCGGGGACCTAGTAATATAGCGGGATTCGACCCGGGACGAGCGCTGTGTGAAAAAAAGCCAAAACTAATGCCGCAACGTGTACGTAGTTATCGTGTGACTCCTAGAGCTTGTTTTTTCAATAATACAACCCTGCAGTGCCAGAAGAGCTCGTCGGTGTTTTAAACGCAGAGAGTGTTCGTATACAACAGAAACTAAAATTAAAAAAGCAGAAATGTGCGCAAACTGCACACAAGTGGAGACCACGGAGCTCCTTACTATCCGCGCTGAAGCGGAGATTGCTCGCCGTTATACGTCACATCCGGATGTCACGTGTCAACTCGATCCGGGACCGTTACGGGTTGTGTGTGAAAGCGCACATATTACGGTATTTCGCTGGCAGTGTGAATGGACCAAATCTAGCGGCCCGGGAACAAATGTCGGGTCGCATTATCCGTGTATTTGCCGGAATCGCAGTGTGAAAGGGGCTATAGACTTCCTCTATAGCAGTGACGTTTTGTCATCTTATTCAGCGTCTTCTGCAGTTGTCTCCTTCCCTCCGTGTTTTTCTCTACAGCTGTGACGTCTGAGACGTTCTGATGCACAAACACACACAGCTGGGATTCAGTCTGACCCTCTTCATCCTCAGGAAAACCTGTACAACGATCTGAAGAATGTCCTGTGTAACACAGGTCAAAATTGAGCAGTTAAAAAAAAAAGATAATTATATATAAATTATAATAACTATATTTCTATTCAAAATACTGAATGAATATGCCACTAAAGTTGTTCTGCTGTGCTACTTAATAATTATAATGATCAAAAAATATTTTGATAATTGAAGCGTATCGCTCCTTTATGGAAGGGCGCTGCGCATGACGTCACTGAGACGAGACGAAATCATCAGAGAGAGCACGCGCTTCGCAGATCGCGGGTGAAATTGGAGCAGACAGAAAGGCAAATATATAAATCATCCTTGTTTAATATGCATAAATAATATGTTATGTGATGCTGTAACACTCATATAAATGTTATTTGGATCATTTTAGCGTGATGATTGATGATTATTCGAGTGGATGATAGCCGATTGTGAGGCCTAAAGAGTCTGACATTTTGGAATATTTCTCTGGATTTGGTGAGTTTCAAAAATAATATAGTGTTTGATTCTCTAAAATGAAGTGCTAATGAGTTACAATAACCCTTTGAAGTGTTTCATGCGAGTTTATATGCATTTATTGTTCGGATGGTATGTGTAATGTATTGTAACTGGTTCTGAAGAGCTAAAAATGCAAATCAGCAGAATATTATCATTTATGTAAATGATTTGCTAGGTATTGAGTGATATTGAGTATTTTATACCCAATTGAGTTGATGTATGGAAGATGTGCTGAGTTTAAATGTCGTATTAGTTGCCTATGATGTTCATGGCACTGTTTGTATAAACAGGTCAGGTTTTTTTGAGAGTCTGTAATGAGATGTGATCCTGAGACGGAGAGCCGCTCACCTTACAACCCTGAAAGAGATCAGAAGAACTGCTGCGATTCCTCAAGTGATCTGTGCCTTCTCTGCTGTTACGAGTGGAATCTGTTCAGCTTTATTGGTATTTCTCATCAATCGCCTCAACATTGCACTGAACTGATCTGTTAATCTATGATAAATTAAAATAAGATGATAACATCACTGTTTTCTCCAGTACGACTGTACAGCCAAATCTAATTTTGTCGCAATATTATCCTGTTTGACACTGTGAAGCTGCTTTGACACAATCGTGATTGTAAAAGCGCTATATAAATAAAGTTGGTTGATTGATTAATCTGCAGTGAATTACTGTCAAGTTTTATTTTCAGTTAAACTATCATTTTTTTCTCAAAGCAATCTGTTTATTGCAATTGTATTTTCCTGTGTGAGTTAAGGGTTCTAACTCGGCCAAGGTAATATAGGGCCCTATAAAATCCGTTTTATTTTTTCCCAAATTCCGTTTTTTCCGATAAAATGTTTGGCAATTCAGTTTTTTTTTTACCCTTTACTGTTATTTTGGTTAAAAAAGAGTGTGCTTTTAATGTTAATGTAATAGAACATAAAACAAAAAATAGGAATGACCTTACATTTTTGAGGTAACAAACATCACAATTACTTTTTAGGACAAATATAATGCAACATAACACTGCACTTCAAGTACTTCAAATATTAATGGTTATTAGCTTTAAACTTTCTGGTAAAATACATTATAGTAGTTTATATAAGTTAAAATGAAAGTGCTCCATTAGCTTTTTCTTTCAAGTAAAAAAAATTCATAAGAATCATCTTTTACATACAGTAGGCTACTATTAATAACACATTTAAAGTTGAAAATTAACACGAAAAAATAACATTTCACCATGAAATCATGTAGTGAAATCATATCACCATTATGATATCCAGAGCTGTGAAAAATAAAAATACACTGCCAGAAGTCCCCCAACTTTAAAGGCCCATTTAAATTATTAAAAGTAGATGCTTATCTTAACTTTAAGGTTACTTTTAAAACAACCTATATACAGCATGTTAAATGCATATGTTTGGAACAGACTAACAGAGGGGAAAACGGTCGCATTTGCAGCAGATATGCATTGCTGCCTAATGTGCCCATTATAAATCAAAGCACGAGATGACAGGGGTCGAGCAGAACACCGGAAAATCTGACAGAATGGACAATATTTGTCTGTCTGTGCAATACACAAGCCGCGGTTCAGCTGCGCACGCGACCAATGCTGCCTGAGCACAACGAGTGCGCGGCTCCTGCTCTCCATACGCAAAGATTCTGCGCCGCCTGCGCGTGCAGTGTGAAACCGCCGTCAGCGTCGAGTTTCTTAACTTTTTCCCTGCTGAAAGCAGAGCCGTGGAGACCAACTTCGCCATACTTTCATTGTTTTGAGGGGCGAGCTGAAATGACGGGAGGGGTTGTGTCGCGAAGATTTGCTTTCCTCAGATACGTTCGCCACCCACACGACACAGAATTTCATTA
The DNA here is from genome assembly GCF_024679245.1 of Pseudorasbora parva. Classification (NCBI taxonomy): domain Eukaryota; kingdom Metazoa; phylum Chordata; class Actinopteri; order Cypriniformes; family Gobionidae; genus Pseudorasbora; species Pseudorasbora parva. The sequence goes on along the minus strand of NC_090182.1, from coordinate 3,641,341 downwards.
CAAATAAGTAAAATTCCAAGGAAATCTGCGTTAACACCAGATTCCGCGTTTAAATGCAGATTCCGCGTTCATATGCAGATTCCGCGATTCTGTGATCGTGGAAATTATAGGGCCCTAGTAATAGGAAACAAAGCTCCAAAATAGAAGTTAGTAAGAGACATCAAACTTACATAGAATTTAAATAAACTAAGCCCCAATAATTTAAATAAATCAATATTAATATTATTACTATTAAAAAGACCATTTCAATAACAAAGTCAACACAAACATAATTAGATAAAATAACCACAAAGGAGCTCAAACATAAATTTCTTAAAGGGAAAGATACCATTTATTTGGTGGTTATAATCGTCTTGTTTTAGTTTTTTTTCTTTCATCTACATTTATTCAATTTCCTGCAAGTAAAGAAAATCATTTGGCTAAAGTCATTTTCCTGGTCTGTCTGGTTTCTGTATTGATGTGATTTACCGTATTTCTTGCCCTCTGTAGCGAACCTAGTATTCTGGTCCATTACTGTGTATCCTGACACGGATAGAGAAAAGAGTAGCTACGGCGCATACTAGCGCTATTGGTTACACCTGCATCTCAGATGGGTTTTCTCCAAAGATGTCGATCAGGGTCATATTTCCAAGACCGACAACAAATGTGGCCAATTCATTGTCATGGTCTCTTGTTGATCTTCCAGCCAGATCTAGAGCATGAAGACAACCAGAATCTAGTCAAACTTCATCTCTAGTGTTCATCTCGTCTGACCAGCTTCATGAAAGCTCCTCTGCTGCACCTTTCGGCACTGATGGCAAACTGGAGTCCAGGCATGGCATTGATTTGGATTTCCCAGAGCTCTGAATCCCTAAAACTGACAGCACAAACACTCTCTGGTCTCCCAGTTTCTGGATGAGTTGATCTAGAACAGCAGAGATCCAGATCACAGGAACATGAGCAGCATCTCCTTCCATCAGCTCCAGTGGAAATCCAGAGCTCATCATCTCAGCTGCAAGACTCGGGAGAGAAGAGAAGTGAACCTGCAGGCCTTTCTTGTTCTTCTCCACAGATGAACAGGATTCATAGATCTGACCGATCTCCCTCATGATCTGCTCCAAACCAAAGGCTGAGGCTTGAAGATCCTCAGATATTCTCTCAAGTTCTGCTTGGTTAGCTGTCAGGTTTTCTGGTTCATGTTTCTTTCAGTTTTTGGACTGTTGATCACTTTTAAGGTCATAGGTAAGGCAAGGCAATTTTATTTGTATAGCATATTTCATACACAATGGCAAATCAAAGTGCTTTACATAGAAATTAATTATATAATTTGAATATCAGAATATCATTTGTAAGAATTAAATTGGTGAGAAATAGATCCCTATCTGCCTGATTCTAATTCGGATACCCCTGTCTGAGATGGAGCAGGTTTGCAATGTTTTCTTGACCTTACAAGTCGGTCCAAGACGGGCTTCTGTAGGGGTCGTAACCTTTGCCCCGCAGGACTTCCCCTTTCTTGAGTCCGCTTCACTGTCTGCTACCACAAGCAGAATGAAGCGAAGCACACTGCTCTCCTTTCCCAATCTCTTCCAGTCAGGCAGCTCTAACCAAAAATAATAATTAACAGATATATAAGAAATATAAATACAGTTGTAAAGAGAATTAAAAAGAATACAATGATGAAATATAGCTAAAATAACAATAACCAAAGTTAAGAACAAAGGTTAACTAATGCAGTTATAAAAGCATAAAAAGATGATGCATAGATAAGATAAGGTGCAATCAGTCGGACGTACAGTGCTCAGAGCTCATACAGTAAATGCACAGCTAAACAGATGTGTTTTGAGTCTGCATGTGAATGTGGCGACTGATGGAGCACATCTGATCTGTTCAGGAAGCCGGTTCAGCTGTGGCTGGCATAATAGCTAAAGGCAGACTCTCCTTGCTTTGAGTGAACTCTTGGTATTTCTAACTGACTTGATCCTGCTGATCTGAGTGATCTGTTTGTATTTAATCAGCATATCTGCGATGTATTGAGGTCCTTGGTCATTGAGAGATTTATAAACAAGTAATAGTACTTTAAAATCGATCCTAGATGTAACTGGAATCCAGTGTAAAGACCTGAGGACTGGTGTGATATGGTCATATTTTCTGCTTCTGCTCAGCGTTCTGTATGAGCTGCAGCTGTCTAATGGTCTTTTTGGGGAAGGCCGGTGAGAAGGCCATTACAATAGTCCAGCCTACTGGTGATGAAAGAAACTGTAAAACCTAACAGTGAAATTCACTAAATTAAATAAGTTCATTTTAATTAATGTTACCAAAAAAGTTAATTCAACTTAACAAATATGTGTAATGTTGACTTAAAAACGTATTATTGTAAGCAACCCTCAATCTAAGTTACAGATATTTATTTAATCTAGTAAATTACATCTATGGCTAATTAAATAACTAAAAGCTGATAAAATAAATAAATAAACAATAGTATTAATCTACTTCATATTAAGCCTACAGTCTTACACTAATCTCTTTTAAAGTCATTACATTTACTCATGTCAAAGTATCATCGCAGTGAGTTTCCGAGGCAACAAAACCGCGCCATTTTCCCTCCTTCAGTCGAGTCTCAGCAGGACGGCTCGCGCTACAGTCAAGAAAAACAACAGGTAAGCGTTTCAAACTTATTTATTCATATTTCGGGCATGTTTGAACGTGTTCCGTGTTATTCTCGTACCTCTTTTATGTTTATCCGAAGATTAACCAGCTCAGTAATGATGTGTGTAAAATTAGCCAGCAAACAATCTAACATTAGGAGCAAGCGCGCTATTGCATAAGTGTTATCAACGGTAATGTAAACGTTTGGAGTTAAATATGCTGTTTTACACCGCAGTTTGTCAGCGGGGAATTAAAAATATACGTTTGTGCTTTCTCACAGTCGGACAGATAAACGCTGGCTTTTGAGACCGCTGGCCATCTTTCCACGTCTCTCACGCCACAGTAACGTTAACTACATTAAAGCAAAAGGTAACGCAAACTCACGCATTCCTTATACTACAACCGTTTTAAATGTATTGTTAATCGAATTCGAGTTTTCTCTATCATATGTGATGCTAGTTGATTTGACTAAAGCAGCTGAAGCTCCGGGGTGAACAAAGTGACTCGGAGTATTTGAGATCCTGTTTTGCTAACGTTAGATAACATTTTAAACTGTTATTTGTTCCTCATGACGTTTTCTCATTTGTAACTCACACTAACACATTGTTGCCATGCTTTTAACTCTTTTCAGAGCAAAGACGAAGGTGCAATGGCAGCAACATGGCTACAATACTATGAGTAAGTTAGAACTAACATTGAACAAATCAATGGGATTTTATAACGTTACTGTGCGAAATGCAAATGATAACGTTATGAACAGTGTTGGGAGTAACGCATTACAAAAGTAATACATTACAGTAACTTATTACTTTTTGCTGTAACGCAGTAGTGTAAGGCATTACTAATCAATTTTCAGTAATATTTTACTCGGTACATTTCCAGTAACGCGTGCGTTACCCCCCCCCCCCCCCCCCCAAAAAAAAGAAAGAAATACAATAAAACGAAAAAGGAAAAGGAAAAAAAGGCGTGATACATTAACGCATGAAAAATGCAAGTTATTACCTGTTCGTGGTCATTCAATAGCCACGTGTGGTGTCCAGGTTAGTAATTAAATACTAAATGACAGCTTCTGATATGTTTTTGTATAGCGATTTACTTCATTTTCCTTCAATTCAGTACTTCAATTCATCTCCCTCTTGCTGGTGTACTTTTGGATATGGTGTGACATAGTCCAGTGAAGGCGTACGTGTTTATTGCGGGTTTTACAGAAGTGCCGCAGGCATGATCTCAGCCTCTGTGCTCGCACTGGCCAGTGGAAAAGTGGCTAAAGAAGGTTTAAAGGCTCTGTCGTTTCAAAGAATAGCACAACGGCGAGCGCATCGAAGAACGGACGAGAGACAAGGCGCGCGCTGCAGAGCCAAACTATAGGCCTAATGCCTCTAATCAACACTTGGGTGAAGATGACAGAATAAGACTACTGCACACCGTGACACTGTCGTTTAGATTTTTTATAGTAATACAGTCATTTAGTTCAGTTAGAGAACAGGCCGTTCAAATAAAAACGGAAGCATGAACCGAAAATGTGATCTTGAGCTGACAGATGATCGCGGAAGATTTGGTTTCAAAGTAAAATGTAAAAGCGCCTATTAAAGGGGGTTTGTCATTGTGTTGTGTATTTCATTAAGAATAATAGGCTAATTTTAAACCGAAACTAAAAATCTGCTTGGCCGCACACAGAGCGCGCATTTACTAACGAGCTGTGCGCGCACTGGCGCGTTTTCAGTTCATATGGAAGCTTAACTTTTATAGGAATTCATTGAAAGCACTCGCTTTGCCTCCGCTCCCGTTATTAATGACCAAGCGGCAGTGCGCATGTTCCTTTCGGTTAGATAGATTAGTGATTTAAAAGCCCAGATACCGGTGATGTCATCACACTTTGATTAACCGGTGGGAAAATGTCCCCACCGACTCATCCCTACAGTACATTCGCGAGATGGATGCGCATTGCTTAGTTTATCAGAGATGAGGACAAGAACGTAGGCTAGTCAAATGCAAATGCAGTCAAATACAACCTTTTTCTAAAACCGAAATAACTAGGCTATCTCGCAACTATGTTGCAACAATAAGAAAAGAACAAATGCGCATATTGTCATAACTTAGAGTTTACACAGTTCTGTTGTGTCTATGAACACAGACGCTATTCCCAGATATTGCCAGATAATCACTTTACCTCTAAAATAATACTTATAACAGAGTTGGATCGTCATGATTTCTTGCATTGTCTTGAGCATTCACTTTTTTGCCAATTCTCTACTGTTAGCCTATAGCCCATGTCATTATTCTTCATCATATCGCCTTCTACTGGATGTAAAATGCTCTCTGTCTACATCTTAGAATGTTAAGAGCTACTTCTGTAGTTATTTTGGTGAAAGTAACTCAAAAGTAATACAGGAGTAATGTAACGCATTACAATTCTGAGACAGTAATATTGTAGTGTAATGAATTACTTTTAAATAGCAGTAGTAAGTAATCTATAATATATTACAGTTTGGAAGTAACTTGCACAACACTGGTTATGAACAGCTTTGTGTTCGTGATTTTTTTTTTTTTGTTGTCAGGCCTTTATCCTCAAGATATGCATTCACCTTGAGAATTTCATCTTTGTTTCCAAATGTAGTGATTTCGGTTTTGTCTTTGTTTAACTGAAGATAGTTTTGGCACATCCAGTTGTTAACTTCATCAATGCATTTGCACAGGGAGTCAATGGGGCTGTAGTCATTAGCTGATAGTGCTAAGTAGAGCTGGGTATCGTCAGCATAGCTGTGGTAAGCAATATTGTTATTTTTCATTATTTTGCTCAGTGGCAGCATATTCAGGTTAAACAGGAGTGGTGCTAGAATTGACCCTTGTGAGACTCCGCATGTCATGGATGTCCACTCAGACTTATGGTCTCCTATACTCACATAATAACCTCTCCCTTCTAGGGAGGGCTCGATACCACAATTTTGGCTTCGGTACTGTACCACAATCTAATACCGAAGTACCGATATTAAATTGATACCACACGGTGTGATATTAGCGCGGGTATTGCACGCGAATGAGAACAATTATGCATGTTTTGAGTTTATAAAGTGGGAAATTACCACAAATGTTTATTAGTAAATTAATCAGCAAAGCTTATCACATCAAATCAGTCATTTGAAAACTTTCTTGCGAGAAATAATTTCAGGAAAATATCTCTCAAAATGAGCAAATTGCTTTTGGTTTCAAAAGACGTCGCACTACACTAAAGCAATCTGCATAATCCGATTCAACATTTCACACTCGTCTCGGGATGGAGAACGGAAATCATTTAAGCGATTTTATAGCATTTTGCAATAACAGTTCCAGGAGTTATGAGCTCATAACGACACACACACACACACACACACACACACACACACACACACACACACACACACACACGCCTGTAACTTAAAGCTTGCACAATATACATTAAGTTTCCTTAAACAGTCAAATACACAGAATTATGTACAAATGTCCGTCTTTAGTGAGTATTCACATAAACACAGTCGGTTGTGTCTGTGCAATAGTACGCATGCAAATATAATGAGATCTAAATGTCATTGGTTGAAACGAAAGCTGGAGATTGTGATATTCGATCTTATGTTAGGCAGTGTGTGTGTGTGTGTGTGTGTGTGTGTGTGTGTGTGTGTGTGTGTGTGTGTGTTGATCAGTGTTAAAAGATCATAGATGTCTAAATGAGATGGTTTGAATGATCACTGACCTGTCGATCTCTTCAGAAGTCTTAAAGTCAGGATAGTGACAGATGCTTGGCTAGGTTTGATGGCTCTTCATCAGTTTTATAAGCAAAGTCATTACAAATTTCACTTCTACTCCTCTCTTTATTAATTCGTTTTGGGCATCTTGAGTGAGATTTGAATGCTTTATCCATGTTGTTCGTCTGTTGTCATCACATTTGCCGGTTGTTTCGGGTCAGTTTGGGTAGAGCGCTGCCATCTAGCGGTGAACAGCAGCATATACCGAAATGTGCAAAATCATGATATCGTACCGTTTTAAATAAAATATATACCGGTATTTTTCCAGTACCGGTATACCGCACATCCCTACTCCCTTCTAAAGTATGACCTGAACCATTTGAGGACCATCCCAGAAAGCCCAACCCAGTTTTCCAGCCTGTCTTGAAGTATGTTGTGGTCAACAGTGTCGAATGCAGCACTGAGGTCCAGTTGTACCAGAATTGATGTTTTGCCTGTATCAGTATTTAAGCGAATATCATTTATAATCTTTATGAGCGCTGTCTCTATACTGTGATGCGGTCAGAAACCAGATTGAATTTTTTAAAAAAGTATCCGTTTGAGCTTAAGAATTTGTTCAGTTGATTGAAAACAACTTTTGAGATATCCAGGTTTCTCTTTTTCAGAAGAGGCTTAACTACTGCTAGCCTAGAAATCTAGACGCACCCTAGCGGCAGTAAATTTAATTTGCCCGCAAGTGTCGTCTAGGAACTCTCAATACCATTCTGAGCTGTGTTCCTCAAAATCTGGACGGCCCAATCACATCGTGTATCGAGTCGGCGGGCGGGGCCATAATGACGACGGCCGAGTTGCGTTTGAGTGCTTCTAGTAAACACAGAAACCGGCGAACGGCGGCGGTCTGTCGAATCAGCTTTGACCGCGACTCTGGAAGACTTGGAGTTAAGCTTTTCTCTGAGAAAAGAACAAAGAGCCGACTCTATACATGATACCGACCGGATACGGCGAATGTTTATCAGTCAGCGAGCTCTGCTTCACCTTCGTTGCTCTGGTTGGTGTAGCGCTATCCTATCGCGTGCAGAGGGAGTTTGTCACCATTGACAGCTCAATCCGAGGGGCGGATAAACGGTTGTCTTTCAAACTCCCTCTGCACGTGATAGGATAGCGCTACAACCAACCAGAGCAATGAAGGTGAAGCAGAGCTCGCTGACTGATTAAACATTCGCCGTATCCGGTCGGCTAAACTCCGAACACATCTTCCCTTTTTAAGAATGACTTCAGTGCCGTTCTTTGTTCTTTTCTCAGAGAAAAGCTTAACTCCAAGTCTTCCAGAGTCGCGGTCAGAGCTGATTCGACAGACCGCCGCCGTTCGCCAGTTTCTGTGTTTACTAGAAGCACGCAAAAGCAACTCGGCCGTCGTCATTATGGCCCCGCCCACCGACTCTATACACGATGTGATTGGGCCGTCCAGATTCTGAGGAATACAGCTCAGATAGGTATTGAGAGTTGCTAGACGACACATGCCGGAAAATTAAATTTGCTGCCGCTAGGGTGCGTCTAGATTTCTAGGCTAGTACTTTCCTACATTTATCAATAATTTTCTCAATATGCGTTTTAAATGTGAAATAGAAATGTTGAAATCATAGGCAGAGTTAAGAAGGGAATGACACAGCTGAATATAATCAAGCATAATGAGTCCAGGCAGTGGGTTATGGGTAATGTAGTCCATGATAAGACAGCACAAGAGTCTGGAGGAGAGCCCCCTAGTGGAGATCATGAGCTCTACAGCTGGAGGATGAGACAGTCCTTTGATGAACTGCTAATGTCTCATACTATAAGAGTATCAATTTTGTTTTATTTTTGGTATTAAATTATGCCAGTGTACATTTTTATATAAATGACTTAGTGTTATGAACAGTATTAAAGAAAGAAAAGATGACTAACTTAGTTTAGTTTTAGTGGTTTATGTAACCGGCCCCAGAAGGTCCAAAAGTTCACCAGAGATTCCACCCTCTAATAAAACCATTATCAGGAAGTGACTAATCTTTTTATTTCTACCTTTCATTTTTACTGAAAGCTAAAACGAGTCGGTGTTGTGAAGAACAGAGGACGACGATTTGCATTAGGATTTTTGTGTATTTCTAAATTAGATTTTTATTGTAATCGTTATTTACTTTTCAAACCAAATTTTAGAAAGTGAAAGATAATTGTAGATTACTGGACCTTTTACAAGACGAGGAAATGGATTCAAAATCTGCTGAAGATCCTACTTGTCCTATTTGCCTTGAAATCTTCAAGGTTCCTGTTTTTCTGTCCTGTAGTCACAGTATTTGTAAAGAGTGTCTGCAACAGTTCTGGAAAACTCAGGACACTCAGGAGTGTCCCGTCTGCAGGAGAAGATCCTCAAAACCTGAACCGCCAGTTAATCTAGAGTTAAAAAACTTGTGTGAATCGTTGATAAAGGAGAGAAATGAGAGGCGTTCATCAGAGTCTGAGGAGATCTGCAGTTTACACAGTGAGAAACTCAAACTCTTCTGTCTGGAGGACAAACAGCCTGTGTGTTTAGTGTGCATAGTATCAGAGAAACACGCCAAACACACATTCAGACCCATCAGTGAAGTGGTTTCATCTCACAAGGTAAGACAAATATCTCTCATTTCATGCTAAATACAGTGATAAACACACAGTACTATTTGTGTATACAATAGAATAGTAGCCTATTTACTTTTGCTCAGACTAAATCTCCACGACTTACTAGTGATATAAAATTATCCACTAAGCTTTGAAGGCTCTGATGTTCAAATTGAATGTAAATTGAATAGTAACCTATTTACTTTTACTCAGACTAATGTAACAGCATTGGTACAAAACATTTTTGGAAAAAATAGATATGTCATGGGTTATGAAATCAAGCTCTAGGCCTGCAGACGCTTCTACACACATTAGTGTAAGAATGGGTCGCTCTCAGGAGCTCAGTGAACTCAAGCGTGGGGCCGTGATAGGTTGACACCTGTGCAATAAGTCCATTCCTGACATTTCCTCACTACTAAATATTCCACGCTCAACTGTTAGTGGGATTATAACAAAGTGGAAGCGATTGAGAACAACAGCAACTCAGCCACAAAGTGTTAGGACACGTAAAATCCCAGAGCGGGGTCAGCGCATGCTGAGGGTCACAGTGTGCAGAAGTCACCAACTTTCTGCAGAGTCAACAGCTCCAGGGCCTTCAGATGAGCTCAAGAACAGCGTAGAGAGCTTCATGGAATGGGTTTCCATGGCCGAGCAGCTCATCCAAGCCGTACATCACCAAGAGCAATGCAAAATGTGGGATGCAGTGGAGTAAAGCAGCCGCCACTGGACTCTAGAGCAGTGAGACGTGTTCTCTGAGCGACCAATCACGCTTCAGTCTGACAATCCCATGGACGAGTCTGGGTTTGGCGGTCCCCAGGAGAACAGGACCAGCCTGACTGCATTGTGCCAAGTGTAAAGTTTGGTGATGGGGGGATTATGGTGTGGGTTTTTTTTCCCCAGGAGTTGGGCTTGGCCCCTTAGTTTCAGTGAAAGTAACTCTCAATGCTTCAGCATATCAAGACATTTTGGACAATTTTATGTTCCCAACTTTGTGGGAAGAGTTTGGGGACGGCCCCTTCCTGTCCCAACATGACTGCGCTCCAGTGCACAAAGCGTCGGTCCATAAAGACATGGATGAGGAGTTTGGTGTGGAGGAACTTGACTGGCCTGCACAGAGTCCTGAGCTCAACCCGATAGAACAGCTTCGGGATGAATTAGAGCGGAGACTGAGAGCCAGGCCTTCTCGTCAAACATCAGTGCCTGACCCCACAAATGAGCTTCTAGAAGAATGGGCAAAAATCCCCATAAACACACTCCTAAACCTTGAGGAAAGCCTTCCCAGAAGAGCTGAAGCTGTTAGAGCTGCAAAGGGTGGGCCAACTCCATATTAAACCCTAAGGCTTAACAATGTTGTCATTAAAGTTCATGTGCATGTAAAGGCAGGCGTCCCTAAACTTATGGCAATATAGTGTACTTTCAGTTCCTGTATTTGCATTTGTACAACCACACATTTACAATTGCATGGAGATAATAATTAAGAATTGGCCATTGCAAAAAAACACATTTGTTTGGTGATTTCTTGATGTTTATCATTTACAATTAAATAATTTTAAAGGACCCGTTTTTTTTTATGTTTACAGTGTGCAATATAACATGAGTTCATGTTTCACGTGTAAAAAAGCACAGTATTGTTCACACAATTGACTGATCTGTACAGCGCTGTTTCCTCTGTCCTATAAATGGCCTGATGATTTCCTTGTTCTATGAAGTCCCTCCTTCAGAAACACGTAACGAGTTCTGATTGGGCCAGCGCTTCCCGTGTTGTGATTGGACAGCAGCTTAGCGCACTTTGCCCGGAAAGGTCCCGCCATCAGGTCCATTCATCAGTGCTCTAACAGCAACATTACACACTAACTAAAGCTTGAACGATGGGATCGCAAAGAACAGGACCTTTAAAGATATATGACCTGCCATTGTCAGGCTCAAATGCTTCTGAGACATTCATCATTAAAATATTAATATAACAATAAAAACATCTAAACACACAATGTTTAAACCTCTTAAAGCTTCATCAGTTTCACAGATTTTAATCTTAACCTGTAGGAGGAATTTAATACAGCGCTGACGTCCTTACAAAACAAGCTCAAACATGGAGAAGAAATGAAAGGAGAGTGTGATGAAACAATCCAACACATCGAGGTGAGGATGTGTAAAGTGTTAAACACTCAACACACACACAGTTTATTATTGACATTAGTGGAGTGTGTGTTCACACAGAGCTGACTGAAGTGAATGTGATGTGATTTCAGTCTCAAGCTGAGCACACAGAGCGTCAGATTAAAGAAGAGTTTGAGAAGCTTCATCAGTTTCTCAGAGACGAAGAAGAAGCTACAATCACTGCACTGAGGGAGGAAGAGGAGCAGAAGAAGCAGAGGATGAAGGAGAAGCTGAAGGAGATGAACACACACATCTCAGCTCTTTCACACACAATCAGAGACATGGAGGAGATGATGAAAGCCAATGACGTCTCGTTTCTAAAGGTGACCATCAATCTGGCTTCATTCTTTGAGCATAAAACAACTTGAGACTCACTGACAATGAGAGTGTTTGATAAGATATTAACATGTTTTCAAACTCTATATTTTCCAGAACTTTAACGCCTCAATGGAAAGGTGAGTGAGCTGCTCGTATCTCTTCTCTCAGTGGATCTGAACTCAAATTCACTGCAGTTCTGACTCCTGAATGTTCCTCCAGAGTCCAGATCCCACAGCCGGATCCACGGATGAGTTCTGGAGCTTTGATTGATGTGTCCCGTTATCTGGGTAACCTGCGGTCCAGAGTCTGGAAGAAGATGCTGGAAACTGTCCAACACAGTGAGTCTCAGCAGATCTGACACCAGCGCAAAACATCCTTCAGATAGAAACACACACAGCATTAACATCTGATAGAAATATATTTAATAATCACTGGAGTTTCTGAGTGAATCTGAACTGTATTTCAGAAGATCATCAGATCATACAGTGAACTCATAATGACTACAGAAGTCTGTTCCTCAAGGTCTCTGCTTATGTATTAGGATACAATAGTGTTTATTGAATATGATATTAAACCTGAAGCCTCAATCCATTCTGACAGAAACTGACAGACCATTGTCATGATAGCAGGATTTATAGAAAGTCTTTATATGTGTTTTATATTTACATTTCTGATCATATTTCTAATAAATAATAGGAAGCGCAAAGACGGCGGTGAAAAGGCCAGAATTAAAAAATAAATAAGAAGGCTCTGGAAACTGACGCGGCCAAATGTTCTAAGCTGTGCACATTGTTACTCAAAAAAACAAATGATGACGACGAGGCCGGTAAGTAATTATCCCGTTAAGGTAGTTAGGAGCAGTGCAAGATGCGACCGCGCAAAACAATGCTGTCTGCAAACCACGTTCATGTATCAAACTTTTTCTTAGCTCTTCAGCAGCAGCCGCCTCTAGTCCGTTTTGCTGCTAATAGTGAAGAGCAAGGCCCAGTAACGTTACCAAGCTCCAGTCATGAGCCCAACACACCAGAATGGGCAGGTAGGATTGTCATTCAGAAGAACTAATAGGAAGAGCCCTGCTCAATGAAACATGCCCTGAGATAATAATGATGACCTGATGATTCAGCAATACATTAATGACACTGAGTGACTTGATTTGAAAGCTTTGTAAAAAGGGGGTATTTGTGTTGAGAAATAAATGTAACAAATTTCACTTAGTGTCAGAAAGCGAACGAGAACCCAGTTGTGAAGAGATTAGCTCTTACTGTAGCTCTTACTGCTATTGTACCATAGTGTGTGAATAAGCAAACATTATCACTGAATTGTTTTCCAGTTCAAATATCGAAATATTCTTAATTCAAGAAACATTTACTAGACAAGTGAAATGACATAAGAAATTTGTCAAAAAAAACTAAAAATCTTTTCTTCATTTCAATGTTTGGATATTTATGAATACTAATACTTTTAAAAAAAGAGATTGATACTGTCCTGTTATTTACGGTTCTAATAAATCTTCACCGTGAAGCAAAACTTAAGCTACTGTTTTTGCACTGTATTGAAAATTATATTTTTCAAAAATACAAAGATTTATTACTTAAGGCTCTAGAATAGTGTACCTTATGCAGATTTATATTCTGAGGTTGGAATCATTATTTTAATGCAGTCTGTCGTGAACTAAAGTGGGCCGGTCTAAGGCATGAAACTCCAGGCCTGAAAATGAGTCTCAATCCGGCCCTGCCTATAGTGTATGATATACAGAAACATATACAGGTTTGTATTGAACATTTATGGAGCATAAATTTGTGTGAAAATAAATCATAAAAGTGGTTTACTTTATTAAAAACATTTTAAATGTATGAGGTGACGAGGGCCACGCATGGGGCAAAAGGCACAGTATTAATACAAATACTTTAGCTAAAATAATGTTTTATTTAATACCTGTTCAAAACAATCACTTTAGCAAAGTTTGAACATGTTTCTGTTTATTTTGATGAATAAAATAATACATTTTTGATTAATAAATATGCTGTCTTTAGAAATATATCTGAAAAATATAGAAACAAAATCACTGAAATAAGTAAAGATTCAGAAAACATTGAAGGAGATCCCATAATAATTTAATATATATTTACAGTAATAACAATAACTTTTATATTAATAATAATAATATTTGTCATGATAGCAGGATTTATAGAAAGTCTTTATATGTGTTTTATATTTACATTTCTGATCATATTTCATCCTGTAATCTGATGTTCTTCTCTTTGCAGATCCGTTGACTCTTGATCCAAACACAGCACATCCTGAGCTCACACTCTCGTCTGATCTGACCAGTGTGTGTGTGTCGCTCAGTGATGAAGATAAAACACTTCCTGATAATCCAGAGAGGTTTGACTGGTGTCTGTGTGTCCTGGGATCTGAGGGCTTTAACTCAGGAACACACTGCTGGGATGTGAAGGTCGGTGACAGTACAGGCTGGGGTCTTGGAATAACCACAGCATCAAACCAGAGGAAGGGAAAGGATTTCATTAAGTCTAATGTCTGGCGTGTGGGGTACGGGAACAGAAAATACTTCTCTCAATCCCCAGATCAACCCTTCACTGTCTTTCCTGTTAAAGTGAAGCTTCAGCGTGTGAGAGTTCAGCTGGACTATGACAGAGGAACAGTGTCATTCTCTGATCCTGTAACTAACACACATTTACTCACATTCAGGACGTCCTTCACTGAGACTGTCTTTCCATTCTTATGTAATCACTGCACAACTTCCCCTCTGAGGATCTTACCAGTTAAACTGATTATTACAGCAGAAAATCACAGTTAAATCTGATTCTGCTTCCAGATCAATGGGTTATTGATGTGATATGATACAAATGAATATAATTAGTATTGTCATAATTTAAAATGCAGTGAATGGTTAAACATTTATTTGTCTTATGGACCTGTTGTTATAAAAACTGCTTTGTCTTTTTGATTCTTTATATTTTTGAGCCCAATCTCAGATTTGTCCTGTGGTGTGACCGTCTCAAGCATGGGTCAGTAAACTACAACTTTCATAAATTAAAAAGAAAAGCATGAAAATAATCTGGGGCAGGGTGAGTACAGTTTTTTGAGCACTTTGTTATTTTGGCTTGGATTTTAATTTCTTGAAATATGAACTGAATTTAGAAATGCTTGGCTGTGTTTAATAAACTAAATGTATTTTTGAAATGAAGACGGCGTTTGGAGTGGAGTGTGTGTTAAATAATCACTGTTCCCTGAATCAACGGCTTAATACAAGAGGCCAACCTAAGAGTTCACTGTAAAAAAATCCCCATAACATTTACGGTAAAATGTAAGTTTAGATTATGGTTATTCATTGTATAATACGGAAGCTTACCATTAATTGGTTTCAACCGTGTGTAATACAATTATTATTATTATTAATATTATTATTATTATTTTTTATTTATTTTTTTGCAGCCTAAAATACGACAAAAAGTTTGTCTTTTTGTTAAATAAAGAAAACAAGGATGTTCTGCCGTCTCACAATACTTGAAGCACAGACGTGAGAAATGTATAAAATAATTTAAGTGTCTAATTTTAAAGTTTGGGAGAAAGAGAAGCAGATCTAAATAAGCGTTAGGCCTAGGGCATGAAAGAGAACTCAGGTACGGTTTTCTGTTTATTTTGTTTAGCTATTGATTTAAAGAAAAATCTCTAATAGCAGCGATGGGTTTATACCGTGAGACTGAACATCATTAATACACAATCATTTAACCAAACAATACAGCTGGACAGGGTGAATACTACTGATCTAGAGTCAGTGTTTGACATTTCATTAGGTTAATAGTTAACTTTGTGGCAATCAGCACTTTACATGCAGGAATTTCCCACAATATAGGTGGATTTAGTAAATCAACCAGCCCCATGTATGTTGCAGGCAAGACATCAAATAGTTACCGTCGACTGTTAATTAATTCTGCAAATTCCATGTTATTGAACGATTACTAGTGTTGATGCAGAGACTATGAGTGCTTAGAAACGGATCTGTGTCCGAAAATATATATTTTTAAAAAAGCTTGGAATTTGGGAATCGATTCGAATGAATCAGTTCATTAAAGCGAGCGATTCGTTCGCGAATCAGAGGTCACCGCATAACGTCACACTCGCTCTTCTTCGGTGGTGGCGTGGAGCAGCGCTATAAATGGCGACGCGTTCTTCAGTGCGTTCCCTCATTCTGCGATGTCGAGGTGGAAGAGAGACAGAACTCATGAAGATGAGGAAGGCAGATTGCTACAAGAAGGTAAATCTGACTAAAACAGCGAATTGAGTACAATATGTAGGGTTACATAAGTGACGAGGGACAGTTTAGTCGATGACGCTTCAAAATGCGTGTGCTGCTAGCGGGAGCGCGCGGGATTCCGTAGCACGTGGTTTTTCCTCAGTACTTTAAAGCGGGAAAAAGTCTTTTGACTTTAGTATATTTTTCACGTCATTACATTGTTTAAAGCATTAGAAACTAATGGAAATATTTTTAAAGATTTATTTTATTCATGTTATTCTATGTAAGTGGACACCGGCACTCGGTAGTTTAATAAATAAACCGTGTAGACTTTTTTTTTTTTCTTTTTTTTTTTTCTCATTCACCAATCAAGTTTGTGTTTTTTATATTGAGTTTGGTTAAAAACAAAGATGATTCTCAACTATATTATGAAAGATACAATATAATGTATTAAAATACAACAATGTGGGTAAATTGGTCATATATGGGTTTTCCCATTAAATGCATCCAACATCGTCTCTAATTTGCATATTAATGTGTTCTTGGAGCAATATGTAATGACTAAAGTATATTCATTACTTTACACTTTAATGTGTATATTGGTGTTTATTTTAGGTGTCTGAATGCGGCGTTGACCCCAGATGAAGCCAGAGCTGCTGTATCTCTGAGGTGAGTGTGTGTGCCGTGTGTTTTGAGGTGAGTGTGTGTGTCTTCTGTGTGTGTTTGTGGACCCAGCGGTAGTCAGCTGTGCAGGCCAGCCCGTGCCTGAGCTAGTGTTACTCTGCTGGGACAGTAAGGAGCGGCCGTCTGTGCTCCTCAGGTTTGGCTGTTTTAGTGACTCCTGAGCAGCACTGGCCGTGCCGGGCCCTCTGAGAGTGGACTGTGCTCTCCACATGAGCCGGCCCTAGTCTGAGGGCCCACACTCAGTCACATGACATTGTTGGTTTGACAAAGTTGACTTTGATCTTCTGTACTATTTAAGCTTTTTATTCTTGGACTAAAATTTCTAAATGCTCCTACTATCTAGACTCTTCAAGCTCTCTACACCAAACTCAGATCTTCACACTGATCCGGTCTGCGGTTTTCCTTAAAATGTTAATTTAAACTTGGAAAAGTCCCATAGACTTACTTTTACAGTTGGACTTTACAAAAATGCAAATGCTGAACCGCACCAGAGGGTTAAAGTGCTTCTGTTTGGCTGACGTCACTAATGCGGCTTTAATTTCAACACCTCCACTTCATGATCAACACAGTCCCAATACACCAATATAGCAGTCCCATTAGGGAGGTAAAGCGGGTCGTGTGCCTTTTCATGTTGCCTGATCTGTCTTTTCCTCCCATCTCTGCAGGAAAAGCCTACTACACTTCTCTTTATTCACCGCTAATGTCATAATGTGTGCTTGACAGTGCTTTCTCTCATTGTAGGAAAGGTGTGTGAAGATCTGTTCCTGAACCCTTTTTCTCTTTTATAAAGAGGTTGGCTATTTAAATGATCAGTGCTTGGTGTTTATTTATGTGAACGCATGATCTACAGCGATCCCGGGGACCTTTAGGGCAAATTTACTAGTTACAGGTCCAACATTTTGTTTTGTTTTCTGTGCACTTTGTATTTGTAAATGATTTGAACTTGAAATAAAGGCTGAGTTGTTACTCTTTGTAAGTCTTGTGTATTTGACTGCAATGGGTTTTGTCAGCATTTCTGATCGGATAATTAGATCTCAATGGATGGGTTTAAAACAGTTCACTACATTTAAGGACAATAAGTGTCGTTTTTACTTATTTTTCACTTGATGCTTTTTACTTTGCACAAGACAAAATAACTGATGTGCAAATTATGAAAATCCAATATATTGGGGTTCCCTATCGAGAGGTTCCTCGTTGTAACGGTGGTGGCCGCCATAACCTCAATTTAATAACTTATATCCCAAAATTTCAGGCGCCAGACAGTTCTAAACTGCCAAAACACAATTATACTTTATATATATATTTTCCCATAAAGACACAATTTCATTTCATTTTCACAGAGGAATTTATTCCTTCAAAAACTCCAAACAATAGGGATTTCAGGTAAGAAGACACAAAAACAAAGGTGACATGTCAGTTTGTGATAATTCCATTATCAAAAAAAAAAAAAACATGAAAGATGAAATCGTGCAATTGATGACGACACTGGTCACAACTCCCTGAAAGTCTGCGTCGGCAGATTCGTACTTCCACCTTCTCGCAATACAATTTGGCGTGAATGGAGAGTTTAGAGGGACCTCATCAGGCTCCAGGATGAAAGGGACAGCCTTTGAATTTGTCTCGTTTCCAGCCGATCATTGAAGTGCGTCGCATCAGAAGTCACAGACTCCGCGTCGTACCTGACAGCGTGCGATGAACAAGCGGCCGTTTTCTTCCACGGTAACCAAATTCTCTCTCTCTCAATCAAATTAACTCCTCGCTTATGCTGACCAACAACAACACTGACGTGTCCTTTTTTCCTAGCTCTCAGGTGAAATAGACCTCACCTTTATATACTTATTTCCGCTAATTAATTTACTCCACCCTATTCGTTTTAAAGTGACAGTAAAAGTAAATTCCTATTTGCAATTCTGTTACACTCTTCCCCCCTGGAAGAAAACAACCCCTGGTTGTTTTAAGGAAAACTCCAAATTAAAATCCTAAGAAATCTTCCTCATCAGAAGCTTCTTGAAATAGATCCAGGAGTTTTTTCCTTTCTTGCAACTCCAACTCCTCAGCCGTTGGATTGCACATTTTCAAATTGCAGACGTGAGCGGTACGCACATCCTCCTCGGTGTCTTCCAGAACTGTTTGGTAGTTCAAAGGACCCAGCTGGTTGGTAATACAGTAAGGACCTTTCCACTTCTGTGCTAGTTTTGCACTAAACTTACGCTGGGCGCTAGACTGTGGGAAGTTACTTAACCATACGCGATCCTTGCGTTTGAATGTCAGCTCTCTCCTATTTTGGTTATAATTTCTTAGTTGTCTCATCTTGGCTTTCTTGCTGTGTTCTTTGGCTTGAGCCTGCAGATGATGAACCATGTCATATGAGGCAGCATCTGGAGTTAGGTTAGCTCCATGGAGTATTTTGTCCATCAGACTTTGGAGTTTCCTGCCGAGCTGAAGTTCTGCTGCCCATATGAAAAAAACCTATATGGTTCATATATAGTGACCATATATGTTCCTTACTTAAATCAGTCAGAATCATCTTATATGTTTAATGTAAGTCCCATATATGTCATACACAAAATCAGACCGTTTATGGCCCATTTCATACTAAAAAGCACACAGAAAACTTTTGGGCCATGTATGAATCCTGCAAAAATCTTATATGAGTTTTACATGTAAACTGTATGCAATGGTATATGGTATTAGTAGAAAATACATGATATTCATATACAAATCATATAAAGTTCTTATACTGAATCATATGCTAGTCATATTAAAGTCATATAGGATTTATTTATATTTTGTGTCATTTGTTTATATGCTTTTTATGCAGATTTCATATTTTTTTAATGGGAAATGGTGTGTTAGCTCTTCAAGTTTATATAATATACAAATAAACTACATATAATAATCATACATTATTTCAGTCAATATTACAACATCTCTGCATATACTAACCATATATAATTTCAATCAATGACATACACACATTTGTGATGGAAACACTTTTATTTCAACACAAAATTAAACACTCAAATTATACTCCACATGAGTAATTTACAATTCCAACTTGATAGCAAACTGAACTTTGCTCAGGAAAAAAACAAAACCCAAAAAACAACAACAAAATACATTGAAGACACTGTCATGGCCATCAATCAAAGATAATGAACGGATTAGTTCACCCCAAAATAAAAATTGACTGATCATTTACTCACCCCCGTCTCATCCAAGATGTTCATGTCTTTATTTCTTCAGTGGAAAAGAAATTAAGTTTCTTGAAGAAAACATTCCAGGATTGTTCATCATATAATGCTTTTCAGTTGCAACCAAAATGTTGAAGGTCCAAATCAACGCCGTTTCAAAGGGCTTCATAGCCTCTGCGTGATCCCAGATGAGGAATAGGGTCTTATCTAGTCAAACGATCAGTCATTTAAAAAAATGTATATACTTTTCAACCTTAATTGTTCAACTTGCTCAGCTCTGCGAGGTGCCAAGGATGACGTAATCACGAAATCTGAAAATAAATGAACGTCTTATGGGTTTGGAACGACATGAGGGTCATTTTAACAACATACATTTTTGGGTGAACTAAACGTTAAAAATTGACAAAGTTTAATAAATACTGTAATAATGTATTGCTCATTGTTAGTTCATGTTAGTTAATACATTACAATAAAGTCTCATTTGTTAACATTAGTTCAAGTCTTACAACTCAGAGTACATAAACTTCTTCAACACTTCCGCTTCAGAACTGAACCAGTCCTCATGGGATGAAACAGTCTGTGGCTGAACCTGTTCTTCTTGCGTGGTCTTCAAATGTTTTCATGAAGATCTTTCTGTGGAAGAAAAAGAAAATCTTCTTTACCACCCCATTTACATACAGGAATATTACAAACACGTTTCAATATAATGTTTTTTTCAGTATAAAAATATATTCTTATACAGTTACTTACTTTCTATTACAAAACTGTAATATTGTACATCATTTAGATTCATATATGTTGCAGTTACATGAATGCAAATTATAGAAGTTTATATTTTAGCTATATTTTAACTACATTAGAGCAATTTGCAAACTCAAGTTCACTAAAACATTAACTCTTTTAAAGTGAATTGGCACAAAATAGACTATTAATGATCACAAAAGGAACATACCGGTAAACAAATCACATTACATTTATTCTAACTTTTGCTTTTTGTCAGTGTCACACAGCTTTCACTGTCACACACAATCGTTGTATAACGTTATCTATGCAAACCATGAGCTTTAGGGTTTAACTTAGTTATCAAATGACATAGTTAAACAACTAGAATAGTCGTTTTTTACATTTGATCATTTAGCAGACGCTTTTATTCAAAGGGACTAACAAATGATGAAACCAATCATATAGTTTAATAACTTTAATACAAATATAAGCATTTTTCACTTGTTTTTGCACATTAAATACTTGTAATTTTTGCACGTGCTCTCATCATAATTAGGCTTAACGTTACCTGTACGTTACGGCTGTGGCACCGACATGATAACAGAAACGAACAATTTACAAATCTTTTAGCAAATCTTGCCATTAAATAAGTTAACATTTGCATTGAGAACGACATGACAAACACCATTCTTACCTGGAGCTCGACACTTCGCGGTCCCGCTGGGAGGCAATCATATCACGGACACGGAGACAACAAGAACCCGCGATTGATTTCCTCCTGGCCGCGGCGCGGTGACGCATGCGCAGTTTGCGATGACAGAACTAAGGCTATTTTTGTTACAGAAATCTTCATCGTCTAAGCCTAACGCTTAGAGTGAGTGTTTAATTATTATTTTTTAAATATTGCTGATATTGCTGTTAACAAATAGTTTGTATGGGTAGAACATTACGAAACAAATATATGGGAATATACTGCAATTATATGCAAAATAGCCTATATTAAAGGAAATATAAAGGAATAAAGGAAACTAAAGCCTTTTTTTAATATAGCTACTGCAATGTATGCATATTGACTATATTTATAAAATATGGCTATATTTTAACACATAAAATATTTAGTAATTAAGATATAAATAGTATTACATGTAATATCCATTAAGTTGTATCCTTTATTGTGTTGTACTGTATATTGAATTTCCCATATTAATGTGAATGCATGTACACACACATAAACACTTTTACAGAATGAGTTACAACAAATTTCTACTTCCCATCATGCTTTACTTCTGATTTAAAGGAGGTTAAATGTTAAAATTAATTGTTATTTGATGTGTTTTTGCTCAATTTAAAAACCTGTAAAACTGTTACTTTTATTAACAATAATGTCGGTGCACTTTTCAGCAGTTACAGCTCTTTGCTAAATATGTAGGAACATGCCAGTGTGCTTGACTTGTGTTATTGTTAACTGTATGTGTGTGTGTGTGTGTGTGTGTGTGTATATATATATTTTTTTTTTTTTTTTTTTTTTTTTTTCTTTGCATTAGGGTTACCCATTTTTATTCGTTTTACTTGCTAATTAATTTACTAAAGTAAAATCTCACTGATTTGCAGGGGTTGTATTTAACACAATCCAGCATATATCTTTTTTACAGTGTAGGACATATATGATTGAAAATACATGAATATTGTACAATTTGTATATGTGGTTTTTGCAGCATATATGATCCTTATAGTTTTCTGTTGGAACATATAAGAATCACATATGTTTTTAGCAAGACTTTTCCATATGGGTGGAGATAGACCAGTGGTCTCTTGAACAGCTGAATTCATGGCGAATCGGAATTCTGGCAAGAACTGGTCCCACCTTCTGTGATTTTCATCCACAGAAGCTGCCATCATGTTCTTTAGAGTTTGATTCATTCTCTCCGTCATGTTGGTTTGTGGATGGTAAGCAGTGGTTAGTTTTGGGGTAATACTCCAGTTTTCACATAACTCTGAATATAGCTGAGACAAACTGAACACACCTCTGTCTGACAGGATGAAATCTGGTACGCCCCACCGTGTCAGAATTTCTTTTCTAAAAATGGAGGCAATATTCTGTGCAGTGGCTTTACGAATGGGGAACACCTCTACCTATCTGGAATAATAGTCAACAAACACAAGCAGGTATTCATTTTGGTTTACACTCCTGGGTAATGGTCCCTTAATGTCAACTCCTAACATTTGATTTGGATGGTTGGTTGTGGTTGGCTGTATTTTTCCAGCAGGTTTTTGATTATCATGTTTCACTGTTTGACATTTTACACAGGTTTTCACATGCTGTTTTACATCAGTCCACATACCAGGCCAAAACGCTACTTCTTGGAGCCGTTTGTAAGTTTTGTAGATCCCTCCATGGCCACTCATGGGAGTGAAGTGATAATGCTTCACTAGGCAGAATCGGAGACTGGTTGGAATGTAGATTCGATAATGCAGTTGGTTATTTGACAGGTATGTTTTCTGATACAGTTTGTCTTCCAAAACTTCATACTGATCCATCAATATTCTGCAACTGCTTTCAATATTTTTGTAACTTCTGGATCTTTGTGTTGTATTTCGCTAGTGTACTACAGGTTACATGTGGATGCAACAGAAGACCTGGATAGAGCATCAGGAGCTACATTTAGCTTTCCCTTTCTGTACTCAATGATAAAATCAAATTTCTGCAATCGCAGTACCCAACGGATGAGGCGACTGGCGGTCTTGGTCGAGTTCATTACCCACTGCAGTGCAGAATGGTCAGTGACAACTGTGAAAAGTTTGTGCTCTAAGTAGTGTTGCCACTTTTCCAGGGCCCAGACGACTGCAAGGCACTTCTTCTCCGTTGCAGTGTAGTTGACTTCGGCTCCTGTTAAGGTTCTGCTTGCATAAACGATAACTTCCTCTCTACCAGCATCCCTCCGTTGTGCCAAAATGGCACCCAAACCAGTGTCACTGGCATCAGTGTATACCATGAATGGGCGGTCAAGATCAGGATGGCCAAGGATGGGGGGTGAGGTGAGGCAAGACTTCAATTGGTTGAAAGCTTGTTGACACGGTGTTGTCCACTGAAAACAATGTCCCTTTTTTTCAGCGCGTTGAGGGGTTCAGCAATCCTGGAAAAGTTTGGAACAAATCGGTGATACCACCCTGCTACCCCAAGAAACTGCTGAACTTCTTTTTAAAGGGTCATGAAACCCCAAAACACTTTTTTTGAGATGTAAACAGATATGTATAGGCTGCACATCATTGAAAACACTAAGGGTACTCGTTAATGGTATTCATATGTGAAAATAGTTATTTTTGCATTTTTCAGAGCGATTTCTGTCTTCCGGTTTGAAAAGCTTAGTCGGAGCAACGTCACAAATGCTGACGTCGGCGCGGCCTTTTCGGTCCAAGTATGGGCTGCTGGGCACATGCTGACGTCGACCGCTCCGAGGGATTCTCGATATATATTCATGACATAAAGCTCATTCAGTCCAATCCCTGCGCTGTAGTATGCATAAAAGATAATTTAGTTATTATGCATGAGACAGTCACTTCGTCAGGCTTGTCTTCCATCATTATTGTAGAGATATGGTGGGGAAGTTTTGGAAGCAGCGTGCGGAAAAGTCACGGAGGAAAGCTAGGCGTTGTGCTGATACGAAATAACGTAAAGGGCGCCGAGCGAGCTGTAACCGGCGCTGTCTGTGGAAGCCTTTGCTACAAAGGCTCGGTAAAGTAAAATTAACTTGAGGAATCGCACGCCAAACCTGCAAGCGATGACTATCTAATTTTTGTCAGGAGTGCAAATTAACCCATCTGTATGAACAAAAGCCACGTCCTCTCCGTTTTATTTGTGGTCACAGCCATGCACTAAACCGCATGTGTTCGGGCTCTTAGTGAAACAGTGTGCTGCATATTTGGGCAGATATAGATTTAGCTGCCGAGTGATAGACAGCGCGGATCGTCACGGCAACCCAGCGCGCGTCGCTCTGTGCTTCAGATGCGCGGTCGAGACTATAGCCTCAAACCCCTTCGCTTTTACCCCGATCTAGAATTACACATCTCTGTCGCATCGCATGTTGGGTGGTTCACGTTCTCTTATCACGTCGGCGCGTTGTTCATCTTGCCAAACAGCGTGCATATTTGGACAAATATAGTTTTATCACGTTTGCAAAATATTTTGTCATGCAGAATAACATTTATTTTCATTTCTCACTGAATTATGCTGGTTTGAAGAGCTGAATGATTTGCGATCTCTGCTGCACGCCACTCATAGCTCTCTCATTCGCTGTACTCATCCCTCATTTAATCTCACTGTGGTAAACTATGCCAACGTGAACCAAGAACATGTCTCAGAAACGCTGTAACTGCTGCTATCACCTACTGACACTCCCCTATTTATGCAAACATTCCCTCTTTCCACACAATACCATCCCACCTTTTCACAGTCCACCACTCCCCTTTTAACAAGCCTTTTCAAATCGAAGGTGAGAAAAAACACCGCTGCAGCAGGGGGGTTTCATGACCCTTTAAGTTCTTGCGCACAGGGTAGGAATGAATGGCTACAGTTTTACGATGGTCAGCTGAAATACCATTGATGTTTACAACATGTCCTAGGAAAGTGATTTCTTGAAGACAAAACTTGCTTTTTGTCAAGTTAATGGTCAGTCCAGCAGTTTCTAGTTTCTGAAGCACAGCCTGGAGATCGTGGAAATGCTGAGTGACTGAAGGAGAGTAAATGATGATATCATCTATTTACACAAAGCATCTTTTCCTCCGTAATTCTCCCAGAACTGTCTCCATGAGCCTCTGAAAAGTTGCAGGGGCATTTTTGAGACCAAATGGCATAACGTTAAAGTGATATAGGCCTGCAGGAGTAATGAAGGCAGTCTTGTCCTTACTGTCGGGATCCATGGTCACCTGCCAGTATCCTCTATTGAGGTCAATAGTGGTAAAGATTGCTGCTCCAGACAGGGATTCAAGAATTTCTGTAATGTTTGGCAAAGGATACGCATCCTTTTCTGTTAAAGCATTTACCCTTCGGTAATCTACACAAAATCTTAACTTTCCATCTTTTTTGGAACTAGGACCACCGGTGAGGACCAACCAGAGTGAGATGGCTCTACAATTCCTTCTGTCAACATCTCCTCAAGCTGCTCATCCAGTGCCAGTTGCTTGATAGGAGACTTCGTTGTTTGATAGGTACTTGGTTGTTGGTGTAGATATAGTGTTGGAGAACCTCAGTACGTCCAGTCCGAAGAGTACACACCCGAGGTTGGCCATCCAGGATTTGTAGTAATTGTTGCTTCCCCTCAAAAGGTAAATGTGCAGCTTCCACAGCATTTATTATCAGTGTTTTTTCATCTATATTGTCAAGATGATGAACTAGCAGTGGAGATGATGGAGGGGGGACAGAAGTCAACAAGGAAAGAGTTTGTGGGCTTTGCTTACGTGCTCGTTGTTCTTTTGGTAGGGTTGAAATCGGCACACTGGGATTTCCTGGTTGAAAGGGGTACTCTTTCATTGGGTCAAGCTTGAAAGAATACTTCTGATCAATGACATTGATTTGCAGCCCACTGAAGAAAATAAAGTCCAGCCCCAAAACTACAGCGTAGGCTAGGGCTTGGGAAGAAAGTATAGCAGCAGGTAACACAAAAGCTTTGTCATGCAGATGTATCGTAATATTCATCCATCCTAATGGAATCTCTGCCTCTCCATTTGCCAGATAAAGAGGACCACGGGACCAGGGGTGAAGCTGGTCTGGTGATACAAGTGCTCTCATAAGACTTTCATGAATGAGTGTGAAGCTTGCACCAGTATCCATAACAGCTTTTCCTAACCATGTTTCTATACGGATGGGGACAACTAATTGTTGAGGAACCACCACTTGTTCATGAGAACTTGGAGAAGAAGAGGTTCTCTTGGATGCTGATGGTGATGTGTGCATTCTTGTTGCAACAACAGAGCTGTTCGAAGGTTGACCACTTGACTTGGACTGATTATAATGTTTACTGTGGGTGGAATATGGTGGTCCAGATGACGTTGGAAATACAGTGTGTGGACACTTGCCAGGTGGATGCTGTCCCCTACATTTCCAACACTGAACTGGAACTTTCTCAACAGATCAATTATCTGGGTGTTTTTGTGTCAGGGGTGGATAGCTGGAACCCACTCAACCTTCATACCACAGCTGTTGTTCATAATCTTTTTCTAACTGATGACCCAGTTTGACAAGCTCCTCCACAGTTTTTACTCAACTATGCAGTTGGCTGGCCAGGTAAGGCTTTATATTTATAAGTATTATTTTTTACCATCTCATCCTCTGTTAAGTCCGTCTTCCATCTTTTGCAGAGAGCTCTTTAATAAAATGCGAAGTATCTAATGCATTCCTTCTCACCTTAAATTCTTGTAAGAACCCGTTCAGCCAGTTCGTCCTCATAATCTTCAGCCAGGAAAGCAGACAGAAATTCAGTCTCGAACTCACTCCAGGTGTTTATGCTAGAACGTCTGACCTCCCACTAGTCACGAGCTGTTCCGTATGAGACAGTACGAAAGGTAGCCAGGATGTCTGTATCACGAGGGGATGTAAGGCCAAGAAGTCATGACATTTGGTGAGATACAGTAAGGGGTCTGCATCATCTGAAGTCCTTCCAAATGTGGGGAAAGTGAATTTAATGTGATCACTTTTAACCACAGATGGTGAAGAAGTTAGAGGAATCACTGGAGTAATTTCAGATGGCAGGGAAGAAGGTGGGGTTCTGGGAACTGGTGGGGCCAACATACTTAAGTGTTGTTGATCCACACGGTCCTTCTTGACAATGCGTAATCCTTTCTCCACTTCACTTTTTACCTCTTTTAAACTCGTGAGACATTTTTCCATTTGTGCAACACATTGTTGTAGTTTTACAGTGATCTGATTATGGCTTGTTTGGAACAAATGTTGAACAGCTTGGTTGTCCTGCTGAAACTCTGACCGGAGCTGATCAACGATGAAACGTACTTCAGACACCAAGGTAGATTCCACCTTTTGGAGTTCCCCTGTGATCATTAATTTCATTGCTTTACTCAACTTATGTGTTTCAGACTCCCCTGGTTGCTTAGCAGTAGTAAACAGGGTGAACACTTGATTCTTGTTATCCTCCACTTTTGCAGCAAGATCATCCATCTTACTCTTGTGGTGAGAAGCAGCAGCTTTCACTTCCTGAGTAAGTTCAGACACAGTTTGCCCTTGTTTCTTTATCAAATCAAACAAGCTATCCCAGTTCCCTTCCACCTGAGTTGTAAATTTTTGCATTTCCCTTCCAGGAGTTGGTAAAGCATTTGGAAGGTCATGTTGGTCCACTGACAAAGGAGTCTCACCTTCCGATGAGGTGCAAAGTTGCATGTTATCCACTTGTGGTGCCCAGGTGAGAGTTTGCACAGGAGTGCTGCCAACCAGAGCAGGAGTGGTCATGTGCACATGGGTTCTGAAATGAAATGGGCTGAGTGGAGTGGGAGTGGTGTAAAAGACAGGAGCACATGAAGGTGGTGGTACCAGAGGTATCCGAGGTTGCAATACAGGTGGCCATACTGGAGTTGAGATGTCTGGTGGAGGCTCAATTTCTACAAATGTAGATGGGGAAGGAGGGGTAGACGCCATATTTGTGGTGTTTGTTTGAATACAAGTGTTGTGAAAAGAAAAAAAATCAGCAAAGATAAGTGTGTGTCAGTATTTTCAGAATAAAACGAAACACTTTCTCTTCAGAAATGGTCAAGTCAGGGTTTTTCCCGTCAAACCAGTAGATAAATAAAAAAACAAAAAAAACAATATGTATTCAAAAATGTGTCTCACTCAATTACTGTTACACTTTGGAGAGAACACCATTTTACCCAAGTAATTCAGACACTTTTAACAAGTAAAGATCAATTGAGAAGAAAAAAAAATTCAAATCACAGGTTTTCTTTCTTCTAACATTCAAGTCATTTCATTTCATGTCATTTCATTTCATTTCCCTGTTTGGGCGCCACTCTATAATGGTGGTGGCCGCCATTACCTCAATTTAATAACTTAATTCCCAAAATTTCAGGCGCCAGACAACTGCCAAAACACAATTATACTTTATATATATTTTCCCATAAAGACACAATTTCATTTCATTTTAACAGAGGAATTTATTCCTTCAAAAACTCCAAACAATAGGGATTTCAGTTAAGAAGACACAAAAACAAAGGTGACATGTCAGTTTGTAATAGTTCCATTATCAAAAAAAACATGAAAGATGAAATCGTGCAATTTATGACGACACTGGTCACAACTCCCTGAAAGTCCGCGTCGGCAGATTCATACTTCCACCTTCTCGACAAACAATTTGGCGTGAATGGAGAGTTTAGAGGGACCTCATCAGGCTCCAGGATGAAAGGAACAGCCTTTGAACTTGTCTCGTTTCCAGCCGATCATTGAAGTGCGTCGCATCAGAAGTCACAGACTCCGCGTCGTACCAGACAGCGTGCAATGAACAAGCGGCCGTTTTCTTCCACGGTAACCAAATTCTCTCTCTCTCAATCAAATTAACTCTTCGCTTATGCTGACCAACAACAACACTGACGTGTTCTTTTTTCCTAGCTCTCAGGTGAAATAGACCTTGCCTTTATATAATTTTACGCCATCCGGCACTATATCCTTTTTTCACTCTATTTCTAAAAGAGCGCGAGGTGTTGTTACAAATGCCTCGCATTTCCTGCGGCTCGTGCAGAGCCCCTCTCCTCAACAGCGACCGTCACATCATCTGAGTGATGTGCCTCGGACGGGATCACGCGCAGCTCACGCTCTCCAGAGGCGGCTGCCTCTCAGAGCCCCTGCTTCGACGCAGACCACGAGCTTCAAGACCAGCATTGACGCGAAGCTGATCCGCATGCTCTCAAAGGCCGTGGGAGACCTTGGGCTCGAGTGGTCCCAGCCCCAAGAGCCAGCGTGCAGCAGACTGGACGAGTGGTACCTCAAAAGCCGCCACCTCTATTCTCCTCAAAAGCCTGTGCCTTTCTTCCCTGAGGTACATGACGAGCTTGCCAAGTCATGGAAATGGCCCTACTCTTCTTGCACGAAATTCCTCCTGTTCCCCTCTCAACCATTGACGGCACGAAGGAAAAAGGCTATGAGTCCCCCCCGCAGAGGCTGTCACCGCGCACCTCTCTTGTCTCTGCCAGGGCGCAGAACCCTTCCAAGCTCTACCGCACCACCTCAGCTCTCGCTGGCCGAGCTAACGCCTCCGCCGGCCAGACTGCTTTGGCTCTTCATACCATGGCGGTCTTTCAAGTGTTCCAGGCCAGACTTCTCCGCTCCTTGGACGAGTCTGTCCCCGACTCTGAAAATTTGAAGGACCGCGCAAGCAGGGAAGAATATGGCGAACCTGACGGTCTTAGAGCGGCACCTTTGGCTGAACTTGTTCAAGATGAAGGACGCGGATAAAGCATCCTTCCTGGACGCCTCTATCTCTACCACGGGTCTCTTCGGCCCATCTGTGGTAGGATTCGTGGAACGTTTCACTGAAGCACAAAAGGTATCGCAGGCCATGAGACACTTCTTGCCTAAGCGCTCCAGCTCTTCTTCAGGCCGTCAAGATAGGGCTCAGCCCACTAAGCTGGCTCCGCCATCTTCTCGGCCTCGCTCAGCTTCCACAAGGCGCCACCGTTCTCGCTCTACGAACCACAGCAGACAGCTCGAATGCCAGGGACCTCGACCCAAGCTTGTGTTGAACCTTGAGCCTCCGAAGCCATCCTAGCCACAGAGAGAAAGAGAAGATGGCCAGACCCCTCCTCGGCCAGACCCCTATCACTCCCTCCCGATGCGCAAGAGCACAACCTGAGCTCCCTAAGGGCAGCTCACTTGCCAGGTATTCTGAATCTGGGTCGGGATATGTTATCCAGAGGACCCATTCCCCCAGGGGAATGGTCTCTTCACCCACAAAGGATTCACCTTCAGATTCACCAGCAGAAGTAGATCTCTTCGCCTCAGAAGACAATATTCACTGCCCAATATTTTTCTCCAAACGCAGGGATGCCCTGGCCCATGTCTGGCGCAGACTCGACGAAAAGTAACTGAGTACGTTCCCTATCGAGAGGTTCCTCGTACTGCGTATGGAAACACAAGATAAAACGCTGTGTTGAATGGACTGCATTTATATAGCGCTTTTATCCAAAGCGCTTTACATTTTTGCCTCACATTCACCCATTCATACACCGACGGCGACGTCAGCCATGTAAGGCGCCATCCAGCTTGTCGGGAGCAGCTGGGGTTAGGTGTCTTGCTCATGGACACTTCGACACTTGGTCAGACACGTATGTCAGGTGGAACCGGGGATTGAACCACCAACCTTCTGGTTTGTAGACAACCTACATGAACCACTGAGCCACTGCTGCCCCGTGTTTGCTAACTGACCCAGTATTCCCCTCAGAATGTGTCAAAAAACCTCTAGAGAGAGCGACATTAGGGACCATGTCTCTTCTGACATCCAGTGAATATTAGTTTTTGTTCCTCTCAATTCTGATTTCGTTTTAACTCCTATGGTGGCCGATTTAGTCCAAGATTAACACGGCAATCCCCCTCTTCACATTCGACATGGTGCCATCGAGTGTTAAAACGTGAAAGGCGAAGCTTGAATTTATGGGTATGTCCCTCTTTGGCTAATGTACTTTCAAGATGGAGGGGCAACATTAGTGTTGTAGTCAAGACCACCTAAACCGAGACCAAGACAAGACCAAGACTTTGAAGGGCCGAGACCAAGACAAGACCAAGACTTTGAAGGGCCGAGACCGAGTCAAGACCAAGACAGGCCGAGACCGAGTCAAGACCAAGACCAGTGGAAGTCCCCACACTTATGATAAAATGTGGAATATGCATATGATTGGCACTTCTCTCGTATGTGTGGGTGTGTAAGTGTACCATGAGAGAAGTTTTGATCAAATAATCAAAAGGCATTGCAGCTTTGTGGGAATTAATCTTTTTCTTCTATATTTCTTCTAGAGATTTGTTTTGTGAAAAGCGCTCACTCCCATTTTAAAACTCAAAGTTCCCTAAAAATGCTAATCTGGATGAGGTATTAATCTCAGACACAGTCCATTATGTCTTAAATGAATGTGAATAACAGGAGGTGGAATATGTATCATACAGATATGCATTAGTATGCTGCTTAAGCAAATTATTTTATATATGTACATATTTTTCATTTACAATTTGAAAATGTTATTGTGCAGCTTTATTGTGCAACAACAAGGAAAAGAAATCCTGTACTTGCATTTTTTGATTAACTTCAGTTTGATTTAACAAATATCTCAAATGTGCAGGGTTTTTCCTGGGTCAAAAATGGTCTTTGGTGGTGGCTGATAGACCTACACACACACGCACACACACACACACACACACACACACACACACACACACACACACACACACACAATTTAAAATAAAAATGCAACGAAACAATAATTTTTTTATTATCTTATGTTATATCTCACATAAGATAATAATATTATGTATGATCTCTTATCTTGATGTTTCTTTTGTTCCAACAGGTTGAATTGTTTTGGTATATAATCATATCAATATTAGAAATAGCATTAACAGTTAACAAATAGCCACATTTTCTGCCATATACAATTTAATAAAATGATCAGTTAGCTAAAAAAACAACTTTGTTCTGTTTTCACCTCACTCCAGTCTAAACTAAATGATTGTAGACTATTTTTTTTACTACACATTCAACATACATAAGCTGAAATACTGTAGATAGTTAAAACTAATAATTCTTACTCTCCACTCTTGCTAAATTGGGTAAGCGCACTTGTGTTCTCATTTCTGAGTAAATGATTAAACTGATTCGTTCAGTTCATTGTTGAACAGATCAGTTCTTATTACCGTCGTTAGAATGATTCGGTTCAAATGAGTCATTTGGTCGTGAATCGGACATTAGCAGACCCGTTGTGTGTGAATCACGGCTGTTAGAACATCGCGGAAGGTTTGTCACACAGAAAACACTTCATAACTGGATAGAAATTGTTTCCTGTTTATTTAATGTATGATTTATGTCAGCTGTTTAGCTGGTCAAACGTTTTTTGAGCGCAATTCACACCGAGCGGTACTTCAAAACAGTTGTCCGAAGTCCGAACGCGCAACGTTCAACATAGATTCGGTTTTCTGAACTTTTGATTTAGCTTAATATGTGAAGTATCAGAGAGAGCTTATCTGCTTATTTTGAATACAGAGAGAGTGCGCGCAGGGTGGAGTTCTCTGCTCCTTATTTGCCTTCAGCTGTGGTCTTGACCGGTCTTGAGACAAAATCCCGAGTCATCTTCACCCGAGACCGAGACGAGACCGAGTAAAAATGCGGTCGATACCGAGACGAGACCAAGACCTTTAAAAAGTGGTCTCGAGACCAAGACCGATCTCGAGTACTACAACACTAGGCAACATGGCGACCGGCATTCGAACACCTCACCCGTATGTTTTTTTAATGGCATATTATAAACTTACAAGAATACTTTATTACTTGAAAGAAGTAAATATACATTAATGAGCACATATATTTTTTGAAAGAACTAAGCTTTCAGGCTACAACATACTCCACAAGAACAGCAAAAAAAGTTCTCACTCCCAGGACATTTAAAGTGGACGGGGTTAATGCGGAGAAACACAGACGATCGGCACATTCTTTTCTCGTAAATTATGGAACGAACTTTGTTCTTGTTCTCGCCACCTCAAGAAAACGAACTAATTTCTTTGTTCTTGCAGAGTATTTCAAGGGTTAACAAGGGAATGAGACAAACAGCTGAATATAATCATAATGAGTCCAGGCAGTGGGTTATGGGTAATGTAGTCCATGATAAGACACGAGTCAGGAGGAGAGCCCCCCAGTGGAGATCATGAGCACTACAGCTGGAGTTGCTAATGTACAATTTTATGTAACTGACTTAAAGTTATGAACAGTCTTAAAGGAAAAAAGATGACTAACTTGTAAGACTAGTTTTAGTGGTTTATGTAACCCCAGAAACTCCCTCTTACAAAACCTATCAGGAAGTGACTGGTCTTATTATTTCTCCCTTTAATTTTTACTGAAAACTAAAACGAGTCAGTGAATAACAGAGAAGGACACATTTTATTAGGATTTTTGTGTATTTCTGAATTAGATTTTTATTGTAATTGTTAACTTTTCAAAGCAAAGTTTAGAAATTTAAAGTAAATTGTAGATTAACCTTTACAAGACGAGGAAATGGATTCACAATCTGTTGAAGATCCTATTTGTGTCACACAACGGTCTGTCCAGCAGATTGAAACTGAGAGCACAAGACCTTCCACATCTTCCTAGTTCACTGTTCATTATCAGTTCAATGAAATCACCTGTGCCTAGCTTGTTAGAGGGTTAACAATTGTATATTTAAAGACTTGCATTTGCTTGTACCTTTGCTCAGTCTTGAAGTTCTCTTGTCTAGCCTATGCCTTTGTGTTTACTCATTCAGACTACCCCTAAAGACTTTGCTTAGACCCTTTTGACCAACGTCTCTGGTAATCTTTGTTTTATGTTTTTGGACTCTGTTACCTGCAAAATCCAGTGTGGATTTGGGCCTTCCTCTACTTAGCTCTGAGGCTGGATCCTTTGTGTTGTCTCAAGAATACTAAGTAAAGACTTGTTCTATTTACTTTTATAACTGCGTCCTGTTATTATCTGCCAAACAGATCCTCACCACCCAATAGCGCAGTGGTTAGATCCTTGGGTTTCCAGCAACACAGTCTGGGTTCGAATCCGGACCTGACAGCAAGACTGAGCCAAACAAGATATGGACCTGGCAGATACTGAACAGATTCATGGAGTCATTAGCAAATAGGGAGTTTTGCTTGGAACACATGAGACACAGCTCCAGAGATTGACAGAGGCTGTGAACCAGATTGGGGAGTCACTGCAACAACTACAGGTACACTTTCCTCAAGAACCTGTGGTACTACCAGCACCAGAGACCCCACCATTAACTGCCCCAATGCCCCAAGGACCAAAGATTCCAACCCCTCAGCACTACGATGGGAGGCCTGGTGCCTGCAAGGGTTTCCTTACTCAAGTGTCACTCATCTTCGAACTCCAACCAGCCATGTTTGCTTCTGAGAGGGCTAAGATTGCATACATTATCTCCTTGTTGTGTGATCGTGCACTGGATTGGGCCTCAAATCTCTGGAGACAGCAGTCCCCCATCTGCTCTGATCTAAAAGTGTTCACAGATACTATTCAACAAGTATTTGACCATCCAGTCAGTGGCCGTGAGGCAGCCCGGAGACTGTTAGAGCTACATCAGGGGCATCAACCCCACCCTTAAGCTTGGAACATACCTTGCAAGAACAAAGAAATTTGTTCATTTTCTCAAGGTGGCAAGAACAAGAACAAAGTTCGTTCTGGCCAGTACATTCATTCTTCACGAGAAAAGTAGGTGCCGATCATCAGCGTTTCTCCGCTTTAACCACGCCCACTTTAAATGTCTGACCAATCACACAATAGTTCGGACACCAGCTAGAAAAAGGTTCTGCTCAGACGATGTGTCGAGAACAAACTGCGAAAACTCCCAAACCATGACGTCCTTTTGTTCTTGCAGCTCTGGGAGAGAGAACTTTTTTCTCTGTTCTTGCGAAGTATGTTGCTGCCTTTACTCTTAGCTTAAGACTTCTCTCTATTCTTTAGTAAAAGTTGCTCTCATCAGCTTTGTGAATGGGTTTTAAGAGAACTCGTAAATAAGAACTTTTATTGCCATTTAGGAGAACTCTTAGTGGTAAGATCAAATGTTTTGTGAATACGGCCCCTGGTCTTCAGAGGAGCAATAGAGTCTAAGATATTGGAGCATGCAGAGGTTAAAGAAGAGAGTAGCTCTTCCACACACAAGTGCGAAGGTGAACTTTCATAACACAAGTTAGAAGAGGCGAGCTCATTAAACACAACAATCCTCAATAGTGTCAGAGTTCACAGCACGACACCTGTGAGTGGACACACATGATTTCTCCACAGGGTATGAAAGAGAAATGTTGAAAGCATAGGCAGAGTTAAGACTACAACATACTCCACAAGAACAGAGAAAAACAGTTCTCGCTCCCAGAGCTGCGAGAACAAAACGACGTCACGGTTGGGAGTTTTCTCAACTTGTTCTCGACACATCGTCTGAGCAGAACCCTTTTCTTGCAGGCGTCCAAGAACTATTGTGTGATTGGTCAGACATTTAAAGCGGTCGGGGTTAATGCAGAGAAACGCAGATGATCGGCACCTTCTTTTCTCGTAAATTATGGAACAAACCATGTTCTTGTTCTCGCCACCTCGAGAAAACGAACAAATTTCTTTGTTGTTGCTGAGTATGTTCCAAGCTTTAACAAGGGAATGAGACAGACAGCTGAATATAATCATAATGAGTCCAGGCAGTGGGTCATGGGTAATGTAGTCCCTGATAAGACCCAAGAGTCAGGAGGAGAGCCCCCTAGTGGATATCATGAGCACTACAGCTGGAGTTGCTAATGTACAATTTTATGTAACTGACTTAAAGTTAAGAACAGTCTTAAAGAACAAAAGATGTCTAACTTGTAAGACTAGTTTTAGTGGTTTATGTAACCCCAGAAACTCCCTCTTACAAAACCTATCAGGAAGTGACTGGTCTTATTATTTCTCCCTTTCATTTTTACTGAAAACTAAAACGAGTAGGTGAAGAACAGAGGACACATTTTATTAGGATTGTTGTGTATCTCTGAATTAGATTTTGATTGTAATTGTTAACTTTTCAAAGCAAAGTTTAGAAATTTAAAGTAAATTGTAGATTATTGGATATTTTACAAGACAAGGAAATGGATTCAAAATCTGCTGAAGATCCTACTTGTCCTATTTGCCTTGAAATCTTCAAGGTTCCTGTTTTTCTGTCCTGTAGTCACAGTATTTGTAAAGAGTGTCTGCAACAGTTCTGGAAAACTCAGGAAACTCAGAAGTGTCCCGTCTGCAGGAGAAGATCATCAAGAGGTGATCCTCCAGTTAATCTAGAGTTAAAAAACTTGTGTGAATCATTGATAAAGGAGAGAAATGAGAGGCGTTCATCAAAGTCTGAGGAGATCTGCAGTTTACACAGTGAGAAACTCAAACTCTTCTGTCTGGAGGACAAACAGCCTGTGTGTTTAGTGTGCAGAGACTCAGAGAAACACGCCAAACACACATTCAGACCCATCAGTGAAGTGGTTTCATCTTACAAGGTAAGACAAATGTCCCTCATTTCATGCTAAATACAGTGATAAACACACAGTACTATTTGTGTGTAGAATACATTAGTAGCCTATTTACTTTTGCTCAGACTAAATCTCCACGACTTACTACTGTAGGAATTGATTCGAATCAAATAACTCAAAAGGGGTATTGAATTACAGTGAAAGGAAACCGACCTTATATAAACAATAATTCAAAATTAATATTTACTGCTCTGTCAACTATTCGTCCGCCGATATGTTGAATTTACCGTATTTTATCAATTTCGACTCATGATACTACCCGTGGCCAACGGCAATAATATCATTAACTTTTACGTTCACTGTTTGTGAGCTTAGGTAACAAGGGTCATACAGTTTGAGGCAGTAACTTACGGACACAAAGCACAAGAGACCTGTATAGATGAAAACTGAAAACAAGATTTATTTATCTAGTCTAATACACACAACACTAAACTACTGACACACACAAGAATATACTTTCATACTGAAAAGAGATATGGCATGTTATACACTTTCCCAGCCGTCACCTGCGAGAATCAACACTCTAGCAACTTAATCGTAGCTTGTCTGCTAGACAGAGTTTCACCAGCTCAACCACAATGAAGTATTGTACTTGCGTTTGCTTGTTCCTGGGGTGCGTTCTTCCTCTGGATGAGGTTGCTGCGGTGTTGATTGGTTGACCAGCCGATAACGTTGTTTGCGAGGGAAGGCGTTTGAGTTCATTCAGTGGATGAGTGGCTTCGCCTGATGAAGCCACACGTGCCGTTTCCTGGTCACTGGAACGAGCGTCAGCGTTGCTATGCGACGGGCTTACACTGCGTCCCAGGGAGTACCGGCTGGGTGCGTTTCCGGGAGGAAGTTTCGTCAGCGAGGTTTACTACAGAGTGGAATGAAGTTTCTGGAAGAGCTCTTGGTAGCTCTGAGTGTGGCGGCCCATGTAGGCAGATAGGTGACAAGGCCAGCGCGGGTTAGAGCAGCCTGGGTTGCTGCAAGGCACGCGGTAAACTTGTTGAACAACAAGTTGAAGACAAGAAGCAAAGCATTCATGATTGATCCTTGGTTTTAAACATGTCTTGGAGTCCATCCCCGAAAGTTTCTCAGGCCAATCGGACATTGTGGTGGGCGTTTCTCCCGCCCCTGTCTCCTGTTCGTACATATCATTATAATGTGACGTCATCTCAAACACGTGTTGATATTCTTCATGAGTTTGTTTAAATGTTTTAAGGATCTAACTTCCATAGCGTAACTCTAGTACATTTTACTCATGTTTACCTTGCATCATGAGGATGGAAATCTTTTATCCGTTACACCGATATCAAATAGCATATATTTCTCATGGCTGGGGTAGGAGATACTAAATATTTATATGTGGTAAACGTTGGTCATTTAGCCAAACAACACAGGTTATAGGAGAATACACATCATACTTTGGTATACATTTGTGGCCTAATATGGTCGTTCCTTGTTACGACCCGGACGAAGACAAACATGCCCGAATAGGTATACCCAACGGTTTGACGATATAAAACACACAGGCTATGTACACATACATAATACATATAGTGTATGACGAATTTCGATTGGGAATTACTTCATGTTATTGAATCTCAGGGTTTTAGTCTTTGTGTCTGATTGGTACGAGATCTTCGTGTGAGTTTCAAAAAGGGTCTCTGGAATGTGCTGTTAGAGAAAGGAGGGATGTCTGTATCATGTCTAGAGTGAGTTTGGGTCTCAGAAAAGCTTTTAGCGGGTCTCTGTGGTGGCAAGACCCTGAATTTATGTCTGAGGTTTCAGGGGGGGGGGGGGGTTTAGTTCTGCTAGATGATAATCCGTGGAACAAAGGGGAAAAACAAGTCACATGATCACTGTTGTTGTATTGGTTTGAGATAAAGCAGATTGGTGGTGATAAAAGGTGTTGTTTCCCTCCAAATGCAAATTATTAATTTTTATGGTTTGCTAATGGTGGAGTAGGATAAGCCCTTGGGAGGTCTGGAATGTGATGCCTGGTTTTGGAACAAGGCCTGTTTCATAGGGGATCCTACACTACTGATATAAAATTCTCCACTAAGCTTCGACTGCTCTGATGTTCGGCACAAAACATGTTTGGAAAAATATAGATATGTTATGGGTTATTAATATTTTTTTCAATAACAATATATGATTTATTACAAGACACACCAAAAGTGTTTGATACTAACATGCACTATATTGCCAAAAGTATTGGGACGCCCCTCCAGAGTCAACAGCTCCAGACCTCCAGACTTCTGTGGCCTTCAGATGAGCTCAAGAACAGCGTAAAGAGCTTCATGGAATGGGTTTCCATGGCCGAGCAGCTCATCCAAGTCTTACATCACCAAGACCAATGCAAAGCGTAGTATGCAGTGAAGTAAAGCAGCCGCCACTGGACGAGAAGTGAGACGTGTTCTCTGAGCGACCAATCACGCTTCAGTCTGACAATCCCATGGACGAGTCTGGGTTTGGTGATCGCCAG
Source organism: Pseudorasbora parva (assembly GCF_024679245.1). Classification (NCBI taxonomy): domain Eukaryota; kingdom Metazoa; phylum Chordata; class Actinopteri; order Cypriniformes; family Gobionidae; genus Pseudorasbora; species Pseudorasbora parva. Next base: position 3,602,298 of record NC_090182.1, on the reverse strand, counting down.
GAGAACAGGACTCGCCTGACTGCATTGTGTCAAGTGTAAAGTTTGGTGGAGGGGGGTTATGGTGTGGGGTTGTTTTTCAGGGGTTGGGCTTGGCCTCTTAGTTCCAGTGAAAGGAATTCTTAATGCTTCAGCATATCAAGACAATTTCATGCCCGAATTTGTGGGAAGAGTTTGGGGACGGCCCCTTCCTGTCCCAGCATGACTGCGCTCCAGTGCACAAAGCGTCGGTCCATAAAGACATGGATGAGGAGTTTGGTGTGGAGGAACTTGACTGGCCTGCACAGAGTCCTGAGCTCAACCCGATAGAACAGCTTCGGGATGAATTAGAGCGGAGACTGAGAGCCAGGCCTTCTCGTCAAACATCAGTGCCTGACCCCACAAATGAGCTTCTAGAAGAATGGGCAAAAATCCCCATAAACACACTCCTAAACCTTGAGGAAAGCCTTCCCAGAAGAGCTGAAGCTCTTAGAGCTGCAAAGGGTGGGCCGACTCCATATTAAACCCTACGGATTAACAATGGGGTGTCATTAAAGTTCATGTAAAGGCAGGCGTCACTAAACTTTTGGCAATATAGTGTACTTTCAGTTCCTGTATTTGCATTTGTACAACCACACATTTACAACTGTATAGATATAATAATTAAGAATTGGCCATTGCAAAAAACACATTTGTTTGGTGATTTCTTGATGTTCATCATTTGCAGTTAAATCATTTAAAGATATATGTCCTGCCATTTTCAGGCACAAATGCTTCTGAGATTAACACATTCAGCATAAAAATATTAATATAACAATAAAAACATCCAAACACACAATGTTTAAACCTCTTAAAGCTTCATCAGTTTCACAGATTTTCATCTTAACCTGTAGGAGGAATTTAATACAGCGCTGACGTCCTTACAAAACAAGCTCAAACATGGAGAAGAAATGAAAGGAAAGTGTGATAAAAAAATCCAACACATCGAGGTGAGGATGTGTAAAGTGTTAAACACTCAACACACACACAGTTTATTATTGACGTTAGTGGAGTGTGTGTACACACAGAGCTGACTGAAGTGAATGTGATGTGATTTCAGTCTCAAGCTGAGCACACAGAGCGTCAGATTGAAGAAGAGTTTGAGAAGCTTCATCAGTTTCTCAGAGACGAAGAAGAAGCTACAATCACTGCACTGAGGGAGGAAGAGGAGCAGAAGAAGCAGAGGATGAAGGAGAAGCTGGAGGAGATGAACACACACATCTCAGCTCTTTCACACACAATCAGAGACATGGAGGAGATGATGAATGCCAATGACGTCTCGTTTCTAAAGGTGACCAATCAATCTGGCTTCATTCTTTGAGCATAAAACAACTTGAGCCTCACTGACAATGAGAGTGTTTGATAAGATATTAACATGTTTTCAAACTCTATATTTTCCAGAACTTTAACGCCTCAATGGAAAGGTGAGTGAGCTGCTCGTATCTCTTCTCTCAGTGGATCTGAACTCAAATTCACTGCAGTTCTGACTCCTGAATGTTCCTCCAGAGTCCAGATCCCACAGCCGGATCCACGGATGAGTTCTGGAGCTTTGATTGATGTGTCCCGTTATCTGGGTAACCTGCGGTCCAGAGTCTGGAAGAAGATGCTGGAAACTGTCCAACACAGTGAGTCTCAGCAGATCTGACACCAGCGCAAAACATCCTTCAGATAGAAACACACACAACATTAACATCTGATAGAAATATATTTAATAATCACTCGAGTTTCTGAGTGAATCTGAACTGTATTTCAGAAGATCATCAGATCATACAGTGAACTCATAATGACTACAGAAGTCTGTTCCTCATGGTCTCTGCTTATGTATTAGGATACAATAGTGTTTATTGAATATGATATTAAACCTGAAGCCTCGATCCATTCTGACAGAAACTGACAGACCATTGTCATGATAGCAGGATTTATGATCTCTTTCCTTTAGTGTATGATATACAGAAAAATATACAGGTTTGTATTGAACATTTATGGAGAAACAGATTTTGTGTGAAAATAAATCATAAAAGTGGTTTACTTTATTAAAAATATGTCAAATGTATGAGGTGACGAGGGCCACACATGGGGCAAAAGGCACAGTATTAATACAAATACTTTAGCTAAAATAATATTTTATTTAATACCTGTTCAAAACAATCACTTTAGCAAAGTTTGAACATGTTTCTGTTTATTTTGATGAATAAAATAATACATTTTTGATTAATAAATATGCTGTCTATAGAAATATATCTGAAAAATATAGAAACAAAATAATTTAAATAAGAAAAGATTCTGAAAGCACTGAAGGAGATCCCATAATAATTTAATATATATTTAAGGTAATAACAAAAACTTTTATATTAATAATAATAATATTTGTCATGATAGCAGGATTTATAGAAAGTCTTTATATGTGTTTTATATTTATATTTCTGATCATATTTCATCCTGTAATCTGATGTTCTTCTCTTTGCAGCTCCGTTGACTCTTGATCCAAACACAGCACATCCTCGTCTCACACTCTCGTCTGATCTGACCAGTGTGTGTGTGTCGGTCAGTGATGAAGATAAAACACTTCCTGATAATCCAGAGAGGTTTGACTGGTATCCATGTGTCCTGGGATCTGAGGGCTTTAACTCAGGAACACACTGCTGGGATGTGGAGGTCGGTGACAGTACAGGCTGGACTCTTGGAATAACCACAGCATCAAACCAGAGGAAGGGACTGGGTTTCTTCAAGTCTAATGTCTGGTTTGTGGGGTACGTGAACAGCAAATACTGCTCTAAATCCCCAGATAAACCCGGCACTGTCTTTCCTGTTAAAGTGAAGCTTCAGCGTGTGAGAGTTCAGCTGGACTATGACAGAGGAACAGTGTCATTCTCTGATCCTGTAACTAACACACATTTACTCACATTCAGGACGTCCTTCACTGAGACTGTCTTTCCATTCTTATATAATCGCTGCACAACTTCCCCTCTGAGGATCTTACCAGTTAAACTGATTATTACAGCAGAAAATCACAGTTAAATCTGATTCTGCTTCCAGATTAATGGGTTATTGATGTGATGTGATACAAATGAATATAATTAGTATTGTCATAATTTAAAATGCAGTAAATGGTTAAACATTTATTTGTCTTATGGACCTGTTGTTATAAAAACTGCTTTGTCTTTTTGATTCTTTACATTTTTGAGCCCAATCTCAGAATTGTCCTGTGGTGTGACCGTCTCAAGCATGGGTCAGAAAACTACAACTTTCATAAATTAAAAAAAAAAAAGCATAAAAATAATCTGGGGCAGGGTGAGTACAGTTTTTTGAGCACTTTGTTATTTTGGCTTGGATTTTAATTTCTTGAAATATGAACTGAATTTAGAAATGCTTGGCTGTGTTTAATAAACTAAATGTATTTTTGAAATGAAGACGGCGTTTGGAGTGGAGTGTGTGTTAAATAATCACTGTTCCCTGAATCAACGGCTCAATACAAGAGGCCGACCTAAGAGTTCACTGTAAAAAAATCCCCATAACATTTACGGTAAAATGTAAGTTTAGATTATGGTTATTCATTGTATAATACGGAAGCTTACCATTAATTGGTTTCAACCGTGTGTAATACAATTATTATTATTATTAATATTATTATTATTATTTTTTATTTATTTTTTTGCAGCCTAAAATACGACAAAAAGTTTGTCTTTTTGTTAAATAAAGAAAACAAGGATGTTCTGCCGTCTCACAATACTTGAAGCACAGACGTGAGAAATGTATAAAATAATTTAAGTGTCTAATTTTAAAGTTTGGGAGAAAGAGAAGCAGATCTAAATAAGCGTTAGGCATACGGCATGAAAGAGAACTCAGGTACGGTTTTCTGTTTATTTTGTTTAGCTATTGATTTAAAGAAAAATCTTTAATAGCAGCGATGGGTTTATACCGTGAGACTGAACATCATTAATACACAATCATTTAACCAAACAATACAGCTGGACAGAGTGAATACTGATCTAGAGTCAGTGTTTGACATTTCATTAGGTTAATAGTTAACTTTGTGGCAATCAGCACTTTACATGCAGGAATTTCCCACAATATAGGTGGATTTAGTAAATCAAATAGCCCCCATGTATGCTGCAGGCAAGACATCAAATAGTTACCGTCGACTGTTAATTAATTCTGCAAATGTTCAAATGTAATTGAACGATTACTAGTGTTGATGCAGAGACTATGAGTGCTTAGAAACGGATCTGTGTCCGAAAATATATATTTTTAAAAAAGCTTGGAATTTGCGAATCGATTCGAATGAATCGGTTCATTAAAGCGAGCGATTCGTTCGCGAATCAAACGTCACCGCGTAACGTCACGCTCGCTCTTCTTCGGTGGTGGTGTGGAGCAGCGCTATAAATGGCGACGCGTTCTTCAGTGCGTTCCCTCATTCTGCGATGTCGAGGTGGAAGAGAGACAGAACTCATGAAGATGAGGAAGGCAGATTGCTACAAGAAGGTAAATCTGACTAAAACAACGAATTGAGTACAATATGTAGGGTTACATAAGTGACGAGGGACAGTTTAGTCGATGACGCTTCAAAATGCGTGTGCTGCTAGCGGGAGCGCGCGGGATTCCGTAGCACGTGGTTTTTCCTCAGTACTTTAAAGCGGGAAAAAGGTTTAATCTCCAAGTCTTTTGACTTAAGTATATTTTTCACGTCATTACATTGTTTAAAGCATTAGAAACTAATGGAAATATTTTTAAAGATTTATTTTATTCATGTTATTCTATGTAAGTGGACACCGGCACTCGGTAGTTTAATAAATAAACCGTGTAGACTCTTTTTTTTTTTCTCATTCACCAATCAAGTTTGTGTTTTTTATATTGAGTTTGGTTAAAAACAAAGATGATTCTCAACTATATTATGAAAGATACAATATAATGTATTAAAATACAATTTTACTTCATGCATTATGTGGGTAAATTGGTCATATATGGGTTTTCCCATTAAATGCATCCAACATCGTCTCTAATTTGCATATTAATGTGTTCTTGGAGCAATATGTAATGAGTAAAGTATATTCATTACTTTACACTCTGTGTGTATATTGGTGTTTATTTTAGGTGTCTGAATGCGGCGTTGACCCCAGATGAAGCCAGAGCTGCTGTATCTCTGAGGTGAGTGTGTGTGCCGTGTGTTTTGAGGTGAGTGTGTGTCTTCTGTGTGTGTTTGTGGACCCAGCGGTAGTCAGCTGTGCAGGCCAGCCCGTGCCTGAGCTAGTGTTACTCTGCTGGGACAGTAAGGAGCGGCCGTCTGTGCTCCTCAGGTTTGGCTGTTTTAGTGACTCCTGAGCAGCACTGGCCGTGCCGGGCCCTCTGAGAGTGGACTGTGCTCTCCACATGAGCCGGCCCTAGTCTGAGGGCCCACACTCAGTCACATGACAAGCTTGGTTTGACAAAGTTGACTTTGATCTTCTGTACTATTTAAGCTTTTTATTCTTGGACTAAAATTTCTAAATGCTCCTACTATCTAGACTCTTCAAGCTCTCTACACCAAACTCAGATCTTCACACTGATCCGGTCTGCGGTTTTCCTAAAAATGTTAATTTAAACTTGGAAAAGTCCCATAGACTTACTTTGACAGTTGGACTTTACAAAAATGCAAATGCTGAACCGCACCAGAGGGTTAAAGTGCTTCTGTTTGGCTGACGTCACTAATGCGGCTTTAATTTCAACACCTCCGCTTCATGATCAACTCTGTCCCAATACACCAATATAGCAGTCCCATTAGGGAGGTAAAGCGGGTCGTGTGCCTTTTCATGTTGCCTGATCTGTCTTTTCCTCCCATCTCTGCAGGAAAAGCCTACTACACTTCTCTTTATTCACCGCTAATGTCATAATGTGTGCTTGACAGTGCTTTCTCTCGTTGTAGGAAAGGTGTGTGAAGATCTGTTCCTGAACCCTTTTTCTCTTTTATAAAGAGGTTGGCTATTTAAATGATCAGTGCTTGGTGTTTATTTATGTGAACGCATGATCTACAGCGATCCCGGGGACCTTTAGGGCAAATTTACTAGTTACAGGTCCAACATTTTGTTTTGTTTTCTGTGCACTTTGTATTTGTAAATGATTTGAACTTGAAATAAAGGCTGAGTTGTTACTCTTTGTAAGTCTTGTGTATTTGACTGCAATGGGTTTTGTCAGCATTTCTGATCGGATAATTAGATCTCAATGGATGGGTTTAAAACAGTTCACTACATTTAAGGACAATAAGTGTCGTTTTTACTTATTTTTCACTTGATGCTTTTTACTTTGCACAAGACAAAATAACTGATGTGCAAATTATGAAAATCCAATATATTGGGGTTCCCTATCGAGAGGTTCCTCGTTGTAACGGTGGTGGCCGCCATAACCTCAATTTAATAACTTATATCCCAAAATTTCAGGCGCCAGACAGTTTTTACTAAACTGCCAAAACACAATTATACTTTATATATATATTTTCCCATAAAGACACAATTTCATTTCATTTTCACAGAGGAATTTATTCCTTCAAAAACTCCAAACAATAGGGATTTCAGGTAAGAAGACACAAAAACAAAGGTGACATGTCAGTTTGTAATAGTTCCATTATCAAAAAAACAAAACATGAAAGATGAAATCGTGCAATTGATGACGACACTGGTTACAACTCCCTGAAAGTCTGCGTCGGCAGATTTGTACTTCCACCTTCTCGCAATACAATTTGCCGTAAATGGAGAGTTTAGAGGGACCTCATCAGGCTCCAGGATGAAAGGGACAGCCTTTGAACTTGTCTCGTTTCCAGCCGATCATTGAAGTGCGTCGCATCAGAAGTCACAGACTCTGCGTCGTACCTGACAGCGTGCGATGAACAAGCCGCCGTTTTCTTCCACGGTAACCAAATTCTCTCTCTCTCAATCAAATTAACTCCTCGCTTATGCTGACCAACAACAACACTGACGTGTCCTTTTTTCCTAGCTCTCAGGTGAAATAGACCTCACCTTTATATACTTATTTCCGCTAATTAATTTACTCCACCCTATTCGTTTTAAAGTGACAGTAAAAGTAAATTCCTATTTGCAATTCTGTTACACTCTTCCCCCCTGGAAGAAAACAACCCCTGGTTGTTTTAAGGAAAACTCCAAATTAAAATCCTAAGAAATCTTCCTCATCAGAAGCTTCTTGAAATAGATCCAGGAGTTTTTTCCTTTCTTGCAACTCCAACTCCTCAGCTGTTGGATTGCACATTTTAAAATTGCAGACGTGAGCGGTACGCACATCCTCCTCGGTGTCTTCCAGAACTGTTTGGTAGTTCAAAGGACCGAGCTGGTTGGTAATACGGTAAGGACCTTTCCACTTCTGTGCTAGTTTTGCACTAAACTTACGCTGGGCGCTAGACTGTGGGAAGTTACTTAACCATACACGATCCTTGCGTTTGAATGTCAGCTCTCTCCTATTTTGGTTATAATTTCTTAGTTGTCTCATCTTGGCTTTCTTGCTGTGTTCTTTGGCTTGAGCCTGCAGATGATGAACCACGTCATATGAGGCAGCATCTGGAGTTAGGTTAGCTCCATGGAGTATTTTGTCCATCAGACTTTGGAGTTTCCTGCCGAGCTGAAGTTCTGCTGGATATAGACCAGTGGTCTCTTGAACAGCTGAATTCATGGCGAATCGGAATTCTGGCAAGAACTGGTCCCACCTTCTGTGATTTTCATCCACATAAGCTGCCATCATGTTCTGTAGAGTTTGATTCATTCTCTCCGTCATGTTGGTTTGTGGATGGTAAGCAGTGGTTAGTTTTGGGGTAATACTCCAGTTTTCACATAACTCTGAATATAGCTGAGACAAACTGAACACACCTCTGTCTGACAGGATGAAATCTGGTACGCCCCACCGTGTCAGAATTTATTTTCTAAAAATGGAGGCAATATTCTGTGCAGTGGCTTTACGAATGGGGAACACCTCTACCTATCTGGAATAATAGTCAACAAACACAAGCAGGTATTCATTTTGGTTTACACTCCAGGGTAATGGTCCCTTAATGTCAACTCCTAACATTTGATTTGGATGGTTGGTTGTGGTTGGCTGTATTTTTCCAGCAGGTTTTTGATTATCATGTTTCACTGTTTGACATTTTACACAGGTTTTCACATGCTGTTTTACATCAGTCCACATACCAGGCCAAAACGCTACTTCTTGGAGCCGTTTGTAAGTTTTGTAGATCCCTCCATGGCCACTCATGGGAGTGAAGTGATAATGCTTCACTAGGCAGAATTGGAGACTGGTTGGAATGTAGATTCGATAATGCAGTTGGTTATTTGACAGGTATGTTTTCTGATGCAGTGTGTCTTCCAAAACTTCATACTGATCCACCAGACTTGTACAATATTCTGCAACTGCTTTCAATATTTTTGTAACTTCTGGATCTTTGTGTTGTTCTTCCCACAAGACGACATCAGACACAGGCAGTTCTGGATCTTTTTCGCTAGTGTACAGGTTACATGTGGATGCAACAGAAGACCTGGATAGAGCATCAGGAGCTACATTTAGCTTTCCCTTTCTGTACTCAATGATAAAATCAAATTACTGCAATCGCAGTACCCAACGGATGAGGCGACTGGCGGTCTTGGTCGAGTTCATTACCCACTGCAGTGCAGAATGGTCAGTGACAACTGTGAAAAGTTTGTGCTCTAAGTAGTGTTGCCACTTTTCCAGGACCCAGACGACTGCAAGGCACTTCTTCTCCGTTGCAGTGTAGTTGACTTCGGCTCCTGTTAAGGTTCTGCTTGCATAAGCGATAACTTCCTCTCTACCAGCATCCCTCCGTTGTGCCAAAATGGCACCCAAACCAGTGTCACTGGCATCAGTGTATACCATGAATGGGCGGTCAAATCCAGGATGGCCAAGGATGGGGGGTGAGGTGAGGCAAGACTTCAATTGGTTGAAAGCTTGTTGACACGGTGTTGTCCACTAAAAACAATGTCCCTTTTTTCAGCGCGTTGAGGGGTTCAGCAATCCTGGAAAAGTTTGGAACAAATCGGTGATACCACCCTGCTAACCCAAGAAACCGCTGAACTTCTTTTAAATTCTTGCACACAGGGTAGGAATGAATGGCTACAGTTTTACCATGGTCAGCTGAAATACCATTGATGTTTACAACATGTCCTAGGAAAGTGATTTCTTGAAGACAAAACTTGCTTTTTGTCAAGTTAATGGTCAGTCCAGCAGTTTCTAGTTTCTGAAGCACAGCCTGGAGATTGTGGAAATGCTGAGTGACTGAAGGAGAGTAAATGATAATATCATCTATTTACACAAAGCATCTTTTCCTCCGTAATTCTCCCAGAACTGTCTCCATGAGCCTCTGAAAAGTTGCAGGGGCATTTTTGAGACCAAATGGCATAACGTTAAAGTGATATAGGCCTGTCGGAGTAATGAAGGCAGTCTTGTCCTTACTGTCGGGATCCATGGTCACCTGCCAGTATCCTCTATTGAGGTCAATAGTGGTAAAGATTGCTGCTCCAGACAGGGATTCAAGAATTTCTGTAATGTTTGGCAAAGGATACGCATCCTTTTCTGTTAAAGCATTTACCCTTCGGTAATCTGCACAAAATCTTAACTTTCCATCTTTTTTTTGGAACTAGGACCACCGGTGAGGACCAACCAGAGTGAGATGGCTCTACAATTCCCTCTGTCAACATCTCCTCAAGCTGCTCATCCAGTGCCAGTTGCTTCATAGGAGACAATCGGTATGGTCGTTGTTTGATAGGTACTTGGTTGTTGGTGTAGATATAGTGTTGGAGAACCTCAGTACGTCCAGTCCGAAGAGTACACACCCGAGGTCGGCATTCCAGGATTTGTAGTAATTGTTGCTTCCCCTCAAAAGGTAAATGTGCAGCTTCCACAGCATTTTTTATCAGTGTTTTTTCATCTATATTGTCAAGATGTTGAACTAGCAGTGGAGATGATGGAGGGAGGACAGAAGTCAACAAGGAAAGAGTTTGTGGGCTTTGCTTACGTGCTCGTTGTTCTTTTGGTAGGGTTGAAATCGGCACACTGGGATTTCCTGGTTGAAAGGGGTACTCTTTCATTGGGTCAAGCTTGAAAGAATACTTCTGATCAATGACATTGATTTGCAGCCCACTGAAGAAAATAAAGTCCAGCCCCAAAACTACAGCGTAGGCTAGGGCTTGGGAAGAAAGTATAGCAGCAGGTAACACAAAAGCTTTGTCATGCAGATGTATCGTAATATTCATCCATCCTAATGGAATCTCTGCCTCTCCATTTGCCAGATAAAGAGGACCCCGGGACCAGGGGTGAAGCTGGTCTGGTGATACAAGTGCTCTCATAAGACTTTCATGAATGAGTGTGAAGCTTGCACCAGTATCCATAACGGCTTTTCCTAACCATGTTTTTATACAGATGGGGACAACTAATTGTTGAGGAACCACCACTTGTTCATTAGAACTTGGAGAAGAAGAGGTTCTCTTGGATGCTGATGGTGATGTGTGCATTCTTGTTGCAACAACAGAGCTGTTCGAAGGTTGACCGCTTGACTTGGACTGATTATAATGTTTACTGTGGGTGGAATATGGTGGTCCAGATGACGTTGGAAATACAGTGTGTGGACACTTGCCAGGTGGATGCTGTCCCCTACATTTCCAACACTGAACTGGAACTTTCTCAACAGATCAATTGTCTGGGTGTTTTTGTGTCAGGGGTGGATAGCTGGAACCCACTCAACCTTCATACCACAGCTGCTGTTCATAATCTTTTTCTAACTGATGACCCAGTTTGACAAGCTCCTCCACAGTTTTTACTCAACTATGCAGTTGGCTGGCCAGGTAAGGCTTTATATTTATAAGTATTATTTTTTACCATCTCATCCTCTGTTAAGTCCGTCTTCCATCTTTTGCAGACTGCTCTGTAATAAAATGCGAAGTATCTAATGCATTCCTTCTCACCTTAAATTCTTGTACGAACCCGTTCAGCCAGTTCGTCCTCATAATCTTCAGCCAGGAAAGCAGACAGAAATTCAGTCTCGAACTCACTCCAGGTGTTTATGCTAGAACGTCTGACCTCCCACCAGTCACGAGCTGTTCCGTATGAGACAGTACGAAAGGTAGCCAGGATGTCTGTATCACGAGGGGATGTAAGGCCAAGAAGTCATGACATTTGGTGAGATACAGTAAGGGGTCTGCATCATCTGAAGTCCTTCCAAATGTGGGGAAAGTGAATTTAATGTGATCACTTTTAACCACAGATGGTGAAGAAGTTAGAGGAATCACTGGAGTAATTTCAGATGGCAGGGAAGAAGGTGGGGTTCTGGGAACTGGTGGGGCCAACATACTTAAGTGTTGTTGATCCACACGGTCCTTCTTGACACTGTGAAATCCTTTCTCCACTTCAATTTTTACCTCTTTTAAACTCGTGAGACATTTTTCCGTTTGTGCAACACATTGTTGTAGTTTTACAGTGATCTGATCATGGCTTGTTTGGAACAAATGTTGAACAGCTTGGTTGTCCTGCTGAAACTCTGACCGGAGCTGATCAACGATGAAACGTACTTCAGACACCAAGGTAGATTCCACCTTTTGGAGTTCCCCTGTGATCATTAATTTCATTGCTTTAGTCAACTTATGTGTTTCAGACTCCCCTGGTTGCTTAGCAGTAGTAAACAGGGTGAACACTTGATTCTTGTTATCCTCCACTTTTGCAGTGATCGCACTCAATCACTGTTACTCACCCAGTTAAAATCCATGTGGTAGTGGTCTATCGTCCTCCAGGTCATCTCGGTAACTTTGTGGAGGAGTTGGATGTGTTACTTTCTAGCTTCCCTGAGGATGGCACTCCACTGATTCTGCTGGGTGACTTCAACATCCATCTTGATAAACACCTAGCTGCAGACTTCAGCACTCTACTGACTTCATTTGACCTTAAGTTAGTATCTACTACGGCTACTCACAGATCAGGTAACCAATTAGACCTTGTATACACACGCAACTGCTCCACGGACAACACTTTAGTTACTCCATTACACACCTCAGACCACTTTCTCATCACTCTTAACCTCATACTGACTCCTGATACAACACGCACTCCTACACAGATTACCTTTCGGCGTAATCTACGCTCCCTCTCTCCCTCTCGCCTATCCACTATGGTTTCATCTTCACTCCCTCCACCTGCTCAGTTCTCAGCACTGGACACTAACAGTGCTACCAACACTCTTTGCTCCACTCTAACATCCTCCTTAGACAGTTTTTGCCCCCTCTCATCCAGACCAGCCCGCCCCACCCCATCTGCCCCCTGGCTGTCTGAAGTTCTCCGTGAACATCGCTCTGGACTCAGGGCGGCAGAGAGGAAATGGCAGAAATCTAAAAACTATACTGACCTTACCTTGTATCAGTCGCTTCTCTCTTCTTTCTCTACAAATGTCTCCACTGCTAAAACAACATACTACCACAACAAAATCAACAAATGCTCTGACTCTCGCAAACTCTTTAAAACATTCTCCTCTCTCCTTTGTCCTCCTCCTCCCCCTCCTTCATCAACTCTTACAGCTGATGACTTTGCATCATTTTTTACAAACAAAACATCCCTCATCAGCAAACAGTTCTCCTCATCACAAACTGACAAGCACATCTCAACAACTAACACGAACACGCTTCCATCCTTCTCTCCGCTCTCCGAGGCAGATATTTCTAAACTCATCCTTTCCAATCACCCTACTACCTGTCCACTTGATCCTATACCCACTCACCTCCTTCAGGCCATTTCTTCTTCAATCACTCCTGCACTCACTCACATTGTCAACACTTCTCTTCATACGGGAACCTTTCCCACAGCATTTAAGCAGGCTCGGGTAACCCCACTGCTTAAGAAACCCTCTCTGAATCCAGCACTTTTAGAAAACTACCGACCGGTATCCCTTCTGCCTTTCATTGCAAAGACCCTTGAGCGAGTTGTATTCAATCAACTCTCTATGTTTCTTGAAAGGGACAACCTCCTAGACAACAACCAATCCGGCTTCAAAAGCGGCCATTCGACTGAGACTGCCTTGCTCTCGGTAACTGAGGCACTGAGACTGGCAAAAGCAGCTTCCAAATCCTCAGTGCTCATTCTGCTGGATCTGTCTGCTGCTTTTGACACAGTTAACCCCCAGATCCTCCTGTCAACACTTAAGACGATGGGTATCTCAGGAACTGCCCTCCAGTGGTTCAGGTCTTACCTCTCTGGTAGGTCCTACAGGGTGTCATGGAGAGGTGTAGTGTCTAAGTCACATCATCTAGCTACTGGGGTTCCCCAGGGCTCAGTCCTTGGACCACTTCTCTTCTCCATCTACATGTCATCATTAGGTTCCGTCATTCAGAAACATGGCTTTTCCTATCACTGCTATGCTGATGACACTCAACTCTACTTCTCATTTCAACCAGATGATCCTACAGTCAGTGTTCGTATCGCTGCCTGTCTGACAGACATTTCTGACTGGATGAAAGAGCATCATCTTAAACTCAATCTTGCAAAGACAGAATTACTTGTTTTCTCAACCAACCCAGCACTTCATCAAAATTTCTCCATTCAGCTTGGTTCATTGACCATAACTCCATCAAGGACAGCCAGGAACCTTGGAGTTGTGATTGATGACCAGTTAAACTTCACTGACCACATTACTGCAACAGCCCGGTCCTGCAGATTTGCTTTATACAACATTAGAAAGATTAGACCCTTCCTATCAGAACAGGCTGCACAACTCCTGGTTCAAGCTCTTGTTCTCTCCAGACTGGATTATTGTAATGCTCTTCTGGCTGGGCTTCCAGCATGCACTATCAAACCCTTGCAGCTGATCCAGAATGCAGCGGCGAGAGTGGTCTTTAATGAGCCGAAGAGAACGCATGTTACGCCTCTCTTCATCAAACTGCACTGGTTGCCAATGGCTGCTCGCATCAAATTCAAGGCTCTAGTTCTCGCCTACAAAACAACCACTGGTTCTGCACCATTATACCTAAACTCAATTGTTCAGACTTACACACCCTCCAGAAGCTTGCGTTCTGCGAATGAGCGGCGCCTCGTGGTTCCTTCCCAAAGAGGCATGAAATCGCTCTCACGGACATTTTCCTGGACCGTTCCCACCTGGTGGAATGACCTGCCGATCTCAATTCGTGCTGCCGAGTCTGTAGCCATTTTTAAAAAACATCTTAAGACACATCTTTTCCAATTGCACTTTTCCTATTGCACTTGACCAATACAGAATAGCACTTACTGATCATATCTACGTCTCTCATCCGGATTTGTGCCTTCAGGCGGGTATGTTACGTAGTTATCATAGCTACCAAAATCCAGTGTTCTGTATTTTGCGTACGTGAGTTTTTGTTGTAGATGGCTATTGCTGCGCGTTTAGCTAGAATGCCATACAAAACCAACCCATTGGGCCACTGAATCTGCATTAACGACAACAGTTGGGGCATCAGCCTTAGTCCTAATGGGTTGTTATCATAGCTATCCAAATCCAGTGTTCTGTATTTTCCGTACGTGAGTATTTGTTGTAGCTGGCTATTAAAAAAAAAAAAAAAAAAAAAAAAAAAAAAAAAAACAGTTGTGTACTGTGCTAATTAATTGAGATTTCTTACAGCTCTTACAGGTTGTTGGCTTTGTTTGTTTCGTTGCTTCTATTGCTCTACCCTTTTTTTTTAAGTCGCTTTGGATAAAAGCGTCTGCTAAATGATTAAATGTAAATGTAAATGCAGCAAGATCATCCATCTTACTCTTGTGGTGAGAAGCAGCAGCTTTCACTTCCTGAGTAAGTTCAGACACAGTTTGCCCTTGATTCTTTATTAAATCAAACAAGCTATCCCAGTTCCCTTCCACCTGAGTTGTAAATTGTTGCATTTCCCTTCCAGGAGTTGGTAAAGCATTTGGAAGATCATGTTGGTCCACTGACAAAGGAGTCTCACCTTCCGATGAGGTGCAAAGTTGCATGTTATCCACTTGTGGTGCCCAGGTGAGAGTTTGCACAGGAGTGCTGCCAACCAGAGCAGGAGTGGTCATGTGCACATGGGTTCTGAAATGAAATGGGCTGAGTGGAGTGGGAGTGGTGTAAAAGACAGGAGCACATGAAGGTGGTGGTACCAGAGGTATCCGAGGTTGCAATACAGGTGGCCATACTGGAGTTGAGATGTCTGGTGGAGGCTCAATTTCTACAAATGTAGATGGGGAAGGAGGGGTAGACGCCATATTTGTGGTGTTTGTTTGAATACAAGTGTTGTGAAAAGAAAAAAAATCAGCAAAAATAAGTGTGTGTCAGTATTTTCAGTATAAAACGAAACACTTTCTCTTCAGAAATGGTCAAGTCAGGGTTTTTCCCGTCAAACCAGTAGGTAAATAAAAAAACAAAAAAACAATATGTATTCAAAAATGTGTCTCACTCAATTACTGTTACACTTTGGAGAGAACACCATTTTACCCAAGTAATTCAGACACTTTTAACAAGTAAAGATCAATTGAGAAGAAAAAAAAAATTCAAATCACAGGTTTTCTTTCTTCTAACATTCAAGTCATTTCATTTCATGTCATTTCATTTCATTTCCCTGTTTGGGCGCCACTCTATAATGGTGGTGGCCGCCATTACCTCAATTTAATAACTTAATTCCCAAAATTTCAGGCGCCAGACAACTGCCAAAACACAATTATACTTTATATATATTTCCCCATAAAGACACAATTTCATTTCATTTTAACAGCGGAATTTATTGCTTCAAAAACTCCCAACAATAGGGATTTCAGGTAAGAAGACACAAAAACAAAGGTGACATGTCAGTTTGTAATAGTTCCATTATCAAAAAAAACATGAAAGATGAAATCGTGCAATTTATGACGACACTGGTCACAACTCCCTGAAAGTCCGCGTCGGCAGATTCATACTTCCACCTTCTTGACAAACAATTTGGCGTGAATGGAGAGTTTAGAGGGACCTCATCAGGCTCCAGGATGAAAGGGACAGCCTTTGAACTTGTCTCGTTTCCAGCCGATCAATTGAAGTGCGTCGCATCAGAAGTCACAGACTCCGCGTCGTACCAGACAGCGTGCAATGAACAAGCGGCCGTTTTCTTCAACGGTAACCAAATTCTCTCTCTCTCAATCAAATTAACTCCTCGCTTATGCTGACCAACAACAACACTGACGTGTTCTTTTTTCCTAGCTCTCAGGTGAAATAGACCTTGCCTTTATATACTTCTACGCCATCCGGCGCTATATCCTTTTTTCACTCTATTTCTAAAAGAGCGTGAGGTGTTGTTACAAATGCCTCGCATTTCCTGCGGCTCGTGCAGAGCCCCTCTCCTCAACAGCGACCGTCACATCATCTGCGTGATGTGCCTCAGACGGGATCACGAGCAGCTCATGCTCTCCAGAGGCGGCTGCCTCTCAGAGCCCCTGCTTCGACGCAGACCACGAGCTTCAAGACCAGCATTGACGCGAAGCTGATCCGCGTGCTCTCAAAGGCCGTGGGAGACCTTGGGCTCGAGTGGTCCCAGCCCCAAGAGCCAGCGTGCAGCAGACTGGACGAGTGGTACCTCAAAAGCCGCCACCTCTATTCTCCTCAAAAGCCTGTGCCTTTCTTCCCTGAGGTACATGACGAGCTTGCCAAGTCATGGAAATGGCCCTACTCTGCTTGCGCGAATTCCTCCTGTTCCCCAGTGCTCTCAACCATTGACGGCACGAAGGAAAAAGGCTATGAGTCCCCCCCGCAGAGGCTGTCACCGCGCACCTCTCGTGTCTCTGCCAGGGCGCAGAACCCTTCCAAGCTCTGCCGCACCACCTCAGCTCTCGCTGGCCGAGCTAACGCCTCCGCCGGCCAGACTGCTTTGGCTCTTCATACCATGGCTGTCTTTCAAGTGTTCCAGGCCAGACTTCTCCGCTCCTTGGACGAGTCTGTCCCCGACTCTGAAAATTTGAAGGACCGCGCAAGCAGGGAAGAATATGGCGAACCTGACGGTCTTAGAGCGGCACCTTTGGCTGAACTTGTTCAAGATGAAGGACGCGGATAAAGCATCCTTCCTGGACGCCTCTATCTCTACCACGGGTCTCTTCGGCCCATCTGTGGTAGGATTCGCGGAACGTTTCACTGAAGCACAAAAGGTATCGCAGGCCATGAGACACTTCTTGCCTAAGCGCTCCAGCTCTTCTTCAGGCCGTCAAGATAGGGCTCAGCCCACTAAGCTGGCTCCGCCATCTTCTCGGCCTCGCTCAGCTTCCACAAGGCGCCACCGTTCTCGCTCTACGAACCACAGCAGACAGCCCGAATGCCAGGGACCTCGACCCAAGCTTGTGTTGAACCTTGAGCCTCCGAAGCCATCCTAGCCACAGAGAGAAAGAGAAGATGGCCAGACCCCTCCTCGGCCAGACCCCTATCACTCCCTCCCAATGCGCAAGAGCACAACCTGAGCTCCCTAAGGGCAGCTCACTTGCCAGGTATTCTGAATCTGGGTCGGGATATGTTATCCAGAGGACCCATTCCCCCAGGGGAATGGTCTCTTCACCCACAAACGATTCACCTTCAGATTCACCAGCAGAAGTAGATCTCTTCGCCTCAGAAGACAATATTCACTGCCCAATATTTTTCTCCAAACGCAGGGATGCCCTGGCCCATGTCTGGCGCAGACTCGACGAAAAGTAACTGAGTACGTTCCCTATCGAGAGGTTCCTCGTACTGCGTATGGAAACACAAGATAAAACGCTGTGTTGAATGGACTGCATTTATATAGCGCTTTTATCCAAAGCGCTTTACATTTTTGCCTCACATTCACCCATTCATACACCGACGGCGACGTCAGCCATGTAAGGCGCCATCCAGCTTGTCGGGAGCAGCTGGGGTTAGGTGTCTTGCTCATGGACACTTCGACACTTGGTCAGACACGTATGTCAGGTGGAACCGGGGATTGAACCACCAACCTTCTGGTTTGTAGACAACCTACATGAACCACTGAGCCACTGCTGCCCCGTGTTTGCTAACTGACCCAGTATTCCCCTTAGAATGTGTCAAAAAACCTCTAGAGAGAGCGACATTAGGGACCATGTCTCTTCTGACATCCAGTGAATATTAGTTTTTGTTCCTCTCAATTCTGATTTCGTTTTAACTCCTATGGTGGCCGATTTAGTCCAAGATTAACACGGCAATCCCCCTCTTCACATTCGACATGGTGCCATCGAGTGTTAAAACGTGAAAGGCGAAGCTAGAATTTATGGGTATGTCCCTCTTTGGCTAATGTACTTTCAAGATGGAGGGGCAACATTAGTGTTGTAGTCAAGACCACCTAAACCGAGACCAAGACAAGACCAAGACTTTGAAGGGCCGAGACCGAGACCGAGTCAAGACCAAGACCAAGACAGGCCGAGACCGAGTCAAGACCAAGACCAGTGGAAGTCCCCACACTTATGATAAAATGTGGAATATGCATATGATTGGCACTTCTCTCGTATGTGTGGGTGTGTAAGTGTACCATGAGAGAAGTTTTGATCAAATAATCAAAAGGCATTGCAGCTTTGTGGGAATTAATCTTTTTCTTCTATATTTCTTCTAGAGATTTGTTTTGTGAAAAGCGCTCACTCCCATTTTAAAACTCAAAGTTCCCTAAAAATGCTAATCTGGATGAGGTATTAATCTCAGACACAGTCCATTATGTCTTAAATGAATGTGAATAACAGGAGGTGGAATATGTATCATACAGATATGCATTAGTATGCTGCTTAAGCAAATTATTTTATATATGTACATATTTTTCATTTACAATTTGAAAATGTTATTGTGCAGCTTTATTGTGCAACAACAAGGAAAAGAAACCCTGTACTTGCATTTTTTGATTAACTTCAGTTTGATTTAACAAATATCTCAAATGTGCAGGGTTTTTCCTGGGTCAAAAATGGTCTTTGGTGGTGGCTGATAGACCTACACACACATGCACACACACACACACACACACACACACACACACACACACACACACACACACACACACACACACACACAATTTAAAATAAAAATGCAACGAAACAATAATTTTTTTATTATCTTATGTTATATCTCACATAAGATAATAATATTATGTATGATCTCTTATCTTGATGTTTCTTTTGTTCCAACAGGTTGAATTGTTTTGGTATATAATCATATCAATATTAGAAATAGCATTAACGGTTAACAAATAGCCACATTTTCTGCCATATACAATTTAATAAAATGATCAGTTAGCTAAAAAAACAACTTTGTTCTGTTTTCACCTCACTCCAGTCTAAACTAAATGATTGTAGACTATTTATTTTACTACACATTCAACATACATAAGCTGAAATACTGTAGATAGTTAAAACTAATAATTCTTACTCTCCACTCTTGCTAAATTGGGTAAGCGCACTTGTGTTCTCATTTCTGAGTAAATGATTAAACTGATTCGTTCAGTTCATTGTTGAACAGATCAGTTCTTATTACCGTCGTTAGAATGATTCGGTTCAAATGAGTCATTTGGTCGTGAATCGGACATTAGCAGACCCGTTGTGTGTGAATCGCGGCTGTTAGAACATCGCGGAAGGTTTGTCACACAGAAAACACTTCATAACTGGATAGAAATTGTTTCCTGTTTATTTAATGTATGATTTATGTCAGCTGTTTAGCTGGTCAAACGTTTTTTGAGGGCAATTCACACCGAGCGGTACTTCAAAACAGTTGTCCGAAGTCCGAACGCGCAACGTTCAACATAGATTCGGTTTTCTGAACTTTTGATTTCGATTAATATGTGAAGTATGAGAGAGAGCGTATGTGCTTATTTTGAATACAGAGAGAGTGCGCGCAGGGTGGAGTTCTCTGCTCTTTATATGCCTTCAGCTGTGGTCTTGACCGGTCTTGAGACAAAATCCCGAATCATCTTCACCCGAGACCGAGACGAGACCGAGTAAAAATGCGGTCGATACCGAGACGAGACCAAGACCTTTAAAAAGTGGTCTCGAGACCAAGACCGATCTCGAGTACTACAACACTAGGCAACATGGCGACCGGCATTCGAACACCTCACCCGTATGTTTTTTTAATGGCATATTATAAACTTACAAGAATACTTTATTACTTGAAAGAAGTAAATATACATTAATGAGCACATATATTTTTTGAAAGAACTAAGCTTTCAGGCTACAACATACTCCACAAGAACAGCAAAAAAAGTTCTCACTCCCAGGACATTTAAAGTGGACGGGGTTAATGCCGAGAAACACAGACGATCGGCACATTCTTTTCTCGTAAATTATGGAACGAACTTTGTTCTTGTTCTCGCCACCTCAAGAAAACGAACTAATTTCTTTGTTCTTGCAGAGTATTTCAAGGGTTAACAAGGGAATGAGACAAACAGCTGAATATAATCATAATGAGTCCAGGCAGTGGGTTATGGGTAATGTAGTCCATGATAAGACACGAGTCAGGAGGAGAGCCCCCCAGTGGAGATCATGAGCACTACAGCTGGAGTTGCTAATGTACAATTTTATGTAACTGACTTAAAGTTATGAACAGTCTTAAAGGAAAAAAGATGACTAACTTGTAAGACTAGTTTTAGTGGTTTATGTAACCCCAGAAACTCCCTCTTACAAAACCTATCAGGAAGTGACTGGTCTTATTATTTCTCCCTTTAATTTTTACTGAAAACTAAAACGAGTCAGTGAATAACAGAGAAGGACACATTTTATTAGGATTTTTGTGTATTTCTGAATTAGATTTTTATTGTAATTGTTAACTTTTCAAAGCAAAGTTTAGAAATTTAAAGTAAATTGTAGATTAACCTTTACAAGACGAGGAAATGGATTCACAATCTGTTGAAGATCCTATTTGTGTCACACCACGGTCTGTCCAGCAGATTGAAACTGAGAGCACAAGACCTTCCACATCTTCCTAGTTCACTGTTCATTATCAGTTCAATGAAATCACCTGTGCCTAGCTTGTTAGAGGGTTAACAATTGTATATTTAAAGACTTGCATTTGCTTGTACCTTTGCTCAGTCTTGAAGTTCTCTTGTCTAGCCTATGCCTTTGTGTTTACTCATTCAGACTACCCCTAAAGACTTTGCTTAGACCCTTTTGACCAACGTCTCTGGTAATCTTTGTTTTATGTTTTTGGACTCTGTTACCTGCAAAATCCAGTGTGGATTTGGGCCTTCCTCTACTTAGCTCTGAGGCTGGATCCT
Source organism: Pseudorasbora parva (assembly GCF_024679245.1). Classification (NCBI taxonomy): domain Eukaryota; kingdom Metazoa; phylum Chordata; class Actinopteri; order Cypriniformes; family Gobionidae; genus Pseudorasbora; species Pseudorasbora parva. Next base: position 3,581,083 of record NC_090182.1, on the reverse strand, counting down.
TTGTGTTGTCTCAAGAATACTAAGTAAAGACTTGTTCTATTTACTTTTATAACTGCGTCCTGTTATTATCTGCCAAACAGATCCTCACCACCCAATAGCGCAGTGGTTAGATCCTTGGGTTTCCAGCAACACAGTCTGGGTTCGAATCCGGACCTGACAGCAAGACTGAGCTAAACAAGATATGGACCTGGCAGATACTGAACAGATTCATGGAGTCATTAGCAAACAGGGAGTTTTGCTTGGAACACATGAGACACAGCTCCAGAGATTGACAGAGGCTGTGAACCAGATTGGGGAGTCACTGCAACAACTACAGGTACACTTTCCTCGAGAACCTGTGGTACTACCAGCACCAGAGACCCCACCATTAACTGCCACAATGCCCCAAGGACCAAAGATTCCAACCCCTCAGCACTACGATGGGAGGCCTGGTGCCTGCAAGGGTTTCCTTACTCAAGTGTCACTCATCTTCGAACTCCAACCAGCCATGTTTGCTTCTGAGAGGGCTAAGATTGCATACATTATCTCCTTGTTGTGTGATCGTGCACTGGATTGGGCCTCAAATCTCTGGAAACAGCAGTCCCCCATCTGCTTTGATCTAAAAGTGTTCACAGATACTATTCAACAAGTATTTGACCATCCAGTCAGTGGCCGTGAGGCAGCCCGGAGACTGTTAGAGCTACATCAGGGGCATCAACCCCACCCTTAAGCTTGGAACATACCTTGCAAGAACAAAGAAATTTGTTCGTTTTCTCAAGGTGGCAAGAACAAGAACAAAGTTCGTTCTGGCCAGTACAGTCACGAGAAAAGTAGGTGCCGATCATCTGCGTTTCTCCGCTTTAACCACGCCCACTTTAAATGTCTGACCAATCACACAATAGTTCGGACACCAGCAAGAAAAAGGTTCTGCTCAGACGATGTGTCGAGAACAAGCTGCGAAAACTCCCAAACCGTGACGTCCTTTTGTTCTTGCAGCTCTGGGAGAGAGAACTTTTTTCTCTGTTCTTGCGAAGTATGTTGCAGCCTTTACTCTTAGCTTAAGACTTCTCTCTATTCTTTAGTAAAAGTTGCTCTCATCAGCTTTGTGAATGGGTTTTAAGAGAACTCGTAAATAAGAACTTTTATTGCCATTTAGGAGAACTCTTAGTGGTAAGATCAAATGTTTTGTGAATACGGCCCCTGGTCTTCAGAGGAGCAATAGAGTCTAAGATATTGGAGCACGCAGAGGTTAAAGAAGAGAGTAGCTCTTCCACACACAAGTGCGAAGGTGAACTTTCATAACACAAGTTAGAAGAGGCGAGCTCATTAAACACAACAATCCTCAATAGTGTCAGAGTTCACAGCACGACACCTGTGAGTGGACACACATGATTTCTCCACAGGGTATGAAAGAGAAATGTTGAAAGCATAGGCAGAGTTAAGACTACAACATACTCCACAAGAACAGAGAAAAACAGTTCTCGCTCCCAGAGCTGCGAGAACAAAACGACGTCACGGTTTGGGAGTTTTCTCAGCTTGTTCTCGACACATCGTCTGAGCAGAAGCCTTTTCTTGCAGGCGTCCAAGAACTATTGTGTGATTGGTCAGACATTTAAAGCGGTCGGGGTTAATGCAGAGAAACGCAGATGATCGGCACCTTCTTTTCTCGTAAATTATGGAACAAACCATGTTCTTGTTCTCGCCAACTCGAGAAAACGAACAAATTTCTTTGTTGTTGCTGAGTATGTTCCAAGCTTTAACAAGGGAATGAGACAGACAGCTGAATATAATCATAATGAGTCCCGGCAGTGGGTTATGGGTAATGTAGTCCCTGATAAGACCCTAGAGTCAGGAGGAGAGCCCCCTAGTGGAGATCATGAGCACTACAGCTGGAGTTGCCAATGTACAATTTTATGTAACTGACTTAAAGTTAAGAACAGTCTTAAAGAACAAAAGATGTCTAACTTGTAAGACTAGTTTTAGTGGTTTATGTAACCCCAGAAACTCCCTCTTACAAAACCTATCAGGAAGTGACTGGTCTTATTATTTCTCCCTTTCATTTTTACTGAAAACTAAAACGAGTAGGTGAAGAACAGAGGACACATTTTATTAGGATTGTTGTGCATCTCTGAATTAGATTTTTATTGTAATTGTTAACTTTTCAAAGCAAACTTTAGAAATTTAAAGTAAATTGTAGATTATTGGATATTTTACAAGACGAGGAAATGGATTCAAAATCTGCTGAAGATCCTACTTGTCCTATTTGCCTTGAAATCTTCAAGGTTCCTGTTTTTCTGTCCTGTACTCACAGTATTTGTAAAGAGTGTCTGCAACAGTTCTGGAAAACTCAGGAAACTCAGAAGTGTCCCGTCTGCAGGAGAAGATCCTCAAGAGGTGATCCTCCAGTTAATCTAGAGTTAAAAAACTTGTGTGAATCATTGATAAAGGAGAGAAATGAGAGGCGTTCATCAGAGTCTGAGGAGATCTGCAGTTTACACAGTGAGAAACTCAAACTCTTCTGTCTGGAGGACAAACAGCCTGTGTGTTTAGTGTGCAGAGACTCAGAGAAACACGCCAAACACACATTCAGACCCATCAGTGAAGTGGTTTCATCTTACAAGGTAAGACAAATGTCCCTCATTTCATGCTAAATACAGTGATAAACACACAGTACTATTTGTGCGTAGAATACATTAGTAGCGTATTTACTTTTGCTCAGACTAAATCTCCACGACTTACTACTGTAGGAATTGATTCGAATCAAATAAAAGGGGGTATTGAATTACAGTGAAAGAAAACCGACCTTATATAAACAATAATTCAAAATTAATATTTACTGCTCTGTCAACTATTCGTCCGCCGATATGTTGAATTTACCGTATTTTATCAATTTCGACTCATGATGGCCAACGGCAATAATATCATTCACTTTTACGTTCACTGTTTGTGAGCTTAGGTAACAAGGGTCATACAGTTTGAGGCAGTAACTTACGGACACAAAGCACAAGAGACCTGTATAGATGAAAACTGAAAACAAGATTTATTTATCTAGTCTAATACACACAACACTAAACTACTGACACACACAAGAATATACTTTCATACTGAAAAGAGATATGGCATGTTATACACTTTCCCAGCCGTCACCTGCGAGAATCAACAATCTAGCAACTTAATCGTAGTTTGTCTGCTAGACAGAGTTTCACCAGCTCAACCACAATGAAGTATTGTACTTGCGTTTGCTTGTTCCTGGGGTGCGTTCTTCCTCTGGATGAGGTTGCTGCGGTGTTGATTGGTTGACCAGCCGATGACGTTGTTTGCGAGGGAAGGCGTTTGAGTTCATTCAGTGGATGAGTGGCTTCGCCTGATGAAGCCACACGTGCCGTTTCCTGGTCACTGGAACGAGCGTCAGCGTTGCTATGCGACGGGCTTTCTCTGCGTCCCAGGGAGCACCGGCTGGGTGCGTTTCCGGGAGGAAGTTTCGTCAGCGAGGTTTACTACAGAGTGGAATGAAGTTTCTGGAAGAACTCTTGGTAGCTCTGAGTGTGGCGGCCCATGTAGGCAGATAGGTGACAAGGCCAGCGCGGGTTA